>NC_141691.1:820962616-822162616 GCF_964263255.1 Lissotriton vulgaris | reverse complement strand
AACTTATCCCTTTGTTTGCGTTCCAGGTGGTGATCCAGATACCCAAATTTTATTCTTTGTTTCAGGGTCCAGATATGTTCTCAGTCGAAGGAAAACAGACGCACAGGCTCGTCAGTATCGGGTCAAAGGTGATCTTAAGGTGCTGGGGTGCCATACAGTCCTGCATTTGTTCGAGAATCCGGATCAGGAGAAGAACGTCCTTGAGGAGAGAAGACCTTGTTGTATTAATAAACGTAAAAGATGTATAGTAGATGGTGGTGTTCGAGGAAATGGCTGGTGTTTTTTTCTCCCCTTGTTGTATTAATAAACGTAAAAGATGTATAGTAGATGGTGGTGTTCGAGGAAATGGCTGGTGTTTTTTCTCCCTGTTTTAGGTAACACGAATAAGTCCGCTGTCCCGAAGTATACCTGACGGTGTCCTTTCCAGAAAAGTAAGTATGTGTAAGTTTCCTTAGAAGTAAGGTGGTAGTGTGTGTTTAGCTGTATATGCAAATAAATGGATGTTCAATAGTTTATTTGCATGTGTGAGTATGTGTGTGAGTAACGTTTGGATGACTGTCGGTGTGTAACAGGATGTATAGGTGTATCACTACATATGATGAGTGTATATATGTATGAGTGACTATATAGAACTGTTGGTGAATGAGTGAATGTGTATATAGATGGTGGAATTATTGAATTGGTTGTTGTAACTAGTATGGGTATCTCCATTTTTAAAAATGTTTTAATTTATATTTTTCAATATGTGTTTTCATGGGTTACATTACAGTGAAAGGAGGTCTGTCACTCTGTCACAAGGATGATGTCATCAGTGATGTCATGAGTGATGTCACTGACCATGTCATGAGTGATGTAATATGTGACGTCCTCAGCAGTGCATTACACGCGCAAGTTATAGTGAGTCCAACTAACTATAACGTTGAATTTCAATGGTTTTATGTCAGTAAAATTTTCCAGCTAACTATAACTGATGTGAAACCTATGGTTTTTTTAGTGAATATATATATATATATATATATATACATATATATATATATATACATATATATATATATATATATATATATATATATATATATATATATATATATATATATATATATATATATATATATATATATATATATATGTATATATATATAGATAAATTATTATTCCCACTACAGTTAATAATAGGTGCTGGACACTAACCTTAATTAATTTACTATTCCCACTGCAGTGAGCATTAAGTCAGAGTAGGTGCTGGACGCCAAACTTAATTATTTACTATTCCCACCCCAGTTAGCATTAAGTCAAAGTAGGTGCTGGACACTAAACTTAAGTACAACAGTTGCAGTGATAGAACAAATGGTATGACTAAGTCTAAGTCATAAGTGGATCCGTTCTTGATATGTTGACACGTAGATGGAGCGTAGATACAGCACACATGTGTTTCATCGTAAGACGAATTTCTCAAGGCTGTTGCTAAAAAATATAGAATGTACAGCTGAAATTTAGAACAACAGGGGAAATACCATTTAGATCTCTCAGTGTCAAACACTCCATGTCACTCTAAGGGGGTCATTACGAATGCGGACGGTTCGCCACCGCCGGCCAGGCGGTTGCAATCCGGCCTTAACAGAGGCGATAGGCCCGTCATCACAAGCCCATTTTCCCACCTCCAAATTAGCATGGCGATGGGTACCGCAGTGGATGGAAAGTCTCTTCACCGCTTTTCCGCCTGTCAGATTGCCGGCCGAGCAGAAAAGGCACACAATAAGGTGGTGGTGCCATCCTTATTATGATGTATGTGGTGCGTATGCCTTCCCATGGTGGAGACTCTGCCATGGAAAGCCAGATGGTAAATGGCTTTGGGGGCCCGTTGTGGGCCCCGGGAGGGTGGGGGTTTGGGTGGCTGCACTTGGGGGATACCCATGGTACCCCCTTCATTGGCATGCACAAGGAGGCAGGCACCGCACGGTGCCTGTCATGTGGATGCCAATGCACAACATTAAACCTTTACATTGCGGTGGGTGCTGCTTATAGCACCACCCGACGCAATGTTAAAGATGGCGGTCACATCCTAATTGACCCAGCGGGACTGCAGCACCTCTGGCAGGTGGTACCGTTTTCCGTAATGGTGTCTGCCCGCCATCATAATGGGTCCTTGAATGTCTTAAAAGAGTGTATTGAGACACATGTACAAAAAATCCAATAAAAGAATGTGTACGATAGAGACCTAGCCCCATTTAGAGCCATAAAAGACATACTCAAATATGTGAACACTACAGTCGATATAGAAGATTAATGAAAAAAATATATATCAGAAAACCTATTAACCCATTTTTCGTTCAAAGAGCAAAACAAAATAATGTGAAAAGGGATCAGCCAGCCCTTGAAGGCTCTAGAATTCAGTCAAAAAAGTAAAAAGAAAGGAAGAGAAGAAAAGAAGAAGAAGAATCATGTAATCAAACAAATACCTCAAAATAGTGTCCAAATGAAAGAACATAATCAATTTAAACACCCTTTTTTTAAAATTTTAAAGGTTTCAAGGATATCACTTTATTCCATAAGTATCCAAGAAATGCAGAGTTTCTCACCTAGGTACAAAATGATTGCATAGAAAAAACATAAATATAGACTTTTAGATGGTACGAACCGTGTTCAGTTAAAAAAATGAGATATTTCAAATATTTTATTTTAAAAGAAATACCAAATGGGTTCTCAAAATGGGAACAAGTTACACCCTTAAGTGTTAAATTCATGACATGGAGCTTGTCTACAAACTCTCCATCCAAAGCGTCATTAGTATAAGGTAGTCAATTTGAAAATTGGCTATGCCAGCATGTAAAGTTATCAAAAGTATATCAAAAACTAGACTTAACACAGTCAAGCCTGAGAAGAACTTAGTCAAAGAGAGGGGGTGGTAACCGATTACTGCTGGCATAATCCCAGGTGACAGTTGAAATGAAAGAATGTTAATTCACTTGAATGGATAGCCTAAAGAAGTGAATATGCTTGCATAATCTACATCATTTTACCTCCTAGCAGCAGGAAAGCTAGGCAACTCGTTGTGGTAGACAAGAAGAGGCAGTGTATCAAGCCTCTAAGAAGACATGCGTCATCTGAACCCCTCTAATAAAAAGTGAAAAAAGGGCACTAAAAATATGACCGTAATTATATGAGACTGAAAGGGTCTAAATCTTGTTATGTTACCAATCGCAGCATACAAAAGTTAATCGGCACTCACCGATGTGCGCGTTGCTCCCTGCTCTCATTCCGTAAAGTTATTGAACTGCCATTACAGCGTTCAAGTTTAAGTATTTGGTGCGCATGCACGGTACGTCCAAGGCGTAAAAAGAGGGCGTGCTTTGGTTACTTGATATATGCAAAACCACAGCCATTATGGTAGTTCAGAACACTATAACTACCTTCTATCATCAAAAGAGCATGGATCCAGAGATTATATGCCCTGATATGCTGTTTTCGAGTATAACCGTAATGATAATTCTACTGAGACGAAAATAAGTCTCCACTAACGGACATTGTTGATCCGATTTAAGTCCCACAACAAGCACCCCCTTGTTGCTACCTTAAGAAAGGAATTAAACAACAACAAACAAAAGGTGCATTTTACAAAATTCAGCCGTACATTTGTTGAACATAGGAGCATATTATACAAACCTGAATCCCTCATATACACAACAAACATAAAAACTGACTATGAAAATCAGTTGTTGGAGCCCAACAATAGCGATATATCAAGTAAATTTGGTAAGAAATCCCTAGGCATTGCAATGTAGACAGTTCCAGAGACAACAGAAAAAGTGAGAAAGAATAGAGTCATGGAAAGCAGCCCTTCAAACTTTCAATAGGTATAGGGACATGCTGTGACAATAAGCATACAGTTCATATTTAGTTCCAAGTCATCATGTACAGCATGACAAAAAAGACTATACTGGACACTGAACTTAATTAATCTACTATTCCCACTTCAGTTTGAATTTAGGGGCTCATTAGGATGGCGGGCGGATGCACAACAGTGGTGCTGCTGGCGGTGGGAGAAAATGTCCTTTTCCACACTCCAGCAGCGGTCCTCGCACCAGCCATATTACAATGGGCTAAATAGCCCATTTTCCTTCCGCCATGGAGTGTCGTGAACTACCAGAAATTTGAGCCCGGCACAGCGGAATGATATCCCGTTCGCCGTACAAATCACGAAGCCCCAAACAGCCCAAAACACAGCAGCGGAGAATCCACCCACCCAGAGACGGCGGAAGCATGACAGCGGAGCGTGAAACCAGACACCCGGTCATGTCACCACAGCGGTGAAGATGCAGGAAAACCTGCTCACAATGTAGTAGGCAGGGCCTGTGCCAGGTATGGGCAGTCCGCAAAGATTAACAGGGCTCCACCTCCACCCTTCAGACACTACGCTTTCCACACCCATTTGGGAACATGCTGTTTGCTCCTCCTATGCCCCCCCTGTACAATTCATCAGCCATGTGTAGCCAGACCTCGCACCTCACACACCAAAGGAAAAGGGAGCCTGTCTTGGAAAGTGGGGGTGGAGAGGAACACCCTGCACAAACGTTCAGGAGCTGGACTACCCTCCTCCTCACACCAACCTTCCACTCACGTGAAGCAAACAGAGTATGATCACAAAATGAAGAATCACACTGCACATGAACATCCACTGAACTGTCCACACTGCCTGTCAAGTCACTCACAAGCACCCAACACTGACACCCATCCACATACCCATATCATTGGTCAGAAGCAATGGAGGAAAATTAATGGCCAACCAACAGTGAAGTGGACAGTGCTGGAAAACCATTAAGCAAGCCACATAGCATCTGAACATCACATGCAAGAGAAGGAACATATCACACCAACCTTAGGCCCTCAAATTAGACATGGATGTCAGTGTGAGTGAAATTAAACCAAAGTGACCTCTGTGAAACAACTCAGGGATACATTAAGGCAAGCCATGCATAGGTACAGGAATGATAGGAAGTGGCTGAAGTCAGACAGTGACCAGCCACACATCTGTCTCAACTTACTTGACATGTGTATGTCATCAATACAACACACATGGCCCATTGTCACGTTCCTTGACTGTCAAACACAGGTATTACCGTCACACATACCCATCCTCTACCCACCTCACACCTGCAGCACTCAACACCTGGGAGAAATGCACATAATGGTCAAAATGGTGTCCTGTGAGTTCAATGACAACCAATCACACTCTCTGTGGTGCATCCACAAACATCACACTCAGGGATGCCTGAACCAATGCCAATGCTGAACAATAGCCAAACACAATGTTCACAACCAACATACACAGAAGTCCCACAGGCCCACATATGGGCAGCCAAACAGTGGAAAGGCAATGTGACCCTAGACAGAACAGGAGTACACAACATTGTCACTCTAGACCAATGCCCAGACACCATACCTCAACAAAAACAAGAAGTGCATCCTCAAAAATCAATCATGAACACTAAATGGGATCAATGGGACAATCCGCTAACACAGATACCACACCACTCATCAAGTGAACAAGGTGCCATAATGTACCACAAGCATGCACATGCGCAATCCTGACAAGTGACAGGTTAAAAATAGGAGGACAAACCACCAAATTGCACTCAAAACAACCTGGTAACAAGAATCCACCTTGATGCATGTGACAGACACACAAGTAATGCAAACTACACCTGCAACACACATCTGAATGTATCACACAGCAACAACTACCCACACACAACGTCATGCAAATAGAACATGACACACACATAGCAGCTGTCAGTAGAAAGAGCCAACACAGGCCAAACACTGCATACATCCACCACAAAAGCACAACAGATGCACATGCCAATCCATCACATTGAAAACTCAGCTGGACATCAGGGGGATGCACAGCAATCAAGTACAAGGCAACATACTCTGACAACATTGCATGCACACCAAGCAGTGTGTGCACACCAACCAAACCACTAGCACACACATCTGAGTGCCACACCATGAACTCCCACAACACAAATCATCACAGCACACAGAGAACATCACACTCAGGAAGGGTAGCAGTACCTCAGCAAACAGACATACAGCTTAGCCATCACCCACAGATGCACAACTCAGGACACCCAGGTGCAAACAGCATGACCAGAGGACTGTGCTGCCAAAACACATGCACTGCTTATGAGCAACCATGACAGAAAACTAGTATAAGAAAATAACACATAACTAATTGGTAAACTGTCCTGCGTGGCACATTGGCCCTGTACACAGTTCAGCATCACAAAGCATAGTGTAACAAATGAAGTGGCTGGGAGGCTCACACACTGGCAAGCCATGGGGTGGAAGACATTAGATTGAAGTGGTGTGTCCATCAGTAGAGGACAGGTGAGGAGTGTACTGTACACAAACACATAGAGTAGTCACTCACGATGAGTAGGCCTCAGAAGCACCTATAGGGGATGGCATGACTCTACATAGAACATACCATACTAGAGCCAAAAATGGGTCAAGTGACAGTATGCGTGAGATAACCCACAAATAATGTAAGAGTGGCTGAGCAGGTCTGCACAGTGAGCACAAACAGTTACAAGACACATAGCTGATCAACAAAACACAACACAGACTTGGCAGTCACACACTCTGCATACTCACCACTGGCAGCAACAACAAGTAGGTGTTCCCCAGGAGTGCAAGAACACACTGACACACTGCACGTGGCCAACCTACAACTCCTACATGTGCACACAATCTGAAGTGCATGGCAGACAATTGAAACAAACAGGCACTCATCTTCTGGGTCATACATGTGTGCAGTTGGCATTGTAGGGACACACACACATCAACACTACTGACAATGTCAGCCCATTCACATGGTATGACCAATCAAGTTCACATATCCGAATATACCAATGTGACTAGAAAGACAGGCCATCACAAGATGAACACACATCAACACTGCTGTACACATATCAAGAAAGATCAAATAGATATTTTGGACCCTGGGCACCCCACAAGTAACTCTGAGGATAGAAGTCACCTCTGTTGTAGTATTGCATTATAACATGACATGTGTACAATTTAGCAAACATGACCTTATGATGAGTATGATAACAGTAGATCATTCACAAACACTCATCATTGTACCCATAAGCCTCCGAGTCAAGAAGAACTCAAGTGCCTTTCAGTACTGGCAAACTCAGAAAAAGTAAAACAAGCAATTTACAGTGTTAAAGTGGCATACAAAGCATTTGTCACAAGCAACCATACCCATACAGAAAACAATTTATTTAGCAAGGATACTGACAAAGCAGACAACAGGAGTAACTGTCTTTATTCCATATCACCCAGATAGGCATCAAAAGTAGACAACAGCATGGCCATTGGCCAGTCCATAGTTCAAAGTAAGAACATGTGTGGATGAGAACCTGCACTGGGAATGGCCATCCAAAGTGACAAACAGCAAGGCCATAGGCCAGTCCATAGCTCAAAGTAGGTACATGTGTGCTTGAGAACCTGCACAGGGAAGGGACATCCAAAGTGACAAACAGCAAGGCAAGTGGGCAGTCCATAGTTCAAAGTAGGTACATGTGTGCATGAGAACCTGCACAGGGAATGGACATCCAAAGTGAAAAAAAGCAAGGCTAGCGGCCAGTCCATGATTCAAAGTGGGTACTAGTGTGCATGAGAACCTGCACAGGGAATGGATATCCAAAGTGACAAACAGGCCAGTGACCAATCCATTTTTCAAAGTAGGTACATGTGTGCATGAGAACCTGCACAGGGAATGGGCATCCAACGTGAAAAACAGCCAGGCCAGTGGCTAGTCCATAGTTCAAAGTGGGTACGTGTGTGCAAGAGCACCTGCACAGGGAATGGGTGACACCATACACTGTGATGGGAATCAACACAGCTCGGGGGATCAAAATGGGTAGTCCAGGCACTGCTGTGGGAGAGATACGTTTGGGAGGGGGACTTTGCCTCAGACTTGGCTGTCAGTCGAATTGGGAGGTGGCTCATTGGCATGGCCAGTTGGAGGACTGGACCTGGGAGAGAGAGGACCAGCTGAGGTAGAGGCATCAGTGGCTTTGGGAGCCGGAGCGCTGCTTGGACTGGGTGGCGTGGTGGCACAGGGAGGTGGAGACATGCTGCAGTG
Source organism: Lissotriton vulgaris (assembly GCF_964263255.1). NCBI lineage: Eukaryota > Metazoa > Chordata > Amphibia > Caudata > Salamandridae > Lissotriton > Lissotriton vulgaris. Next base: position 822,154,458 of record NC_141691.1, on the reverse strand, counting down.
AAACACAGTGTGTAAGGGTGTATGTGGAGGGCTTCCTCTCCACTTCTTGAGGATTCAATTGGCAAGAACTGCCTTGTTAGGAGTGGGAAGTGGGGTGGGCACAACAGGCACACTCTCCATCGAAGGGGGGTCAGGTGCAGGTGGTGGCCCTCCCTGTGGTGATCTGCTGTATCTGGTGGTATGATTGCCCTGGCCTTGCATCTTCCCCTCTATCCCCTGTTTACCAGGTGAACCCCCCAGATTGCCCTTCTGTCCCAGCTCATAGAGGTGTGTGGGAGTTGAGGTTGTGGGTGAATCTGCCTTAGAGAGCTTTTTCTGCAGACTCTTTTCAGGCACCAGCTTCACAGCAGGCACAGCAACTGTGTGTCTGTCTTTAGGAGCTAGTTTTAGGACTGGAGTGTCCTTGGATGGGGCTGATTTGTATGCATGTGAGCCTGAGGCCTGCTTCTTGGCTTGGTGCCCCTGAGTGTCACCTGAAGGACTTTTGCCTTTGCGCTCCTGTTTGACTTTTTTTTGTTTTGGGATGGGGCTGCGCTCTGGGCCACTTGGAGTGCTGCTGTTGTGTGTTGCATGTAAAGAACTGGGAGACTGGGGCCTGTGGTGTTTGGTCACTCTCGTCAGATTTTGCCACTGGCAGGCTGGTTGCCGAAGGGACTGGAGATGGACTCTGAGCCTGTGACAGCTGAATGACTGCCGTCACTTTGAAGGACAAAGACTGGACAGTTCTTTGTAGCCTACCCACGTTAGAATAAATGCCCTCCATTAAGGCAACTACCTGTGCCAACTTCTTGTCATGATCCTTGAAGGCATTCAGGGGAGTAGTCTGACCCAAACACAGCTGGTGCAAAATGTCCACTGCCTCAACACTGACGGCAGCAGGGGAGACAGGGGCTGGGGCAGCGGTACCTGGGGGTAGGACACTCTACCCTTCTTACTGCTGTGGGCAGGGGCAGCACTAGTGGAAGAAGCCAGTAGGGTGGGTAATTGACGAAGTGTGGTGGAAGAAGAGGCAGATTTCCCACTCCCTGTGGCCGCCAACATCTAATACTCACCGCTGGCATCAGATGGCGTTGAGGTTGGTGTTTCTGGGAGTGATTCTTCAAGGGCATTACTGTCCTCCTCAGAGGCGCTAGTCACATCAGTGTGAGTGAGCTCATGTGTAGCAGTCATGCAAGATGCCTCACCACTGGTGTCCATCCCCTGTCCTTCTGTGCCCTTGATAGATGCTGCAAGAGCCTGAGACGTAGGTTCAGTTTAGTGCCATACTCACAAACATCATATGCAAGCAAAACACAAAACAAGATGATGATACACCCATGTTGCACACACCCCTGTGCAGTCTGCATGTGCAAACTTAATGTAAAAATCAGAAGATGCATGGTAACGTGCATACTTGGCATTAATGACCCATGTTATGTTCACACAGCCAAATAGCTTGCCTGTGCCTCCATGTAACCTGACATACAGATTCCTGTAAGCACACCTATGTGCCTATAGTTGAAAATGATGTACATCTCAACATGTTGCCACAGTCACATATGCAGTCACTTTAAGTGGACACCACAGATACATGCTTCTGTCAGGCTTGGCCAAGCAGCGCCACCTAAACCAGGACTACATCTCCCAGAACTCTTGCGTGGGGGCGGGGCAACATATAAGCAGGACGGCCCCTCATCACGTTGTTCGTGATTTTGTGTTTCTCCCGTGTTTGGGAGATACTGGAGTAGAGAACTGCATGTTTATCCTGGTTGAGGAGACTTTTGTTTTTGGATTGATCGTTTGGCGCTTAGCGCGAAGAACAGCTGATTAAGCGCGAGGTCAGCGCTTTTGTTTGTTTCCCTCGGAGCGCGAGGTTGGCGCTTTTGTTTGTTTCCCTCGGAGCGCGAGGTACGGCGCCCTAGGACAATTCACCGGCAGTGTGAGCTCGGCGTTTCCAGGATATCTCGATCCCCCGAGGATTACTCAGCAGCTACAGTACCGTGAGTAATAGAGCAAGAACGCGTGCAAGTAACGCGTCTGTTGTCAAAGGCTGTGTTGTATCCTGAAATAGGCGGACTGGCTCAGAAGCCTAAGGAATAAGGCGCTAGTTCGTGGGAGTGAATCAGAGGATTGTGATTGTCCCTTAGAGAACGGAGTACTGCGGTCTGGTCTTTCTGCGTACTTCCGTTACGAAGAAAGACACTAGTGTTATTTAAGGCAAGTGCCAAAGCGGAAGGTAGTGGGGGGAGATCCTACACCTTTCTGTATTTGGAGCTGGACAACCAGGAAAGCAGGGACTGAAATTGAGAGCGGAAGACAGTAGTATTGAGGCTACGTCTTACCGTGTCCTTTAAGTATCGTTTGGAGAGTACTGTACATATGCAAACTGACTCATTTGAGGAAAAGGATTGTATCAATTTTCACATAGGGTTTGGGAATATTCACTTGGTTATAATTTGGACACTCTTCAATACAAGGCAGGGTAGGTTCTTCATTGTGAATAGTATTATATGTTGAATCAGGAAGTGGCTTAACACTAACAGTGTTTGTGTTCTCTAGGGACTAGTGTGGCGAACATCAACATTGAGAAATACAGGGAGGAGGAGGAGAATTCTTCTTTACATAAAGGTGAACAGATACACTTGCTCAGTAAGACCGAGGGAGTGTAGGGATGCAAGGTGAATACGAATAACCTGTATTATTGTTTTCTTGTCTTCCAGCTGTCCCTTCCCTGCAGCCCCCTTCCGTCCCCTCCTTGTTTGTTTTCCTGTTTTTTCCCTCGCCTTATCACTCGAACACGCTGTACTGTTATTACGGGCGTGTTGGTGAGATAGGGAGGTGGAGTCATATGTGCATCAACCGGATCCGGCAGCGTGGAGTCTGACAGAATCACGAACCCACGAATTGCATTCTGACGGGTCGGGTTGGAGTACATATGGCCACCTTGGATGATGTGTTGAGGGCCTTGGTTTTGGTTCAACAGGAACTGGCAGCATCCAAAGCAGAGGCGGTGCTACTTAAAGATAGGGTAGAACAATTATCTAAGAACCCTTTTTCTACAGGTCCTGCGCAGATACAGGTTACGGTTCCCCCTCCTATCCCGTTAGCCACCCCTGAGAGGTATGGGGGGGATCCGAGTAAAACGCAGGCCTTCATGACGCAAATTATGCTCCATTTCTCTTGTAAGCCTGCCTCTTTTCCCAATAACCATTCTAGGGTAGCGTTTGCCATATCTTATTTGGTGGGTGATGCGGCTAATTGGGCAGTCCCTCTAATAAAACGAGACGATGCCATGTTGTCCAATTGGACAGCATTCAGAGAAGAATTTGAAAAAGTCTTTGACAGGAGGGCCACAAATTTCAGTGCGGATAAAGAGTTGTTGTCCCTGCGGCAGGGTAGGAGTGATTTGATTACTTACCTGACTACATTCAATCGTCTGATTGCCGAAACTGAGTGGCCAGAGGGCAAAAGAATGACTCTGTTTTATCAGGGGTTGAGGGAGGAATTGAAGGATGCAGTTGCACACATAGATCCTCAACCTACGACGTGTGTGGATATGGTGAATTTGGTCATGAGATTGGATGGTAGGCTAACGGAGCGTAGTGGGGATCGAAGAAGATGGGACAGGGGTTACGCCCGTAACGTGAGTTTCCCTACGAGAGCCCTGGGTTCCGCAGAGGCAGGGGCAGAGCCTATGGAGATAGGAGCTATTCGACCCCCATTGTCTAAAACTGAAAGAGAGAGTAGGAGGGTAAAAGGCCTTTGTATGTATTGTGGGAAGAAGGGCCACTATGTACGCGAGTGCCCCTCTAAACCCAAGACTACGAACACGTGGAATAGGAACCAAAGGGTAGCGGTGTCCAATACTGCCAGAGAGAGTGAGGAGGTTTTGGTATCGTTGCCTACGAAAGAGGAGAACCCCGATTGAAAGCTTACATCTCTATCTTCCTCGGGCATAGGGGAAACCGAGTCCCACCTGGTATTAGACATGACCTTGGAGTGTGAACACAAATCCCATCAAGTGATGGTCATGCTGGACTCTGGGGCCACGGGTAATTTTATAGATAATGGGTTGGTAGCTCGTTTGATGATACCCAGAATACCAAGAGGTAACCCAGAGGAGGTTTTAGCCGTAGATGGTCAGCCAATTAAATCCGGTCTGATAACGGAAAAAACGGCTGAGGTAGAGTTGTCTATTGAGGTGTCAGAGGGAAGGCATGTGGAAAGGGTAGAATTGAACATCATAGAGGCGCCCCAGTATGAAATCATCTTAGGGATGCCGTGGTTTACATTCCACAACCCTACCATCGACTGGAAATCTCGTACGGTGCTTTTCTCTTCTGGGTTTTGCAAGGAACACCTGGTACCGTATGTGCATTCCCCTGTAGCAGTATTGGCCTTGCAGTTTATGGTGGCTACTGCCGCTGAGAAGGAGGTGACCCTCCCGAAAGAATATGAAGCATTTCGGGATGTATTCAGCGAAAGCAAAGCTGAGGAGTTGCCGCCCCATAGACCTTATGACTGCCGGATTGATTTGATTGACGGGGCAGTGATTCCTACGTGCCGTGTGTATGCTTTATCTGTTCCTGAGACTGTGCACTTGAAGGAATACATCGATCATTATGAAAGAATAGGTTTTATAAGACCATCTCGTTCCCCGGCAGCCTCTCCTCTTTTCTTTATCGCGAAAGCCAATGGTGATCTGAGGGCATGTGTGGACTACCGCGTCTTGAATAAAAACACCGTTCGTAACCGTTACCCTCTCCCCCTCATCACGGTACTGATTGATCAAGTGAGGGAGGCAGTGATCTATACTCGTTTGGATTTGCGAGGAGCCTATCACTTGGTCAGGGTACGCGAGGGGGATGAGTGGAAGACGGCATTCAAGACGCGGTATGGCCTATATGAATATCTGGTCATGCCCTTTGGGCTGTGTAATGCCCCGGCGGCGTTTCAATTTTTGATCAATGACGTGTTGAAGGAGTACATTGACCTGTTCGTTGTAGTGTACATCGATGACATCCTGGTGTACTCAATGGATGAAGGTTGTCATGTGGAACAGGTCAAACAGGTATTGATGAAATTGAGGGAACATAGCCTTTTTGTTAAACTCAGCAAATGTGAGTTTGGAGTATACTGTGTGGAGTTCCTAGGAGTGATGATTAGTCCCTCTGGGTTGCAAATGTCTGAGCGCAAGGTGGAGGCAGTGAGAGACTGGCCGGTACCGAAGAATGTGAAGGAAGTTCAGAGTTTTCTGGGCTTCGCTAACTACTACCGGCGCTTCATTTTGCATTTCTCCTTGCTGGCAGTGCCCATTACGAAACTGTTGAAAAAAGGGGTTCCTTTCGAGTGGACAGAGGCTGCAGGAGAGTCATTTCGAACTCTTAAATCTTCTTTCATCTCTGCCCCGGTGCTGTCACATCCCAATTTAGAACACCCTTTTGTGGTTGAGGCGGATGCTTCGGACGAAGCAATAGGGGCAGTACTGTCACAGAGGGACAGTAGTACAGGTCAGTTGCACCCAGTGGCCTTCCTGTCAAAGAAATTGAGTTCGGCTGAACTCAATTACACCATAGCCGAAAAAGAATTGCTGTCCATTAAGAGAGCATTCCAGGAGTGGAGGCATTATCTATGGGGGGCCCTGCATACCATTACTGTGTACACAGACCACAGGAATTTAAAATTTATGTCCTCTGCTAGACACTTGACAGCGAGACAGATGCGATGGACGCTCTTTTTTGCAGAGTTTAACTTTGTGGTCACTTTCCGCCCTGGGTCTGAGAATAGGAAGGCTGATGCCTTGTCTAGACAAACAATGCCAGCGGTGTGTGGGGATGATAAACAGGCCATTATACCATCAGGGAAGGTCCTGGGCGTGGTGAGGGCGGAATCATTTTTGGAGGAGGTGAGGAACTATCAGTATCCGGGTGGATGGGGGTCATGGGCGCATGACGGACTGGATTGCCAAGTAAGAGAAGGGTTGCCATTCTTTCAAGGAAAATTGTATTTACCCACAATCCCTTTGCAGAAGAAAGCTATTGGCTGGTGTCATGAAGGGGAACTGTTAGGACACCCTGGTATACGTAAAACTCTCGATACTGTCAAAAGACACTTCTGGTGGGCAACCCTGAGTAAGGATGTTGCTGAGTGGGTGGCCCGTTGTGAGGTATGTGCTAGAGCCAAGGGGATGACCACCAAGAAAGCAGGGAAACTGATACCTATGCCTACCCCCAGTCAACCATGGCAGCATATCAGCTTGGACTTTGTGTCGGGTCTTCCAACGGATAAGGGCTCAACCGCCGTGTTGGTAGTGGTAGATAGTCTCACCAAGATGGGACACTTTATCCCTTGTAAGACTCTCCCGAATGCCAGCCAAACGGCCCAGTTGCTGGCTAGCAATGTGGTCAGACTACACGGTATTCCTAGGGTAATCGTGTCCGACAGAGGACCGCAGTTTATTGCACGTTTCTGGCGCATGTGGTGTAGTGCCCTGAAAATAGAGTCCAACTTATCTACCAGTTTCCACCCACAGACTGATGGGCAGACTGAGCGTTTGAACCAGACGCTAAAGAAATACCTGAGATGCTATGCTAGAGAAGCTCATGAGTCTTGGGTGGATCTGTTATGGATGGCTGAGCTGGCCTATAACAACGCATGGCACAGCTCGACAGGAATGTCACCTTTCAAGGCCAATTATGGTTTCGATGCTAATACACTGCCAGTTGACATACCCTCTGATCTTAGCGACCAGCCAGCAGTGAAAGAAAGAATTTTGATGCTGAGAAGGGTCCATAAGGGGGTGCAGGTACATTTGAACAAAGCAAAGGAGGTGTACAAAAGATGGGAGGATCGCCACAGGATAGAGAGTCGCCAATATGTAGTGGGGGATAAGGTATGGCTGTCTACAAAGAACATCAGGTTTAAATTGCGCAGCGTGTTTCACCCAAGGTTTATAGGCCCATACACCATAGTGAAACAGGTGAACCCCGTGACCTATAAGTTGAGACTGCCAGGGTCGATGCGCATACACCCAGTATTCCATGTGCAGTTGTTGAAACCAGCCCTTACTTCACGTAGAGTAGCCCCCCCGCCGGTGTTGTGTGATGGTGGTATGGAGTATGAAGTGAGGAGTATCAGAGACGCCAAGTGGTGCCGGGGCGTGCTGAAATACCTGGTGTCCTGGAAGGGGTATTCCGCTGAGGATGATTCTTGGGAGCGAAGCACGGACGTGCATGCTCCTGCTGCTGTGCGTTCTTTCCACAGGAGGTTTCCAAATAAGCCGGGCCCTAGAAGGCGCTAGAGAGGGGGACATTCTGTCAGGCTTGGCCAAGCAGCGCCACCTAAACCAGGACTACATCTCCCAGAACTCTTGCGTGGGGGCGGGGCAACATATAAGCAGGACGGCCCCTCATCACGTTGTTCGTGATTTTGTGTTTCTCCCGTGTTTGGGAGATACTGGAGTAGAGAACTGCATGTTTATCCTGGTTGAGGAGACTTTTGTTTTTGGATTGATCGTTTGGCGCTTAGCGCGAAGAACAGCTGATTAAGCGCGAGGTCGGCGCTTTTGTTTGTTTCCCTCGGAGCGCGAGGTTGGCGCTTTTGTTTGTTTCCCTCGGAGCGCGAGGTATGGCGCCCTAGGACAATTCACTGGCAGTGTGGGCTCGGCGTTTCCAGGATATCTCGATCCCCCGAGGATTACTCAGCAGCTACAGTACCGTGAGTAATAGAGCAAGAACGCGTGCAAGTAACGCGTCTGTTGTCAAAGGCTGTGTTGTATCCTGAAATAGGCGGACTGGCTCAGAAGCCTAAGGAATAAGGCGCTAGTTCGTGGGAGTGAATCAGAGGATTGTGATTGTCCCTTAGAGAACGGAGTACTGCGGTCTGGTCTTTCTGCGTACTTCCGTTACGAAGAAAGACACTAGTGCTATTTAAGGCAAGTGCCAAAGCGGAAGGTAGTGGGGGGAGATCCTACACCTTTCCGTATTTGGAGCTGGACAACCAGGAAAGCAGGGACTGAAATTGAGAGCGGAAGACAGTAGTATTGAGGCTACGTCTTACCGTGTCCTTTAAGTATCGTTTGGAGAGTACTGTACATATGCAAACTGACTCATTTGAGGAAAAGGATTGTATCAATTTTCACATAGGGTTTGGGAATATTCACTTGGTTATAATTTGGACACTTCAATACAAGGCAGGGTAGGTTCTTCATTGTGAACAGTATTATATGTTGAATCAGGAAGTGGCTTAACACTAACAGTGTTTGTGTTCTCTAGGGACTAGTGTGGCGAACATCAACATTGAGAAATACAGGGAGGAGGAGGAGAATTCTTCTTTACATAAAGGTGAACAGATACACTTGCTCAGTAAGACCGAGGGAGTGTAGGGATGCAAGGTGAATACGAATAACCTGTATTATTGTTTTCTTGTCTTCCAGCTGTCCCTTCCCTGCAGCCCCCTTCCGTCCCCTCCTTGTTTGTTTTCCTGTTTTTTCCCTCGCCTTATCACTCGAACACGCTGTACTGTTATTACGGGCGTGTTGGTGAGATAGGGAGGTGGAGTCATATGTGCATCAACCGGATCCGGCAGCGTGGAGTCTGACAGCTTCCAAATGTCCTTTTGCAATGGCTATAAGCTCCTGCTATCCACCCTGTTGTGCTTTGAAGCACAACTACAATTCCACATTGGTGTCAGATGTGTAGTTCTCACAATATCGAGGTCAGGCACTCCACACATCGATGAAAGCACACTAAGATAAGGCACACTGCAGTTCAGTGCCCGGGGATGTCCATGGCTCCCCTAATGCAGCCAATGTCTTAAGGCCACATCTCGATACCAAAGGGGATGATGGACGGAGCGTTTGAGCAAATCAAACACTAACCCCCAGTCAACTGATCTGGCTGTAGTCCATCACCATTCTTTAGCTCACTCCACCACCCCAGTTCAGACATGGCCATATGCAAATCAGTCTGACCCTGTGCCTCATGGGAACAGTCCAGCCCGAACTGCTAAGGCATGTATTCCCTGGACCGGAATCAAGCATCCTGCGACCGGTTTCAGATTCATAATCCTCATCAGCCAGGCTATCTTGAATCCATTGGTAGAGTGAGCAAGGGACCCACGTCTGGGCATACCCTGCCAATTAGGGCGAACAAAGCGATACCAAAGGGGATGATGGTCGGAGCGTTTGAACAAATCAAACACTCATCCCCAGTTAACTTATCAGGGTTTAATCTATCACCCTTCTTTAGCTCACTCCACCACCCCAGTTCAGACATGGCCATATGCAAATCAGTCCGACCCTGTGCCTCATGGGAACAGTCCAGCCCGAACTGCTAAGCCACGTCATCCCTGGACCGGAAATAAGCATCCTGGGACCATTTTCTGACTCATAATCCTCATCAGCCAGGCTATCTTGAATCCAGTGGTAGAGTGAGCTAGGGACCTACGTCTGGGCATACCCTGCCAACTTAGGGCGAACAAAGCAATACCAAAGGGGATGATGGTCTGAGCGTTTGAGCAAATCAAACACTCACCCCCAGTCAACCCATCTGGGTTTAATCTGTTACCATTCTTTAGCTCACTCCACCACCCCAGTTCAGACATGGCCATATGGAAATCAGTCTGACCCTGTGTCTCATGGGAACAGTCCAACCCGAACTGCCAAGCCATGTCTTCCCTGGACCGGAAACAAGCATCCTGAACCGGTTTCAATTTCATGTTCCTCATCAGCCAGGCCATCTTGAATCCAGTGGTAGATTGAGCAAGGGACCCATGTCTGGGCATACCCTGCCAACTTAGGGCAAACAAAGCGATACCAAAGGGGATGATGGACGGAGCGTTTGAGCAAATCAAACACTCACCCCCAGTCAACTGATCCGGCTGTAGTCCATCACCATTCTTTAGCTCACTCCACCACCCCAGTTCAGACATGGCCATATGCAAATCAGTCTGACCCTGTGCCTCATGGGAACAGTCCAGCCCGAACTGCTAAGGCATGTCTTCCCTGGACCAGAATCGAGCATCCTGCGACCGGTTTCGGATTCATAATCCTCATCAGCCAGGCTATCTTGAATCCATTGGTAGAGTGAGCAAGGGACCCACGTCTGGGCATACCCTGCCAACTTAGGGCGAACAAAGCGATACCAAAGGGGATGATGGTCGGAGCGTTTGAACAAATCAAACACTCATCCCCAGTTAACTTATCTGGGTTTAATTTATCACCCTTCTTTAGCTCACTCCACCACCCCAGTTCAGTCATGGCTATATGCAAATCAGTCTGACCCTGTGCCTCATGGGAACAGTCCAGCCTGAAACTGCTAAGCCATGTCTTCCCTGGACCGGAAACAAGCATCCTTGTACCGGTTTCAGATTCATGTTCCTCATCAGCCAGGCCATCTTGAATCCAGTGGTAGATTGAGCAAGGGACCCATGTCTGGGCATACCCTGACAACTTAGGGCAAACAAAGCAATACCAAAGGGGATGATGGACAGAGCGTTTGAGCAAATCAAACATTCACCCCAAGTCAACTGATCTAGATTTAATCCATCACCATTCTTTAGCTCACTCCACCACCCCGGTAAAGACATGGCGATATGCAAATCAGTCTGACCCTGTGCCTCATGGGAACAGTCAAGCATCCTGGGACCGGTTTCGGATTCATAATCCTCATCTCAGCATGCAATGTCAAGGGCCATTACATTAAAAACATGAGAAAGTACATGTAGCGTAAATGCATGACAACTGCTCTCAACACAGAGACCACTTACAAGCCATAGAATCACACTAGAAACATCACAGAGCTCTGCACTGGCTCAGGGTTGGGATACATGCAGTCACTCACACCCAAAGTCACACTTCGCAGAAGACTCACCTCCAACTTGCTGTTGATGGGCCCTCAAGCATCCATCCAGCTCTGGCTGTGTCACTGCCAGGATGCAGGCGATTAGTGATATCATGCTCCTAAGTGCCAACCTGCCAGTCTAAGGGAGCATCCCTAGTGTCATCTCTGCCACATTTTTGCTCAGCCGGCAGATGTCATCTCACCTCTTGTGACAGTGTCCATACCATCGGTTGGAGACACCCAGGGCCCACACATTGACTGCAATGGCCCTCAATAATGCCTAACGCTGGTATACTTTGAGCTGCAGGCATGGGAGACAGGAGGTAGACATTTCAATAACACTGGGATATGTACCACTGTGTCTCAGTACAGGAGCATACACAAACTTAGCACAGCTCTTCAGATATATTCAGCAGAGGCCTTACAGTATGACACATAGTGCATTAGCATAAGATAATTGTACCTAAATGCATGCAGGTATCAGGATGGACAAAGTACCTGGCCATCTCATACACATGCAGAATGCCAGCACAGAAAGCAATGGGAAGAAGGCCCACATCTGCGATGCAGTTTGTGAGTGAGCAAGACATCCATTACATTGTAAATGATGTGTCAGGGCAGACTCACTGTGTCCAACACTGCACACCCCTCAATATCCTTGGCCTGTGAATTGCTCACTGTGTCATGGAGGTCACATTTAGGGACAAGATCTTATATTCTCACACCCTTCTCACAAGGTCTGTCTTGTGCAATCCACAAGCCTAAGATAGCTCATTGATGAATATGGTGGCAGACAACACATATGTCTCACTCTCTACATTCAGGGATGGGTAACTGTCAAATTGGCCAGTAACTGTGCAAGACATGGGAGCTCCCACTGAGGTTAAACGTGGGTACAGACCAGTCACATGCATGTACAATATGAGAGGGCAAACAGTGCCTACACATGCGAGTCAGTACACATAATGAAACAAATGGAAGGGGGATAATTCAGAAGTACAACAATCTGCTGTGTCATATGGGAATTTCCACCAAGAGTGTCACCATCAGGCATTTCACTCTTGTGCATAATGCTTACAGATTCATGGTTGCAATCTACAGTCAAACACACTTCCATCAGTACCCTCTGGATGAAAAGTCTTTTTAATGTCACAAATGACATTGTGAAAACCTCATGGACTCAGACATCCATTAGCACAGGCAATGTCTGTTGTGACTTCCACTTTCCAAAACAGCAGTGTCACTTTATGGCTGCAAAAACACTGCATGTCCCTCCCATCCTGAAATACAGCCAGGGATCTGTGGAAATTAGGCTACAAACCCCATTTACCTGAAGTCAGCATGCTAGGCAGTTTATCACACAAACCCACATTCTCAGGCACATACTGAAGCAGATCAACTTCATGTGTGCACTCCCAGCACTCTCCTACTTTCACTCTGAAACACTTACCATGACATCAGTAACACCATGTAGCCTCCCATACTGTGAGGGCACCTCGTCCACTAGGACCTCCAGCTCCTCTGTGGTGAAGTGACGGGCCCTGGTGTTCTCAGTTCTCGCCATCACTGGGTCCATGAGACAGGAACAGCAGCAGTTGGTGGTGAAGAGTGGCAGTCAGCAGTGTCAGGAAGCAGTGGAAATGTGTGGCTCTCTCGCAGACATACATAGCCCACTAGCGTTGTTTCAGTGGTACTCAGCTGCTTGTATTCCAGGTCAGCTTATTTCAAATGTGATCAATGACTGGCCCCGCTTTAGCGGAGCACGTCTACCGCGATTTTCAAAAGATCATTTGTCTTCCACGTTTGCGGTTCCTATTGGACCTTGGAACTCCCAGGAGCCCTCACAGGGTGCTCCATATGAACAGGCTCAAGCCATATGTGGACAGGTAATACATGGGCCTGATCATGGCTACTGATGAGGCACAGAAGGAAGAGAGTGACACACTCCCTGACCTCCTCTCACAGAACCCCTTCCAACGCACAACAAAGGCCACACTCTGGACTTGGTCTGGTCCTCCCTCCCTTTCACCAGCCCCGTAACTATTAGTCTCTGCCCTTGGTCCAACCACTACTTACTTAGCGGTCGGCTCTCACTTCCTAAGCAAAGAGGCAGTAGACCCCCAGACTGGAAAGTGGTGCGGAGTTGGAACCAAATTTGGGCCGATTACCTGGTTACTACTCTACAGGAATCAGCGGCTCCCACATTCACACAGGGAAATCTTGACACAGGAAGTATGGCCCTGACAGATAGGTTACAAAATGCTATTGATAAGGCAGCTCCGACACACAGGGCCAGAATTAGAAGCCAAGGGCAAGGGAGCCCCCTAGTTCAACGAAGCCTTAAGAACCCTGAAACAAACCCTCCACCAAGCATAAAGCTTACGATCCTTGCGCCCGGCGAGAATACTGTACCATGTTCGCAACTTACAAAAAATCGATTCTATCATTTAAAGCAGAATTTTATGAGACTAAAATCACTGCAGCAGAAAATACACAAAAAGAGACCTTTCGAATCTTGAAAGAACTGAGACAAGTCAAGGAACAGAAACCTCAGTTTAGCCCGAAAGATTGCAATAACTTCCATTCCTTCTTTGAAACAAAAGATAAAGATCTAATAATGGAAATTCACTCCACTCCCAAGTTTTCATGCACACTGGCACCTATACTACTGCCCCCACTTTCACTGAACCCCTCACAACCTTTCCCAATATTATGCACGATTCCCTGTCCCATCTAATAGGGAAGGTGAAACCATGGTCCCCGGCCGACCCTTGCCCACTCAGGATCTTTAAGAAGGTGCTTCCTGGCATGGAAAAGAAGGTACTCTCACTTCTCAATCAATCCCATGCCACAGGACACGTACCCTCCAACTTTAAGGAAGCACGTGTCATCCCGCATCTGAAAAAGCCTGGGGCCAGAACAAGAAACTTGAAAAATTTCATGCCAATCTCACTGTTCCTGTTCCTCGTAATGGTACTAGAACAACACGTACTGAAAACCCTGACCAATCACATTAAAAGTAACCACCTTCTACAACCTAACCAGGCAGGGTACAGGGCGCGTCACAGCACAGAACTGGTGATGCTGTTTGTTCTAGATGAACTTAGATTGAAGGCTGACAAGAATAAACCATGTACCCTGGTCCTACTGGACCCATCCGCGGCATTCGATACAGTCAATCATGACCAACTAATGTCGCGGATTTGTAGTTGGGGATCCAGGGCACAGCTCTTACATGGCTGCACTCTTTCCTTAAAGGCCACTCCCAGAGAATACAACTGAATGACCATGTGTCCGTTTTAGGACTACTTTCATGCAGGGGACTGCAGGGAACAGCATTATCACCACTGCTGTTTAACTCCTACCTCCAACCCCCGATAGCGGCACTGAACTATATGGAATGCCAAATCTATAACTATGCTGATGACACCCAAATTGTCATTCAGATAGACAACTCCACGACAGCCCATATAAGATTCCAAAACATTTTGAAATTCATGGTTAACTGGATGATGGCCAACTCCCTTAAAATCAACCCGGAAAATGGAAGTATTGGCCGTCACTTCAGATTCTAACCTGTGGAAAGAGCTCTTTTGGCCACAAGAGCTTGGTGCCTACCCAGAGTCAGCTGTGGCTGTAAAAAGTCTGGGTATCAAAATCGATGCCAAGCTCACTATGATCCAAGAGGTATCGATAGTTGTGGGAACATGCACAGGCATGCTGAGACTACTGTGTAAGCTTGAACCATTACTCCCCTTCAATACACTTAGAAAGGCAGTATCTGCTCTGATAATGTCACGTCCTTATTACGGGAATGCTCTGTATATTGGCCTCCCGGGTAACCATCTAATCAGATTGCAGGTGATTATGAATGACGCTGCTAGGCTTATCTTTAGAGCGCCCAGATGAACACATGCATCACCCTTGCTTAAAGCCTTCTATGGCCAAGCCCCCAGCTACATCCAGGACTGTCTTGCCAACTATGCCTCTAGTAGGATGCTACGGTCCTCCGAGGCCAACCTTATGACCTGCCCACGATTTAACAAGTCGTTGAAAGGAGGAAGAGCTTTCTCCTCATCCATCCTCCCTATTTGGAACAACCTGCCAGATAATATGCGCAAGGAACAAGCTCTCCGTTCATGAAGAAATTAAAAACAGTACTTTTTGTGGAGGCATGAGTGCAATCTGAACCCCCCTTGTGAAGCCTGGATCTTTTTTTTCTGACAGCTCTTAGAGATCTGCTGGTGATAATGCGCTTAATAAATTAAATCTAACATAACATGACATAACCCTGATGATGGTTCAGTTGATGGTAGCCTTGGCCGGCAGCCTTACTGAACAATAACAAAATCATTGCAGGAAGGTCCTCAATCAGTACAGACATATGTTTTGACTGACTCCAAGTCAGACTACCTGTTGTACACATGAGGTGGACACAGGGGACAGTCTGCCTTTTAAAAATAAGATTTACAGGCAACCTGATCATGTCATGCACTGTATCAGGACTGAAGTCCAGAAGCTGATAGAACTGGGAGTGATTAATTAGTTAATTAATTGTGGGTTTCTAACGCGCTAGAATCGACTCCCGAAGGAGTATCTCAGCGCAATAGACCGCTGGGAAACCCGTCCTGGCTTTACCTGTGAGATGGTCCCTACTGGGTATCTCCAAGGTGAAACCAGGCATCCCCGGCATATGTGGGGCCATTGTGGAGATGAGGCAAGCTAATGCCCAGAGTTGCAGAGTGTGATCCCTGGTTAGATTAGGCACCGAGGTGAGAATTATTGATTCCGCTGGCCCTGGTCCACGACCCTGCCGTGTTGGGTATTGAACCCTGGTCCCGGGCTGTTCTCTGCTCCCAGGTTTGCAGCCTCTAACCAGTGAGCCACAGATAGCCCTCAGATAGCCCTTGGGCTAGTCCAGTAGTCTGATTACCAAAACCTCACCCCCAGGGTGGTAAGAGAGAGTAGAGGTCATGTGTTGACTACAGGGGACTCAATGCCGTCACTAGGGCTGATGCTCATCTATTTTCAAGGCCAGATAAACTTATTCACACTTTGTTCTCTGACAAATTCTTAAGTACATTTGACCTGACAGCTGGTTACTGCAAATCAGATTAGCTGAGGAAGCTAAACCAAAAACAGCATTCTCTACCCCTAATGGGTACTACCAATTTGTGGTGATGCCTTTTGGATTGAAGAATGCACCTGCCAGATTTCAAAGGCTAGTTTCTCACCGGTCTGGAAGCCTTTAGTGCTGCTTATCTAGATGATATTGCTGTCTATAGCTCCAACTGGGAGGATCACCCGGTCCACCTGAGAAAGGTTCTGAAAGCCCTGCAAAAGGCAGGCCTCACTATCAAGGCCACCAAGTGCCAAATAGGGCAGAGTAAGTTTGTGTACCTAGGCCACCTTGTGGGTGGAGGCCAGGTTCAACCATTGCAGAGCAAAATTCAAACCATAATGGATTGGGTTGCTCCAACTACCCAGACTCAGGTCAGAGCTTTATTGGGCCTGACTGGGTACTACAGGAGGTTTGTCAAAGGATAGGGTTCCATAGTGAATGGAATGACTTCCAAACGAATGCCTAAGAAAGTTCAGTGGACAGTAAGTTGTCAAAAGGCAAATTCCTGACTATTCCAAACAAACAATTCATTGTTCAAACTGATCAATCAATCAATCAGGGGTTTGTTACAGCGCAACTACTCACCCGTAATGGTCTTAAGGCGCTAGGGGTGGGAGGGGTGGGTTGCAGGTTCAATTCCATCAAGGAGGGGGTTTGTCGAAGAGCTCTATTTTGAGGTTTCTTGCAAAGATGGGGATCGATGTTATCTATTTGAGGTGGAGCAGAAGGGCATTCCATGCTTTGGCCGCGAGGAAGGAGAAGCAGCGACCTCCCGATCTGGTCTTTCTGGTGCGGGGGACCATGGCATAGTAGAGCTGGGCTGATCATAGGGTCCTTTGAGTTGCGTGGAATTTGAGTCGGCTGTTCAGGTATGCTGCTCCGGTGCCATGGAGGGCCTTGTGTCCGTGGGTGAGTATCTTGAAGCTGATTCTCACCTCAACGGGGAGTGTGCGCAGGTGCTGGGAGATGTGGCAGGGTTTTGGCAGGTTGAGGACCAGTCTTGCGGTGTGAAAGCAGGAAGATGAAACAGAGTTGATCTGTTGGTCCATTTTGAGCTCGGAGACCAGGATGATTCCCAGGATGTGTGCATGGTCCCTGGGGGTTTGCGGGTTTTCAATGGCAGTGGGCCCTCAGGTGTCACTCCAGGCATCAGGGGTCGGCCCATAATGAGTACTTCTGTTTTGTTGGTGGTTAGTTGTAGGCAGCTGTTTTTCATTCAGTTGGCGACGGCTTCCATGCCTTCTCAAAAGTTGTGTCTCGTGGTGTTGGGCTCGTTGGATAGGGAGAGGATGAGTTGGGTGTCATCTACGTATGACACAATGTTTAGTCAGTAGGTTCTGATGATGGGGGCGACTGGAGCCATGTAGACGTTGAAGAGCCAAGGGGGAATCCGCAGGTGGTAGGTGTAGGGTCCAAGAGGAAAGAGGGGCATCTGACCCACTGCGTTCTGCCAGAGAGGAAGAAGCAGATCCAGCCAAGGTCCTTGTCCTGGATTCCTGCGTCATAGAGTCTGCGCATTAGGGTGCAGTGAGAGACTGTGTCGAACTCCGCTAAGAGGTTGAGGAGGATGAGGGCTACTGTTTCTCCTCTGTCCAGTAGGGTGCGGATGTCGTCTGTTTCGATGAGGAGGGCAGTTTCCGTACTGTGGTTTTTTCTGAAGCCAGATTGGAAGGAGTCGGGGATGTTGTGTTCTTCAATGAATGTGGCGAGTTGGCTGTTGATTGCTTTCTCAGTGACTTTCGCTGGGAACGGGATCAGGGAGATGGGTCTGTAGTTTTTTAGGTCGGTGGGGTCCGCTGAGTCTTTCTTTAGGAGGGGGTTGACCGTGGCGTGTTTCCAGTCATCGGGGAATGAGCCGTTTGCCAAGGAGAGGTTGATGGTGTGGTGGAGCATGGGTGCAATGGTATCAGCGGCACTGTTGAAGATGTGGTGGATGCAGGGGTATGTGGGGGACACTGAGTGGATTGACTTCATTGTGTTCAGTGTGTCTTCAGTGGTGAGGGCTGTCCAGTTGTTAATCGCTGGTTTCAGGGTGTCGGGGTGGTTGGTGAGGGTTCAATGAGTTGGTTGCCATTGTCGAATTTGTCATAGATGCTCGTGATTTTGTGGTGGAAAAAGGTCCTGAGTTTGTCGCAGAGGTCTTGTGAGGGAGGGATGTCGGAAGACTCGCTGGAGGGATGGGCAAACTCCTTGATGATGCTGAAGTGTGACTTGCTGTTGTGCGCATGGTTAGAGACAGTGTCTTTAATCACTTTTTTCCTTGTTTCTCTGAGTTGATGGTGGACGTTGTTGGAGGCTCTGAAGTTGTTGTGGGCTTCTTTGGATTTGGTGTTTCTCCAGGCGCCATCTGAGATCCATCAATGCAGGGTTTGGGTTGCGGTGTTGGGGTTGTCATTTTCTGTGATGGTTGGGGTGGAATTGTTCAGTGAGGAGGTGAGCTGGTTATTTGTGATTTTGGTCCAGTTTATTCCTGGGAGCAGCTGCTGGTCTCTGTGGATGGTGGTTGTTCTGAAGTTAAAGTGGATGAAACGGTGGTCGGTCCATGGGAGTTCAGTTATGTGGATGAAGGTGATGGAGTTTCCTGTACAGGAGGTCGAGGGTGTGTCCTGCTGAGTGCGTGGGCTTGGTCATGATCTGGTGGAGTCCAATGTTGTGGAGCAGGAAGGATGTGGTATTGGGATCCAGTTGGTAGTAGAGGTGGAAGTTGATTTCTCCCAGCAGGGTTGTAGTGTAGTTCCTAGTTTCCCACTAGGCCCTGCGCATTGGAATAACATAAACAGTAGTATTGACGTGGAACTGCGGATATTCCAGGCCTCCACTGACTATGCTAAACTTTATTGGGTGTGTTACCAACTAGCTCAGAGGTCACTGGAAACTTTCTTCTCTGCATGGGAAGTGATCAGCTTCCCTGGCACAGACAAGAAGGGATTCAGCTTTCCAACAACCGTGCAACATGACAACTTTGCTCCTCAGATCAAGAGTCAATCTCTAGGGTCGTGTGAAACAATAGACAGGTATTTCACTCAGTCAGATTAGTGCAGTTTACTTTCACGATATGTAGAGAATAGAGAGACGGGCGTTTGTCAATAAAGGGTTAACATTTATTGAACAGTCTTTCTTCTCGTACAAGAGAAATGTATTGCCACAATTGCAAGACTTGTTATTATAAAAAGTACGTACAGTAAGATAAGGATTGCAAAATAATACTGTAAAAGCATTGATATGGTTTCTTAGCCATACAATGGTTTAAAAGTAATAAAACATATATACATTCATATATACATTAGGCTAACATACTCAACTGGTGCTTCTAACTACGCCTACCCCAGTGTGCCTGACCTAAGCCTAACACGTGGAAGGGGAGTAAGTAAGTAGCTTTAAGTTAAGTTGGTTTTGCCAAGGTTTGCTTCAAGAATTCTCATCTAAGGGTTTAGTCAACACCATACCTCTGAATAGAATGATGGAAGTCTGGTATTTCCTTCAGGGGGAAACTCGACATCCCAGTCACCCGCGAGGGCAGACCAGAAACGCTGGAGCTCTGTTCAGCGCGTCGAGAGGAGGAGGGGGACAGCGTCCGCGGGCAGCTTTGCATCTGCTGGGCTCTTCGCAGAGGGACGGCTGTTCAGCTCCTAAGCTCACCACACCATCGTTCGCGCTTTAGCAGCGATAATGGTATCAGTAGCTTCACCAACAGCAGCGGGGCAGCAGCATCAGCTGGCAACAGGGTAGCAGGCTGCAGCACAGGCTACGGGCCACAGGCTCAGCAACACAGCATTTGCTTAAGGCAACGTTGGTAATATTTATACCTGACAGGTGCCGGGTTTGACGCAAGTTTGCTGGACATAAGACGTCAATTAAAGATGTCACTAGGAAGTGATAGCTATCAGTTGCTCATTAGAGTTCCATTACTAATCAAAACACAGCAAGCGGGGATTTCCAGGTTTGCTGAGTTTTTATCTTGTTGAAGAACTCGGAGTGTTAATCTAGGAATATCAGATAGTGACTTCTGCTCTGTCATTGCACTAATTGGTTGCAAAGGAAGTGGCAGAGAACTATTCTGGAATGTGGCTCTGTTCGTGTGAGGCCAGAGATGACTTTCTGAATATCGCACTTGAACGGTTATGCCAATATAGGGAATAAATGGATTTATAGCCGAATAGGGGCATAAGGTCGCAGTATCGATCAGGAACCTAGATAAACACGCAACACCCACTCCACGTTTTCATGTCCATCAAATTACTAAAACTAGAGCAATTAGATGCATGTGTAACATTGCCCACCCCAAAATACATAAATGCATTCGATATAGGCGTATTTTGTAATACGTGAAATTTAGGTACTGTACGTTTTTTGAAGCATAGAAATCATTCAAAAATTATTGCATAGGGAATCAATGAACGATTATGCAAAAAGAATTACACATGAAGTATCTCTGACAGAAGAAGGGTGAGATAAATCATCACATATAGATGCATTGCAATAACATGTGCTAGAGGCTGGTGTAAGTTTGTTATGTCTCTAGATGTGTGTAGAAATAGAAGTTTGAAGCTTCTGTTCTCTAAGAATAGTTTTTACCCTAAGCAAAGAATTGTTTGTGCCAAAAAAAGGTGAATATTAAAAAATGTCCAAATCAAAAGAATTAATGCTTGAACGGGGAAATAGAGTTCCAAAGCTTTTTGCAGTTTTTGTTGATCAAAACTGAAGGCCGAATTCAGAGTTCATGGGAACGCTGTGTGTCGGAAAGCTTCTTCCAAAGTTATTGTTTCTGTACGGGTGAGAACATCGTATCAGACAGGCTCTCAAAGAATTGGTCTACAAAATCAGGTGACAGTTCAACCAAATTAGATAGCGCTGTAACTTGGCAGGTGTGAGAATGATTGCTGTCATCCTAGGCAGGATCAGCAATGCTCACAGAAGGTCGTACCTGGGTGATGCTGCTTTTGTCACTTGCTCCACTGTTACCACCTAGTCATAGTACAGGAGTCTCAACGAATGCCGTCATCAGGATTGGTAGCCGCTGGGGACAACACAATGCGTGAGCCGTTATTGGACTGAGCAAAGTATCGACGTCCATTGGTACTGCTGATGGAAGTGAAAGACAGATGTCCAACACGCACTCATCTCCGCATAGCATACATCTAAGTACCGGTAAGATACAGTTCTGCCATATAGGTCTGAATGAAAGGAACCAGGTCATGTTTAGATCTCTCAGCCTGGCCAATCCAAGGACGTTAGTTATCCTGTCCCGGTAGCGCATTGCTAGGATTGTCTCTTCCATTCCCATGGGAGCTATGTCTGAGTTTCGGCTTGCCATAACGAAGCAGAAGGGTCAAAAATAAAATCCCTGCTACAAGTCCCAAAAATAATGGTATGCCGCCAAAAACAGAGTGAACAAAATTAGGAATGATTCCCAAAATTGTCTGAAAGGGTGTTAGAAGTCCCGTAAAGACTGTCTTAAATATGCCTGGGATGCTTGTGGCACTAGACATGTTAAGGAGTTGGCTGAGCATTTCTACGAAATGCACGGGGCAATTTGTTGATAAAAGGTCATGAACTTCAGTAGCTGTCCTTGCAACCAGAAGATCATACGTCTCTTTTGATGACGTTATAGGCACTGTTGTCTGTAAAAGTACAGATTTCATTTTGCTTAAAGTATCAATTCGTATAGAATAGAGATTCAGACGAGGCCAGATGGGAGTCACTGTGTCTGCAGGCCCACTCGGAAACAATGCTTGCATACAGCATTTGACCATGGATGTTACTCTTACTAGATAACTTTTCCCTGGCACAAGGCCACAACATCTGTGATCCGTTCTAAGAATGTAACTCCTGTTTGCAAGTTGCATAAAGAAGGGCTCTATCTGAGTTGCAGGTGTGACTAGCTGGTGGCATGAAAGGTTGTTAGAATTTCCATCACATGCTCCATGTAAATTAATACCCTGACACAAAAGTATACCGCTTAGTGAATGTTTACAGTTGTCACCACTAAGAAATACATTTTTGTCGCTGTCACTATAGCAAGAATGTGTGTATGGTAATTTCCATTCTGATTTTACATATCCTTTACCCAATTGTTCATACTGGATTACTGGTGTTAAACCCTGAGAAGTATTTGAATTTCTCAAAAAATGCTTTAGAACTGCTTTTAGGTGGTGTAGCACAATGTTCCCATTGATTGTACATAAAAACATTTCTAGGCTGTGCAGATTTATGCAAATAATGATCACCATAGTGTGTGTAACAGAATAACTGCTCATAACTAGATGAACCTTGTAAATAATCATGATCTGTGAATCTAGCTGACATTACTAAATCAGACATCATGTCATTAATACTGTTAAAGTCCCAATCATCAGAGAATGTACTAAGTGTTACAAAGTCACTTAAGGAAACCGTCAGTTGATGAGGATACTTCAGGATTTCGACCGGACCATATATCTCATAGTCTGTTTTCTCCCATACTACCCCACCAGGTATTGGAATTGCTGTGACATTTACTGTTGACAGTTCTCTTTTCTTCACGTGTGTTGATCTGTGTGGTTTCAGGACTAGGTTGATGTTCTGACTTGCTGTGTCCATTCAATTGTAACAAACTTTCCTAAAATTAAAACTAAAATTAGGCATAGTAGGAGTATGAATACCCCTGAAATAATCCAATGCTCAATCAACGGTGAATCCAGATATAATTCTTTGATTTGTTGAAGGAGTCCTGTTATATTTTCTTTAGAACACTTTTTTGTTTCTGGCATCACTTCGGGGTCGCTTTGATCTTCAGAGAAGTTGTGGAAGTTGATGAAATAACCAGAGGCAGTTCTGTCAATTGATGGGATTGTTCTTTCAATCTGTCTTTCGGTAGCATTTTCTGATGCCACATTAGTGTAGACTGGTGTTGTTTCTTGACGAACTGTTTCAATCTGTGTCTCAAGAGGCACGAGTTCCATGGCATTATTGCATAGTCCTTCATTGTGCACTGCAGGCTGATCGAATGTGATTAGTCTTTCAGTTTGAACCTCTTGGATTGTTGCAAGTTTGGGTATTCTGATGTTTCTTGGGAGTCCACTGGGCCTACTGTTGATTATAGGCCACATGCTTGTGGTTTTACCAGGTCGATGGACACGACTCTGTTCTCCTTTTTACCAGCAAGGGGCGGTAGCACAACTGATCTTGTTCTGGTGACTGCCAAGACAGGTACTGCTTTTCTGTAAGAAGGCCCAAATTCCTTCTTAACCGCGATCTTTTCTCTGACTAGATCCCCAATCTTTGGAATCCAGACAGGCCTTGCTGGGGCTGTTGCTTGTGGTGCCTCGTCAGTGGTAGTTGGCTGTTGCTTTAACTTTATGTTGCTTAAGGATTTTCTTGTTTCATTCAGTTCCTGTAAAACAGCCAAACGATCCTTTACATCAAAGTGCGTTGTTTCTTCTTGTACCACTGACATCTGACTATCGAGGTCCTGAATACGCATTCTAATTCCGAACAATAGTTCGTATGGGCTGAAACCTTTTAGAGAATTTCTTGCCATGTTATTAAGACTAGTCTGGACACTTATTAAATGTTTGACCCACCCAGCGCCTGAACCTAATACCTTCGCTGTTATAGATTGCTTTATGTCACGGGTTTTTCTTTCTACCACACTATTCCCTTCGGGGTGCGACGGACAAGAATACCGCAACCCAATTCCCATGCTAGCCATGGCCTCCTTATAAGCTCGAGAGCTGAAAGCAGGACCCTGGTCAGAATGGAATGTGGTAATTGCGTATGTGCCGATAAAGACTCGCAAATCTTTTATAACCGTTCTAGCGTCAGCCGAGCGCTGGAGGCCTCATTTTTTAAGTGTGTTTAGCCTTAACTGTGTACAATGGGACGCGCTTCTCTTCTTTGATTGCGCAGATAGACCGCCTTATGCTGTCTAGAAGGGATCCTGAAACTACACTGGCCTGTTCATTACTGCGATCTCTGTTGCAGTCTTCACAATTTTGAGCAAAACATTGGATATCTACGCTCATTCCTGGCCACCAGTACTCTGATTGTAATTCTTTCAGAGAAACCTTAATTGTTTGGTGTCTCAGACCCAACCCCATGTGTGCTTCCAGTAAGAGGAAGCCCCTCCTGCTCCTGTTTGGAATTACTCTGTCCCCCACTCCAGGGATTCGAGCAAAAGGAACGGAGTTTGCATCGATTACGTATGCATAATTGAGTGGATAGTTCACGGGTAGTGCTGCACAGTCGCCTTTTACGGTCGTTTTTACTGCCAGCATGGTTTCCCCGTCTATGTATTTATCTGTACGCTTTTTTGTGGCTACGGAAGCCGGTTTAGTTGCTTCCGCTGTGGCTGTGTTAGCCAATGAATTCCCTGCAACGTGAACGCCATCACGTTGATGACTCAGTGTATGTATCACGTGAGTCTTTTGTAGTTCTTTCTGTAAAAGAACTACCTGTTCCCAAAGCATTTTATGCTTTATTGTGCCACCTTTTGCATCTTTGAAACCATTTTCCACCCAATTCTGCAAGTATTCATTATAAGATTGTACGCATAAAAAGAATCGCACACTATTAGTGTGGGGAATTCGCGATCGGTATTTTCTAGCGCCATCTTAAATGCTACTAATTCAGCTCATTGAGCCGAGCAATCTCCTAGAGATTGTGTTTTGGTGACCATTGGTCTAAATTTACCTTTGTGCCAGCGACCTTTAACAATCGCGCACACAGCACTGTAAGCTTGCTTACCCCCAACTGCGGGTTGTGCTGATCCGTCAGTATATATAATACTTCCGTATTCTTCGAGAGGCAGGATTTCAACTGGCAGAGGACATTCATATTCATATTGTAAAAATTCCTGTGTTTTTAAGTTAGGATCAAATTCGTAAACTACGTCTGTTGCAGCAAGAGAATTAACCCACTGAATCCATCTCGGATGCAAAGCTTTAGCATTAGGAATGCTTGCTTTAGTTACCGCTTCTAAAGCCGGTATAGGTGTTACGATTATTATTTGTTTACCTTGTGCTAGGGGCCTTTCTTTTGCTACAGCAGTCTGAACCGCAGTTAGAATTTTCTCAGTTGAACTGAATTTTATTTCAGCCTT
The DNA here is from genome assembly GCF_964263255.1 of Lissotriton vulgaris. Taxonomy (NCBI): domain Eukaryota; kingdom Metazoa; phylum Chordata; class Amphibia; order Caudata; family Salamandridae; genus Lissotriton; species Lissotriton vulgaris. The sequence goes on along the minus strand of NC_141691.1, from coordinate 822,129,437 downwards.
TGTGTACAAATGTGATTTGTACGCTATTGGTACCTTTTCTCCCTCATTAGAGGTCAGGTACGTGAATCCGCATCTTCCTGGGATGACTCGGATTACAAGATCGCGTGTATTGTCACATGTTTCTAATTTTGTTTTGCTAACATGTCTGTTTGCAGTGATCTCAAAATTTCTGTGTGTTTTTGAGTCCAATTGATTTGTATAAAATCAGGTTTTATTAGTTCGTAGAGAGGTTTAACCCTCTCTGCGTAATTTAGGATGTAAGTTCTTCCGAAATTCAGAAAACCTAGAATGGATTGTAAATTCTTCAGCGTTTTTGGAGCTTGGAGTACAGCGCACTTCTCTAAGAAGTTGTCCGCTAGGCTTTTCCCTTCACTTGATAACTCGTACCCTAAGAATAGTACTGTCTGATGGGCAATTCGGGACTTTTTAAAGTTGAATTTGTAACCCTCTGCTGCGAACCCAAGTATAATGGTGTTCACTCTTTTCAAGTGAGTATCCAAGTCGTCGTGAGATAGATATCATCTACGTAAGATAATGCCTCATCATCATAGATTTGTAGTAACTCTGTTACCCTAGCTGAGAATAGTCCTGGGCTGTTCTTGAACCCCTGTGGGAGTCGACAGAATTTTTCTGCGACCCAAATGCTGAGAAAGCGGTCAAATATCTGCTTTACGGTGCAATGTTTTGACAAAAGAAACCATTAGATATGTCTAATGTCGTTTTATATTTTTTCCTAACAATGTTATTCATTAGGGCTGCACTATGCGAGTTTTGTACTGCAAAAGTTTTGCAACATGTATTAAGGTGTCTGTAGTCCAAAACTAGACGATATGAATTGTCTGGCTTGGAGACAGGAAACAAAGGATTGTTCATTTGAGAGGTGCATGTTTCAATCACCCCCTGGTATTCAAGTTGATCTAAGATCTCCCTGACTTGTTTTTTAGCTTCTTGCTTTATGGGATACTGCCGTTGGGCAGTTGGTTCACTTTTTAATTGGATTTTGTGAGGAGGTGAATCCTCATCCCATCCTACATGATTTTTATATAATGCAGGTGCCTGGGCTACTGCCCATTTCCTTGCATAAGTATATTTTTTGTGAATCGGAATGTGATTCGAGAAGGCAGGCATAATCACTTCTTCGCCACGAGGGCACTCCCTGACAAACTCTGGGGGCCAATCTTTTTCAGCTAACAGAATATCATAGCCTTTTGAGAGTTTATCCCAAAATAGACCCTTTATTTTCCTAGTCTTATCACCCTCTATACGCAATGTAATTTCGTATATTTTATGGGGCTCGCTAAGTCTGGTGTCGGCAGTTTCAACCTGAATGAATTCATTCGTGTCCACTGTCTCCAGATGACTCATCAAGATCTTGCGCGCTATACTGATTTCTGCTGCACTGTCCAACATTGTCAATGCCCACTCCCCGCTTTTCAACTGTGTCCTCAGTATTCTCGGCATGGTTGATTACTCTAATACTGGCTACCTTCTTTTTCTGAAATTGAGATTTTTTACTCTGAGCAGGTTTCTTGTCTTTGGACTTGGTGTGCTCTCCTGGGTCTGACCATCCTCTTCTTTCCGAATTCTGTGGAAAAGATTGAGAGGGACGTGTATCAATACTTTGATATCTATCAGGTTTTTTCAGATTATCCCTATTTCTAAGGTTATATCTTTTCTCAGAGGGCTCCCGCTGGGGAGACTGGTGTTCTCGAGTCGGAGTTCTTTCCCTCCGTCGAGGAGACCTTCCTCTGGACTGGAAAACTTTTTCCTTGGGAGTGGATTGTTTATTTCCATCTCAGCTCTTTTTAGGAGTGTTTAAATTATTTTTAATAAATAATTTTTCAGGATTTTTGAGCAGTTGGGGCTTTACCGGTTTTCCACCCAAGCTGTCTCTACCTAATTCTTCATAGCATTTTTATATGATTTTTGCAAGCTCAACAGGATCTTCTATAACTGTTTCCTTCAACTTCTGGCAAATCGCCACAGATGCTGCTTCTCCTTTTATGGTGGCTAATAATATAGCCGAGACCTGCTTGAAGTCTTTCAGTAATTTCATACCAAGATTTAAAGCGGGCTCTGGACCGAATTCATTCTGAATCTGTTTTAGCACTTCTGGTATTACCGCCATAGACGGAACACCGTGTGTTTTTGTGTAAATGGAAGCAAAGACTGTACCCCAAGTGTCGCAGTCCTCCACGTGTGGTGCGATTCCCATAGGAAGGCAGATTGTCAAGATTCTGTGTTTCTCTATAGGGGTAGTATCAGGAAATACTGCCTCTATTTGAGTGATTTTCTGTGCTAACCAGAAAGGAATTTGTTCCCGTTTTACGGGTGTTTTACCAAGACATGACTGTATGTTCTGTGGTGTGATTTTATTAATGTTCCCCTGATGAGGGGTCAGCTGTGGTACATTAACAGCTGGCTGGACTGTTGCAGTCCGCATTACATATTGGACTAATTGCCTATGTATTTTTATTAGTGTTTTTAGAAGTACTAACAGCTCTTCTTTAGACATTTTTGCAATGTCCGGATGTGGTGTGTAGCTGGCTAGAACCGGCCACGTTGCTCCTGGTCTACCTAGTGGACCGAGCCTAGTAATGTGATCATTATGTTTTAGGGCGCCATTAAACCAGAGCAGGTGCTCTTGAAATTTAAGTGGAATTTCAATCTCCTCGAAAGGAGCGTACTCTTCCGGAGGTTCCTCTATTTTGTAATAGTGAAACTCTTTTGTTGTAGCGTTTGCCGCTGGAAAGTTTATCCATGAATAGAATACCTCTGTCTGCCGATACTCGTGAGCCTCTATCATGAAAATTACTGTACCACCTTGTGGTGTCAGTCCGTTTTCTATAAGTTTTAAAGTTATAGATTTTCTTAAGTGTGCCGGGATGATTATTGCACCCGGTACTGTGTGTTCGGGACCTTGCTGAGTCGCATCTGCTGCGGCCCCAGTGGTTCCGTTTTCTCCTGGCATCGTTAAAATGCAAGGTTTGCAGAGTAGGTCTCCAAGGAGACAAAGATTAGGTGCACAATATTTTGGAACACTGTATCCTTCAACGTTGAATAAACCAGAGCTTTACATAGGAATCTCTTCCTACTAAGGTCGGCGGATTTTAACCTTTCACCCACTCCAGACGTCTATTGGAGTATTTACGGGAGAAAGGGGTGTGAAATATGCACGACTGAGTTACTCTAACGTCTTGCGTTAGTTTATCGCCTTACCAAACGTTTGGGCGCCATGTAGTGTAGTTCCTAGTTTCCCACTAGGCCCTGCGCATTGGAATAACATAAACAGTAGTATCGACGTGGAACTGCGGATATTCCAGGCCTCCACTGACTATGCTAAACTTAATTGGGTGTGTTACCAACTAGCTCAGAGGTCACTGGAAACTTTCTTCTCTGCATGGGAAGTGATCAGCTTCCCTGGCACAGACAAGAAGGGATTCAGCTTTCCAACAACCGTGCAACATGACAACTTTGCTCCTCAGATCAAGAGTCAATCTCTAGGGTCGTGTGAAACAATAGACAGGTATTTCACTCAGTCAGATTAGTGCAGTTTACTTTCACGATATGTAGAGAATAGAGAGACGGGCGTTTGTCAATAAAGGGTTAACATTTATTGAACAGTCTTTCTTCTCGTACAAGAGAAATGTATTGCCACAATTGCAAGACTTGTTATTATAAAAAGTAGGTACAGTAAGATAAGGATTGCGAAATAATACTGTAAAAGCATTGATATGGTTTCTTAGCCATACAATGGTTTAAAAGTAATAAAACATATATACATTCATATATACATTAGGCTAACATACTCAACTGGTGCTTCTAACTACGCCTACCCCAGTGTGCCTGACCTAAGCCTAACACGTGGAAGGGGAGTAAGTAAGTAGCTTTAAGTTAAGTTGGTTTTGCCAAGGTTTGCTTCAAGAATTCTCATCTAAGGGTTTAGTCAACACCATACCTCTGAATAGAATGATGGAAGTCTGGTATTTCCTTCAGGGGGAAACTCGATATCCAAGTCACCCGCGAGGGCAGACCAGAAACGCTGGAGCTCTGTTCAGCGCGTCGAGAGGAGGAGGGGGGACAGCGTCCGCGGGCAGCTTTGCATCTGCTGGGCTCTTCGCAGAGGGACGGCTGTTCAGCTCCTAAGCTCACAACACCATCGTTCGCGCTTTAGCAGCGATAATGGTATCAGTAGCTTCACCAACAGCAGCGGGGCAGCAGCATCAGCTGGCAACAGGGTAGCAGGCTGCAGCACAGGCTACGGGCCACAGGCTCAGCAACACAGCATTTGCTTAAGGCAACGTTGGTAATATTTATACCTGACAGGTGCCGGGTTTGACGCAAGTTTGCTGGACATAAGACGTCAATTAAAGATGTCACTAGGAAGTGATAGCTATCAGTTGCTCATTAGAGTTCCATTACTAATCAAAACACAGCAAGCGGGGAGTTCCAGGTTTGCTGAGTTATTATCTTGTTGAAGAACTCGGAGTGTTAATCTAGGAATATCAGATAGTGACTTCTGCTCTGTCATTGCACTAATTGGTTGCAAAGGAAGTGGCAGAGAACTATTCTGGAATGTGGCTCTGTTCGTGTGAGGCCAGAGATGACTTTCTGAATATCGCACTTGAACGGTTATGCCAATATAGGGAATAAATGGATTTATAGCCGAATAGGGGCATAAGGTCGCAGTATCGATCAGGAACCTAGATAAACACGCAACAGGGTGTCGTTAGTGGATGTGACAGCCTGCGGGGAGATGATGTCCATGATGGAGTTGGCGAAGGGTCCCTGGGGTCCAGGGGGTCGGTAAATGAGGGTTCCTCAGAGGGTGGCATTTGGGCTGGCCAGTATCTTGTAGTGAAGTGCGTTCCATCAGTTCTGTGGGTTCGTCGGGCAGTGTGCTCAAGCGGAGAGTCTGGATTTGTGGACAATGGGGATTCCTCCTCCCAGTTGGGTGGGGTGGTTCTTTCTGGAGATCTTGTATCCTTGGGGGATGGCGATGGCGATATCTGGTCCTGAGATGGTGTTGGTCCAGGTTTCGGTGAAGAACTAAACGTCTGGGATGGTGCAGTCGAGGAGGTCCCAGATTTCGGTGGCATGTTCGTGGAGGGATCGGACGTTGAGGAGTATGCATTTAAGGGTCTTTGGTACCCCAGAGACCTCCCATGGGCTGCAGCATGTATTATGCCACATATGAGAGGCCATTCAAAATGACACACCAGGCCTGCTACAGCAGACTCTGTGCGATGGTACTTGCAACACTTACTGAAATATAGGTTTACTATATCTATCTAAATCACTACACTTAAAAAGCTATCAGTCATCCCTATGGCAGGCCTTATAAAGCCTGAAGGTATGGTGCTGGGTTTTACATGAGAGGGTGCCCCTGCATGAGCAGAGTCCCTCTACAGCCTTCGGAGATCATTCTCCAGGGTTGTCTGTGATGCAGCCAGACATATACGTTTAAGTGCATTCTAACCTTGAGGTAAATGCTACCTTTAAAACGGTTGCTTGGAAACATGTTGTGTTTGGTGTAAAACAGCTTGGAATCATACCTCCACAACAGTAACTGGTGTGGGAGGTATGATTCCACCCTTCCTGAATCATTACTGTGGGTCACCCGTCTACCAGGTATCAGCTTTCACGACCTGGGCAGCACAAAATGGATGCTGCCAGCCACAAACAAAATTCTACTCTCCTGCTGCTGAGCCAAGCTCGAGCAAAGGAAGGCATGACAACAGGCATCCTGTCACAGGAAGGTGTGATCACCTCCCAGACAGGATTTAGTGTATTGGGGCAGGGTGCGTGCACTCTGAGACTGTCAGAAAGTGTGCATTGGGGGCACATTTGGTGCCCCAGTGCATAGTCCAGCTCAAACCAGTTCTGGGAGCCATTGGATCCTGCTCTGGAGCTAAACTTGACAAAGGACATGGGTGTAGCCACCCCTCTGTCATGCCCCTCCCCTAGGAGGGTCCACAGAATCCGTTCAACCCATTCCCATGGGTATAAATTGGGTTACCTGTCTACAGGACTTTAGATTTTACCTGGATGACATTCTGCTAAGAAGAAATCAAGTACTTCAACTGCCTGACCTACGATTGCTCGACTGAAGAATCTTCTTTGGAGTAAAGGAGTTACTCCCCTGCAGCAGCATGCACCTAAACGCATCTGACCGGTTTGCTTCTCCAGTGCTCCTGCAGACTCCGAAGATGTCAGCAACACAGGAGGTGGGTTCCCAAAGGTCCCTGAGGTAGATATGATCTCTCAGCAATTCTAAGACCAGTATCCCTCGTGGGGGTAGAACTCCTGTGCACAGCGTACATTTGCAAGTGCATATGCTTTTTGGCGATACCCGAGCTTGTGCATTGGACTCCGTGTAGTCTTGAACCCAAGCAGTATTGGCACCAAAGACATCCGACCTCTACTCACCAAGTGCTCTGTGACTGGTGCTTTATAAACTTGCTTGAGGTCTCCTCGCAACCCCTGGTCCGTTGGCCTGTGGGTCCTAGCAAGGGTCACCTCATTTGTTTTTGAGCTTACCTGATTTCTCTAGACATGCCATGATTCTCCTTCGCTTGGAGAGCCCCCTGGACCTTGCTGGTCCACACCGTAACCTGTTTCCTCTGACCTTCTTGTTTGCATTTGTCAAGGCTAGTTGATGCTCCAGCTGGACTTCGACCCCTCAGCACTGAACATCCTTTTTGGGACAGCTTACCTCCAGATGCTGGTCATCCTCGACATCTGCTGGTCCCCATGGCTGCAGAGTCAAGCATCCCATCTTCGCACCTGAAACACCCGACATTGGTGGGCATTCGACTACCGAGCCCCTGGTCACTTGCCGTGGCCCAGTCCCTGTCCCCTCTGCTTTCAGGTTCCTCTCACCTCAAATCTAGGCTTGGATTCCACTGGACACTCTTCGGCTTCCTTGCAACAGTTCTTCTTTGCAGCTATCCATTGGAAACAACAAAGTTTTCCGACACCACTAGACCCTTATGCACCTAGATCTCCTGTGATAGGTAACAGGGGTACTTTGGTACTCACTGGTGGGTTGGCCTTAGAACCTCCTATGTTCCAAGGGGTTTGCTTCAAGTCCACGTAGAAGTGTCCTTAAATTCTAAGGGGCAGATTTATGTTGGGAATGCACCACGTTTGCGTCACTCTACTGCGGCGTAAACGTGGCGCATCCCTACGATCCATTTACAACGTGACGCATCTAGGCAGATGCGTCACGTTGTAAAGCCCTGTGCCACTTGTGGGCGTTCCGGGGCAGGTGCGCCTCGCAAAAGTGGCTGAGTGAAATCTATAAGATTGCACTCAGTCACTTTCAGGCCAATGCTGCGTCAAAACTTGAAGCAGGCGTAGGTCTTGACGCAGCATTGTAAAGATGGGGCACCCCCGAGCCTTGCTGGAGCTGTGTCACGCTTGCGACGCAACTCCAGCAATGCGCCACCTTTACGGCACAGATGCGTCATGCATCTGTGCCGTTTTTGCCCCATGTTGTGCCGCATTGTAAATGCGGCACACCATGGGTGGCGGAGCAGCGGCGCAAAATAACTGGTGCATCCCTGGGGATGCACCAGTTATCATAAATCTACCCCAGACTTTACAACTGTGACTTTCCTATAGAGCTGTACGGAGCATGTAGTCGTTTTTCCTCACTGCTCCCATCCTCTGTGGGCTCCCTGTGTCACTCCTCTGGGTGGTGCCTTGGGGTCCAAGTTATTCTACGTGCTCTAGGCACTGTGTCTATTGAAGTCGTGATTGTTATACCTTTTTGTTTGTATATGGTTCGGTCTCCCCCTGGAGCCCGATGTGTATTTTGCTACTGACGAATGTTCTATCGTTACAGTATTGTGTGCTTTCTAATCTCGTGTAGAGATTCGTAGAGATAGTTATCTTAATAAATACATATTTTTATATAACTACGGTGTTGTTCTCCTTTCATTTAGTCATTCAGGAGGTGATATTCTGGTAAAACAATCTGCTTTACATTCCTTCAAAATTAAGCCTGAAGGCGCCTCTCCACATCTACCACAAGGATAGCTTTCTAAAGGTTATCTTTGACCTCACATACCATTAGGGTCATGTGGCCTGCTACAAGGTGCCTACTTTAACTAGTGGACAGCATATACCAACCCACCTTCTCACATTGGTGTGCAGCGGTTGGGATTCAAGCCTGCATTGTTTTACCAGATAAGTCTCATTGATTGATTAACGGAAAACCACTAAGTATTAGGTATGTATAATAATAATATTAGAATAAGTAAGTTCTACTGAACTTGGAGTTAGGTAAGTAAAGGGTCTAGCACACCCTTTCTCCAACTCAAGAGAGCTTAGTCTCCACTAGGTTAGGTAGATGCCTATGCTAATTGGGTTTCAAGTGTTTCCACTTGGCCTCTACGCACTGTAGCCCAACCATCAACTGGTTGATAAAATGAATTCAACATATATGTACATTCATCTATTGAAAAAAATGGTGATTTCCACTATATTATGTTCTATTCATCACGACATAACTTTGACTTTTAATTATAAATGCAAAAAAATCTATTATTTCCATACATAAGTTACATATGCATCATAATTTGAAAATTATTTGAAGAACTGCCCAATGCATTTCAGGCCATCGGCCCTTCGTCCGGGGCTTGATCTGTAAACAGAAATTAATAAAGCATACACTCAATTCCATGGAACCCATGTTACAATGATATATATAAAGGGGTCCCAGTTGAAACAGTATTAGAGATACACAATCATAATTCACATGATACAAGTATATTTGAAAGAAACTTTCCGGACAAATTACTCTGAGAGATGTTATTTAATACACATCCTCAATTGCAGATCAGTTGTCAATACATTTAACAAAAACAGTAATAGACTTATTCATATGGCTCAAGAAAGGAGGGGCGTGGGAAAGGAAGGACAGGTGAGGGAAGGGACTGTGATCAGGATAGTGCAGAATTTAGGTAAGTTTCAAAGCAAATTACAAGTGGTCTTTTTTACATTTAGAATTCAGTACCACACTGACATATATACATTGTCATTGCGACATTTCATACATTTCGTATTCCTATCCCAATTACACAATAACACAGTCAAATAATGATCTGTTGTTGACGGGTAGGAACGAAGAAAGGGCGTGTCGACGTTTCGAACCCAGAGGCGTAGGCTGAATTCTGCCCTACTACGGGTCTTCATCAGGACAAATGGGGGTGGGATGCCAGGGTAGTGAAGGAGGGCACCTAAAAGTACCACACCGGGTCGCGTGGCACCGTCTACAGTATATGTTGGGCCAAGAGGCTCCAGTTCAAATTTCAAATTTGCAAACAATCCTTGGTGTGGTGTACTTCAAGAGTATTTTACGGCCGCACAACGTGGCGCTGACATCCAATGCCAATTCCAGGCTTTAATCACAGGAAATGTGGCTGCCGATTCCGGGCTTCACTCACGGGAAATACGGCAGGGTTACTCATCGGATTTCTCAAGTCGAGTCGTATGGAAAACAATGTACATACAAGCTTACTGGTATGTTGCTCTGTAGAGGTATACTTGCAGAGATGACCCAATCTAAAAAACAATGCACAGTAATCCTCAGTTGCATGTCATTCTGTAAAAGAAATCTCGGTCATGTTCACTAGCAAGAACTTCCTAACCACTGACCTGAATGTGTCTTAATGTCAGACCTGCTACTTGAATCGATAATCCAGACTCTTGGCTCTACCTTCACCATGTGCCTATACCACATAACACTAGTTTGTCTTCTAGAGAAGAGCCGAGTGATTCTTTGCCAACTAGTTCCAATGGCCTTTATTTTTTAGAATTGATAGCCAGGTGTGTATCTAGGAAGTTGAGGACAGGGAGAAGCACCAACACACAATGCCTCATAGACATATAGCTTCTAGTTGAACTCCGAAAGACCCCAGGGTCTGATGAGCTACGTAGAGTGGGTGGGGCAGGGAATAAGGATAGGCTAGGAGGGCTTACCTTCTTTGGCCTAGAGTCAAACCCTGACCAGGAGAATCAGGATGATTCCAACCTGGCAAATCCGGATCAGGAAGAGCATGGAGAAAGCCCTGAGGGCCAGCTCTTTAATCCTCCTGGTAGAATTCAGAGTTTACCTTGGAGGCATAGGTCTCCCTCTGAAGAATTTAGACCCTTAGGTACTTCTGTAGGAACGTCCATATCTAATAAGAGAGATAACTCTTATGACAGACAGTGCCAATTCCTAGAGCTTGAGAATTCAAGCTTAGGCTCAGAAGAGAGCAATTGTCATTGGATAAGGAAGCATTAGAGCTCTAAAGAGCTAGTAAAAGATTGGGACAAGAGTCCCATGGTGGCAGCAACAGTGTCCCTAGATTCAAGGAGTATACTCATGAGCATAGGCAGCCTCACTGAACAGCAAGAGACTGATTGCAGGAAGGTCCTCAATCAGTACAGACATATGTTTTCACTGACTTCAAGTCAGACTACCTGGTGTACACATGAGGTGGACACATGTGAGTGTCTGTCTGCTAAAAATAAGATTTATAGGCAACCTGATCATGTCAGGGACTGTATCAGGACTGAAGTCCAGAATATGTTGGAATGGGAGTGATTAAGCTCTCAGATAGCCCTTGGGCTAGTCCAGTAGTCTTAGTACCAAAACCTCACACCCAGGGTGGTAAGAGAGAGATGAGGTTCTGTGTTGACTACAGGTGACTCAATGCAGTCACTAGGGCTGATGCTCATCCAATTCCGAGGGCAGACGAACTAATTGACACTTTGTCCTCTGACGAATTCTTAAGTACATTTGACCTGACAGCTGGTTACTGGCAAATTAGATTAGCTGAGGAAGATAAACCAAAAACAGAATTATCAACCACCAGTGGGCACTACCAATTTGCGGTGATGGCTTTTGGATTGAAGAATGCACCTGTCACATTTCAAAGGCTGCTTTCTCACAGGTCTGGAAGTCTTTAGTGCTGATTAACTAGATGATATTGCTGTCTTTAGCTCCACCTGGGAGGATCACCCAGTCCACCTTAGAAATGTTCTGGAGGCCCTAAAAAAGACAGGCCTCACTATCAAGGCCACCAAGTACCAGAATGGGCAGAATAACGTTGTGTACCTGGGCCACATTGTGGGTGGAGGCCAGGTTCAACCTTTGCAGAGCAAAAGTCAAACTATAATGGAATGAGTTGCTCCAACTACCAAGCCTCAGGTTTGAACTTTCTTGGACTTGACTGGGTACTACAGGAGGTTTGTCAAAGGATATGGTTCCATAGTGACCCTTTGAATGAATTAACTCCCAAAAGAATGCCTGAGAAAGTTCAGGGGACAGTTAGCTGTCAAAAGGCCTTTGATGACCTGAAGCAGGCAAACTGTGTTCAAACTGATGCATCTGAGTTGGGGATAGGGGCTGTGTTATCACAACTTAATGAAGAGGGTCAGGATCAGCCAGTAGCTTTTAAAAGCAGAAGGCTGATCCCCAGAGAGAAATGTTGGTCAGCTATTAAAAGGGAAGCCATTGCTATGGTCTGGGTCATGAAAAAACTGAGGCCATCCTTGTTTGCCACTCACTTCATTGTTCAGATAGACCATAAGCGGCTATTATGGCTAAAACAGATGAAGGGTGAAACCCCCAACTTTTAAGGTGGTCCATTTCCCTACCGGGGATGGACTATACTGTGGAACATAGAAATGTGAGTAACCATGCCAATGCAGATGGACTCTCCAAATATTTCTACTTAGAACATGAAGACTCAACTGGTCAAGGTTAGTTTAATGTCCTTATGTTTGGGGAGGGGGGTTATGTAGGAAGGTTGGATCTGCTACTTATGATTAGCCCCACTTTTTGCTGATGTACCTCTGTTTTTGACTAGTCTGACTGGGATCCTGCTCTCCAGAACCACAGTCTATCTGCTTTTACCCTTAAATTGTTGCATATGTACTTAAGGTACACTCCAGATTGGATACTGATGTACCCTTATCAGTTCCTGTATATGGTACACCATGTACTCAGGGCATAGGTACCCCAGAGTCCTCCCATGGGCTGCAGCATGTATTATGCCACCCCTGAGAGGCCATTCAACATTACACGACAGGCCTGCTACAGCAGACTGTGTAAGATGGTGCTTGCGCCACTTACTGAGATATAGTCCAGCTCAAACCAGTTCTGGGAGCCATTGGCCCCTGTCTGGCGCTAAACTCGACAAAGGACATGGGTGTAGCCACCCCTCTGTCATGCCCCTCCCATAGGAGAGTCCACAGAATCCGTTCAACACATTCCCATGGGTATAAAGTGGGTTTCCTGTGTACAGGACTTTAGATTTTACCTGGATGAGTTTCTGCTAAGAAGAAATCAAGTACTTCAACTGCCTGACCTCCGATTACTCGATTCTGCTCTCCTGCTGCTGAACCAAGCTCGAGCAGAGGAGGGCATGACAATAGGCATCCTGTCACAGGGAGGTGTGACCACCTTACAGACAGGATTTAGTGTAAAGGGGCTGGGGAGTACACTCTGACAGTGCCAGAAAGTCTGCACTGGGGGCACAATTGGTGCCCCTGTGCATAGTACAGCTCAAACCAGTTCTGGGAGGCATTGGCTCATGCTCTGGTGCAAAACTGGACAAAGGACATAGGAGTAGCCACCCCTCTGTCCTTCCCCTCCCCTAGGAGGAGCCACAGAATCCATCCAACCCCTTCCCATGGCTATAAAGTGGGTTACCTGACTACCGGAATTTAGATTTTACCTGGACACGATTCTGCTAAGAAGACACTAAGTACTTTGAATGCCTGCAAATCGATTGTACCACTGAAGAATCTCCCTTGGAGTAAAGGAGTTACTCCCCTGCAGCAGCAGGCACCTAGACACATCCGACTGGTTTGCTTCTCCAGAGCTCCTGTGGACTCCGAAGATTTGTGCAACACAGGAGATGGGTTCCAGAAGGTCCATGAGGGAGATCTGACCTCTCAGCGATTCTGAGACCAGTATCCCTTGTGGGGGCTGTGTAACCCGAACCCCTGTGCTCCACGTATATTTGCAAGTGCATATGCTTTTTTAGTCATCCCTGAGCCTGTGCATTGAGCTTGTGAAGTCCTGACCCTGATTAGGATTTGCTCCGAAGATATCCAACCTCCACTCACACAGTGCTCTGTGCTCTGGTGCTTTGTAAACTTGCTTGAGGTCTCCTCGTGATCCCTGGTCCATTGGCCTGTGGGTTCTGGTGAGGGTTACCTTGTTTGTTCTTAGGCTTACCTGGTTGCTCCAGACGGTCCTTGACTCTCCATTGCTTGGAGAGTCCCCTGAACCTTGCTGATTCACACTGTAAGCTGTTTCCTCTGACCACATGGGTTGCATTTGCAAAGGCTTGTTGGTGTTCCAGCTGGACATCGACCCCTCAGCACTCGACAACCTTCGTAGGACAGCTCACCTCCAGATCCTGGTCATCCTTGACATCTCCTCGTACCCGTGGCAGCAGAGTCAAGCATTCCTTCTTCGCAGCTGAAACACCCGACATCGGTAGGCATTCAACTACTGAGCCCCTGGTCATTTGCCGTGGCCCAGACTCTGTCCACTATGCTTTCAGGTTCGTCTCGCCTTCAATCTAGGCTTGGATTCCACCTGACACTCTTCACCTTCCTGGCAGAAGTACTTCTTTGCATCTCTCCAATGGAAACAACGATGGTTTCTGATACCACTTGACTCCTATGCACCCAGCTCCTCTGGGATAGGTAACAAGGGTTTAGGCCTTAGAACCTCCTATGTTCCAAATGGTATGCTTGAAGTCCGCATAGAAGTGTCCTTAAACTCTAACTTTCCAACTGCAACTTTCCCATAGATTTGTTCGGAGCACGCTGTTGTGTTTCCTCACTGAACACGTCCTCCGTGGGTTCCCTGTGTCACTCCTCCGGGTAGTTCTTTTGGGTCCCAGAGATTCTACGTGCTCTAGGCACAGTGTATAATGAAGTCGTAATTGTTATACATTCAACAAAAGGTATCCAGGAGTCACAACCCTGTTATCATACTTTAGACTAACCACTATATGACTAACAAACTAAATTGTGAGTTATATACAATTAATGTGTAAACACCATCTAGACACTCATACCTATGACATACAACCCAGGTAGGACATTTTTCCCATCAGTTGTCGTTCTGTGCCACCACTATTACATCATTTGGGTTCTCCTTACCCAGGAGTTAGTATGAAGTCCGTCACCCTAGTTAAAAGGTGAGGACTGTATGAGTCAGGAGACTGATGTTGGTATTAGTGTTGTTACTGGGTGGTGTCAGTATGGTGTTGGTGTTTACAACTGAAAAAAGCAGTACAAGTGAAGATAAGTGAAGTGAGTAAAATTAGGTGGAACTGAGTAGAATGAATATTTTAATGTTTTCTCTCAGACCCCTAAATTTAAAAACAGGTGAATAGTGAAAAAAAGTAGATTTAACATAATATCTACTCAGCAAGTGGTCAACATGTTTCTGCATATAGGTGGAAGTAATCCTATGCTTTCATCAGGACCAAGATATTGCTACTGCTGTATATTATTAAGTGAGAAAGAATAAAAGGAAGAAATATCACCTGTTTGTCAGGTGTTTATTCTCCACCACAATCTAAAGTAGTCATAATACTAAGGAAAGAAAAAAGAGAAAAACAGGCATATTTATCACAGAATGCACTTCTCAGTAGTGATATTCTTGTGGTCATGTACATATAGTTCAAATGACATGATAGCACTCACCCAATTTCTGTTGGGATGGCGCCTCACCTCACCTGGCTGCAGCTCAGGTAAATAAGGAGCACTGCTCTGTTTAGCAAAAAACAGTCGTAAAAGCACTCAACCAATTCATATCAAGGCAACATAGACAGGTAATATCCTTAGGTATTCAGAAGACTGAGCAAAGATCTGCTCTAGATATTACGAAATTGCACATTTATACGTGTGAAACAGTTATTGTGTAAGAAAACATATAACATATAACACTGCCAAGATGTAACTTATAGCCTCTCTGCTGTGCCCACGAGACAGCACAGTAAATTCAATATGGACGCTTTCTGATAAACAGGCCAGGCGTTTTATGTTTAGGAAACCATGGGCGATACTAATTGTTCCGCTTGTTAGAGAGAATGTCACTCGCAGCCCAATTCTTATGTTACATGGTACTAAATGCAAGCCGATCGTTAAATGCGGCGAGCACCGTCAACAAAGTGTCTGCCGTGCCCACGAAATAATCAGAAATGCCGCTCATTGGGGAAGAATTTCACACGCATCTGTTTAGTTCAGAATGGTATTAATTACGAGCCGTTCGTGCAAGTTGGCGAGCAGAGTGTTTTAAAGTGAGCTGCTTGTTTCAACAGAAATCAGAACTCAGCGCGGGATACCTCTCGCAACTCTTTCACACGGAACTTAATTCCAAACACTCACAGGAAACGGCGAGCGCAGCAGACAGGCGAAGGGTAGAGAGCACACCCTCCATCTGCTTACCTCTCCGTCGGTGTCTCCCAGTGTCCCTCTGGGCTGTTCTGGGGAGGCACCGAACGGAGGAAAAACGGGCATTTCAAACGTAAACTGGTGCGCAATGGTTTCTGGGAACGGTAGTTTCCACAAGTAGCGGAAAGTATATCAAGTATATTAAAAATGATCTGCCCACTTTATATTAGCATCATTTTAGCCATATTCTTGCTGCAAAGTGAAGACCCATTCACTTTATTTAGAACAAGCAAATTTACGGTCAAAAGACTCAACTAGTTGTTTTCAGTGGATATTTCAAAACAACACACGCTATGAGTAGGCAATGTATGTATCCTAGATGGTGCAAGAGTGTGACAGTCTAGGGATACATAACTTATACCTAATGTGTGTATCATAGATGGTTTTTTCTCGGCACACATTCAATGAAAAAAGGCTACCACACGGAGGTTTAGTTGTTGGTTAGACCTGTTTAAACATATTCTCACTGCTTGACGGGGACTGCCCTATTATAGTTAGAAAATAGCCATCAGGTGGTATTTAAAGCAATGTGTGTATCACGGATGGCAAAAGAATATTTATATTCTACACCATTTCAGACATATTCTTACTAAATGATGGGAACCCAATTAACAAGAGGTATTTTACGCAATGTGTGTATAAATGTTGACATTCTGAAATATTTTATCTACACACATTCCCATAAAAAATGGTTTACACATGCAGATCAGGTGTCTGTTAGAGTGACATCCAAGGTATGGGTTCGTTGAGACCTTCCTTGTCACTGTTCAGCTTATAGACCCACTTCTGTTCAATTTTGAACAGAAATTTGCCTATGTCCGAACAATGGTCTGGTATATTGGGTTTTTCCAATATGGTCCATGTAAAATCATTGGGGCCATGTCCCTTTTCCAAAAAATGCGCTGTTAGACGTGTTGCCTGTTTTCGGCAGCGGACAGTGCTTTTATGTTCACCAATTCTAATTTTGGTTTTCCTAGTCGTCATGCCGACATATCTTTTAGGGCACAGACAGGTAATCATGTATATGGTGTTTTCGCTATTACAATTGGTGAATTTACGTTGTTGCCACGGGCGCATGGTTCCTATGTCCACTGTAGTTGACTTGGATGTCTGGGGGCATGCAGAGCAGTTGCCGCAAGGATGATGTCCTTGTACGGGTGGAAGATCCCATAGAGTTCCAACTTGCCTAAATGGTTTGCTTTTTGGTCTAGTATGGACCAAATGATCTTTTATATTGGGTCCTCTCTTGAAGGCAAAGAGGGGGGGAGGTATAGTGTCTCCACTTGTGTTCAATATGGACCAGTGCTTAGTTATAATTTTGCGGACCTGGTTGTATTTAGTGTGAAAGGTATTCACAAATGTCATCCTTTTGGTTTTCTCTTTGGGGACACTGATATCCAACAGGGCGTCCCTGTTGTTATTTGACGCCCTCTTCTTGGATTGACGGATAATCTTCGTGGGGTAATTCTTTTCCCGTAGATCTTCGGACAATTTCTCTGAATGCTTCTCAAAGGCTTCTTTTGTTGAACAATTCCTCTGGAGCCTGAGAAATTGCCCAAAGGGCAGATTCTCCCTTAGCGCTCTTGGATGACAACTCTCAAAATTAAGGAGCGCATTCCGTGCCATCGGCTTTTGATACAGTTCTGTTGTAAGCCCTTCACTTGTTGCCGATATCAGAAGGTCCAAAAAGGGTAACTCCGTTCTGCTGAATTCCACTGTGAATTTAAGAAATTCGTTGCAACAGTTTAGCCAGTTATGAAATTCCAGCAAGCTAGCCTCAGATCCTCTCCACACGACAAAGATATCATCTATGTATCGGTTCCAAACTCGAAGCGATACATAGTAGGGGTTATCCTGATTGAGCACCTTAGTCTGTTCCAGCATATGGACGTATAGGTTTGCTAGACTAGGCGCGAAGACACTACCCATACTGGTCCCAGAGATCTGGAGATAGGTAGTGTCTTCGAATTTGAAATAGTTTTCTTTCATAGCCAGCTCAGCTAAGTCCATGATAAAGGCAACCGGGGTTATAGAATGAAGATCCCTCTCTTGTAGTATGCTGCCCACAACCTCTAGGGTCTCTGTCTGAGGGATCGATGTATATAAGGACTCTACATCAAATGATACAAGTAGATCCGTAGAGGTGTTGAAGTCTATGCTGGGTAATAGTCGTAACATGTCTTTCGTATCTTTAAGATACGTTGGCATCTCTTTAACTATAGGGTTCAGGAAAAAGTCCACAAATGTGGATAATGGTTCCAAAACTGACCCTATGCCAGAGATGATTGGTCTTCCAGGAGGTGGTCTCTGTTGTTTGTGTACCTTTGGTAGGCAAAAAAAGTAGGGCACCGTTGGATGTGAGGTACATAGATATTGACCCTCTTGAGGGGTGATCCACCCTTCTGTCGTGGCCTCCTCGACAAGTTGACTGATCTTAGTCCTCAGTCTTTCCGTGGGATAATCTTTCAAAGGTAAGTACGACTTCCGGTCTTGTAACTGCCTTAGACATTCCTGTCTGTAAGTCTCTGTGTCTAGGATGACGATTGCGCCACCCTTGTCTGCAGGCTTTATTGTGATGGCTTCATTTGTTGTTAAAGCCTGCAGAGCTAGTCTTTCCTTATTCGGTAGGTTGACAAAGGATCTGGGAGTTTTAGTATTGAAAAGTAGATTGATGTCTGTTTCCACCGCCTCCTCAAAAGTTTGAACTCGTGTGGGTAATCCAATGGTTGTGGGATTAAAGGTCGATGGTCTTTTCAAACCAGTATTGATGACCGGTTCTGTATTCCCATCAGGGTTCTGCTTGGCAAAGAAATAGTGAAGTCTAACCTTCCTAAATAGTTTGGATAGTTCCACTTGTGTGTTAAATTGATCACCCTCATGTGTTGCTACAAAGCCTAGTCCACGATTGAGAAGGTTTTCTTCATCCTGGGACAGGGAATAGGAGCTCAGGTTAATCACGAGGCTGGAGGGTCGGTTGTCCCGCTTGTCCCCGCTCCGTCCTGTGGAATCCTTTTCCCGCTCCTGAGGTCCATTGTTGGTTGTTGCACCCGAGTTGTCCATCAGACCTGGGACCCTTGTCCCTGTCTTCTTCTGCCCCTGTTGGTCCTGGGGCCAAACCCTAAAAAAGGCGGTTGTCCTTGTGCTTGTTGCATTTGGTGAGGGAAGAAAGCTGGGCCCATTTGAGGGAAATTAGGACCATACATCCAAGGACCTGGTTGCCAGAAGGGTTGGAACTGGTTCTGACCAAAATTGTTAAAATTTCCTCTTCATCCTCTTCTGTTACCTCGTCCCTTAAAGGAATATCCATTGCCACGTTGTGATGTTTCGGAGTCACTTGAGTTGTCGTCAGAGCTTGAAGTAGCATAGCCAGAGCCCCCTCGACGTCCATTCTGATTGAATGATGGGGCTACATAGGAATCACTGGTGTATGGATACACCTTTTCACTGGAGAATTTGGCTAAATCCTTCTTAAATTTCTTCAATTTTGTGAACAAAATGTATTCTTTAAATTCAGTATTTTTCTTGTTGCAGTCATCTTGTCCAGATTTAAAGGCTGGTGTTTTCAAGGTGGTTTTTATTTTCCCTTCAAGTAGTTGTATTTCAACCAAGATTTTATCTGCTGCACGCTTTGCGGTTTTAATAATAAGGACAAGCCAGTCCCTAGTGCACTGCCAGGCAATCAATGACCAATCCTTTAAAAATTCTTTGTCATCCAAGAAAAGTCTTGGTGCATTGGTCACGATTAATCCTGACGGTGCACAGTTGCCGTGTAGGTATTGTGCCATGATTATACCGTGCACTGTGGTCCTAGTATGGGATTTCTTTAAGATCAGGATTTTGTTCCAACCCTCATCGGCGGTATTTACTGCAAGGGGGGCACTATCTAATATACTGGGATTCTCATCTAGAATGTTCTGAATCTCTGCTTCCTCGAAGGCTAGCCCACAATTTGACGCCATTGTAAATAGTATTTCTAGTCCACCAATACACAAAACTAGTGATTTTGAAAGTCTTGCCAAGACGTAAAGAAAAGGGAATGCTCTACAACTGAATGAAAGTCAAAACAGAGGTCTGGGACAGACAAAAAAGATTATATGTCTGTTGCTTTCAAAGAAAGACCCACAGCCGAAGCTGTACTCAATCACAAACACATACTATCTAAGAGAGGGTCTAGGGGCTACTTTAATGACTTCATACTGGACACATGCCCCCAATAGAACTACTTTCAACAAAAGGTATCCAGGAGTCACAACCCTGTTATCATACTTTAGACTAACCACTATATGACTAACAAACTAAATTGTGAGGTATATACAATTAATGTGTAAACACCATCTAGACACTCATACCTATGACATACAACCCAGGTAGGACATTTTTCCCATCAGTTGTCGTTCTGTGCCACCACTATTACATCATTTGGGTTCTCCTTACCCAGGAGTTAGTATGAAGTCCGTCACCCTAGTTAAAAGGTGAGGACTGTATGAGTCGTAATTGTTATACCATTTTTTTAGTATATGGTTCGGTCTCCCCGGAACCTGTTGTGTATTTTGCTACTTACGAATGTTCTATTGATACAGTATTTTTTTTCTCTTTTTTCTTTCTTCTTTTTTTGTCCTCATAACTACCATGTAGACAAAGTGCCAAAAGGAAGTAACAGAAATTAGCTGTCTTAGTTTATCTGAAAAACTGGGAGGGAGACAAGTATAATGGGGGCCATCCATCCCTCAGCTATCAACTGCGTTCCAAAGAAGCACAAAATCCACGATTTACCTATCTACGGCAAACCTTGGGGTAAGTGACAGCCAATTGGGGATGGGCTTGGACCGGGTAGCAGCTGTTCCACTGGTGCAAACTTCAGAGGCACCATAGGAGATCAATCATTGGACCCGGGAAAAAAAACAAAAAAAAAAAAACTTCGGTTAAATCAGTGAAGCCATGATAATAAATACCAAAAAGCCCTTTTGCTCTGATTACCAGATCTGGCCAGATCGGTACGTGAGGTCTGCAGGACTGAAGTTTGCCATTCTCTGAAAGTAGGAGGTGAAGAGTCCTTCCATTTCCTGCAGATCTCC
The DNA here is from genome assembly GCF_964263255.1 of Lissotriton vulgaris. Taxonomy (NCBI): domain Eukaryota; kingdom Metazoa; phylum Chordata; class Amphibia; order Caudata; family Salamandridae; genus Lissotriton; species Lissotriton vulgaris. The sequence goes on along the minus strand of NC_141691.1, from coordinate 822,108,885 downwards.
CTTCTTGCAAGCAGCATTGCATAAAATACTAGGCTTTTGGATGGACTCTGTACACCCTCTAAGACACCAAATATCACAAGGGACACATCTATAGTGACTGGTCTTCCCAATGACGCATTGAGGGAGTTGCTAACCTCCTCCCAGAATGTGACTAGATGAGGGCATTCAAAAATCATATGTGAATCTGATGCAGCAACCAGCCCACATTTAGCACAAGACACTGAGTCTCCTCCTGAAAATGTAGACAGCCTAAGAGGGGAATAGTATGCCCTATGCAGGGTAAAGATGTGATTCCTGCGTAACCAGGAGGGCTTGACGATGTTCCAAAGGAGTTCAAAAGAAGCCAACCAAAGATCTTGTAGATTGTGGTCCATCAGTACAGAGCCCCATAGCGACTCCGGCAAAACGAAATCACCATCCGACTCATCCAGTATGAAATTATACCACTTGGATACTTCTTTTTTAACTGGGCCAAGGTTTCCTAAATTAGATACCAATGGACTGTGTCCTCCAAGTCTGGACTTACTCCTGTTTGCGGAAGAGGTTTTATAAGCTTGAGTCCAGCTAACAATCAGTAAATATTTAAATAGTGAGAGATTGGGGCCAACCTTAACCTGCAGATGCTCCCAGGAAAGTAGATCTCCCTCATAAAAGAGGTCTCCCCAAACTTCCAGGCCAGCCTCTCTCAAAGGAATAGCTAGACTGTCTTCAAGCCAAGTGGGATTTTCAGGCAACTCCCACAGCGGTGTTTATTCACTGAGATAATTTTGCTTTATTGATTTCATGACTTCGGACCATGTTCTTGCAAGACCTTGTAGAGTCTTCAGTTTGATTTTTTTTTAAAACTTAGGATTGCCAAATTTAAAAAGAAAGCCCGAACGATTAACTCTTTCCCCATCCAACATAGCTGCAAACATTAAGCCTACCCCAGTGGGCACTTTCAGCAACATTCGGGAATGGGATAATTGGAAGGCCAATGCATAGATCTTTAGGTCTGGAGCCGCCAGGCTTTGTCCCATCGCCGTCTTAATTTTTTCCATACAATTCGTGGAAGATGGTTATTCCAGATAAAAGAGGAAATATTGGACTGAAACTTGGCTAATATAGTTTGATCAAAATATAAAGGAATGGTATTAAATAAAAAATAAATTTTGGGGAGGATCGACATTTTAATGAGGTTAGCCCTACCTAATAATGAGAGGGGCAGGTGCGACCATGATTGGAGATGTTTACGGCATTCTTTGACGACTGCTGATAAGTTGACTTGGACAAGTTTATTAATGTCCTTCACAATCGTCAATCCTAAATATCGCTTTGACGTGCCTGCTTGAAATTCTGTTACAGAATCCTCATCATTCCATATCAGCATTTCAGACTTGGCTGCATTGATCTCATATCCCGACACTTGTCCGAATGTATGAGCCAATCTCAAGATAACCGGGAGTGCAGTGGTAACCTCTGATGTCAAAATAAGCACATCATTGGCATATAATGATACCTTTCTCATCCAACCTTGATACGAAAAAGGCTTGATGGTCGCTTCCTCCCTTTGATGTTGCGCAAAGGGCTCAATGTAAAAATCAAAACTCAGGGGGGAAAGCAGGCATCCCTGCCGGGTCCCCCTAGAGATGGAAAAGGGGTTCGACAGGTCTCCATTAACAAGGAGGCATGCAGATGGATTATTATACAGCAGGCTTATCACCCTACGGAACCCCTCGCCCACGCCGAATTTGGCCAAGGCCTCCGACAGGTACACCCAGTTGACTCTGTCGAAGGCCTTGGTTGCATCCAGTGTGAGGGCGGCCAACGGGAGATTGTTGGTTATTGCCATATCCATTGCGCCAATTAAGTCATAAGTGAGTTCATAAAGTTGTCTCCCTTTAAGGAAACCCTTCTGATCAGAATGAAGGACTAAGGGGGCAATTGAGGCCAATCTAGTTGATAGAACTGTGGTGAAGATTTTGTAATCCACATTTAGTATTAAGACCGGCCTATATGATCCACAGGCCTCCTTAGGTTTACCAGGTTTTAAAATGAGGGTAATAGAGGCATTATCCCACGATACCGGAGGTGGCAGTCCTTCAAGAAGGATTTGATTGGTAAGGATAGTGAGGAAGGGAACAATTTCTAACTCCAAGACTTTATATAACTCAGCTGGCAGCCCATCGGGTCCGGACGCCTTCCCCCTCTTACCCTTCCTGATGGCTGATCTCACCTCTTCCTCTGTAATAGTGCTGTCCAGATATTGAGACTGCTCAAAGGAAAAAGAGGGTAGAGCAATATTACTCAGCCAGCCTGCAATAGACTCGGGTGTAATAACCTTATCTTCTTGATATATATTTTGGAAGAATTCCCTAAAAGCCCTCTTGATTTCCTCATCCGATGTAAAGTTGTTATTTCCTACTTTTATAGCGGCTATAATGTTACGGACCTGATCTATTTTGGACTTCCATGCTAGTAATTTCCCAGCACCCTCGCTATATTCGAAGTGCGCTAACTTGCTGGACTCCCATCTTTGTTGGACTCTCAGATTTAGAACCGAAGTCAGGCTACCTTTTAAAATCAACAATTGATCCTGAAGAGGATCTAAGGTGGACCCTGAAGCTGTACAATTAGTGTCAATTATCTTGTTGAATACGAGCCATTTCTGCTTCAATAGAAGAGATCTTCTCCTTGTATTGCTTCCTACGATAGGCAATTTTACCTGTAATGAGCCCCCTCAAGGTAGCTGTAAATGAGTCCCAAATAGTTCTATTTGTGTCAGTTAGATATAAAAAAATTATGGGTCTCCGACTTTAAATATAGGATATCCTCAACCTTGGAAAGGAGAGAGCGATCAAAGGACCACGTAGTAGGGGGTTTCTTAATACGGAGGCCCAGTTCCGTCTCAACCGCAGAGTGGTCTGAAAGGTGAGACGGGAGGTAGTCTACGGATTTAACGGAATCTACCAGTCTTTGACTGATTAAAATAAAGTCAATCCTTAACTTATGATGGTATTTGAAATTATGAAAAGAGACCCCTTGTTGCTGCCCCGACCGCTGTCGCCACACATCCACGTACCCATATTGCCTCATGGCATCCAGTAGGAAGGATATAGTTTTAGACAAAACAAGGGAACGACTATTAGGAGATTTGTCCAAGATAGGGTCCAGCACAATGTTAAAATCGCCGGCCAGTATTGTGGGGCCTGAGAAGGAAAGTAGCTGCGAGAAAACGGATTCCAGACTGGAAGGGTCATCCTGGTTCGGGCCGTAATAGCCCACAACTGTAACTTGAAACCCTGCTATAATGATTGACACACTGGCCCATCTACCAGAAGGATCCACAGCTTGTGAGACCAACCTAGCTTTAGCACCTTTTTTAAAGATAATCGATACACCCCTGGTATGCGTTGTCTGAGTGGTAGAAACCGCAAAGTCAATCCACCGATTCTTCTTGATGAGGGCGAGCATTTCACTTTGAATCAAATGGGTCTCCTGCAACACCACGACCTGCACATTCAAGTCCCTCAGATATTGCAAGATTCTATTAGCTCGGGGCTTGGTGCGGAGGCCGTTGACATTCCAGGAGATAAACCTCACGCTACTCATCCCTCATCCTAGAAGACCTAAAATACTGTAACAAAAGCTGCAGTTGTACATTATCGTCCATAACTTCTTTACTCAAAATATGACTGTTACCATTCCTTATATGACTATTTAGGTTATTGAGAACTTTTTTATATTTTTGCCACCTCCCTCCACCTACCCCCCCAGAGTATCTACCCCACCCCCGTGAAAAACCCTTACAATATCTAACCGGAACAGTGTCCAGTAGATAGTGCCCCTCCATGAACTCCCGGAGAGAAAAATCTCCCGCTATATATTCAAAAGAAGATATAAAGAGCAAAAAGAGCAAAGAAAAGAGAACAAATGAAGCTGTGAGCATATCTAACACCGCATATTTGCCAAATAGGCAAGTGAGGAACCTGCATCAAAATTTAGAAGATGAATGATAGGGGGAAGGTATCCTTAAGGAAGTAAGGTAGATTGTAGAAACATAAATTTATACCTTAAGTACCCCCTTGCCCAACTCCATTAATAGTTCATCGGCTGCTTGTACAGACCTGATGTTAAACATCTTGTTATTATGCATAACTTTAAGAGCTGCCGGGAACATGAGCTGAGCTTTTGCACCTAACCTCCTAAAGGCATCAAGGCGCCTCCCAAATTCCCATTGTTTTTCGAGTGTAACTCTAGAAAGGTCTGATCTTATAAGAAAAGTGAACCCCTTCCCAGCCAAAGTCTTCTGTTTCAAAGCCATATTAAGAATCAGCTCTTTCAAAACATAAGTATGAAAATTGACTACAATTTTGCGAGGTTTGGATCTCTGGGGGTTTTGTCTAAAGGGATCCCTATGAATTCTTTCAATGTCAGCCGACAGTTCCTCAAAAGAATGTTCTAAAGATAGGGATTCTTTAAGTAGAGCAACGATGTACTGCTTGATATCTGTCCCCTCCGATCCTTCAGGTACATTAAGGATACGGATGTTCTCCCCTTCTTGCATTATTTTCAAGAGTTTCCATCCTCTCGCTAAGAGCCAAGTCTTCTTTTGTGAGTTTCTGTATGTCAACTTTTGCTTGATCCAAATAGATTGAATGTGATCCTACTGTCTCTTCAAGCACACTAGTTCCTATAGTGAGCCCATCAATTTTATTATCCAATGTTTCACAGTAGTTTCTAAACTCTACTTGATTAGCAGAAGATTCAGCGAAACCTTTCCTTATCTCCAAGGTAAGGGCACTGAACATTCCCAAAAAAGATGCGGCCGTCATCGGGGAAGCAGGAGAAGTCAGTAGTGATTCTAAATCGACTAAAGCAGGAGCAAAAAAGATTTCTATGTCTGCCCCTCCAGATGCCCCTCCTGATTCAAGAAAGTTTATCTCATCAGCTTCTTCAGCCAACTCTGTAGTTAGGGTCAGGGGTAAGCTCTGCGTTGTTATGGATGAAGATTGAGATGAAGGTTGCAAGGGCTGTGGTTCTCTCCCAATACCCTGGAAGCCATGAGAGTCTCCAGGGGGCCCGGTAGGTACTAAGTGTTCAGGACTTTGACAAAGAAGGGACCTCTTCTCAGCTGCATCACTCTCCTCCAGCGATGGTGTAGCTACTGGCTCCAAAGGTTGACTAAGAAGGGAGGAATGAGCATCTGAAATGGACGCCATATCAGTTTCGTCTGAAAGATGCAGTATCTGAGGTACGACCTTGAAGTAGGAGCGAAGTGAGGGGGTAATCCTTGACCCTATGGAGAGCACAGTTTTGGGATCTTTAGCCTTAGATTTACCCCTCGAGCTAGTATGTTTAGACTTGACTTCTGTGCTCAAGTAAGATGAAGATTTTGTCTTAACTGGTGTATTAGGAACAGGCTTGACACCTTCTCTGACCCCCCCGGACCCCCCCAGAGACACCCGCTTTGTTAATTCCTGCTTACTTTTTTCGCCCTTGGCCGCGTTTGGCACTCCCTCTGGACATATTAGGGGAATTAACGGTATTGGGAGTATTTATAGTAAGGGAGCTCTGTGAGATAACCTCAGTAAAGGAGTGCAATCAGAAGGAATATGATTAATTTCCGTTTGAATCACACCCCCCACAAACGTAAGGCATGCTAAGTCCCCCTTACCAATTTCAGAAAACGCGAACCCCTCCACTGTAGCAGTCAACCCAGAACGCTGTAACTGACCTTGTACTTCTTCCTTAAAGCAGGGGACTTTTTTTGTGCACTGAAAGTTCTCCGCATTTACTGAGCCCTGAAAAGGGGGACCAAGATTCTCAGCTTTCTGCCTCTCCTCAGCTCCAGCGCGGCTGAGCAAATACTCAATCCAGGCTCAGAATAGACCCCACACTCCGGGGGGCAGGGGGGCGGGCAGCAGCTCCCAGCGCAGGTTGGGAAACTTTGCAACAGTGCAGAAACTCTCACATCTGATCAAAGAGCTCTGGACTACACAGTCATCAGGAAACAGCCCACAGAGACCGCAGAGCCCCGTTTGGGATCCCCCGATACCTTCAAGCTCCAGTCGTCGTCCTCCGCTCTCATTCGAAATCCGTGGAAGGAGAAAGAGGACTTCGCGAGAATGTACATCGCTGAGGGTAGAATACCTCATCTCCCTGCCGATAATCCAATTGCTACCGGAAGAAATTGAAAATCTCAGGCAAGTTCGACCAGCAGTGGCAGACCTTGCGTCCATACTACTTTCATTCATTCATCAAACACTGTGGCAAGGAAACATCAAGTCAGTCAATGCATTTTTCCACGTTATTAGGCTGGCACTACTCTGAGAGAAGAGATAACCATAAGGGTGCGAGAAGTAGAATAGGGACCATGGTTACCCCTTGCACCACTGAATGATGTTTGTGCTTTTTATCAGTTCTAATATTGCTACATTTAGGAAGAACTGCTGAGTATTATAGCAACCCACTGGTAATGTGAATAATGATTTTTTATGTTCACAGTTCAGCATTCTTATTGTTCCCTGCCTCAGGAAGATTGTACTTTCTCCCTCTGACCAGTTCCTGCATTTTCTTTATGTTGACAGGGCCAGTGCTTTCATAAAATGGCACTATAAGAATGGAGCTTCTCGGTGGCGGAGCCAAATTACTGATAGGAGGAAGGATGTAATTTTACGGTATAAGTGGAGGGCATTAGCTCAAAAACTTTCCTTAGGGCCTCATTTACAAAATGTTGATGCACAGCAGCATAGCAAGTATTCCTGCAGTGCTGCTATGAGTCAAAATAAAAGGGCAGAAATGCATTGTATCTACAAGATGCTGCACATTCCTGTCCCTCTCTCTGGCGCTAGTGCACAAACAGCAGCCATACACCAACTTAGACACCCTGACACCATGGTGGAAGGGTGCCTGCGTTGTAGGGATGATTGTTTATGTGCAAGAAGGGACACCTCCCTGCATATAAAAAATCATTAAAGGCGAGTTGGTCCTCTATGTTTGCTGCAGAATGCAACACACATAGAAAGAGCAACAAACGAGGAGAAACGAAAGTATTTCTCCTCTTTGTGCCACTTATGCTCCACCCCTGGGGAGTCACAGGATTCTGACGCATTCCCAGGTTTACAACATTTTGTCAATCTGTGAATGTGTCAGGTTCCATGATGTTGCTTGGGAACACCCGCAGCAGCACCCATGAAACGCCCTTTTCACTCAGAGTAATGAGTAAAATGGTCCCATATTTACAAGGTCATGAAAAGTCATGCAGGGTGACTTTATGCAGCCTTGAAAATATGGGCAGGCACTCTGCACCACTCGTGCCTCTAAAATAGTGGTGCACTGGCACCACAATGGGCTTATAAATGAGGCCCTATGTTTCCTGGAGTGAGTGCTAAAAAATCCTTGTATCCTTCCTGCATTCAGCCTGTGATGCCCACTTAGCTTGGCCACCGTGTACACGGCGCGTAATCCTACATGTACATGTGCACATAGGTGTTTGCGGCAGTAGGGTTTTTTGTGTGAGTGGATGCATTCTGAATACCACATTTGGCTTGATCATAGGTTCTTCAGATACAATTTTTTTTAACCCCTTCGCTGCGGCGGCTATTCCGCCGCAGCGTTAAGGGGGTGGGTGGCCACGCGGTGGCTCCATACTGTGACGGAACTGCTCTGTCACGGCTCGCGAGTGAGCTGTGCTTGTGAGGGAATGGTTCCGTCACGAACCCGCCCGCCCATTAAAGCGTCAGCGCAGGTGCGAAATCAGCGCCGCGCAGGCGCGGCGAGCGGGCCGTGACGGAACCGTTCCGTCACAAGCACAGCTCACCCGTGGCTTGTGACGGAGCGGTTCCGTCACAAGCATGGGAGGGGTTAAATAAAACTGTGACGAATATTCTTTACTTGCAAAGCTTTCTTTCCTAAAAGGGAAGACACATGATTAAGATTTCAATGTAGAATCCACAAGACACTGCAAGCATAGGGCCTCCTTTACAAGGCCATTGCGCCACTGGTGCGTCACTTTTTTTTAACACACCGGCGGCACAGTGTGCCTGCCCATATATACAAGCCACGTAAAGTTACCCACTGTGATTTTTCATGACCTTGTAAATATGAGTTCCTTTCACACATTACTCCGGATGAAAGGGGAATTCCATGGGTGTTGTTGTGGATGTTCCAACGCAACATCCATGCAACTTGACATATTCCTAGATTTACATTGTTTTGAAAAGCCTGGAATGCGTCAGAATCCTATGCCTCACTAGGGAAGGGGTAGGAGTGGTGCAAGACGAGAAATACTTTTATTTCTCCTTGTTCTCTTCTCTTTCTATGCATGCTGTATTCTACAGCATGCATAGAAAGAGGACATGCCATCACTGATTGTTTTTGGGCTTCCTGCACAAAAACAATCATCCCCACAATGCAGGCATCCCTGAAAAATGACACAAGGGTGCCTGCGCTGGCACATGGCAGCCAATTGTGTGCCAGCGTAGGGGAAAGCACACGCATGCATTGCATTGTTGTCAACACAATGCATCTATATGCTTTGAAAATTATGCAGCTCTACGCAGCAAAATGGCTTGCGGCGCGACGCTGCATCATTTTCTTGTAAATGAGGGGCATATTGACCACCCCCAAATTCATGCAGTGAATTAACTATGCCTAAGTGCTTTAAAAGTGTAGAAATCAACAGGAAACTCGCCACTCTTTGCAAATCGTATACCACTTAAAGGCTCATAATTACCAGTTTGAACTTAATAAATGAATATTATTTTTGGAAATTAATTTTTCAAAACAAAAAGTTTTTATTTATTTCGGTCTCTTCAAGAAGTAAACTATTTACATACATTTGTTTGCATAACATTTACCTTCGAGTTGGAAGAACATTGCTATACCTTTTTAAAAATGGTAAAAATCTGTTCTAATTTATTTACATTTTTTTGTGTAATACTTGACTTGCATTAATGGGCGAACAAAATGACATTGGTACGAAGAAAGGCTGCTGCTACTAGAGATGCTTCAAGAGAAGGTGCATGGAGTGCAATGTTTTTGGAAAAATCGAGTACGTTACAATAATCCCACTGTGTGAGCACTGTACAGATGAACTAGAATGTATGTGCACCTGATAAGTGACTCAATTGAATTTGCACTATTTGGATATACATGCACCTGGCAATTTCTTGATTTGGTTCCAAGAATTACATTCATTATATCCAAGTAAGGTGCTAGCAAGGATTCTGAAAACCTCGTACTTTGCATACCGTTCACAATATTAAAGAATTTAAAAAATGGGTAAATAAATTATTAAACGAGAATGCTACATGGTGCCCATTTAACCATGTGCCAAATGTATCTTTTAAAACTGATACCTCTATTATTGAAGCTAAGAAAATGAAATGGCAAGCTAGTCATTGTTGACTAGGACATGAAAGCTACAATTAGATATTCAAAAGCTGCCGTCTAGAATAACAGTATAAACAATTTTAGAACATGCACTGGTGTGTGTTTTACATGGAAAGCTGACGCCAGAATTGACATATACTACATAGCATGGCATCTGCTTCACATAGGATTTACAATGAGAAGACTTCAAATCTGTGTATCCTTCCACTGAGGTACCACAAGGTGAAATACATGGACAGTAGGAACATGTGGTACCTTGATACATTTAAACCAAGGAGCACTTTGCTAGACTGGTTGCTGAGGTATCCATATTTCTGGTGCCCTGTGGTGTCTTTCTGTACATAAAGGACCCTATATTCATGGTGTCAATCAAATGCTGTTGGAGGTTCCAGACTGTTCGGTTCTTAAACTAATGTTCCCAAGTCAGGCAAAGAGCCAGGGACCAGGCACTTTACTCAGGAAGCACCAGGTGTGGGTGAGGACAAGGGTGCACTTTTCTCCTCTACATCTTTGAAAACTTTGGTGTATCGGACATCTGGAAACGGTTTAATTTCTCAGGATTATTGGATCCCATGTGTGAAAAATCACGGATTATGTCCTGGTAGGTCTCGTCACCCGGCTGTCCATATAGTCCTTCAGATTCCCGCATCTCCTCATTCATTCTTGCCACTCGCAACAGGGTTACAATATCAGCATTTGCATCTTCAAGTGCAATAGTCAAGGGACATTTTCCTTCTTCATCTTTGGTGTGCTGATTTGCCCCACGCTTCAGAAATAAGCAGACTTGCCCGGGGTGCCCTAAAACAGTTGCATGATGCAGGGGTCCTCTGCCAAGCAGGTCCATGTGATTAACATTGGCACCATTCTGCAGCAGGAACTCACAAGTGACCAAAGAGCCCCCATGCACAGCCTGGATGAGGGGTGTTGCGTTGTTTTCCTCTGCATTCACCCAGTTAACATCTGCTCCATGTGCCAATGCTTTTGCCATATCAGGAAGGCTTTTCTCATATGCAGCTCGATAAAGGTGCAGCCCTGGATGAAACTTTTTCGAATCCTGAAATACTGAAGAATCTCGCTTCTCGACTTGTAGGACTGGTTGATGCAAACCTTTTGAGGATACAAAAGAGGCGAGAAGTTCTCGGATGCCTTCTGAACTGAAGTGGAATACACTGGCATTGCTTTTCACTGAACTTCTGGCAGATGTTGAGAAGTGATCCTGTGATGCCAGGGACTTCTCAGAACTACTGTGGTCTTCGTTCTTGCACTGGGAATAAGGCCTTTCCTGTCCATCAGGAGGGTGTGAAGCAACGCAGTCCTGGTTCACAAACCTCTTTTCCATGTACTTTGCTCTGATATATGCCTCCTTTTCCACTCTTGGACTTTCATTGTCTGGCTTCTTTACTCCAAGGGTTTTCAATTTAGCTTCATATATTCGATTAATAACTTGATTTCCCAGTTCACACATCAGCTTTAGTACTTCAGGCTCCCATGTGTCTAACGTTAATGACCTTACTTTTGAAATGTGCACACCAAGACTCCTGTGTATCTCAGAACACTCAATGCACAGGATGATTCCAAGGTTGATGCTGGCCCATTGCGGATCCGCCAGACCACAATCGCAGCAGACCGAGTTTCCAGCGATACACTGGATCCGCTGTAAGGCACTTTCACCTTTAACTGATTTTTCTTGCACATTGCTGTCAGAGTCCAGACTTCCTGTGGAAGGTGGAGATTTCTTATCCAGCTTCTTCGTCTCATCACTCTTTTCTCTATATGCTGCAGCAATGCCGGTTTGGACAGCTTTAATCCATGCCTGTCGCAGCTTTTCTGAGTCAGCCTGTAGCATGCGGCTCTGTGTTGGTGTGACTACTTCAAAGCAGAAACGTCTTTCTATGTCTTCGAAGTGTTTAACTGTGCAGAGCCGTAAATCTTCGACAACCACTGTGGGGTTCTCCTTCATTTTTTTCTGATATACCAGTTTGTTGTTTTGTATTGAGAACCAGCGCCTGCTCCAAGCTTTAAAGGCATTAGTGGCCCTTTTAAAGAGATATCCTTCCACCACAATGCCATTAGCAGTATCAACATTGTATTGAAGTCCGAGATCATCGTTGGTGAAATCCTCCTGCTGAATAGTGAAGTGTTTTTGTTCCATGTCCCTCTTCTGCTTTGCTGCATCCACAACAAGCCGATCCAGCTGTGAACCAAGCTCTTCCATGTGCGGTTCAAGTTCACTGAAGAGATCGTAGCCCTGATGGAAGAAGCCGAGATGTGCCTTCATGAAGGACAACATGGATTTTAAAATTTCAGACCTCCGCCTTGACTGAAGAACATTGATTTGAAGGACGTTGTCCAAAGCTATGTGCTGGAAGCACTTTCTTTTTGCAATTAAGATGTTTGTTGCCTCCTCCACCTCGTGCAGTTTTGTTCTTTGAACTTGGGCATGTTTAACTAGAGCGTTTTCTTTTTCTTTACTGACCTGATCAAACTGCTTCTTTGCATCTTTGAATTTTCGAAGATCGTCCTGAATAAATATCTGGAGCTGTGTTTGAATGGATCTCTGAGCTTCATCAAACAGGATTGTGTGATAACTGATCATTTCTTGGAGGCAGTCTGAAAACTTGGTCAAGCTAGACTCAATCACCACATCCTTGCTTGAATACTGTGCCAGGTCCTGCATGCCATTCATAAATTGCTTGTTGGCAGCACAAAAGGCCTTGCCTGCATCAATCATGCCACTACATAGCTTAACAAGCTTATCAAGTTTCACTTCCAGTCCCGTCACATCACCTTCAACCTCCTTCAAAGCGGCTCTGAAACGGGGAGAGTCCTTCAAGCACTCCTCGAAATCAACGGCCCCCTTCATGCTGTCGCCTCGACCCCTCCCGGGCGATCAAGGTGAGGGCGGAAATAAGGAGGCAGCAGCGGATAAGGGTGTCTGAGCACAGCAGTTGAAGTCTGTCACTCTTCAGCCTGCCTCACCGCTGCGCAGCTCTAAGCCCTCGGCGCTTCCTCCATTTCTGAACACGGTCCCTGCTGGCAGACACTCCAGTCTCCTAGATATGCACATAGACATAGACAACGGACAACAATGCAAGAGTCTGAGCGTCATAGACACAAAATATAGAATCAGATTGTGGTCCTCAGCAGGGTTCCACCAATGTATTTGCATTTTCAGCAACAAGGCAATTTATCATTGGAGGTAGTGGTCTTTAATAATTTTTCTGTACATAGGCAAACCTGTTTTTTTCATTGTCTGGTCACAAAGTTCCATTTTAAAGGAAGGTTTCTGCAAGCACAGACACTCCTGCTCCCCAGAGTCTTTGCCAATAAGGGATACCTGTCTGCTAAACTACTATACTATTGAACATGTTACAGATTATTTAACACCTCACAGATGCCTTAATTAGGACTGTGGATTCTGTAAAACAAGATGTTTATAATGTCCGAAAATCAATAGATCAATACAGCTCTTGATTGACAGTTTTTACTTTAGGGACATGTATTTTTTTCTTTCACACTTGCTCCATCCGGGGGCCTTGGAAAGAGAAACCATTAAGAGTAAGTGAGGTCTGCAGTCAGCAGGTATGGGTCCATGGCCACGTTTTGTACATGAGGAACAGCAGTATGGACTAATACATCACCAGAGAACATCACATTAAATTCGAAAGGAACACATAAGCACACATCTTAATTTTATCCAGGCCCAGCTCCAGGAATTTTTATTAGGGTGGGCCAAGTGTGCATTCGGGTGGGCCACGGAGGGCCAGATTTGCCACTTATATGTCTAGCCAGGCCTGCTTCAGGGCCCTCCTTTATCTCTCCTAAGTCTTACAAGGAAGTGCCAGTAAAGCTCATTATTTTCCTTTCAAATCTCTTTCTAAATGTTCTCACTCTCAAAAAGTTTTCTTTTTCATGTAATGTCCCCTTGATGGAAAGAGAATGTTTCTGATGTTAGAGTATCAGGCAAGTGACACTTCTCGGGCTCTCCCTCATGACCTCCTCCTTGGATCCCTTCACTGCCACCCTCCTCCAGCGCCCCTCATCTCTCTGTAGCCCCCCCTATTGATCTCTTCCTCAGATTCCCTCACTGCCACTGTCCACCAGCGCCCCTCATCTCACCGTAGCACCCTATTGACCTCCTCCTCAGACTTCCTCACTAAACCCTCTTCCAGTGCCCCTCATCTCCCCGTAGCCACTCTCTCTTATGCATTTCATTTGTTGTATATCTCTACTCATATTAGTGTAGGGTGTCACAGTACTTTACATCACACACACATTATACAGAGACAAACGATCAGGCAAGTATGTAAATCAGTCTACAGGGAATGTCACATAAGCCAATGAAGATTACAAGGTGTAGGAATCACATGTCATCCATACTGGTGGGCAGTATATTTTAAGAGCGTCTGGAGAAGCACAATGTAGTAATGGATCTCTTAGTTAAATGTAAGAAAATGAACAAGAGATCCAATTCCATATTGTAAATTAAAGTTAGGGGTTTTATTTGAGAAGGAGAGAGAAAACCCACGACTACACATGTCGAGGTCTGAGGCAATATTCCACGGAACGTAACCATTCCAGAACACATCAAATGAGAATAAGAACTTAACACATAAAACATTCTTTAAAGATATAGTGTCATCAAATATGAATATTACTTACATTCTACACATCCCCCATTTTATATTGGAAAATGAAAAAACTATACAAACCAATAATACAGCAAATAAAGAAAAACAAATAATCAAAATGTAAAATGCAAATCATAACAACAATCAATAGATATTGATGGAGCAAGGATTCGCATGTAATTTGACTTGCTTGTTATCAGCCCTCTCGACATAACGTTAATGTATTAATCAACATGTTTGTTTTATTAACATCGCATTTCACATAAAGATTTGGGTATCCAGAAGAAGCTTGCATATGTGTTTCTACTAACGATAATCCGCTTGCACCAAAAAGGCTGCTGCTAAGTGGGATTTTCTACTGCGCATGCGTCTGTGATACTCATGTGACATGATGTATCTTTCACTTGGAGGGAAACTTTCGCTTCTGCGCACTAGAATTAAAATGGCTTCTTTGTATAACCGCATGCATGAAGCTTGCACTGCTGCTTTTGCTAAGATGTTCATTGTGCCAAATTTCTAATGCAATAGTTCAAATAAAATAATGGGAATAAAGTAGAGACAAGTGGTATTCAGTGCATTCATTTATTTCTCTGTTCTAAAATTGTTTCTTTTCTATTCCTGCATGTATCGTATTTTGGGCCTGGGATGTGCTGTAACTCCATCTTGAAAACCCACACTGCACAAGTGCTGAAATTCACCCACGTCTACAAGCTATGGCATTGAACCACTGCCAACATCAGAAGGAACTGTGAAAATCGTGAAAAGCTAACCCTTTACCTCTGTCAGAGGAAGTTATAATATACAAAGTTATTACAATGTATTTACTAATAGAACATTCATTGTCGGGTGGAATAAAGATGTCGTGAGAAAAATAAAATGATGGGCGGGAACGTTAATTTAAATATGAGATGCAGAAAGTTTCTTTTGCTATGGTGTGATGACCTCTCCTCATTCCTTGTCCAATCAAAATTGGGGATCCTTACACTTGTAACATTGAGGGGTGGTACACTGACCTGAAAATAGTATAACTAGGGTAGGCTTAGCTAGTTCATTTGTCCGACTTGTCTGAATAGCTGACCTGTCACTGACCCAACGCACTCAATAGGTGATCAAGAGCAGAGCTGCTGCAAAGCACTTTGTCAGAAGATTCGCTGACCCAATCTGGATCAGGGAAGCTGAGGTGCTGGAGAAGCACTTTGTCGGTGAATTCGATAACCCAATCAGGGTTCTGGCTGTTAGCTGCAGAGAGGGAGTAGCGCAGGCATTGCAACTGAATTGCGGGTGCCGGTCTTAACCTTTGGTGGTCCTGTCCTGATCCAAATCTGGTTTTCCCTGTCCTGATTCTGATCTGCACCTGCTGGCCTACTGGCAACTGCAACTTTTGGGGATTTCTGTCCTTAACAGACCCGTGGCCAGGGTTGGTCTTCACGCCATTCTAGGTAAATATAAATCTGTGTGGGTTTGTCATTGTATTTTTGTTCCTACTCTTTACCCTCCCTAACGTGAAGCTTTGATTACATATTTACATATATATATATATAGCAAACTCCAATCAGAGGAGCAAAGGGAGAGGTCGCTGGAAGCATTAATGATAACTGAGAATGAAATTTGCAACTTGCCTGCTTCTAACAAAAGTCATACCAACAAGGACTCATCAAACTCCGACAATCATGCTGAAAAAACAGTCATTAACCTGACGGAAACTGTCCTCACAAAAGCGGAAATTCAAATTCTTTCTTTAGGGCTTTCCCACTGCAAAGAATCCAACTTTGATTATGCCACTACTCGTATGGACATTTACCAGTTCATTCGTAAACTTAAACTGAACAAATTCCATACTCTCAATCCTCCTAAAACAACGGAAACAAAGACTGCATCCCAAATGGGCAGCCAATGCATCATGGGAACCCTGCCATGCACAGAACCACCTTCTACCTTGTTAACGGTTCTCACGGACCTCCATGCCCAGAACCGCACAGATTTCTCACAAATATCTCTTGCAAGTCAAACCCCAAGTCCAATGAACAAACCTATCACCACCACTCCCTTTAAAACCAGGTCTAAGTTCAATCCTATTATGCCACGTGATGGTATCGACATCTACAATGAGCATATAGTTAACGAACTGAAAAAATTGAACTTCAAAACGTGCGCAATGAGAAATAAAATATACAGGCGCAACAGAACATACGACAATCTGGTAACTAAACTTCAACAAAATAACCAGATAATTATTCGAAATTCTGACAAGGGAGGTAACGTGGTGCTTTGGGACAGAGATCAGTATATGAGTGAGGCAATGTCACAGCTGAATGACGGCAACTGCTATAAACTAAGTAGCGCTGCAGCAGTAAAAGAAACATCTAACTCTTTCTTCCTCAAACTACTTGCCTGGAAAAGTGCGGGTCTAATTACCAAGGATGAATATCTGTACATGAAAAATGATTATCCAACGATTCCCAATATTTACTTTATCCCCAAAGTCCACAAGGACCCTTCACATCCGCCCGGAAGGCCCATCATTTCCGGAAGAAACAGCCTGTTGGAACACACCTCAAATTACATCGATTACTTTTTGCAGGATTGTGTAACTGGGCTGGCCTCTTATCTCAGAGACACAAGTGACTTTTTGGACAAAATTAGGGATTTCTCTTGGAATCCAGGGTTTCTACTGCTAACTCTAGATGTGTCATCCCTGTACACATGCATCGACCACAGGGATGGCTTAAGGGCATTGGATTTCTTTCTCACCAAAAATAGACCTGTATGCCCAGAACATAACATCATGTTGTTGGACATGGTGACTTTTTGTCTTCACCACAATCTTTTCACCTTTAACCAAACCTTCTACCAACAGGTGCGGGGGGTAGCAATGGGGGCCAGCTTCTCCCCCAGCTATGCCTGCATCTTCATGGGGTGGTGGGAGGAGCTGGTCCTGAAAGGGACCCTTGGTGAGTGGTTTGCCAAACATGTGAAAATGTACTATAGGTATATTGATGACCTTATTTTTGTCTGGGATGGTACAAGGGAGGAAGCCCTCGAGTGGGTCCATTTGTTAAACACTAACAACATCAACCTAAAGTTTACCTGTACCGTCAGTCCAACCAATATTTGTTTCCTAGACGTAGAATTGTACATTTTCAATAACACCATAGAAACCAAGCTCTACAGAAAAGAAACGGCTGGCAATTCCATCCTTCATTACACCAGCTTCCATCCTAAACATCTTATTCGAAGCATTCCCTACGGGGAAATGCTGAGAATAAAAAGGATTTGCAGCAACTCCATGGATCTCACCATGGCTCAACTTGAATGCAAAGAGCGATTCCTCGCACGAGGTTATCCCATGCACATCATTCAAACTGCCATTGACAAGACAATGGAACTGGATAGAACCCTGCTTCTAGTTCCTAAAGCCATCAGAAATCCCCTAACCCCTTCTTTGACTAAACCAGTCGAACCAGAAAGTGCCAGGCTTATCGTGCCTTACAGTATCCAAAAGGGCGCGATTAGTAAGATAATCAATCAGAACTGGTCACTTATACGCTCTGATCCCATAATTGGCCACAAAATGCCAGCTAAGCCCAGTATCACCTACAAAAGAGCCACCTCACTTCACAACAGTTTAGTTTCCAACTGTCCAGAAGTCATCCCATCTAAAGATTGGCTCAAAAGCTCACGGGGGTTTACCAAATGTCACACATGTAAAGCCTGTACTTATGGCATAAATAAAACCAGCTACCGTACAGCCTTCAGTAACAAAGAAGTAAAGATCTCCAAATTCCTTCATTGCAAAACAGAGTACGCCATCTACATCTTGGAGTGTACCTGTCCCTTACGGTACGTAGGGAGTACCAAATTACCAGCAAGTGCCAGGGTATTACAGCATATTAGAGCGATCAATAATTCTGACCCCACCTACCCAGTGGCGAGACATTTCCGTGAGGTCCACAATAACAACCTGAAGGACCTCCGTTATTATGTTATCGACACCATTCCAAAAACTAAACAGGGAGGTGACAGGGAACGTAAGATGCGCATGTTGGAAACCAGATACATCTTAAATTTCAACAGCAAAAGCCCTGGAGGATTGAATAACACTGAAGATTTACACACATGTCTGTGACTTACATCTTTGATTCATATTACCCCTATCAAAATAACGAATGAAATTTCTTTGTCTGCTGTTCCCAACTCGTTTTGTTAACCAGCCCCCTGTATCCTTTTCCAATTTTCCGATGTATCATATTTGCATCTGGTGCACTTCATTGATAGTTTGCACCCTAAAACGAGGTCTATATTCCATTTCAACCTAAAAATAGATCTTATATCGCCGCCCAATGCAACTGCCTTATGCCTCTCACTCAATCCTATATATTCAGGATTTGTTATCATTTTATTTCCATTTTCAGGATTATCCTCACTTTTACTTTGCACACTTAGAGCACTTTATGCACTTCTTGTAACATTATCCAACTATGTTTTGCATTTGATTGCTTAGCAACACAACAGAAGGGTCTCTCTTTGATCAAACGGCATTTAGGCCGACACTCATCAAAATGTCCAGTAAAAGCTAAATATGCATTGTGTAAATATATGAATTATAACATTGCTTGTACATACACGGTCATGTAATTCTGTACATATGTGCTAATGAAATTATATATATTTCTTTACCTTAGATGTATATATTTATATATTTTTCTATGGGTATTTATACCGATATTCATGCATTTATGCGGATATATTTTGGAAAATAACATAATTTCCCTTTTTTATCTCAATGCAAAATCTCCTTTACGATATTACTGGCATTTGTGTATATAATCATTTGTTTGCCCTTCTATTAGTTGGTAAAAGCAACTTTCATTCGTAATTCTTTTGGTATTTTACAAAGCGCAGTCTATCTTTTAAATAGCGCTCAAATGTTGCTTGTTTACACTTTCTTCTATGTCACTTACACCTGCATCATGTGTCTAAAGTGCAAGCTGTTTAAAAGGTCCAGTAAAAACTGTTAACGTTGTCATGTGATCAAGCCACTCCGGTGGTGAAACGCGTTATGGCGGACTCATGAAGGAATAAACGCTACTTGCTTTTTGCACTTACTTTGGGCTCGTGTCTGCTTCTTTGGTGCTGACTGGGACTTCGTCGTTGCACCTAACCTGTGTATGCAGCCTTTCGGATATATATATATATATATATATGTTCCTTTTCTTACCTTCCCTTTGATAAATGCTCAAATCGTTGTGAATACATAGCATGTTTCCTTTTCTTACCTTCACTTATTGCTAAATGTTTAGTATAATATATCTTTTGCATAGTTATACATTAACCCCTTCGCTGCGCTGCAGCGGCAATTCCGCTGCAGCGCTAGGGGGGAGGGGGGGGGGCGAGCGGCGCTCACATGCTCATGACGGAGCGGTTCCGTCATGGCCCCGCCCGCTCAATGGAACGTCGAGCGCAGGCACGGAATTCGCGCCGCGCAGGTGCGCCGAGCGGGCCATGACGGAACCGCACCGTCATGAGCATGGAGCGGTTCCGTCACGAGCATGGAAGGAGTTAATTCTGATTTTCATTATTGAGAATCATTTGGTGTTTAATTTTTGGATCATGATCATTTAACACATTTAGATAAAGAGTTTAAACTTCCAGAGTCTGTGGGTATTATATGAGTGCAAATGCAATTTTTTTCCTATTATGCTAACTCCCTGACCCAATAGTTTACGGGTACCAGCAACAAGGATTGGCAAGTCAATGGTATAGGACCTAGTAAATAAAATAGACTGGTAGTAGAGGAAAGGTTACCTGGTTAAGTTATAGGTTATTGATTATGGGCCCAGGTGAGTATGGTAAATTATAGTCAAGTGACCTGCGCGCTCTATCAGTATATTCTTTTGGTAGGAGCATGATGGTTAGGGTTTAGTGAGGATAGGTAGTAATAGTTATGTACTGATTATTGATTATTGATCGATCAAATCTGTTTTCACATTGATTATATTGATGCTAATTTGAATTTATTGTATTAACCAAAAATTGTTCATACCTGTTATATGTTTTGTCTGGAATCCCCGGGGCAGAATAGCAGGTGGTAAATGGAAGCCACACTGCAGTGAGGTCACTTACCTAGAGGAAATTAGTGCATGGTTAGGTAGAACCAGAAGCACTATTTAGGGTTTTTCTGTGTGAGTGTGTGAATAAATGATAGCAAAGAGTTCGCTAGCAAAACTTTTTCGTGTGATATCACCTAGAAAGGGTCACACGGGAGGAGTAGCAGGTTCGTCTGAGCTTGATTGAGGGCAAAGGGGTTCGCTGGTGAAACTTTGGCCTTAGTATATCCCAGGGTGGATAAGTCTGAAGGAGTAGCAGGTTCTCTGATGCTTGCGTGAAGGGTAGACGGAAGGGATCTATTCGTAGTATATAAAGAGTACGCGGAAGGGATTTACTTGTAGTGAATGAAATGTAACTTTCCTTTGAATTAATCACTCAGGTACAGTGGCAAATGTTTTTACATTGTTAAACAATAAAATTCTGCAATAGAAGTAAAAGAAATTAAGTTTTAGTATTACCTTGCAAAGGAGGGAGTCAGTCGCGGAGCTGCGCTGACGTCACTCAGAGCCGCGCAGGTATTGGTTGAGACAGAGGGTGTGTAGCTGAGGTAATAATTGTAAAGGAGGGGTGAGCACAAGAGCATGAGAAACAGTCACATGAGAAAAGCCGCATAATCATTGGCTATTGGTATTTGAAACGACATTGTTGATTGGTTAAAGAAAAATAAGAAACGCACTGGAATTGGAGGCACTTGAGGTAAACAATTGAGTGTAACAGAAAATTTCAAAATACAGTAAAAATATATGTGGCATATAGGTCCACTTGACAGAAACAGACCTGATAGGAAATATTTAGGGTTTGCAAGAGAACAGCAAATAAGAGGAAGACCCGTTAAAATGTACGGAGAAAAGAGAAAAATGTCATTTATTAAAAGAATAAAGAAATATTTCAAAAAAGATAAAGTAATTATAACAAGAGAAGGGATTAGTAATCCACCTGCAAATACTTCCGCATCATACATGATGTTAGAAAGGGGCTATCACACTTGTGTGTGGTTAGAAAACTGGATGGAGTACACAAAAGATGATGGTGTTTTAGCATTTCCAGAAAATGGTACATTTAATGGCAGGATTTGGCATACTCTGAGAAATCGCATGAATGAATTAGATCCTAGACCAAGGTTAACACAGTACGAGGCATTGTAGGAATGCGAAACTGAGGCTTTTCAACGAGATAGACCAAGAAGTTATGGTTATTGGAGTAGATTTCATCCTCAATTTCCAAAAGATACAAGAGAAAAATTAATGAAACAATGGAGAAAGTCCATGTTAGTGGAAGGACTATATCCTGTATTAACTTTAAAAGAGCCTACTGGAAGTAAAAGGACTGAGAAAACAAAACATTTAATCACTAGTGGTGAGTCAAATGATGACTATTTGGAGGATTTATTAATGAAAAATCCACCCCCTTATAATGAGGAACCAAGTACAGTAAAACCAAATGCACCCTTTCTGAAACCGCCTTTGGTTTCGGAAGTGATACATGACACTTCATTAGAAAAGGTATTACAAGACAGGGAAAGAGAAGCATTAAATAAACAGAGAAGTGAGTTGATTCAGAAAATTTCCCAATTGAATACAAGTCCCGAAGCCCTGACAATTCCAGTAACTATTGGCCCAGTTGTTCCTTTGTACGGAGACAAACAAACTAGTCCTACAACTTCAGTTTTGACTACACTGGTAGTACAGCCAAGAACAGAATCCTTAATAATAGACGATCAGGCAAGTGAAGGTGAGTCAGTAACATCCTTGATGGTTTTGCCAATAAGAGAACCAGAGAGTAGCTCAAACAGAAAAAATACTCCTCTAAATTCGAGAGAAGTACAAATGGAGACATCCTCAGGTACGAGAAGTACCACAGTAGTAACCCCAGAAGAAATAGAGAGATGGACACGAGAAATAGAGAAACCAAAGTCACAGCCAAAGCTATTGGATATATTTAAATTAAGAGTTGAATTAGAGAAAATGATGGCTGGAAATGTGGGATTGGACAGATTAAATACATTCAGTGAAGATGAATTATTATTTATATGTAAAAGCATTATTAGAAACACAAAAGTGTTTCATGCTAAATTAATGGACACAACAGCTAGCATTGGAATTGGCATTGGCAAATCTAAAGTATTACAGAAACCATATTGTGTTGAATTTTCTGACACAGATCTAGAAAACATGAATGTGTCAGGTAAAAAGGTACAAATCAAGGAGCTAATGACATTATTGCAGAAATGGGGTGAATTAGAAAAATGGAAAACTAGATGGGCAAAGAAAAAGGAAGTGGTTCGATCAAAACAACTTGCTTCTGAATATGTATTAAAAGAGACAGAAAAAGTGGGAAAATGATGTCCTATGAGAGAGGTACCAGGTGGAGGTTATGTACATGTCCCATGGTCCCCGACAGGATATTTTATTATTTACAAATGATATCCCAAAACTTCGGGAGAAACCTGTAGAATGGTACAGACAAGTCGAGAGATTTGTGAAAGTTTCAAAATGTCTTTTAAAAGATTTATATGGATTATTTGACTTAGTGGTTCCTGTAGATTTGTGGACTGAATGTAAAATTGCTGTTGATTGGCCTAGTGATGAGTACCCTAGAGACCCAAAGACAGGGGCCCCTTCCGAAGAAGTTATGAAGAAGTACAACCAGGCAATAGTCTACCTAAAAGGGAAGGTGCCTGCAAAAGAGACAGATTGTCTAGAATAGATAGAAATACTCGAACAACAAGAGAGAAAGGGTAAATCAGATTACTCTCACACCCCTTGGAATAATTTATCAAAAACAACTAGAGAGTATCTCCAACTATAATACAAATAGAACACAAAAAGGTAGAAAGAGTGAGACAACCTATCATCACCACCACCACCAGTAAGTGTACTAAACAAACATTGACTGTGTCAAAATCAAGGTCGTGTATTCACAGTGAGGAAAAAGGAACCCTCAAGCACCCACACAGGGTAGGTAGCCAATTGTCCTCATCAGGTTCCAGTTTTTAGTATGTGAAATGATGCAGAACATTAAGTGCAAATAAAATGAGTATAGATCACTCCCTCAACCAAAACTTTTAATAGAGGGGTGATTCGAACTCAGTTAAAAACAAAGTGAAAAAATTGGACACTT
Organism: Lissotriton vulgaris; assembly: GCF_964263255.1. Lineage (NCBI taxonomy): Eukaryota > Metazoa > Chordata > Amphibia > Caudata > Salamandridae > Lissotriton > Lissotriton vulgaris. Next base: position 822,085,651 of record NC_141691.1, on the reverse strand, counting down.
GAGGGTTATGTAAATTTGAACCCAATGTCCTAAAATACGGTCGACATGTTTCAGCTTATGAGTCGTATTCGACTCGGCATTCCTCAGGACCAATAGTTTATTCTCACCTAGATGGAGGCACACCCTAAGGAACCTACTCAAACTAGGAGGAAAAATATTTTCTATTGAGCGTTTACCAACTTGGAATCGCTGCACTGGAAAACTCAGGTGCACACCCTCTTATCTCTGAGGGTTAAGGAATTTGGTTTACATTCCAACTGGCTTCCTAAGCACAAGGAAAGGGAAGCCTTCACCTCAGGATTAGGTTTATCCTGTTACCCGTTTCCTGGACACGCGGTGGGGGAAAACCTTAACGTCAGCATTATATGGCTGACAACTCCCCGCCTGTCCACCTAGACTCTACTCTTCCGTGGCCGGATCAAAACAACTTGCTTCTGAATATGTATTAAAAGAGACAGAAAAAGTGGAAAAATGATGTCCTATGAGAGAGGTACCAGGTGAAAGTTATGTACATGTCCCATGGTCCTGACAGGATATTTTATCATTTACAAATGTTTTCCCAAAACTTCGTGAGAAACCTGTAGAGTGGTACAGACAAGTCGAGAGATTTGTGAAAGTTTCAAAATGTCTTTTAACCCCTTGCATGCTGATGACGAACCCCAGTCGTCATGCACTACGGTGCTCGTGTGCTGATGACGGCTGGGGTTCGTCATGGCCCGCCCCTGTTCTTTTGTTTACCGCACACCGGCGGAAACGGGCCGACAGTGAAGGGGTTAAAAGATATAGATGGATTATTTGACATTGTGGTTCATGTAGATTTGTGGACTGAATGTAAAATTGCTGTTGATGGGCCTAGTGACGAGTACCCTAGAGACCCAAAGAACCGGCCCCTTCCGAAGAAGTTATAGAAGTACAACCAGGTAATACTCTACCTCAAAGGGAAGGTGCCTGCAAAAGAGACAGAATGGACTAGAATAGATAGAACCACGCAGAATAGAGATGAATCGGTGCATGCATACTATGAACGATTATTACAAGTGTTTAAATAGTATACTGGTTTGGACAACATTGATATGAAGGACATGACGCATTTCATTTATCCATTTGTATCAGGATTAAGGCCAGAAATTTCACAATAGATTAAGGACCATAAAATTTGTTGGCAGACCAAGCCGATTGATGAAATCCTTAAATATGCTGAATATTACGAAGATGTGCTCAATAATAAACGTAAAGAGTTCAAAGAAAAAGTAATGTGGGCACACGGAAAATTAGCAGAGCAACAAGAGCTTCAGTTAAGCCAAATAAATAATGACCAGAATCAGGGTGATGGTAATGGAGGAAAGCCAAGGGGAAAATTCAATAGAGAGGAAGCAAAGAAAAAGTTCCCTTGTCATGGGTGTGGCAAGTTGGGGCACTGGAAGAACGAGTGTAAGGCTGTGTAAATGGTAATGTGCAAAATAGTGATTTGAATCCACAGACGCAGAATGCGGTGCCATGGAAGTCACTGCAGCAGTTAATACAAAACCAGTTACCCCTTGCACCTATGCCAAATTACAGGAGCAAAGCACAACAGAGTGTGGATACCACAAATTGGGAGGGAAGTGAAAGGAGAGATACAGCAACCTCACAATTTCTTTTGAGTGATACGTTTTTCAGTGAAGACACCTATTGACAGTGCATGAGAGGTGAGGACGAGGAGTGCGTGCTTGGCTCCTCCTTGCCAGTAGATCAGTCAGGTCCATACATTGAAGGAAAGGTTGAAGGAAATGATGTCACTTTCTATTGGATACTGGTGCTACCCGTTCTACTGTGAGAACAGCAGACGTTCCAAACCTACCCCTCTTGGGAGAAGCAATCCAAGTAGTGGGCGTTTCTAATAAACATATTAGTACCCCAGTTACAGAACCTATGGAAGTTAGAATAGGCAATTTTAAAGAAATGTGCATATTTTTTGTATTTGATTCAAGCCCAGTAAACTTGTTGGGACGAGACTTTTTGTGTAAAATGAATTGCACTATTTTCTGCACCCCAAGCGGTGTTGAAATTCAAACCCCAGACAAAGACGGATGTTAGCAAAACAAGAAACAGAGACTGAAAAGTTAACTATAGAAGACTTACCAGAAGAATTTCAACAGACTGTAAATGCTAATGTATGGGATTTTACTTCGAAAGATGTAGGATTAATGGCAAATGTTGATCCAATAAAAGTGACAGTAAAGGAAGGTGTAGTTCACCCAAATACTCAACAGTACAAAATGAGCCCAGAGATAAAATCAGGTGTTGCAGCAGAAATAAAACGTTTGGTTGAAGCAGGCATTTTACAAGAAATAATGAGTAGTCCATGTAATTCGCCCATAATTGGGATAAAGAAACTGAGTAACAAGTACAGGGTCGTACAAGACTTTCTCAAGAATAATAAGATTTTTGTCCCATGCTGTCCAGTCGTGCCAAATCCTGCAGTAATTCTGTATCAGATACCGTGGGAGGCTGGATGGTTTACTGTAATAGACTTATGTCACACATTTTTCTCGATTCAATTGCATCCAGTCATGTGTACGTCTGGAATTGAATTCCTCAAGGGTACACAGAGAGTCCATCGATTTTTAATCAGATTCTGAAAAAGTGCCTTGAGTCTTTGGTGCTGCCTGGACAAAATACTAACTTTACTACTATTAAATGCCTTCTGTGAATACCAAAAGTAGTAAGTTTAGGATTTTGTCTCAGATTAGTTCTGTGAATCGGCCCCATTTACACTTCCTTAATAAAAAAGAAACACAATCTTCTCATAACCTCCACTTCTCACGACCAAAACCTGTAAAAAAACACAAACATTCCCACCCACCCACAAAAATATACAGATAATAAACATTATAATAGTATTATAAACATTATACATACGATAACTTTTCTAAACTTGGTCTAAAAAAATAACGGTACATAAATCGCTAAAAGCTAACTTACACACAAAAAAAACACCACAACTCCAAAAACCTAACACACACTAAGTACAAACTAACTACCTTCAAAATAAATTAAAAGTATAGTTAATATAAAGAAAATTATTCTTACCTTCCTCGATGCGACGCAGCCCCCAACCTTGAGCTTGTCCCCTCTGAAATAGCCCAAAGCAAACGTTAGCAGTTAAAAAACTACAAGCAGCAAACAAATAAAACCATTTTATTACATTGTAAATAAATTAGTAAAATGTTTAATGAAAAAACAACAATTTACAACTTGTATGTTTAAATTTATTTTCCATTGTTTCCAGCATTGTAAACTTATAATAATAAATATTATTAAACATATAGTAAGTATTATTATAATTCCAAATATGAACAAGTTATATACAACGTTGTTTACAAACAGATAATTAATCTATTAAATGTTTAAAACATTTCAACATTATAAAAGCAATTATAAATATTAAACCATGTAAAAATGTATATTAATATTTTATATATTAATATTATTAATGTAAATGAATTAATATTTGTTTAAAGAATGTTACAAACTATGAAAATGAAAATGTATTAAAAAATTGTGAAAACATGAAAATGTATAAAAAATTGTGAAAACCATTTTATCATTAAAAATTAACAGTATATGTAACCAAATAACAAATGTTCAGAATACAAGACTAAAGTGAAAAACTGTTAATAATTTTTTTTGTTACTCAAATGTTTCTAAACCAATGAAAACTATATTATTTGATTTTACAAAGTTTACATAACTGTATTAAAAAATGTACCAATGTTAAAAACATTTGTTTACATAATTATTACATGTCAAAATATACATATGTACAACATAATTTGTGTCTCTCAAATAAATATGAAATATTTTTTCTCTATATGTCTTGATATGTACTATATGCACTTAATAAAAAAACAATGTTGATTACAAAATCATTTGCAAAAAATAAACATCAATAAAAAAATAAAATGCCTACTTTTTGCGTATCATTTCATTAATTTTGAATTTAATGTAAAAAGTATTTTTACACGTCTGTGAACAAGCCGTGAGGTGAAACGCTTTGTTTGTTTTTGCTGCCAATTAAATTTTCAAGCACAGCAAACTCCTGGTGTGTCGTTTACATATTTTCCTGATGGGAGAATGTTTGGAGAAAAAAAAATATATATATATATATATATATTACCTACTGGCGGTCGCCAGTAGGTAGTTATAGTTAGGATTGTTTTCCATAGGAAATCCGCAACATTCTATTGGGAATAACTTTGGCGCCGGTTGAGGAATCTGCCTGTAATTTTCCTTAAATTTGCCTCACCGCTCTCCGCTCCTTCCCTGACAGTTTGGGGGGGATTCGTCAAGCAGGGGCCGAGATAAAAGGGGGTCCCAAAACGTGTTTTCCCCATGTTAATTTCCATAGGGCGGTTGGACTCACTTTTAGTCCGAACGGCTGAATGGATTTCAACCAAACTTGGCAAAATTGTAGGAACTGGTAGCCCGATGTGCCTTTGCTATGTCTCAAGATATGTGCTCCAGTAGATTTTGAGTAATTTAGGTTAAAAAAAATATATATATCTATAAGCGCGCCCGGTACGCGCACCGGGGCGCGTACCAGCGCGCTACGCGAGTTCGCGAGTGGAAAGCTGATTAGCTCTCGGGTGTCTGTCAACATTCCAAACAGTCCGGAGCGGCCGCCATCTTGTGTCTCAGTAGGATCGAGACACAAGAGGTGGCAAAAACAATGGGGGAAATGACCAAAAGGGGGGAGGGTAGACCCCCCTGACCCCCTAGGTTTCATGTGGGGGCCATAAACCTGCGTGGCAAAAAAAAATAAAAAAATTAGATTTGCGCTGGGGAGCGCCCGGTACGCGCACCGGGGAGCGTACCAGGGAGCGTACCATGGGGAAAAAAGAATGACAGATTTTTAAAAAAATTTAGATTTTTTATAAATTGGAGGTAGTTCTAAAAAGAACTGTTTTCTTTTTCTTTTTGTTTTATATTTTTTTTATTTTTTTTGGAACATTTCATGAGTGATGTAATATGTGACGTCATCAGCAGTGCATTGCAGGCGCGCAAGTTATAGTGAGTCCAACTAACTATAACGTGGGAATTTCAATGGTTTAATGTCAGTAAAATTTCCAGCTAACTATAACTGGTGTGAAACCTATGGTTTTTTCCATGAATATATATATATATATATATATATATATATATATATATATATATATATATATATATATATATATATATATATATATATATATATATATATATATATATATATATATAAACTATTATTCCCACTACAGTTAATAAGGTGCTGGACACTAACCTTAATTAATTTACTATTCCCACTGCAGTGAGCATTAAGTCAGGGTAGGTGCTGGACGCCAAACTTAATTATTTACTATTCCCACCCCAGTTATCATTAAGTCAAAGTAGGTGCTGGACACTAAACTTAAGTACAACAGTTGCAGTGATAGAACAAACGTATGACTAAGTCTAAGTCATAAGTGGATCAGTTCTTGATATGTTGACACGTAGATGGAGCGTACATACAGCACACATGTGTTTCATCGTAAGACGAATTTCTCAAGGCTGTTGCTAAAAAATATAGAATGTACAGCTGAAATTTAGAACAACAGGGGAAATACCATTTAGATCTCTCAGTGTCAAACACTCCATGTCACTCTAAAGGGGTCTTTACGAATGCGGATGGTTCGCCACCGCCGGCCAGGCGGTTGCAATCCGGCCTTAACAGAGGCGATACGCCTGTCATCACAAGCCCATTTTCCCACCTCCAAATTAGCATGGCGATGGGTACCGCAGTGGATGGAAAGTCTCTCCACCGCTTTTCCGCCTGTCAGATTGCCGGCCGGGCAGAAAAGGCGCACAATAAGGTGGGGGTGCCTTGCAGGCACCCCCATCCTTATTATGATGTATGTGGTGCGTATGCCTTCCCATGGCGGAGACTCTGCCATGGAAAGCCAGATGGTAAATGGCTTTGGGGGCCCGTTGTGGGCCCCAGGTGGGTGGGGGTTTGGGTGGCTGCACTTGGGGATACCCATGGTACCCCCTTCATTGGCATGCACAAGGAGTCAGGCACCGCACGGTGCCTGTCATGTGGATGCCAATGCACAACATTAAACCTTTACATTGCGGTGGGTGCTGCTTATAGCACCACCCGACGCAATATAAAAGATGGTGATCACATCCTAATTGACCCAGCGGGACTGCAGCACCTCTGGCAGGTGGTCCCGTTTTCCGTAATGGTGTCTGCCCGCCATCATAAAGGGTCCTTGAATGTCTTAAAAGAGTGTATTGAGACACATGTACAACAAATCCAATAAGAGAATGTGTACGATAAAGACCTAGCCCCATTTAGAGCCATAAAAGACATACTCAAATATGTGAACACTACAGTCAATATAGAAGATTAATGAAAAAAATATATATCAGAAAACCTTATAACCCATTCTTCGTGCAAAGAGCAAAACAAAATAATGTGAAAAGGGAGCAGCCAGCCCTTGAAGGCTCTAGAATTCAGTCAAAAAAGTACAAAGAAAGGAAGAGAAGAAAAGAAGAAGGAGAATCATATAATCAAACAAATACCTCAAAATAGTGTCCAAATGAAAGAACGTAATCAATTTAAACACCCTTTTTTTTAATTTTAAAGGGTTCAAGGATATCACTTTATTCCATAAGTATCCAAGAAATGCAGTTTCTCACCTAGGTACAAAATGATCGCATAGAAAAAACATAAATATAGACTTTTAGATGGTACGAACCGTGTTCAGTTAAAAAAATGAGATATTTCAAATATTTTATTTTAAAAGAAATACCAAATGGGTTCTCAAAATGGGAACAAGTTACACCCTTAAGTGTTAAATTCATGACATGGAGCTTGTCTACAAAATCTCCATCCAAAGCGTCATTAGTATAAGGTAGTCGATTTGAAAATTGGCTATGCCAGCATGTAAAGTTATCAAAAGTATATCGAAAACTAGACTTAACACAGTCAAGCCTGAAAAGAACTTAGTCAAAGAGAGGGGGTGGTAACCGATTACTGCTGGCACAATCCCAGGTGACAGTTGAAATGAAAGAATGTTAATTCACTTGAATGGATAGCCTAAAGAAGTGAATATGCTTGCATAATCTACATCATTTTACCTCCTAGCAGCAGGAGAGCTAGGCAACTCGTTGTGGTAGACAAGAAGAGGCAGTGTATCAAGACTCTAAGAAGACATGCGTCATCTGAACCCCTCTAATAAAAAGTGAAAAAAGGGCACTAAAAATATGACCGTAATCATATGAGACTAAAAGGGTCTAAATCTTGTTATGTTACCAAATCGCAGCATACAAAAGTTAATCGGCACTCACCGATGTGCGCGTTGCTCCCTGCTCTCATTCCGTAAAGTTATTGAACTGCCATTACAGCGTTCAAGTTTAAGTATTTGGTGCGCATGCACAGTACGTACAAGGCGTAAAAAGAGGGCGTGCTTTGGTTACTTGATATATGCAAAACCACAGCCATTATGGTAGTTCAGAACACTATAACTACCTTCTATCATCAAAAGAGCATGGATCCAGAGATTATATGCCCTGATATGCTGTTTTGGAGTATAACCGTAATTATAATTCTACTGAGACGAAAATAAGTCTCCACTAACGGACATTGTTGATCCGATTTAAGTCCCACAACAAGCATCCCCTTGTTGCTACCTTAAGAAAGGAATTAAACAACAACAAACAACAAAAGGTGCATTTTACAAAATTCAGCCCTACATTTGTTGAACATAGGAGCATATTATACAACCCTGAATCCCTCATATACACAACAAACATAAAAACTGACTATGAAAATCACTGTGGGAGCCCAACAATAGCGATATATCAAGTAAATTTGGTAAGAAATCCCTAGGCATTGCAATGTAGACAGTTCCAGAGACAACAGAAAATGTGAGAAAGAATAGAGTCATGGAAAGCAGCCCTTCAAACTTTTAATAGGTACAGGGACATGCTGTGACAATAAGCATACAGTTCATATTTAGTTCCAAGTCATCATGTATAGCATGACAAAAAAGACTATACTGGACACTAAACTTAATTAATTTACTATTCCCACTCCAGTTTGAATTTAGGGGCTCATTAGGATGGCGGGCGGATGCACAACAGTGGTGCTGCTGGCGGTGGGAGAATATGTCTTTTTCCACACTCCAGCAGCGGTCCTCTCACCAACCATATTACAATGTGCTAAATAGCCCATTTTCCTTCCGCCATGGAGTGACTTGAACTACCAGAAATTTGAGCCCGGCACAGCGGAATGATATCCTGTTCGCCGTACAAATCACGAAGCCCCAAACAGCCCATCACACCGCAGCGGAGAATCCACCCACCCAGAGACGGCGGAAGCATGACAGTGGAGCGTGAAACCAGACTCCCGGTCATGTCACCACAGCGGTGAAGACGCAGGAAAACCTGCTCACAATGTAGTAGGCAGGGCCTGTGCCAGGTATGGGCAGTCTGCAAAGATTCACAGGGCTCCACCTCCACCCTTCAGACACTACGCTTTCCACACCCATTTGGGAACATGCTGTTTGCTCCTCCTATGCCCCCCCTGTACAATTCATCTGCCATGTGTAGCCAGACCTCGCACCTCACACACCAAAGGACAAGGGAGCCTGTCTTGGAAAGTGGGGGTGGAGAGGAACACCCTGCACAAAAGTTCAGGTGCTGGACTACCCTCCTCCTCACACCAACCTTCCACTCGAGGTCAGGCACTCCACACATCGATGAAAGCACACTAAGATAAGGCACATTGCAGTTCAGTGCCCGGGGATGTCCATGGCTCCCCTAATGCAGCCAATGTCTTAAGGCCACATCTCGATACCAAAGGGGATGATGGACGGAGCGTTTGAGCAAATCAAACACTCACCCCCAGTCAACTGATCTGGCTGTAGTCCATCACCATTCTTTAGCTCACTCCACCACCCCAGTTCAGACATGGCCATATGCAAATCAGTCTGACCCTGTGCCTCATGGGAACAGTCCAGCCCGAACTGCTAAGCCATGTCTTCCCTGGACCGGAAACAAGCATCCTGGGACCGGTTTCAGATTCATGTTCCTCATCAGCCAGGCCATCTTGAATCCAGTGGTAGATTGAGAAAGGGACCCATGTCTGGGCATACCCTGACAACTTAGGGCAAACAAAGCAATACCAAAGGGGATGATGGACAGAGCGTTTGAGCAAATCAAACATTCACCCTAAGTCAACTGATCTAGGTTTAATCCATCACCATTCTTTAGCTCACTCCACCACCCCGGTAAAGACATGGCGATATGCAAATCAATCTGACCCTGTGCCTCATGGGAACAGTCAAGCATCCTGGGACCGGTTTCGGCTACATAATCCTCATCTCAGCATGCAATGTCAAGGGCCATTACATTAAAAACATGAGAAAGTACATGTAGCGTAAATGCATGACAGCTGCACTCAACACAGAGACCACTTACAAGCCATAGAATCACACTAGAAACATCACAGAGTTCTGCACTGGCTCAGGGTTGGGATACATGCAGTCACTCACACCCAAAGTCACACTTCGCAGAAGACTCGCCTATCAACAGGCCCTCAAGCGTCCATCCAGCTCTGGCTGTGTCACTGCCAGGATGCAGGCGATTAGTGATATCATGCTCCTAAGTGCCAACCTGCCAGTCTAAGGGAGCATCCCCAGTGTCATCTCTGCCACATTTTTGCTCAGCGGCAGATGTCATCTCACCTCTTGTGACAGTGTTCATGCCATCGGTTGGAGACACCCAGGGCCCGCACATTGACTGCAATGGCCCTCAATAATGCCTAACGCTGGTATACTTTGAGCTGCAGGCATGGGAGACAGGAGGTAGACATTTCAATAACACTGGGTTATGTACCACTGTGTCTCAGTACAGGAGCATACACAAACTTAGCACAGCTCTTCAGATATGTTCAGCAGAGGCCTTACAGTATGACACATAGTACATTAGCATAAGATAATTGTACCTAAATGAATGCAGGTATCAGGATGGACACAGTACCTGGCCATCTCATACACATGCAGAATGCCAGCACAGAAAGCAATGGGAAGAAGGCCCACATCTGCGATGCAGTTTGTGAGTGAGCAAGACATTCATTACATTGTTACATTGTAAATGATGTGTCAGGGCAGACTCACTGTGTCCAAAACTGCACACCCCTCAATGTCCTTGGCCTGTGAATTGCTCACTGTGTCATGGAGGTCACATTTAGGGACAAGATCTTACATTCTCACACCCTTCTCACAAGGTCTGTCTTGTGCAATCCACAAGCCTAAGATAGCTCATTGATGAATAGGGTGGCAGACAACACATATGTCTCACTCTCTCCATTCAGGGATGGGTAACTGTCAAATTGGCCAGTAACTGTGCAGGACATGGGAGCTTCCACTGAGGTTAAACGTGGGTACAGACCAGTCACATGCATGTACAATATGAGAGGGAAAACAGTGCCTACACATGCGAGTCAGTACACATAATGAAACAAATGGAAGGGGGATAATTCAGAAGTATAACAATCTGCTGTGTCATATGGGAATTTCCACCAAGAGTGTCACCATCAGGCATTTCACTCTTGTGCATAATTCTTACAGATTCATGGTTGCAATCTACAGTCAAACACACTTCCATCAGTACCCTCTGGATGAAAAGTCTTTTTAATGTCCCAAATGAGCATGTGAAAACCTCATGGACTCAGACATCCATTAGCACAGGCAATGTCTGTTGTGACTTCCACTTTCCAAAACAGCAGTGTCACTTTATGGCTGCAAAAACACTGCATGTCCCTCCCATCCTGAAATACAGCCAGGGATCTGTGGAAATTATGCTACAAACCCCATTTACCTGAAGTCAGCATGCTAGGCAGTTTATCACACAAACCCACATTCTCAGGCACATACTGAAGCAGATCAACTTCATGTGTGCACTCCCTGCACTCTCCTACTTTCACTCTGAAACACTTACCATGACATCAGTAACACCATATAGCCTCCCATACTGTGAGAGCACCTCGTCCACTAGGACCTCCAGCTCCTCTGTGGTGAAGGGACGGGCCCTGGTGTTCTCAGTTCTCGCCATCACTGGGTCCATGAGATAGGAACAGCAGCAGTTGGTGGGGAAGAGTGGCAGTCAGCAGTGTCAGGAAGCAGTGGAAATGTGTGTCTCTCTCGCAGACATACATAGCCCACTAGGGTTGTTTCAGTGGTATTCAGCTGCTTGTATTCCAGGTCAGCTTATTTAAAATGTGACCAATGACTTGCCCCGCTTTAGCGGAGCACGTGTACCGCGATTTTCAAAAGATCATTTGTCTTCCACGTTTGCGGTTCCCATTGGCTGTAAAGGCATGGGCATTGGCGGTGACACACCTTTAACCTAGCCAGGAATTACAGAAAGCCTGGCATGACCAAAAGGCTGTTTTAACTGTGTATCAGCCAGGACAGAATGTATGGGTGTTGGAGCCAGTGGCCCCATCATCTCTCCAAGACAATTGGAGATGGCCCCATACCTTACTTGACCAGAAGGGAGAAGTTGCCTACCTTGTGGACCTTGGAACTCCCAGGAGCCCTCACAGGGTGCTCCATATGAACAGACTCAAGCCATATGTGGACAGGTAATACATGGGCCTGATCATGGCTACTGATGAGGCACAGAAGGAAGAGAGTAACACACTCCCTGACCTCCTCTCACAGAACCCCTTCCAACGCACAACAAAGGCCACACTCTGGACTTGGTCTGGTCCTCCCTCCCTTTCACCAGCCCCGTAACTATTAGTCTCTGCCCTTGGTCCGACCACTACTTACTTAGAGGTCGGCTCTCACTTCCTAAGCAAAGAGGCAGTAGACCCCCAGACTGGAAAGTGGTGCAGAGTTGGAACCAAATTTGGGCCGATTACCTGGTTACTACTCTACAGGAATCAGCGGCTCCCACATTCACCCAGGGAAATCTTTACACAGGAAGTATGGCCCTGACAGATAGGTTACAAAATGCTATTGATAAGGCAGCTCCGACACACAGGGCCAGAATTAGAAGCCAAGGGTAAGGGAGCCCCCTAGTTCAACGAAGCCTTTAGAACCCTGAAACAAACCCTCCACCAAAGCGAAAGAGCCTGGCATAAAGCTTACGATCCTTGCGCCCGGCGAGAATACTGTACCATTGTAGCAACTTACAAAAAAACAATTCTATTATTTAAAGCAGAATTTTATGAGACTAAAATCACTGCAGCAGAAAATACACAAAAAGAGACCTTTCGAATCTTGAAAGAACTGAGACAAGTCAAGGAACAGAAACCTCAGTTTGGCCCGGAAGATTGCAATAACTTCCAGTCCTTCTTTGAAACAATGGATAAAGATCTAATAATGGAAATCCACTACACCCCCAAGTTTTCATGCACACTGGCACCTATAGTACTGCCCCCACTTTCACTGAACCCCTCACCACCTTTCCCAATATTACGCACGATTCCCTGTCCCATCTAATAGGGAAGGTGAAATCATGGTCACCGGCCGACCCTTGCCCACTCTGGATCTTTAAGAAGGCGCTTCCTGGCCTGGAAAAGGAGGTACTCTCACTTCTCAATCAATCCCATGCCACAGGACACTTACCCTCCAACTTTAAGGAAGCACGTGTCATCCCGCTTCTGAAAAAGCCTGGGGCCAGAACAAGAAACTTGAAAAATTTCAAGCCAATCTCACTGTTCCTGTTCCTCGTAATGGTACTAGAACAACACGTACTGAAAACCCTGACCAATCACATTAAAAGTAACCACCTTCTACAACCTAACCAGGCAGGGTACAGGGCGCGTCACAGCACAGAACTGGTGATGCTATCTGTTCTAGATGAACTTAGATTGAGGGCTGACAAGAATAAACAATGTAACCTGGTCCTACTGGACCCATCCGCGGCATTCGATACAGTCAATCATGACCAACTAATGTCGCGGATTTGGAGTTGGGGATCCAGGCCACAGCTCTTACATGGCTGCACTCTTTACTTAAAGGCCACTTCCAGAGAATACAACTGAATGACCATGTGTCCGTTTTAGGACTACTTTCATGCAGGGGACTGCAGGGATCAGCATTATCACCACTGCTGTTTAACTCCTACCTCCAACCCCCGATATGGAATGCCAAATCTATAACTATGCTGATGACACCCAAATTGTCATTCAGATAGACAACTCCACGACAGCCCATATAAGATTCCAAAACATTTTGAAATTCATGGTTAACTGGATGATGGCCAACTCCCTTAAAATCAACCCGAAAATGGAAGTATTGGCCGTCACTTCAGATTCTAACCCGTGGAAAGAGCTCTTTTGCCACAAGAGCTTGGTGCCTACCCAGAGTCAGCTGTGGCTGTAAAAAGTCTGGGTATCAAAATCGATGCCAAGCTCACTATGATCCAAGAGGTATCGATAGTTGTAGGAACATGCACAGGCATGCTGAGACTACTGTGTAAGCTTGAACCATTACTCACCTTCAATACACTTAGAAAGGCAGTATCTGCTCTGATACTGTCATGTCCTTATTACGGGAATGCCCTGTAGATTGGCCTCCCGGGTAACCATCTGATCAGATTGCAGGTGATTATGAATGACGCTGCTAGGCTTATCTTTAGAGCGCCCAGATGAACACATGCATCACCCTTGCTTAAAGCCTTCTATGGCCAAGCCCCCAGCTACATCCAGGACCGTCTTGCCAACTATGCCTCTAGTAGGATGCTACGGTCCTCCGAGGCCAACCTTATGACCTGCCCACGATTTAACAAGTCGTTGAAAGGAGGAAGAGCTTTCTCCTCATCCATCCTCCCTATTTGGAACAACCTGCCAGAGAATATACCAAGGAACACGCTCTCCGTTCATGAAGAAATTAAAAACAGTACTTTTTGTGGAGGCATGGGGTGCAATCTGAACCCCCCTTGTGAAGGCTGGATCTTTTTTTTCTGACAGCTCTTAGAGATCTGCTGGTGATAATGCGCTTAATAAATTAAATCTAACGTAACATAACATAACCCTGATGATGGTTCAGTTGATGGTAGCCTTGGCCGGCAGCCTTACTGAACAATAACAAAATCCTTGCAGGAAGGTCCTCAATCATTACAGACAGATGTTTTGACTGACTCCAAGTCAGACTACCTGTTGTACACATGAGGTGGACACAGGGGACAGTCTGCCTTTTAAAAATAAGATTTACAGGCAACCTGATCATGTCATGGACTGTATCAGGACTGAAGTCCAGAAGCTGTTAGAACTGGGAGTGATTAATTAATTATTTAATTGTGGGTTTCTAACGTGCTAGAATCGACTCCCGAAGGAGTATCTCTGCACAATAGACCGCTGGGAAACCCGTCCTGGCTTTACCTGTGAGATGGTCCCTACTGGGTATCTCCAAGGTGAAACCAGGCATCCCCGGCGTATGTGGGGCCGCTGTGGAGATGAGGCCAGCTAATGCCCAGAGTTGCCGAGTGTGATCCCTGGTTAGATTAGGCACCGAGATGAGAATTATCGATTCCGCTGACCCTGGTCCACGACCCTGCCATGTCGGGTATTGAACCCTGGTCCCGGGCCGTTCTCTGCTCCCAGGTCTGCCGCCTCTAACCAATGAGCCACAGATAGCCCTCAGATAGCCCTTGGGCTAGTCCAGTAGTCTTATTACCAAAACCTCATCCCCAGGGTGGTAAGAGAGATTAGAGGTCATGTGTTGACTACAGGGGACTCAATGCAGTCACTAGGGCTGATGCTCATCTATTTTCAATGGCAGATGAACTTATTCACACTTTGTTCTCTGACAAATTCTTAAGTACATTTGACCTGACAGCTGGTTACTGCAAATCAGATTAGCTGAGGAAGCTAAACCAAAAACAGCATTCTCTACCCCTAATGGGTACTACCAATCTGTGGTGATGCCTTTTGGATTGAAGAATGCACCTGCCATATTTCATAGGCTAGTTTCTCACCGGTCTGGAAGCCTTTAGTGCCGCTTATCTAGATAATATTGCTGTCTATAGCTCCAACTGGGATGATCACCCGGTCCACCTGAGAAAGGTTCTGAGGCCCTGCAAAAGGCAGGCCTCACTATCAAGGCCACCAAGTGCCAAATAGGGCAGAGTAAGTTTGTGTACCTGGGCCACCTTGTGGGTGGAGGCCAGGTTCAACCATTGCAGAGCAAAATTCAAACCATAATGGATTGGGTTGCTCCAACTGCCCAGACTCAGGTCAGAGCTTTATTGGGCCTGACTGGGTACTACAGGAGGTTTGTCAAAGGATATGGTTCCATAGTGACCCTTTGAATGGAATGACTTCCAAACGAATGCCTAAGAAAGTTCAGTGGACAGTAAGTTGTCAAAAGTTATTTTTGATGACCTGAAGCAGGCCATGTGCACTGCTCCCATTCTGCAAATTCCTGACTATTCCAAACAAACAATTCATTGTTCAAACTGATCAATCAATCAATCAGGGGTTTGTTAAAGCGCAACTACTCACCCGTAATGGTCTTATGGCGCTAGGCGTGGGAGGGGTGGGTTGCAGGTTCAATTCCATCAAGGAGGGGGTTTGTCGAAGAGCTCTTTTTTGAGGTTTCTTGCAAAGATGGGGATCGATGTTATCCATTTGAGGTGGAACAGAAGGGCATTCCATGCTTTGGCCGCGAGGAAGGAGAAGCAGCGACCTCCCGATCAGGTCTTTCTGGTGCGGGGGACCATGGCATAGGAGAGCTGGGCTGATCGTAGGGTCCTTTGAGGTGCGTGGAATTTGAGTCGGCTGTTCAGGTATGCCGGTCCGGTGCCATGGAGGGCCTTGACTCCGTGGGTGAGTATCTTGAAGCTGATTCTCACCTCAACGGGGAGCGTGCGCAGGTGCTGGGAGATGTGACAGGGTTTTGGCAGGTTGAGGACTAGTCTTGCGGTGTGAAAGCAGGAAGATGAAACAGAGTTGATCTGTTGGTCCATTTTGCGATCGGAGACCAGGATGATTCCCAGGTTGTGTGCATGGTCCGTGGGGGTTTGCGGGTTTTCAATGGCGGTGGGCGCCCAGGTGTCACTCCAGGCATCAGGGGTCGGCCCATAATGAGTACTTCTGTTTTGTTGGTGGTTAGTTGTAGGCAGCTGTTTTTCATTCAGTTGGCGACGGCTTCCATGCCTCCTCAAAAGTTGTGTCTCGTGGTGTTGGGCTCGTTGGATAGGGAGAGGATGAGTTGGGTGTCGTCTATGTATGACACAATGTTTAGTCAGTAGGTTCTGATGATGGGGGCGACTGGAGACATGTAGACGTTGAAGAGCCATGGGGGACTCCGCAGGTGGTAGGTGTAGGGTCCAAGAGGAAAGAGGGGCATCTGACCCACTGCGTTCTGCCAGAGAGGAAGAAGCAGATCCAGCCACGCTCCTTGTCCTGGATTCCTGCGTCATAGAGTCTGCGCATTAGGGTGCAGTGAGAGACTGTGTCGAACTCCGCTAAGAGGTGGAAGAGGATGAGGGCTACTGTTTCTCCTCTGTTCAGTAGGGTGCGGATGTCGTCTGTTTCGATGAGGAGGGCAGTTTCCGTACTGTGTTTTTTTCTGAAGCCAGATTGGAAGGAGTCGAGGATGTTGTGTTCTTCAATGAATGTGGCGAGTTGGCTGTTAATTGCTTTCTCAGTGACTTTCGCTGGGAACGGGATCAGGGAGATGGGTCTGTAGTTTTTTAGGTCGGTGGGGTCCGCTGAGTCTTTCTGTAGGAGGGGGTTGACCGTGGCGTGTTTCCAGTCATCGGGGAATGAGCCGTTTGCCAAGGAGAGGTTGATGGTGTGGTGGAGCATGGGTGCAATGGTATCAGCGGCTCTGTTGAAGATGTGGTGGATGCAGGGGTATGCGGGGGACACTGAGTGGATTGACTTCATTGTGTTCAGTGTGTCTTCAGTGGTAAGGGCTGTCCAGTTGTTAATCGCTGGTTTCAGGGTGTCGGGGTGGTTGGTGAGGGTTCAATGCGTTGATTGCCATTGTCGAATTTGTCGTAGATGTTCCTGATTTTGTGGTGGAAAAAGGTCCTGAGTTTGTCGCAGAGGTCTTGTGAGGGAGGGATGTCGGAAGACTCGCTGGAGGGATGGGCAAACTCCTTGATGATGCTAAAAAGTTCCTTGCTGTTGTGCGCATGGTTAGAGATAGAGTCTTTAATTCCTTTTTTCCTTGTTTCTCTGAGTTGATGATGGACGTTGTTGGAGGCTCTGAAGTTGTTGTGGGCTTCTGTGGATTTGGTGTTTCTCCAGGCGCCATCTGAGATCCATCAATGCAGGGTTTGGGTTGCGGTGTTGGGGTTGTCAGTTTCTGTGATGGTTGGGGTGGAATTGTTCAGTGAGGAGGTGAGCTGGTTATTTGTGATTTTGGTCCAGTTTATTCGTGGGAACAGCTGCTGGTCTATGTGGATGGTGGTTGTTCTGAAGTTAAAGTGGATGAAACGATGGTCGGTCCATGGGAGTTCAGTGATGTGGATGAAGGTGATGGAGTTTCCTGTACAGGAGGTCGAGGGTGTGTCCTGCTGAGTGCGTGGGCTTGGTCATCATCTGGCGGAGTCCAATGTTGTGGAGCTGGAAGGATGTGGTATTGGGGTCCAGTTGGTAGTAGAGGTGGAAGTTGATTTCTCCCAGCAGGGTGTAGTTAGTGGATGTGTAGCCTGCGGGGAGATGATGTCCATGATAGAGTTGGCGAAGGCTCCCTGGGGTCCAGGGGGTTCGTAAATGAGGGTTCCTCAGAGGGTGGCATTTGGGCTGGCCAGTATCTTGTAGTGAAGGGCGTTCCATCAGTTCTGTGGGTTCGTCGGGCAGTGTGCTCAAGCGGAGAGGCTGGATTTGTGGACAATGGTGATTCCTCCTCCCAGTTGGGTGGGGTGGTTCTTTCTGGAGATCTTGTATCCTTGTGGGATGGCGATGGCGATGTCTGGTCCTGAGGTGGTGTTGGTCCAGGTTTCGGTGAAGAACTAAACGTCTGGGATGGTGCAGTCGAGGAGGTCCCAGATTTCGGTGGCATGTTCGTGGAGGGATCGGATGTTGAGGAGTATGCATTGCAGGGTCTTTGGTACCCCAGATACCTCCCATGGGCTGCAGCATGTATTATGCCACATATGAGAGGCCATTCAAAATGACACAACAGGCCTGCTAGAGAAGACTGTGCGATGGTACTTGCAACACTTACTGAAATATAGGTTCACTATATCTATCTAAATCACTACACTTAAAAAGCTATCAGTCATCCCTATGGCAGGCCTTATAAAGCCTGAAGGTAGGGTGCTGGGTTTTGCATGAGAGGGTGCCCCTGCATGAGCAGAGTCCCTCTACAGCCTTCGGAGATCATTCTCCAGGGTTGTCTGTGATGCAGCCAGACATATACGTTTAAGTGCATTCTAACCTTGAGGTAAATGCTACCTTTAAAATGGTTGCTTAGAAACATGTTGTGTTTGGTGTAAAACAGCTTGGAATCATACCTCCACAACAGTAACTGGTGTGGGAGGTATGATTCCACCCTTCCTGAATCATTACTGTGGGTCACCGGTCTACCAGGTATCAGCTTTCACGACCTGGGCAGCACAAAATGGATGCTGCCAGCCACAAACAAAATTCTACTCTCCTGCTGCTGAGCCAAGCTCGAGCAAAGCTCGAGCAAAGGTAGGCATGACAACAGGCATCCAGTCACAGGAAGGTGTGATCACCTCCCAGACAGGATTTAGTGTATTGGGGCCGGGTGCGTGCACTCTGAGACTGTCAGAAAGTGTGCATTGGGGACACATTTGGTGCCCCAGTGCATAGTCCAGCTCAAACCAGTTCTGGGAGCCATTGGATCCTGCTCTGGCGCTAAACTCGACAAAGGACATGGGTGTAGCCAACCCTCTGTCGTGCCCCTCCCCTAGGAGGATCCACAGAATCCGTTCAACCCATTCCCATGGGTATAAAGTGGGTTACCTGTCTACAGGACTTTAGATTTTACCTGGATGACATTCTGCTAAGAAGAAATTAAGTACTTCAACTGCGTGACCTACAATTGCTCGACTGAAGAATCTTCTTTGGAGTAAAGGAGTTACTCCCCTGCAGCAGCATGCACCTAAACGCATCTGACCGGTTTGCTTCTCCAGTGCTCCTGCAGACTCCGAAGATGTCAGCAACACAGGAGGTGGGTTCCCAAAGGTCCCTGAGGTAGATATGATCTCTCAGCAATTCTAAGACCAGTATCCCTCGTGGGGGTAGTACAACCCGAACCCCTGTGCACAGCGTACATTTGCAAGTGCATATGCTTTTTGGAGATACCCGAGCTTGTGCATTGGACTCCGTGTAGTCTTGAACCCAAGCAGTTTTGGCACCAAAGACATCCAACCTCTACTCACCAAGTGCTCTGTGACTGGTGCTTTATAAAGTTGCTTGAGGTCTCCTCGCAACCCCTGGTCCGTTGGCCTGTGGCTCCTAGCAAGGGTCACCTGATTTGTTCTTGAGCTTACCTGATTTCTCTAGACATGCCATGATTCTCCTTTGCTTGGAGAGTCCCCTGGACCTTGCTGGTCCACACCGTAACCTGTTTCCTCTGACCTTCTGGTTTGCATTTGCCAAGGCTAGTTGATGCTCCAGCTGGACTTCGACCCCTCAGCACTGAACATCCTTTTTGGGACAGCTTACCTCCAGATGCTGGTCATCCTCGACATCTACTGGTCCCCATGGCTGCAGAATCAAGCATCCCTTCTTCGCACCTGAAACACCCGACATTGGAGATCATTTGACTACCGAGCCCCTGGTCACTTGCCGTGGCCCAGTCCCTGTCCCCTCTGCTTTCAGGTTCCTCTCACCTCAAATCTAGGCTTGGATTCCACTGGACACTCTTCGGCTTCCTTGCAACAGTTCTTCTTTGCAGCTATCCATTGGAAACAACAAAGTTTTCCGACACCACTAGACCCTTATGCACCTAGATCTCCTGTGATAGGTAACAGGGGTACTTTGGTACTTTGGTACTCACTGGTGGGTTGGCCTTAGAACTTCCTATGTTCCAAGGGGTTTGCTTGAAGTCCACGTAGATGTGTCCTTAAATTCTAAGGGGCAGATTTATGTTGGGAATGCGCCACGTTTGTGTCACGCAACTGCGGCGTAAACGTGGCGCATCCCTACGACCCATTTACAGCGTGACGCATCTAGGCAGATGCGTCACATTGTAAAGCCCTGTGCCACTTTGGGGCGTTCCGGCGCAGGGTGGGCGTTCCGGTGCAGGTGCGCCTCGCAAAAGTGGCTGAGTGAAATCTATAAGATTGCACTCAGTCACTTTCAGGCCAATGCTGCTTCAAAACCCTGCGCCTGCTTGAAGCAGGCGTAGGTCTTGACGCAGCATTGTAAAGATGGGGCACCCCCGAGCCTTGCTGGAGCTGCTTCACGCTTGCGACGCAACTCCAGCAATGCGCAACCTTTACGGCACAGATGCGTCACGCATCTGTGCCGTTTTTGCCCCATGGTGTGCCGCATTGTAAATGCGGCACACCATGGGTGGCGGAGTAGCGGCGCAAAATAACTGGCGCATCCCTGGGGATGCACCAGTTATCATAAATCTACCCCAGACTTTCCAACTGTGACTTTCCTATAGAGTTGTACGGAGCATGCAGTCGTTTTTCCTCACTGCACCCGTCCTCTGTGGGCTCCCTGTGTCACTCCTCTGGGTGGTGCCTTGGGGTCCAAGTTATTCTACGTGCTCTAGGCACTGTGTCTATTGAAGTCGTGATTGTTATACCATTTTTTTTGTATATGGTTCGGTCACCCCCCTGGAGCCCGATGTGTATTTTGCTACTGACGAATGTTCTATCGTTACAGTATTGTGTGCTTTCTAATCTCGTGTAGAGATTAGTAGAGATAGTTATCTTAATGAATACATATTTTTATATAACTACGGTGTTGTTCTACTTTCATTTAGTCATTCAGGAGGTGATATTCTGGTAAAACAATCTGCTTTACATTCCTTCAAAATTAAGCCGGAAGGCGGCTCTCCACATCTACCACAAGGATAGCTTTCTAAAGGTTATCTTTGACCTCATACACCATAAGGGTCATGTGGCCTGCTACAAGGTGCCTACTTTAACTAGTGGACAGCATATACCAACCCACCTTCTCACATTGGTGTGCAGCGGTTGGGATTCAAGCCTGCATTGTTTTACCAGATAAGTCTCATTGATTGATTAACGGAAAACCAATAAGTATTAGGTATGTATAATAATAATATTAGAATAAGTAAGTTCTACTGAACTTGGAGTTAGGTAAGTAAAGGGTCTAGCACACCCTTTCTCCAACTCAAGAGAGCTTAGTCTCCACTAGGTTAGGTAGATGCCTATGCTAATTGGGTTTCAAGTGTTTCCACTTGGCCTCTACGCACTGTAGCCCAACCATCAACTGGTTGATAAAATGAATTCAACATATATGTTCTATTCATCACGACATAACTTTGACTTTTAATTATAAATGCAAAAAAAATCCATTATTTCCATACATCAGTTATATATGCATCATAATTCGAAAATGATTTGAAGAACTGCCCAATGCATTTCAGGCCATCGGCCCTTCGTCCGGGGCTTGATCTGTAAACAGAAATTAATAAAACATACACTCAGTTCCATGGAACCCATGTTACAATGATATATATAAAGGGGTCCCAGTTGAAACAGTATTAGAGATACACAATCATAATTCGCATGATACAAGTATATTTGAAAGAAACTTTCCGGACAAATTACTCTGAGAGATGTTATTTAATACACATCCTCAATTGCAGATCAGTTGTCAATACATTTAACAAAAACAGTAATAGACTTATTCATATGGCTCAAGAAAGGAGGGGCGTGGGAAAGGAAGGACAGGTGAGGGAAGGGACTGTGATCAGGATAGTGCAGAATTTAGGTAAATTTCAAAGCAAATTACAAGTGGTCTTTTTTACATTTAGAATTCAGTACCACACTGACATATATACATTGTCATTGCGACATTTCATACATTTTGTATTCATATCCCAATTACACAATAACACAGTCAAATAATGATCTGTTGTTGACGGGTAGGAACGAAGAAAGTGCGTGTCGACGTTTCGAACCCAGAGGCGTAGGCTGAATTCTGCCCTACTACGGGGTCTTCATCAGGACAAATGGGGGTGGGATGGCAGGGTAGTGAAGGAGGGCACCTAAAAGTACCACACCGGGTCGCGTGGCACCGTCTACAGTATATGTTGGGCCAAGAGGCTCCAGTTCAAATTTCAAATTTGCAAACAATCCTTGGTGTGGTGTACTTCAAGAGTATTTTACGGCCGCACAACGTGGCGCTGACATCCAATGCCAATTCCAGGCTTTAATCACAGGAAATGTGGCTGCCGATTCCGGGCTTCACTCATGGGAAATACGGCAGGGTTACTCATCGGATTTCTCAAGTCGAGGCGTATGAAAAACAATGTACATACAAGCTTACTGGTATGTTGCTCTGTAGAGGTATACTTGCAGAGATGACCCGATCTAAAAAACAACGCACAGTAATACTAAGTTGCATGTCATTCTGTAAAAGAAATCTCGGTCATGTTCACTAGCAAGAACTTCCTAACCACTGACCTGAACGTGTCTTAATGTCAGACCTGCTACTTGAATCGATAATCCAGACTCTTGGCTCTAACTTCACCGTGTGCCTATACCACATAACACTAGTTTGTCTTCTAGAGAAGAGCCAAGTGGTTCTTTGCCAACTAGGTCCAATAGCCTTTATTTTTTAGAATTGATTGCCAGGTGTGTATCTAGGAAGTTGAGGACAGGGAGAAGCACCAACACACAATGCCTCATAGACATATTGCTTCTAGTTGAACTCCGAAAGACCCCAGGGTCTGATGAGCTAGGTAGAGTGGGTGGGGCAGGGAATGAGGATAGGCTAGGAGGGCTTACCTTCTTTGGCCTAGAATCAAACCCTGACCAGGAGAATCAGGATGATTCCAACCTGGCAAATCCAGATCAGGAAGAGCATGGAGAAAGCCCTGAGGGCCAGCTCTTTAATCCTCCTGGTAGAATTCAGAGTTTACCTTGGAGGCATAGGTCTCCTTCTGTAGAATTTAGACCCTTAGGTACTTCTGTAGGAACGTCCATATCAAATAAGAGAGATAACTCTTATGACAGACAGTGCCAATTCCTAGAGCTTGAGAATTCAAACTTAGGCTCAGAAGAGAGCAATTGTCATTGGATAAGGAAGCATTAGAGCTCTAGAGAGCTAGTAAAAGATTGGGACAAGAGTCCCATGGTGGCAGCAACAGTGTCCCTAGATTCAAGGAGTATACTCATGAGCATAGGCAGCCTCACTGAACAGCAAGAGACGGATTGCAGGAAGGTCCTCAATCAGTACAGACATATGTTTTCACTGACTTCAAGTCAGACTACCTGGTGTACACATGAGGTGGACACATGTGAGTGTCTGTCTGCTAAAAATAAGATTTATAGGCAACCTGATCATGTCAGGGACTGTATCAGGACTGAAGTCCAGAAGATGTTGGAATGGGAGTGATTAAGCCCTCAGATAGCCCTTGGGCTAGTCCAGTAGTCTTAGTGCCAAAACCTCACACCCAGGGTGGTAAGAGAGAGATGATGTTCTGTGTTGACTACAGGTGACTCAATGCAGTCACTAGGGCTGATGCTCATCCAATTCCAAGGGCAGACGAACTTATTGACACTTTGTCCTCAGACGAATTCTTAAGTACATTTGACCTGACAGCTGGTTACTGACAAATCAGATTAGCTGAGGAAGATAAACCAAAAACAGAATTATCAACCACCAGTGGGCACTACCAATTTGTGGTGATGGCTTTTGGATTGAAGAATGCACCTGTCACATTTCAAAGGCTGGTTTCTCACAGGTCTGGAAGCCTTTAGTGCTGATTAACTAGATGATATTGCTGTCTTTAGCTCCACCTGGGAGGATCACCCGGTCCACCTTAGAAATGTTCTGGAGGCCCTACAAAAGGCAGGCCTCACTATCAAGGCCACCAAGTGCCAGAATGGGCAGAGTAACGTTGTGTACCTGGGCCGCATTGTGGGTGGAGGCCAGGTTCAACCTTTGCAGAGCAAAAGTCAAACTATAATGGAATGAGTTGCTCCAACTACCAAGCCTCAGGTTTGAACTTTCTTGGACTTGACTGGGTACTACAGGAGGTTTGTCAAAGGATATGGTTCCATAATGACCCTTTGAATGAATTAACTTCCAAAAGAATGCCTGGGAAAGTTCAGGGGACAGTTAGCTGTCAAAAGGCCTTTGATGACCTGAAGCAGGCCATGTGCACTGCTTTCATTCTGCAAAGTCCTGAATATTCCAAGCAATTCATTGTTCAAACTGATGCATCTGAGTTGGGGGTAGGGGCTGTGTTATCACAACTTAATGAAGAGGGTCAGGATCAGCCAGTAGCTTTTATAAGCAGAAGGCTGATCCCCAGAGAGAAATGTTGGTCAGCTATTAAAAGGGAAGCCATTGCTATGGTCTGGGTCATGAAAAAACTGAGGCCATCCTTGTTTGCCACTCACTTCATTGTTCAGATAGACCATAAGCGGCTATTATGGCTAAAACAGATAAAGGGTGAAACCTCCAACTTTTGAGGTGGTCCATTTCCCTACTGGGGATGGACTATACCGTGGAACATAGACCTGTGAGTAACCCTGCCAATGCAGATGGACTCTCCAAATATTTCCACTTAGAACATGAAGACTCAACTGGTCAAGGTTAGTTTAATATCCTTATGTTTGGGGAGGGGGGTTATGAAGGAAGGTTGGATCTGCTACTTATGATTAGCCCCACTTTTTGCTGATGTACCTCTGTTTTTGACTAGTCTGACTGGGATCCTGCTCTCCAGAACCACAGTCTATCTGCTTTCACCCTTAAATTGTTGCATATGTACTTAAGGTACACTCCAGATTGGATACTGATGTACCCTTATCAGTTCCTGTATATGGTACACCATGTACTCAGGGCATAGGTACCCATGGGCTGCAGCATGTATTATGCCACCCCTGTGAGGCCATTCAACATTACACGACAGGCCTGCTACAGTAGACTGTGTAAGATGGTGCTTGCGCCACTCACTGAGATATAGTCCAGCTCAAACCAGTTCTGGGAGCCACTGGCACCTGTCTGGCGCTAAACTTGACAAAGGACATGGGTGTAGCCACCCCTCTGTCGTGCCCCTCCCCTAGGAGAGTCCACAGAATCCGTTTAACCCATTCCCATGGGTATAAAGTGGGTTTCCTGTGTACAGGACTTTAGATTTTACCTTGATGAGTTTCTGCTAAGAAGAAATCAAGTACTTCAACTGCCTGACCTCCAATTGCTCGATTCTGCTCTCCTGCTGCTGAACCAAGCTCGAGCAGAGGAGGGCATGACAATAGGCATCCTGTCACAGGGAGGTGTGACCACCTTACAGACAGGATTTAGTTTAAAGGGGCTGGGGAGTACACTCTGACAGTGCCAAAAAGTCTGCACTGGGGGCACAATTGGTGCCCCTGTGCATAGTCCAGCTCAAACCAGTTCTGGGAGGCATTGGCTCATGCTCTGGTGCAAAACTGGACAAAGGACATAGGTGTAGCCACCCCTCTGTCCTGCCCCTCCCCTTCGTAGGACAGCTCACCTCCAGATCCTGGTCATCCTTGACATCTCCTCGTACCCGTGGCAGCAGAGTCAAGCATTCCTTCTTCGCACCTGAAACACCTGAAACACCCAACATCGGTAGGCATTCAACTACTGAGCCCCTGGTCATTTGCTGTGGCCCAGACTCTGTCCACTCTGCTTTCAGGTTCGTCTCGCCTGCAATCTAGGCATGGATTCCACCTGATACTCTTCACCTTCCTGGCAGAAGTACTTCTTTGCATCTCTCCGATGGAAACGACGATGGTTTCTGATACCACTTGACTCCTATGCACCCAGCTCCTCTGGGATAGGTAACAAGGGTTTAGGCCTTAGAACCTCCTATGTTCCAAATGGTATGCTTGAAGTCCGCATAGAAGTGTCCTTAAACTCTAACTTTCCAACTGCAACTTTCCCATAGAGTTGTTCGGAGCGCGCTGTTGTGTTTCCTCACTGAACACGTCCTCCGTGGGTTCCTTGTGTCACTCCTCTGGGTAGTTCTTTTGGGTCCCAGGGATTCTACGTGCTCTAGGCACAGTGTATAGTGAAGTTGTAATTGTTATACCATTTTTTTAGTATATGGTGCAGTCTCCCCGGAACCTGTTGTGTATTTTGCTACTTACGAATGTTCTATTGATACAGTATTTTTTTTTCTTTTTTCTTTCTTCTTTTTTTGTCCTCATAACCACCATGTAGACAAAGTGCCAAAAGGAAGTAACAGAGATTAGCTGTCTCAGTTTATCTGAAAAACTGGAAGGGAGACAAGTATAATGGGGCCATCCATCCCTCAGCTATCAACTGCGTTCCAAAGAAGCACAAAATCCACAATTTACCTATCTATGGCAAACCTTGGGGTAAGTGACAGCCAATTGGGGCTGGGCTTGGACCGGGTAGCAGCTGTTCCACTGGTGCAAACTTTAGAGGCACCATAGGAGATCAATCATTGGACCCGGGGGAAAAAAAAAAAAACTTTGGTTAAATCAGTGAAGCCATGATAATAAATGCCCAAAAGCCCTTTTGCTCTGATTACCAGATCTGGCCAGATCGGTACGTGAGGTCTGCAGGACTGAAGTTTGCCATTCTCTGAAAGTAGGAGGTGAAGAGTCCTTCCATTTCCTGCAGATCTCCCTTCTTGCAAGCAGCATTGCATAAAATACTAGGCTTTTGGCTGGACTCTGTACACCCTCTAAGACACCAAATATCACAAGGGACAAATCTATAGTGACTGGTCTTCCCAATGACGCATTGAGGGAGTTGCTAACCTCCTCCCAGAATGTGACTAGATGAGGGCATTCAAAAAACATATGTGAATCTGATGCAGAAACCAGCCCACATTTAGCACAAGACACTGAGTCTCCTCCTGAAAATGTGGACAGCCTAAGAGGGGAATAGTATGCCCTATGCAGGGTAAAGATGTGATTCCTGCGTAACCATGAGGGCTTGACGATGTTCCAAAGGAGTTCAAAAGAAGCCAACCAAAGATCTTGTAGATTGTGGTCCATCAGTACAGAGCCCCATAGCGTCTCCGGCAAAACGAAATTACCATCCGACTCATCCAGTATGATATTTTACCACTTGGATACTTCTTTTTTAACTGGGCCAAGGTTTCCTAAATTAGATACCAATGGACTGTGTCCTCCAAGTCTGGACTTACTCCTGTTGGCGGAAGAGGTTTTATAAGCTTGAGTCCAGCTAACAATCAGTAAATATTTAAATAGTGAGAGATTGGGGCCAACCTTAACCTGCAGATGCTCTCAGGAAAGTAGATCTCCCTCATAAAAGAGCTCTCCCCAAACTTCCAGGCCAGCCTCTCTCAAAGGAATAGCTAGACTGTCTTCAAGCCAAGTGGGATTTCCAGGCAACTCCCACAGCGGTGTTCATTCACAGAGATAATTTTGTTTTATTGATTTCATGACTGCGGACCATGTTCTTGCAAGACCTTGTAGAGTCTTCAGTTAGATTTTTTTTAAAAACTTAGGATTGCCAAATTTAAAAAGAAAGACTGAACGATTAACTCTTTCCCGATCCAACATAGCTGCAAACATTAAGCCTACCCCAGTGGGCACTTTCAGCAACATTCGGGAATGGGATAATTGGAAGGCCCATGCATAGATCTTTAGGTCTGGAGCCGCCAGGCCACCTTTGTCCCTTCGCCGTCTTAGTTTTTTCCATGCAATTCGTGGAAGATGGTTATTCCAGATAAAAGAGGAAATATTGGACTGAAACTTGGCTAATATAGTTTGATCAAAATATAAAGGAATGGTATTAAATACAAAAGAAATTTTGGGGAGGATCGACATTTTAATGAGGTTAGCCCTACCTAATAATGAGAGGGGCAGGTGCGACCATGATTGGAGAAGTATACGGCATTCTTTGACGACTGCTGATAAGTTGACTTGGATAAGTTTATTAATTTCCTTCACAATCGTCAATCCTAAATATCGCATTGACGTGCCTGCTTGAAATTCTGTTACAGAATCCTCATCATTCCATATCAGCATTTCAGTCTTGGCTGCATTGATCTCATAACCCGACACTTGTCCGAATGTATGAGCCAATCTCAAGATAGCCGGGAGTGCAGTGGTAACCTCTGATGTCAAAATAAGCACATCATTGGCATATAATGATACCTTTCTAATCCAACCTTGATACGAAAAAGGCTTGATGGTCGCCTCCTCCCTTTGATGTTGCGCAAAGGGCTCAATGTAAAAATCAAAAAGCAGGGGGGAAAGCGGGCATCCCTGCCGGGTCCCCCTAGAGATGGAAAAGGGGTTCGACAGGTCTCCATTAACAAGGAGGCACGTAGATGGATTATTATACAGCAGGCTTATCGCCCTACAGAACCCCTCGCCCACGCCGAATTTGGCCAAGGCCTCCGACAGGTACACCCAGTTGACTCTGTCGAAGGCCTTGGTTGCATCCAGCGTGAGGGCGGCCAACGGGAGATTGTTGGTTATTGCCATATCCATTGCGCCAATGAAGTCATAAGTGAGTTCATAAAGTTGTCTCCCTTTCAGGAAACCCTTCTGATCAGAATGAAGGACCAAGGGGGCAATTCAGGCCAATCTAGTTGATAGAACTGTGGTGAAGATTTTGTAATCCACATTTAGTATTGAGACCGGCCTATACGATCCACAGGCCTCCTTAGGTTTACCAGGTTTTAAAATGAGGGTAATAGAGGAATTATCCCACGATACCAGAGGTGGCAGTCCTTCTAGAAGGATTTGATTGGTAAGGATAGAGAGGAAGGGAACAATTTCTAACTCCAAGACTTTATATAACTCAGCTGGCAGCCCATCCGGTCCGGACGCCTTCCCCCTCTTACCCTTCCTGATGGCTGATCTCACCTCTTCCTCTGTAATAGTGCTGTCCAGATATTGAGACTGCTCAAAGGAAAAAGAGGGTAGAGCAATATTACTCAGCCAGCCTGCAATAGACTCGGGTGTAATAACCTTATCTTCTTGATATATATTTTGGAAGAATTCCCTAAAAGCCCTCCTGATTTCCTCATCCGATGTAAAGTTGTTATTTCCTACTTTTATAGCTGCTATAATGTTACGGACCTGATCTATTTTGGACTTCCATGCTAGTAATTTCCCAGAACCCTCGCTATATTCGAAGTGCGTTAACTTGCTGGCCTCCCATCTTTGTTGGACTCTCAGATTTAGAACCGGAGCCAGGCTACCTTTTAAGATCAACAATTGATCCTGAAGAGGATCTAAGGTGGACCCTGAAGCTGTACAATTAGTGTCAATGTCCTGTTGAATACGAGCCATTTCTGCTTCATTAGAAGAGATCTTCTCCTTGTATTGCTTCCTACGATAGGCAATTTTACCTGTAATGAGCCCCCTCAAGGTAGCTTTAAATGAGTCCCAAATAGTTCTATTTGTGTCAGTGCCGTTGTTAGATATAAAAAAATTATGGGTCTCCGACTTTAAATATAGGATATCCTCAACATTGGAAAGGAGAGAGCGATGAAAGGACCACGTAGTAGGGGGTTTCTTAATACGGAGGCCCAGTTCCATCTCAACCGCAGAGTGGTCTGAAAGGTGAGACGGGAGGTAGTCTATGGATTTAACGGAATCTACCAGTCTTTGACTGATTAAAATAAAGTCAATCCTTGACTTATGATGGTATTTGAAATTACGAAAAGAGACCCCTTGTTGCTGCCCCGACCACTGTCGCCACACATCCACGTACCCATATTGCCCCATGGCATCCAGTAGGCAGGATCTAGTTTTAGACAAAACAAGGGAACAACTATTAGGAGATTTGTCCAAGATAGGGTCCAGCACAATGTTAAAATCGCCGGCCAGTATTGTGGGGCCTGAGAAGGAAAGTAGCTGCGAGAAAACGGATTCCAGACAGGAAGGGTCATCCTGGTTCGGGCCGTAATAGCCCACAACTGTAACTTGAAACCCTGCTATAATGATTGACGCACTGGCCCATCTATCAGAAGGATCCACAGCTTGTGAGACCAACCTAGCTTTAGCACCTTTTTTAAAGATAGTCGATACACCCCTGGTATGCGATGTTTGAGTGGTAGAAACCGCAAAGTCAATCCACAGATTCTTCTTGATGAGGGCGAGCATTTCACTGTGAATCAAATGGGTCTCCTGCAACACCACAACCTGCACATCCAAGTCCCTCAGGTATTGCAAGATTCTATTAGCTTGGGCTTGGTGCGGAGGCCGTTGACATTCCAGGAGATAAACCTCACGCTACTCATCCCTCATCCAAGAAGACCTAAAATACTGTAACAAAAGCTGCAGTTGTACGTTATCGTCCATAACTTCTTTACTCAAAATATGACTGTTACCATTCCTTATATGACTATTTAGGTTATTGAGAACTTTTTTTATATTTTTGCCACCTCCCTCCACCTACCCCCCCAGAGTATCTACCCCACCCCCTGTGAAAAACCCTTACAATTTCAATTCAATTCAATTCAAAAGTGCTTTATTCGAGTATTACTCATAAAAGCAGACAAACAAACACATAATAAAAATACAATTAAATTACAAGATCGAATATGACTTAAGCACATTACACATTAAAAAGACAATTAGAATTACATTTTATCCTATTTTATACAATCCAAGGTGCAAAGTTCATATGATAAAAAAGCAATCCAGTATCACTATTAAAAATCAATGTAACTTTTAAAATTATTCATCAGATAAGACACCTCGCATGAGAACAGAGAATAGATAATCTAGCAGTCTCTGTTCAACTAAGCAGAGAGTAGTTACCCTACTAGCAATCTCTGCCTAATTACCCACGCCCACCCCAGATACTTTGCAGTCGCTATTATAATCCAGATTAAGGAGGTAGATTTTACAATGCGTAGAGCTACCATACTACTTTTAGTACCCAGGTTTCTACACATGGGAGCCAACCAAACACGTCTGGGAGCAGAATATGCATAACAGGAGAACAAAAAGTGACCCAACGCTTCCTTTCCTTTCCTTCCCCACAAACTGGGCAAATAGCTGGACCTCCATCTCTCCATTTTGATGTTAAGTTACGTAGAGGTAGAGAGCCAGCCCTCATTTGGAAAAACAGTTTCCTGTCCATGGGTTTCGTTATGAAATCCCAATACATTTCATACATGGGAAACAGCTTAGCTTCAAGGAAAGCAGTCGTCATAGACCCATTGTTATTGCTAAGGAGACTCCTGTTTTCAACCTGTTCCCAGAAAAGATTTTTTATAAATAACTTGGATGGAAAGGATGACCCGGTTGGATCGGACCACAGTTCGTTTAACCCTAGTTCACATAATGCTAATTTTAATGATCTGAACCATCTGATTTTATGAAATCGGTCTGCTTTGATGACATCAGCAAACCCTGCTGCATAATGTGACAACTCAGGGGTGGTCCAGATTCTACGCCAATATAATATCGGACGAAGTTTGCACATTGCCGAGATTTCTTTCCTGCCAAGGTCATATCTGAGAGGCAAAAGGGGGCTGCTCTGTGGGGTCCTGTTAGTTTCCGAAGGAAGTTATTCTCTGATGTCTGCAACTCCTGGAGGTTTTCTTGCCCCCACATCTCTGCCCCATACAATGCTGACCCTATTGCCTTTGCCTCATATATGATCAAAGGAGGTTTGATTGGTTTGGTCAAAGATTTACTATGCTCCTTAATGATGGTACCAGCCAATTGTTTGTGTCTTAGTACTGCAATGTTTAAATGTTGGTTCCATCTATTATCATTAGAAATGTGAATCCCCAGGTAAGTAAAAGAATTTACTACTTCGAGGAAACGCCCACTCATGGATATTTTAGATTTAAAATTACTACAAGGATTAAAAACCATGAGTTTTGTTTTAGCTGCGTTTACCTCCAAGCCGTGGTCACTACAAAACTTGTCAAAAATTACCAGTGCCTTTTGCAGACCGCTAGGGGATTTCGATAAAATTAAGGTGTCGTCTGCGAACATTAAAATAGGAACTTTTACACCTGCAAGGGAGGGAGCATCCACAGGCTTGGATTGCATGCGGGAAACAATTCCATTAATAAAAAGTGTAAACAGTGTTGGTGCCATTGAACAGCCCTGTCGAACCCCACGCTCAACAGGAAAATCGATAGTGTCGTTACCGTAGCCACCCCATTGAATTTTAGCATAAGTGCCCTCGTGGAGTCTCATGATCAAGGTCAGAATGGTCATTGGGACCCCCAGAGCTGCCAGCACCTCCCACAATTTTGCCCTCGGCACCAGGTCGAATGCAGCCCGTAGGTCAACAAATGCTGCGTAAAGACTGCATCCACCCAGAACTACGGTCCTCCACTGTATCAATTGAAAACGGAAGACCTGGTCCACAGTGCTGGTTGCTCTGCGAAACCCAGCCTGAAAAGGAGATAAAACATTCTGCTCCTCTGCCCAATCAAGCAAGTTGTTAATGATTACACACCCTACAACCTTTTGAACCGTGTCAATTAAGCTGATTGGGCGGTAATTGCAAGGTTGGGCACGGTCTCCCTTTTTATATACTGGGATAATACCAGCACCCCGCCGGGATACCGGGATTTCAGCGCCCCTAGCAATATGATTTAGTAAAAGGCAGATGTATTTACTCCACCTATCGGTGTCATTTAAAAAGACATCCGCAGGGACTCCGTCAATACCCGGGGCTCGGCCACTGTGAACAGATTTCAGGGCAGACAGTACACTCTGCACAAAGATGTCATCATCTGCGAACAGGTAAGTTGGGCTGGAGCTGTTAACAAACTGGTCCCTGGAAGAGTACTGCTCGCTGAAAAATTGAAAAAGAGTGTTTGCGATCGCTTGCACATTTCAGCTTCTGCCAGTGGTCTTCGTCCCATTCTCTTTTTGCCCTAGCAATGCAGTTTTTATAGTGCTTCCTGGCAGATCGGATCTCACCCAAGTTGTTACTTTTGATCGCAGCTCCTAGATTGAATCTTGCCGCCCTACAATCTTGATTATACCACTTTGCTGTTTTGTGTGGGCAGACCCTCTTGTTATATACAGGTTTTAAGAAGAAACTTTTAACTTCGTTAAAAAGAGTCGTGTGTGCTTTAGTGATATCTTCATGTCCCTGTGAAGACCCAGCTACACTCTCCAGTGCCGTAATGGCCTTATCTGTCGCTGCTCCTATTTTATCGAGGACCTGCTGATCTGTCTTGACACCTGACCACCTTAACCTACGCATATTATTAGATGGAATAATCGTCGGGAGCACAAGTTGGTCACAAG
This sequence comes from Lissotriton vulgaris, assembly GCF_964263255.1. Taxonomy (NCBI): domain Eukaryota; kingdom Metazoa; phylum Chordata; class Amphibia; order Caudata; family Salamandridae; genus Lissotriton; species Lissotriton vulgaris. Next base: position 822,052,285 of record NC_141691.1, on the reverse strand, counting down.
GGGTTGGTGCAATTTCATTAGATGTCCACCAATTATGTGAGACACATAGAGGGTCGTGGTCGCTTTCTGGCCTAGCTGTTACTACCATGTCACTGAGAGATGACCATATAGATATGCTACAGATGACATAGTCAATGCGGCTTTTATTTCGCCCGTTATTAAAGGTCATGGCAGGGACCCGATCTGATTTAGTTCGACCGTTCAGGGCTCGTAGCCCATGCTCCAGACACATTGCATTTAAGCCTAGTATGTCAGCCGTCCAGCGAGTTACCGGTGGAGTATCTAATGTGGGGATGTCCCAAAGCTTATCTTCCTCTGCTCCGAGAGGAGAGTCACCAGTGATGAGAGGTTCAAAAGTGCGATTTAAGTCGCCTGCAATTAGAATGTTTTTCCCTGCAGAATGTGTCTCAAGAAGATTAAAAAGACTCAAAAGGACCTCTGATTTACCTTTTCTTCCACCTCTAACATAGATATTGTAAATATCTATGGAGATGAGTAGATCACTAGTCAATCTGATGAGCTGAATATCTTTTTGGTCAAGCTCCACACATTTTACAACAGTTTTTAAAGACTGCCTGATCCATATATTAAGACCCCCCATCGGCCGCCCTTTAGGGCCCTTAGTAGCAGGAACATGAAAATGTATATACCCCAAAGCAAATATAGGGTCACACGCCCAGGTCTCTTGAAAGATGCAAAGGTCGTACTTATTAATAAATCCAAACCAGTCAGCACAATCCATCTTGGAACATAGTCCAGCCACATTCCAAGACAAAAGATTCCCTGAGTTAGATATCATAAGAGGACAAGGGTTTGTAATAGTCTCATGTGTCATCCTACCCCCAGTGTCCTGAGTAATAATATTTTCATTGGATGGGTCTGCTGAATCATCAAAGGGATACCCCTGAGTACAATCTATAGTTGAATTGCTGACCGCACCAATAATTCTTTCGTCACAGAGAAACAAAGGCATAGAGTTACAAATAGGTGGTTGTCAGTCACAAGCATTCAAGTTAGATAATGCAGAGAAATGATTTTCCAAACCCAAGCCCCAGTCCACTGAAGCAACATCCTTCCTCCCCCTCTAAGTCACAATGTTCCATTTAGTTCTCAAGATACTTGAATTTGGACCACTTCCCTTTCTTGGATAGAAGAAGTCCAGAGTCAATGGAACAATTGAGGTTGATCTCCGTTGTGGTGGTAAGATGTTGGGTAAGATGTTAGGCAAAACCCCTGGGTCAGAAAAGTATAGGACAACACACTCCCCCTTAAACTTTTTCACCCTGTCCCCAATCCACTGAACCCTTCTCGCATTAACGAGCTCTTCAGAGAGTTGCTGCTTTCCCCATGGAGAAATTACCATGTTGTTGGTCAACCATGATAGGGATTTATTTATTAAAGAAGATGTTGTTTCGCGCTCACCTTGGGCCAAGGGAGGAACATTAGCAAGAACAAGTACCAATGGGGAAGCTTCAACTACAAGCTCAAAAGTCCCTTTTTCAGTGATTGGGTCAACAGCAACAGGAACTGGGATCGAGGCATTAGGAGCATCACCAGGGAAAATACTCTTAGGTGCCATTTGAGGGTTTGATACAGGGGTAGGGATAAATCCACTGTTAGCTACAATGACTGATTTGCTCAGAGTAGCCTCAATCTTGGCGGAGACATTTTCCGGGAGTTTACCTATCTCACCCAAGGTTTTTTCTAGTAGACCTTCTAGTCGGTTGACCTCAGAGGTTAACTTATCTATTTTGCTGACCAGAGGTTTAACCACACCTTTAATTTTGGTATCCATCAGAGCCAATAGTTTATTAAATTGGGCATTTGAAAGTGTAACATAAGCCTCGTTAGTCAGATCAGGCTCCTCTTCCTCTGAATGTTTCCTCGGGAGGTTTGCTACTTTGTTCTTGGCTGACCTTAGACACTCCCGTTTCCCCGGGACTAAGATGGGAGCTGGAGGGGAGATAGAGGGCTCGTTACTAGTGGATATCTCTATCAAAGCTTCATTAACGCTAAGGTCTTCAGATCCAGCGACAGTACCACTAGGCTGAATGATAATAGTATCAGGAAGAGAATCGAGTATTGCACCATTTGAGCTACTATTAATCTGAAGCCCAAAGGGATCATCTGACTCAGTATCAATAAGGGGAGATTGGGTGGATGAGTCTATTCCCAAGGATGTTCTCCTATCACTATTGATTCTTTCTACAACTTGTACAAGATAGTTCTCAATTGAGTTACTGGGAGTAACTAACTTTTTCGGAGGCATATTTATCTTTGCACACAGCCACAATTGAAAACATAAAATAAGAATAGCCGGAGTGTGAAATGAACAGAAGCTACGTTTGCAACACAACAAACCAAGAGACCAGGCCCAACCCAACCTTGGCCAACCTCGGACGGCCTCAGATGGCCCGCCCTTTGTCCGGGCTTCGTCCGGGCGTCCCGCGAGACGGGGGTAACGCGCTATTTCAGCGCCTCCTGGCGCCTGATGACGCGGCGTGCGCCGCTCGGGATGCTGGGGATTGTGGTTCAGTGTCCCCCCTCACACCGCGCTCCACTCGGCAACCTGACTCGAGGATGGCAAATGAGTCGGCTGCGGGAGGCGGGAGGGCGAGCAGCAGAGGGCAAAGGTCTCCAAAGTTCCTCTCTGTGCGCAAAGCGACTGGCAGCAAGGACCGGCACAATCACAGTAAGGTTTCCCCCTCTCGACCGGGGTAACGCGCTATTTCAGCGCCTCCTGGCGCCTGATGACGCGGCGTGCGCCGCTCGGGATGCTGGGGATTGTGGTTCAGTGTCCCCCCTCACACCGCGCTCCACTCGGCAACCTGACTCGAGGATGGCAAATGAGTCGGCTGCGGGAGGCGGGAGGGCCAGCAGCAGAGGGCAAAGGTCTCCAAAGTTCCTCTCTGTGCGCAAAGCGACTGGCAGCAAGGACCGGCACAATCACAGTAAGGTTTCCCCCTCTTGACCGGGGTAACGCGCTATTTCAGCGCCTCCTGGCGCCTGATGACGCGGCGTGCGCCGCTCGGGATGCTGGGGATTGTGGTTCAGTGTCCCCCCTCACACCGCGCTCCACTCGGCAACCTGACTCGAGGATGACAAATGAGTCGGCTGCGGGAGGCGGGGGGGCGAGCAGCAGAGGGCAAAGGTCTCCAAAGTTCCTCTCTGTGCGCAAAGCGACTGGCAGCAAGGACCGGCACAATCACAGTAAGGTTTCCCCCTCTCGACCGGGGTAACGCGCTATTTCAGCGCCTCCTGGCGCCTGATGACGCGGCGTGCGCCGCTCGGGATGCTGGGGATTGTGGTTCAGTGTCCCCCCTCACACCGCGCTCCACTCGGCAACCTGACTCGAGGATGGCAAATGAGTCGGCTGCGGGAGGCGGGAGGGCGAGCAGCAGAGGGCAAAGGTCTCCAAAGTTCCTCTCTGTGCGCAAAGCGACTGGCAGCAAGGACCGGCACAATCACAGTAAGGTTTCCCTAACCGGAACAGTGTCCAGTAGATAGTGCCCCTCCATGAACTCCCGGCAAGAAAAATCTCCAGCTATATATTCAAACGAAGATATAAAGAGCAAGAAGGGCAAAGAAAAGAGAACAAATGAAGCTGTGAGCATATCTTACACAGCATATTTGCCAAATAGGCAAGTGAGGAACCTGCATCAAAATTTAGAAGATGAATGATAGGGAGAAGGTATCCTTAAGGAAGTAAGGTAGATTGTAGAAACATAAATTTATACCTTAAGTACCCCCTTGCCCAACTCCATTAATAGTTCATCGGCTGCTTGTACAGACCTGATGTTAAACATGTTGTTATTATGCATAACTTTAAGAGCTGCCGGGAACATGAGCTGAGCGGTTGCACCTAACCTCCTAAAGGCATCAAGGCGCCTCCCAAATTCCCAATGTTTTTCGAGTGTAACTCTAGAAAGGTCTGATCTTATAAGAAAAGTGAACCCCTTCCCAGCCAAAGTCTTCTGTTTCAAAGCCATATTAAGAATCAGCTCTTTCAAAACATAAGTATGAAAATTGACTAAAATTTTGCGAGGTTTGGATCTCTGGGGGTTTTGTCTAAAGGGATCCCTATGAATTCTTTCAATGTCAGCCGACAGTTCCTCAAAAGAATGTTCTAAACGTGATTCTTTAAGTAGAGCAACGATGTACTGCTTGATATCTGTCCCCTCCGATCCTTCAGGTACATTAAGGATACGGATGTTCCCCCGTCTTGCATTATTTTCAAGAGTTTTCATCCTCTCGCTAAGAGCCAAGTCTTCTTTTGTGAGTTTCTGTATGTCAACTTTTGCTTGATCCAAATAGATTGAATGTGATCCTACTGTCTCTTCAAGCACACCAGTTCCTATAGTGAGCCCATCAATTTTATTATCCAATGTTTCACAGTAGTTTCTAAACTCTACTTGATTAGCAGAAGATTCAGCGAAACCTTTCCTTATCTCCAAGGTAAGGGCAGTGAACATTCCCAAAAAAGATGCGGCCGTCATCGGGGAAGCAGGAGAAGTCAGTAGTGATTCTGAATCGACTAAAGCAGGAGCAAAAAAGATTTCTATGTCTGCCCCTCCAGATGCCCCTCCTGATTCAAGAAAGTTTATCTCATCGGCCTCTTCAGCCAACTCTGTAGTTAGGGCCAGGGGTAAGCTCTGCGTTGTCATAGATGAAGATTGAGATGAAGGTTGCGAGGGCTGTGGTTCTCTCCCAATACCCTGGAAGCCATGAGAGTCTCCAGGGGGCCCAGTAGGTACTTACAGCCTTATTCATGAAGGCTAAAGCGGCTCGCAAAGGGCCGGATTCTGAGAATCCGGCCCTTTGCGAGTGCGATTTTTGCATTTGGGATTCAGCATCCCAAATGCAAAAATCGGTAATTGCTAAATCGCTAAATTGCGAGGAATTACATTTAAGGAATCTCTATTTGAGATTCCTTAAATGCAATTCATGAAGCATTTGAAAATTGCGAAAATGCAATTTTGGGCCGCTATTTACCGAGAGGTCAGACCTCTCGGTAAATAGCAAAAACTTAGAAAAATGCTTTTAAAAGCATTTTTCTAAGTTGCATGTTGCACGCACACATGTCCTTTGGACATGTGTGTGCGCAACACCTGTTTCAATTTGCATTTAAGGGGTGCTACAGGGTGTCCTTTGGACACCCCTGGCACCCTTTAAATCGCTATCTTATTTGCGAGTAGCAAATTGCTAATCGCAAATAAGGAATACTCCCCATGCATTCCTATGGGCCTTTTGGCCCATAGGAATGCATGGGGAGTTATTCCTTATTTGCGATTAGCAATTAGCTAATCGCAAATAAGGAATCAGTGGGAATCGCTATTAATATTGCGATTCCTACATGATTACCGTTTTGCGAGTCTCAAATAGCGATTCCTTATGATTCGCTATTTGAGCCTCGCAAAACGGCCCGATCATGAATCAGGCTGTTAGTGTTCAGGACTTTGACAAAGAAGGGACCTCTTCTCAGCTGCATCACTCTCCTCCAGCGATGGTGTAGCTACTAGCTCCAAAGGTTGACTAAGAAGGGAGGAATGAGCCTCTGAAATGGACGCCATATCAGTTTCGTCTGAAAGATGCAATATCTGAGGTACGACCTTGAAGTAGGAGCGAAGTGAGGGGGTAATCCTTGACCCTATGGAGAGCACAGTTTTGGGATCTTTAGCCTTATATTTGCCCCTCGAGCTAGTAAGTTTAGACTTGACTTCTGTGCTCAAGTGAGATGAAGATTTTGTCTTAACTGGTGTATTAGGAACAGGCTTGACACCTTCTCTGACCCCCCCGGCCCCCCCAGAGACACCCGCTTTGTTAATTCCTGCTTACTTTTTTCGCCCTTGGCCGCGTTTGGCACCCCCTCTGGACGTATTAGGGAAATTAACGGTATTGGGAGTATTTATAGTAAGGGAGCTCTGTGAGATAACCTCAGTAGAAGGAGTGCAATCAGAAGGAATATGATTAATTTCCGTTTGAATCACACCCCCCACAAACGTAAGGCATGCTAAGTCCCCCTTACCAATTTCAGAAACCGCGGACCCCTCCACTGTAGCAGTCAACCCAGAACGCTGTAACTGACCTTGTACTTCTTCCTTACAGCAGGGGACTTTTTTTGTGCACTGAAAGTTCTCCGCATTTACTGAGCCCTGAAAAGGGGGGACCAAGATTCTCAACTTTCTGCCTCTCCTCAGCTCCAGCGCGGCTGAGCAAACACTCAATCCAGGCTCAGAATAGACCCCACACTCCGGGGGCAGGGGGGCGGGCAGCAGCTCCCAGCGCGGGTTGGGAAACTTTGCAACAGTGCAGAAACTCTCACAGCTGATCAAAGAGCTCTGGACTACACAGTCATAAGGAAACAGCCCACAGAGACCGCAGAGCCCCGTTTTGGATCCCCCGATACCTTCAAGCTCCAGTCGTCGTCCTCCGCCCTCATTCGAAATCCATGGAAGGAGAAAGAGGACTTCGCGAGAATGTACATCGCTGAGGGTAGAATACCTCATCTCCCTGCCGATAATCCAATTGCTACCGGAAGAAATTGAAAATCTCAGGCAAGTTCTACACAAAACAAGTGCCCCCAGAAGGCCGCTATATTTAGAGGGTCGGTTCTTTATCTACTTGCTCATTTGCACGGCGGGGAACAATCCTACCGGGAGCTCAGTCCAGAGCACCGCGGCCAGCTAGCTAGCTGCCGCCATGTTTTTCCCCACCCCTCAAGGTCTACCCACTCCACCGATACAGAATTGTGTGCTTTATGTTCTAATCTTGTGTAGAAATAATAGAGATAGTTATATTAATAAATACATCGTTTTATATAACTACTGTGTGGTTCTCCTTTCATTTAGTCATTCAGGATGTGATATTCTGATAAAACAAGCTGCTTTATATCCCTTCAAGAGTAAGCCTGAAGGCTGCTCTCCACAGCTACAACTAGGTTAACTTTCTAAAGGTTATCTTTGGACTTATACATCATAAGGGTCGTGTGGCCTGGTACAAGGTGCCCAATTTAACTAGCAGATAAACAGACAAATCTGTTGGATTGGCATCCCAGAGGTACCAGTAGCATTTTGTTGAATTGACATTTTAATCGCTGATAGTCAATTTAAGCTCCCTTCAGTGACCATAGGTTATAATGGAGAAATAATCTGTTTTGGCTTCAGAAAAAGGAACATCTTTAAAATCAGGAACTGCTAAAATGATTTGGGCTTTGACTAGACACATTCAATCTCATTCTACAGTTAATGCCAAAAATGTAAAAAAATAGTGCAAATGTTTTTTTCATCCAAGTATTGCGCTGTGGGCCCATTACTTTATGGTACCTTGTAAATATTGTACATGTGAAACTGTTTATAAGTGGTATTACAACGTAAAAGATCTTTTTCAAAAAATGTTTTTGTGCATTATTTCTCGTTATGTGCACTGAGGAGGTACCTTGGGGATATTGTATAGGAAATACTGTGCAGCATGGTTAAATCAACAGCGGGTTGGGCCCTTCCATCATTGTGCTCTCATGGCCTACATTCCTGTACCTTTGTATTTCAACTTCCCAGTTCATTCATCTTTGTGTTCTCATGGTCCTTAGTCACACAGCTCTCCCTCAAACCACACACCCCTCTTTCCCTCATTGCTCTGTGAACACACCACCACCCTGCTTGTTACTACACACGTGCAGCTTAATGTCCTACACACATATCTGACTCCACCCTGTCACATGCATACATCTCACCCTCATTGACACATACACTCACACCTTATATACTCTTTCACAGACACTGCTTCACAAACTACTCTTGCTGTCAAGTGCATGTTCTTCAGCTTCTCAATGTCCCCTTGCTTTTCAACACATGACAATTCCATGGGTACTGCCAAATGAGCACACCCCTCTCTATCGTGTGTTCTCAACACACAAACGCGAACAAATAAATACTGACATATGCAGACACCGCCTCCATAAAGGTGCATTCACATTCCTCTCCAATCAGTGACACACGCTCAGCCTATTTCAAGCACTGCCACTCACACAAATATATGTGCCTTACACACAAATACCCCTCACTATCACATATGCATGCATTCTCGTCAATATCACAAGACATACATACCTTCTCCCCCTCATTGGTGCATCAATTCACACTTTCAAGGACACTCAGGGGACATATTACCAAGAAATAGCGATAATTATCGCTATTTCTTGGTGAGAGACAAAAAATTACCGCAGAGCTGCAGCGATTTTTATCGCAGATAAACCTTGGTATTACCAAGGTTTATCGCAAATGCGATAAAAATCGGCCGCAATGCATGAATATCACTGAAAAGTCAGCGATATTCATGCATTACCGAGCTAATGCTCTTAGCCATGTTATCCACCTCCCATTAGATAACATGGCTAAGAACTGCTCAGGGCAGGTGTTAGCTTTTGGAGATATTCACGCTTAGCGCGAATATCTCCAAAAGTTGGTAATAGGAGATAGCGATGTTAGCGACTGTTTCCAGTCGCTAACATCTTGGCACGCCCACTTTGCATGTCATTAGTGATAAATATCACTGACATGCAAAGTGGGGCCAAGATGGTCGCTATCTCCAACTAGCTGTCGCTAACTGGTGTTAGCGACAGCTAGGAAAAAGGGAGATAATTTTATCTCCGCTTTCTTGGCTTTTAAAGCCAAAAAAGCGGGGATAAACCCCCTTGATAATATGCCCCTCAGTCTTTGTCATACCTCTCTTCTCCGTTTAACCCCTTTAACCCCGTAGTCTTTCTTGATTTAAACCACAGAGGCTGCAGTGCAGGGGTTTTAACCTTCTAATATTTAAGGAGAGGTGAAAAAACTCTAGGAGACAGGCACGCTAAGAACGACAGTTGGAACTCTCAGAACTCGAAAGTGGTTCAAATCCTACCAGCAGTGGCAGAACTTGCGTCCATACTACTTTCATTCATTCATCAAACACTGTGGCAAGGAAACATCAAGTCAGTCAATGCATTTTTCCACGTTATTAGGCTGGCACTACTCTGAGAGAAGAGATAACCATAAGGGTGTGAGAAGTAGAATAGGGGCCATGGTTACCCCTTGCACCACTGAATGATGTTTGTGCTTTTTATCAGTTCTAATATTGCTACATTTAGGAAGAACTGCTGAGTATTATAGCAACCCACTGGTAATGTGAATAATGATTTTTTATGTTCACAGTTCAGCATTCTTATTGTTCCCTGCCTCAGGAAGATTGTACTTTCTCCCTCTGACCAGTTCCTGCATTTTCTTTATGTTGACAGGGCCAGTGCTTTCATAAAATGGCACTATAAGAATGGAGCTTCTGGGTGGCGGAGCCAAATTACTGATAGAAGGAAGGATGCAATTTTCCGGTATAAGTGGGGGGCATTAGCTCAAAAACTTTCCTTAGGGCCTCATTTACTAAATTTTGATGCACAGCAGCATAGCAAGTATTCCTGCAGTGCTGCTATGAGTCAAAATAAAAGGGCAGAAATGCATTGTATCTACAAGATTCTGCACATTCCTGTCCCTCTCTCTGGCACTAGTGCACAAACAGCAGCCATACACCAACTTAGACACCCTGACACCATGGTGGAAGGGTGCCTGCGTTGTAGCGATGATTGTTTATGTGCAAGAAGGGACACCTCCCTGCATATAAAAAATCATTAAAGGTGAGATGGTCCTCTATGTTTGCTGCAGAATGCAAAACACATAAAAAGAGCAACAAACGAGGAGAAACAAAAGTATTTCTCCTCTTTGTGCCACTTATGCTCCACCCCTGGGGAGTCATAGGATTCTGACGCATTCCCAGGTTTAAAACATTTTGTCAATCTGTGAATGTGTCAGGTTCCATGATGTTGCTTGGGAACACCCGCAGCAGCACCCATGAAACGCCCTTTTCACTCAGAGTAATGAGTAAAATGGTCCCATATTTACGTCATGAAAAGTCATGCAGGGTGACTTTATGCAGCCTTGTAAATATGGGCAGGCACTCTGCACCACTCGTGCTTCTAAAATAGTGGTGCACTGGCACCACAATGGGCTTATAAATGAGGCCCTATGTTTCCTGGAGTGAGTGCTAAAAAATCCTTGTATCCTTCCTGCATTCAGCCTGTGATGCCCACTTAGCTTGGCCACCGTGTACACGGCGCGTAATCCTACATGTACATGTGCACAAAGGTGTTTGCGGCAGTAGGGTTTTTTGTGTGAGTGGATGCATTCTGAATACCACATTTGGCTTGATCATAGGTTCTTCAGATATAATTTTTTTTAACCCCTTCGCTGCGGCGGCTATTCCGCCGCAGCGCTAAGGGGGTGGGGCGGCCGCGCGGCGGCTCCATACTGTGACAAAACCGCTCCGTCACGGCTCGCGGGTGAGCTGTGCTTGTGACGGAACGGTTCCGTCACGAACCCGCCCGCCCATTAAAGCGTCAGCGCCGGAGCAAAATCAGCACCGCGCAGGCGCGGCGAGCGGGCGGTGACGGAACCGTTCCTTCACAAGCACAGCTCACCCGTGGCTTGTGACGGAGCGGTTCCGTCACAAGCATGGGAGGGGTTAAATAAAACTGAGATGAATATTCTTTACTTGCAAAGCTTTCTTTCCTAAAAGGGAAGACACATGATTAAGATTTCAATGTAGAATCCACAAGACACTGCAAACATAGGGCCTCCTTTACAAGGCCATTGCGCCACTGGTGCGTCACTTTTTTTAACACACCGGCGGCACAGTGTGCCTTCCCATATATACAAGCCACGTAAAGTTACCCACTGTGATTTTTCATGACCTTGTAAATATGAGTTCCTTTCACACATTACTCCGGATGAAAGGGGCATTCCATGGGTGTTGTTGTGGATGTTCCAACGCAACATCCATGCAACTTGACATATTCCTAGATTTACAATGTTTTTAAAAGCTGGGAATGCGTCAGAATCCTATGCCTCACAAGGGAAGGGGTAGGAGTGGTGCAAGAGGAGAAATACTTTTATTTCTCCTCGTTCTTTTCTCTTTCTATGCATGCTGTATTCTACAGCATGCATAGAAAGAGGACATGTCATCACTGATTGTTTTTGGGCTTCCTGCACAAAAACAATCATCCCCACTATGCAGGCATCCCTGAAAAATGACACAAGGGTGCCTGCGCTGGCACATGGCAGCCAATTGTGTGCCAGCGTAGGGGAAAGCACACGCATGCATTGCATTGTTGTCAACACAATGCATCCATATGCTTTGAAAATTATGCAGCTCTGCGCAGCAAAATGGCTTGCGGCGCGACGCTGCATCATTTTCTTCTAAATGAGGGGCATATTGACCACCCCCAAATTCATGCAGTGAATTTAACTATGCCTTAAAAGTGTAGAAATCAACAGGAAACTCGCCACTCTTTGCAAATTGTATACCACTTAAAGGCTCATAATTACCAATTTGAACTTAATAAATTAATATTATTTTCGGAAATTAATTTTTCAAAACAAAAAGTTTTTATTTATTTCGGTCTCTTCAAGAAGTAAACTATTTACATACATTTGTTTGCATAACATTTCCCTTCGAGTTGGAAGAACATTGCTATACCTTTTTAAAAATGGTAAAAATCAGTTCTAATTTATTTACATTTTTTGTGTAATACTTGACTTGCATTAATGGGCAAACAAAATGACATTGGTACGAAGAAAGGCTGTTGCTGCTAGAGATGCTTCAAGAGAAGGTGCATGGAGTGCAATGTTTTTGGAAAAATCGAGTACGTCACAATAATCCCACTGTGTGAGCACTGTACAGATGAACTAGAATGTATGTGCACCTGATAAGTGACTCAATTGAATTTGCACTATTTGGATATACATGCACCTGGCAATTTCTTGATTTGGTTCCAAGAATTACATTCATTATATCCAAGTAAGGTGCTAGCAAGGATTCTGAAAACCTCGTACTTTGCATACCGTTCACAATATTAAAGAATTAAAAAAATGGGTAAATAAATTCATAAACGAGAATGAGACATGGTGCCCATTTAACCATGTGCCAAATGTATCTTTTAAAACTGATACCTCTATTATTGAAGCTAAGAAAAAGAAATGGCAAGCTAGTCATTGTTGACTACGACATGAAAACTACAATTAGATATTCAAAAGCTGCCGCCTAGAATAACAGTATAAACAATTTTAGAACATGCACTGGTGTGTGTTTTACATGGAAAACAGACGCCAGAATTGACATATACTACATAGCATGGCATCTGCTTCACTTGGGATTTACAATGAGAAGACTTCAAATCTGTGTATCCTTCCGCTGAGGTACCACAAGGTGAAATACATGGACAGTAGGAAAATGTGGTAACTTGATACATTTAAACCAAGGAGCACTTTGCTAGACTGGCTGCTGAGGTATCCATATTTCTGGTGCCCTGTGGTGTCGTTCTGTATATAAAGGACCCTATATTCATGGTGTCAATCAAATGCTGTTGGAGGTTCCAGACTGTTCGGTTCTTAAACTAATGTTCCCAAGTCAGGCAATGAGCCAGGGACCAGGCACTTTACTCAGGAAGCACCAGGTGTGGGTGAGGACAAGGGTGCACTTTTCTCCTCTACATCTTTGAAAACTTTGGTGTATTTGACATCTGGAAACGGTTTAATTTCTCAGGATTATTGGATGCTGTAGTAAATAGAAGAGACTTCTTGATGGTTGAATCAGTTTAATCCAGGAAGACAGCTTACACAACCACCACGAACAGGTGCAGAGATGTAACTGATCTCAATAGAATATTACATTCCCAAGGGTCCCTAAGAATCCCCAGGCAATAGAATCAAAACAATTCTGAATGGAACATAGGAAAGGAAGGTACATGGTTAAAGAGAGAGTGGAGCACAGAATGGAATACTACAGATGCCATGTGTGAAAAATCACGGATTACGTCCTGGTAGGTCTCGTCACCTGGCTGTCCATATAGTCCTTCAGATTCCCGCATCTCCTCATTCATTCTTGCCACTCGCAACAGGGTTACAATATCAGCATTTGCAGCTTCAAGTGCAATAGTCAAGGGGCATTTTCCTTCTTCATCTTTGGTGTGCTGATTTGCCCCACGCTTCAGAAATAAGCAGACTTGCCCGGTGTGCCCTAAAACAGTTGCATGATGCAGGGGTCCTCTGCCATGCAGGTCCATGTGATTAACATTGGCACCATTCTGCAGCAGGAACTCACAAGTGACCAAAGAGCCCCCATGCACAGCCTGAATGAGGGGTGTTGCGTTGTTTTCCTCTGCATTCACCCAGTTAACATCTGCGCCATGTGCCAATGCTTTTGCCATATCAGGAAGGCTTTTCTCAAGCGCAGCTCGATAAAGGTGCAGCCCTGGATGAAACTTTTTCGAATCCTGAAATACTGAAGAATCTGGATTCTCGACTTCTAGGACTGGTTGATGCAAACGGTTTGAGGATACAATAGAGGCAAGAAGTTCTCGAATGCCTTCTGAACTGAAGTGGAATACACTGTCGTTGCTTTTCACTGAACTTCTGGCAGATGTTGAGAAGTGATCCTGTGATGCTAGGGACTTCTCAGAACCACTGAGGTCTTCGTTCTTGCACTGGGAATAAGGCCTTTTCTGTCCATCAGGAGGGTGTGAAGCAACGCAGTCCTGGTTCACAAACCTCTTTTCCATGTACTTTGCTCTGATATATGCCTCCTTTTCCACTCTTGGACTTTCATTGTCTGGCTTCTTTACTCCAAGGGTTTTCAATTTAGCTTCATATATTCGATTAATAACTTGATTTCCCAGTTCACACATCAGCTTTAGTACTTCAGGCTCCCATGCATCTAACGTTAATGACCTTACTTTTGAAATGTGCACACCAAGGCTACTGTGTATCCCAGAACACTCAATGCACAGGATGATTCCAAGGTTGATGCTGGCCCATTGCGGATCCGCCAGACCACAATCGCAGCAGACCGAGTTTCCAGCGGTACACTGGATCCGCTGTAAGGCACTTTCACCTTGAACTGATTTTTCTTCCGCCTTGCTGCCAGAGTCCAGACTTCCTGTGGAAGGTGGAGATTTCTTATCCAGCTTCTCCGTCTCATCACTCTTTTCTCTATATGCTGCAGCAATTCCGGTTTGGACAGCTTTAATCCATGCCTGTCGCAGCTTTTCTGAGTCAGCCTGTAGCATGCGGCTCTTTGATGGTGTGACTACTTCAAAGCAGAAACGTCTTTCTATGTCTTCAAAGTCTTTAACTGTGCAGAGCCGTAAATCTTCAACAACCACTGTGGGGTTCTCCTTCATTTTTTTCTGATATATCAGTTGGTTGTTTTGTATTGAGAACCAGCGCCTGTTCCACGTTTTAAAGGCATTAGTGGCCCTTTTAAAGAGATATCCTTCCACTACAATGCCATTAGCAGTATCAACATTGTATTGAAGTCCGAGATCATCGTTGGTGAAATCCTCCTGCTGAATAGTAGAGTGTTTTTGTTCCATGTCCCTCTTCTGCTTTGCTGCATCCACATCAAGCCGATCCAGCTGTGAACCAAGCTCTTCCATGTGCGGTTCAAGTTCACTGAAGAGATCGTAGCCCTGGTGGAAGAAGCCGAGATGTGCCTTCATGAAGGACAACATCGATTTTAAAATTTCAGTCCTCCGCCCTGACTGAAGAACACTGATTTGAAGGACGTTGTCCAAAGCTATGTGCTGGAAGCACTTTCTTTTTGCGATTAAGGTGTTTGTTGCCTCCTCCACCTCGTGCAGTTTTGTTCTTTGAACTTGGGCATGTTTAACTAGAGCATTTTCTTTTTCTTTGCTGACCTTATCAAACTGCTTCTTTGCATCTTTGAATTTTCGAAGATCGTCCTGAATAAATATCTGGAGCTGTGTTTGAATGGATCTCTGAGCTTCGTCAAACAGGATTGTGTGATAATTGATCATTTCTTGGAGGCAGTCTGAAAACTTGGTCAAGCTAGACTCAATCACCACATCCTTGCTCGAATACTGTGCCAGGTCCCGCATGCCATTCATAAATTGCTTGTTGGCAGCACAAAAGGCCTTGCCTGCATCAATCATGCCACTACATAGCTTAACAAGCTTATCAAGTTTCACTTCCAGTCCCGTCACATCACCTTCAACCTCCTTCAAAGCGGCTCTGAAACGGGGAGAGTCCTTCAAGCACTCCTCGAAATCAACAGCCCCCTTCATGCTGTCGCCTCAGCCCCTCCCGGGCGATCAAGGTGAGGGCAGGAATAAGGAGGCAGCAGCGGATAAGGGTGTCTGAGCACAGCAGTTGAAGTCTGTCACTCTTCAGCCTGCTTCACCGCTGCGCAGCTCTCAGCCCTCGGCGCTTCCTCCACTTCTGAACACGGTCCCTTCTGGCAGACACTCCAGTCTCCTAGATACACACATAGACATAGACAATGGACAACAATGCAAGAGTCTGAGCATCATAGACACAGAATATAGAATCAGATTGTTGTCCTCAGCAGGGTTCCACCAATGTATTTGCATTTTCAGCAACAAGGCAATTTATCATTGGAGGTAGTGGTCTTTAATAATTTTTCTGTACATAGGCAAACCTTTTTTTTCCATTGTCTGGTCACAAAGGTCCATTTTAAAGGAAGGTTTCTGCAAGCACAGACACTCCTGCTCCCCAGAGTCTTTGCCAATAAGGGATACCTGTGTGCTAAACTACTATACTATTGAACGTGTTACAGATTATTAGCACCTCACAGATGCCTTAATTAGGACTGTGGATTCTGTAAAACATGATGTTTATAATGTCCAAAAATCAATAGATCAATACAGCTCTTGATTGACAGTTTTTACTTTAGGGACATTTATTTTTTTCTTTCACACTGGCTCCATCCGGGGGCCTTGGAAAGAGAAACCATTAAGAGTGAGTGAGGTCTGCAGTCAGCAGGTATGGGTCCATGGCCACGTTTTGTACACGAGGAACAGCAGTATAGACTAATACATCGCCAGAGAACATCACATTAAATTCAAAGGAACACATAAGCACACATCTTAATTGTATCCAGGCCCAGCTCCAGGAATTTTTATTAGGGTGAGCCAAGTGTGCATTTGGGTGGGCCACGGCGGGCCAGATTTGTCACTTATATGTCTTTGCAGGCCTGCTTCAGGGCCCTCCTTTATCTCTCCTAAGTCTTACAAGGAAGGGCCAGTAAAGCTCATTATTTTCCTTTCAAATCTCTCTCTAAATGTTCTCACTCTCAAAAAGTTTTCTTTTTCATGTAATGTCCCCTTGATGGAAAGAGAATGTTTCTGATGTTAGAGTATCAGGCAAGTGACACTTCTCGGGCTCTCCCTCATGACCTCCTCCTTGGATCCCTTCACTGCCACCCTCCTCCAGCGCCCCTCATCTCTCCGTAGCCCCCCCTATTGATCTCTTCCTCAGATTCCCTCACTGCCACTGTCCACCAGCGCCCCTCATCTCTCCGTAGCACCCTATTGACCTCCTCCTCAGACTTCCTCACTAAAACCCTCTTCCAGTGCCCCTCATCTCTCCGTAGCCACTCTCTCTTATGCATTTCATTTGTTGTATATCTCTACTCATATTAGTGTAGGGTGTCACAGTACTTTACATCACACACACATTATACAGAGACAAACGATCAGGCAAGTATGTAAATCAGTCTACAGGGAATGTCACATAAGCCAATGAAGATTACAAGGTGTAGGAATCACATGTCATCCATACTGGTGGGCAGTATATTTTAAGAGCGTCTGGAGAAGCACAATGTAGTAATGGATCTCTTAGTTAAATGTAAGAAAATGAACTAGAGATCCAATTAGCATATTGTAAATTAAAGTTAGGGGTTTTATTTGAGAAGGAGAGAGAAAACCCACGACTACACATGTCGAGGTCTGAGGCAATATTCCACGGAACGTAACCATTCCAGAACACATCAAATGAGAATAAGAACTTAACACATAAAACATTCTTTAAAGATATAGTGTCATCAAATATGAATATTACTTACATACTACACATCCCCCATTTTATATTGGAAAATGAAAAACACTATACAAACCAATAATACAGCAAATAAAGAAAAACAAATAATCAAAATGTAAAATGCAAATCATAACAACAATCAATAGATATTGATGGAGAAAGGATTCGCATGTAATTTGACTTGCTTGTTATCAGCCCTCTCGACATAACGTTAATGTATTAATCAACATGTTTGTTTTATTAATATCGCATTTCACATAAAGATTTGGGTATCCAGAAGAAGCTTGCATATGTGTTTTACTAACAATAAACCGCCCGGACTTGCTCCAGAACGGTCGCTCCCTCCCTCACTCCCTGGTCCCACGCTTTGAAACTGCTACTGACCGCATTTGGGTATCGTTGCTAGCGCTGTGTGTGTTCTGTTATAGCGCTGTGTGTGCATTTCATCCTAGCTCGTTTTGTATAGCGCTGGGTGTGTTCATTGCTGCTCGCTCTGTATAGCGCTGCATGTTATCTGTGAGAGCGCTGTGTTTGCTTCACACTGTAACTCGTTTTGAAGAGATTTCAACTGACCTGGATCAGCCTTTGGTTTACTGTAGGCGCTTTGATTCCATTTGCTGCCCCTGCCTCACTTTCACTTTGACCCTCCATTTTGTTTGTGTTGGTGCTCCCTGGGCCGCCCCTCCTCCCTGCTACCGCCTCCCAGCTGCTGCCCCTCCCACGCTCCCCCCCCTCCACCATCCATTTATGACCATTGCCCCCACACGCAGCGTTCACGTGCAGCGGCCACGCCCCATTCGCGCCGAAGGTGCGCCAAAGGTAAGCCCGTCTACGCCCGTCCGCGCCTGGACCGCGCCCAGCGCCAGACCCCCTGGTTCCCGTATTGCCCAGCCCACTCGCATTACTTACGATGCCACCACCCTATTAGCCCTAAACCCCGGCCGTTCCCTCAACTGCTTCCAAGCCGCTCCTGGACACACCCATGGACCCTTCTCTTGCAACTCCTGCAAGTTAGACGGCACCAAAACCAACTCCTCATCCACCAACACCAAACAGAGACCGGACTCCAACCACCTAAAATGCATCCTGCTCAATACCCGCTCGGTCCACAGACACGCCATCGACCTCTGGAATCTACTAGACACCATCTCACCGGACGTCGCCTTCCTAACAGAAACTTGGATGAATGCCTCTTCAGCCCCAGACATCACCATTGCTATCCCGGAAGGATACAAGATCATCCGTAAGGACCGCATCAAGCACACAGGAGGAGGCATCGCTATCGTCCACAAGAACTCCATCCGCATCTCAACCAGCTCAGACGTCAACCTTGCCAGCGCCGAACACCTCCACTTCCAGATCCACACCGACCCCAAGACCACACTCAGGGGCACCCTCCTCTACCGGCCTCCAGGACCCCGGGCACAATTCAGTGATGACATCACTGACTTCATCACCCCACACGCCCTCCCCTCCGAGGAATACATTCTACTGGGAGACCTCAACTTTCACCTGGAAAAGAGCACTGACAGCAGCGCCACTACGCTTCTGGACAATCTCGCCAACCTCGGGCTTAAACAACTTGTCACCACCCCCACCCACATTGCAGGTCACACACTCGACCCTATCTTCACCTCCAGCAAACATGTCTCATTCAGTCACACCACAGCTCTTCATTGGACAGACCACAGCTGCGTTCACTTTACCTACAATAAGACCACCATCCACAACCATCCTCAACCCACCCTGCGAAGAAACTGGAACAAAATCACCATCGACCAGATCTCCTCATCGCTTCTTCTCAACCCCCCCGCCAACTCCTCAAACCCCGACCAAGCAGCCATTAACCTCACCCAATGGCTATCCAACAGTGCCGACATCCTAGCACCGCTGAAAAAATGACAAATGAAACTAGGCAGCAAAAACGCCTCCTGGTTCAACGATGATCTTAAGAAATCGAAGAAACTCTGTCGCACCCTCGAGAAGGCCTGGAAAAAAGACCCAAACACCAGCACCAGGGATGCCTTCAAAAACGCCACCCGCATACACCACCAACTAATCCGGTCTGCCAAGAAAGCCGCATTCAAAGACCGACTAGATACCAACGCCCACAACAGCAAGGAATTATTCAACATCGTCAAAGAATTTACCAACCCATCAGCCAACTCCAACGACATCACCCCCTCCCAAGCCCTCTGCGACTCTCTAGCTTCCTTCTTCCACAACAAAATCGCAGACATCCACAACAGTTTCGACATCCGACCCGGAGACCAACCCACCCAATCCTCTGCAGGACCTTCACCCCCCTTAAACATCCTTAACGACTGGAACCCAATCTCCACTGAGCACACCATTCGCCTGATGAACTCCATCCACTCAGGATCCCCTACAGACCCATGCCCTCATCACATCTTCAACAAAGCAAGCTCCATTATCGCACCCCATCTCCGCGACGTCATCAACTGCTCCCTCAACTCCGCCACATTCCCAGAAAGCTGGAAACACGCCGAACTCAGCGCCCTTCTGAAGAAACCCACAGCTGACCCCACCGAACTCAAAAACTACCGCCCCATCTCGCTTCTTCCATTCCCGACCAAAGTCATCGAGAAAGCTGTCAACAACCAGCTCGCCGCCTTCCTCGAAACCAACAAATCCCTCGACTCCTCACAGTCCGGATTCCGAGCCAAACACAGCACTGAGACAGCACTCATCGCAGCAACAGACGACATTCGAACTCTACTGGACAATGGAGACACAGTCGCCCTCATCCTCCTCGACCTCTCCGCAGCCTTCGACACAGTCTGTCATAGCACCCTTCTACAGCGCCTCAGAAACGTCGGAATCCAAGGAATTGCATTGGAATGGATCACCTCTTTCCTCACCGGAAGAACCCAGAGAGTCCGCCTCCCTCCATTCAAGTCAGAGGCCTCTGAAGTCATCTGCGGCGTACCCCAAGGGTCCTCACTCAGTCCCACCCTCTTCAACGTATACATGAGCCCCCTCGCGACCATCGCACGCCAACACAACCTCAACATCATCTCCTACGCTGATGACACTCAACTGATCCTCTCACTCACCAAAGACCCTAACACCGCCAAAACCAACTTACACGAAGGAATGAAAGAAGTAGCCGAGTGGATGAAGCACAGCCGGCTGAAACTTAACTCAGACAAAACAGAAGTCCTCATCCTAGGCACCTCCCCCTCCGCCTGGGATGATTCTTGGTGGCCAGAGGCCCTTGTAAAAGCACCCATCCCGACGGACCACGCACGGATCCTGGGCGTCATCCTAGACTCCTCACTCTCGATGACCAGACAAGTCAACGCCGTTTCGTCATCTTGCTTCAACATCCTTCGCATGCTCAAAAAAACTTTTCGCTGGATCCCCACCGAAACTAGAAAAATGGTCACCCACGCACTGATCACGAGCCGCCTGGACTACGGAAACACCCTATACGCCGGTACCACCGCTAAACTCCAGAAAAAACTCCAACGCATCCAGAACGCTTCAGCCAGGCTCATACTAGACATCCCGCGCAAAGAACACATCTCTGGTCACCTGAAAAACCTCCACTGGCTCCCCGTCAATAAGAGGATTACTTTCCGCCTCCTAACCCACGCACACAAAGCACTCTACGATCTGGGACCCGAATGCCTCAACACACGACTGTCCTTCTACACCCCCTCCCGTCAGCTTCGATCCTCCACCCAAGCCCTTGCCACTGTACCTCGCATCAACAAAAGCACCATGGGAGGTAGATCCTTCTCCTACCTAGCAGCTAAAGCTTCTGTCTCCGAGTGCGGGAAGACAGAAGCACTCGGAGACAGAAGCTTTACAGGCTGGACCTTGGCTGCATACGGCCTGAAATTATTTAAGAATATTTGCGCACCGAAAAAAAGTTTCCTGACGGCAAACTTAATCACCTATTGTGCCTTACAAACTACCCGACAAGGACCGGGTTGGAATTATCACCGGCTCCCCGACCACGCGTTTTTGATCATTTGATCAGCCCTGATGAGTCACAGCCACATGCTGTGATGAAACACGTGTAGGCTTAAGTGATTGATACAGTGATTTCTGAGAAGTGGACACTGTTCACAAATAAAATCCTTTTAAAAATATTCATTTGGTGTGATCTATCCTGAATGAATGAAAACTTGATGAAGAAGATACTTTGAAAAAAGAAAAATAAAGAAAAAATATAGTGTGCTCTGGTTTCTTTGCCAAATTAACACAAGAAGGGGGTGGTTTATCCACTTCTTTCTACAGAGGTTAAGGTTTTCCTCTGACCAAGAAGCACCTACCTCGGTACCACGAATAAGTCAAAACCATACCGTAAGAAGTTGAGCGCCTAAATTTCTGAATACTCCAAAAACCTACCCACCGATATAACCACACTGCAGTGAGGTCACTTACCTAGAGGAAATTAGTGCATGGTTAGGTAGAACCAGAAGCACTATTTAGGGTTTTTCTGTGTGAGTGTGTGAATAAATGATAGCAAAGAGTTCGCTAGCAAAACTTTTTTGTGTGATATCACCTAGAAAGGGTCACACGGAAGGAGTAGCAGGTTCGTCTGAGCTTGATTGAGGGCAAAGGGGTTCACTGGTGAAACTTTGGCCTTAGTATATCCCAGAGTAGATAAGTCTGAAGGAGTAGCAGGTTCTCTGCTGCTTGCATGAGGGGTAGACGGAAGGGATCTATTCGTAGTATATAAAGAGTAAGCGGAAGGGATTTACTCGTAGTGAATGAAATGTAACTTTCCTTTGAATTAATCACTCATGTACAGTGGCAAATGTTTTTACATTGTTAAACAATAAAATTCTGCAATAGAAGTAAAAGAAATTAAGTGTTAATATTACCTTGCAAAGGAGGGAGTCAGTCGCGGAGCTGCGCTGACGTCACTCAGAGCCGCAGGTATTGGTTGAGACAGAGGGTGTGTAGCTGAGGTAATAATTGTAAAGGAGGGGTGAGCACAAGAGCATGAGAACCAGTCTCATGAGAAAAGCCGCATAATCATTGGCTATTGGTATTTGAAACAACATAGTTGATTGGTTAAAGAAAAATAAGAAACGCACTGGAATTGGAAGCACTTGAGGTAAACAATTGAGTGTAACAGAAAATTTCAAAATCCGGTAAAAATATATGTCGCATATAGGTCCACTTGACAGAAACAGACCTGATAGGAAATATTTAGGGTTTGCAAGAGAACAGCAAATAAGAGGAAGACCCTTTAAAATGTACGGAGAAAAGAGAAAAATGTCATTTGTTAAAAGAATAAAGAAATATTTCAAAAAAGATAAAGTAATTATAACAAGAGAAGGGATTATTATTCCACCTGCAAATACTTCCGCATCATACATGATGTTAGAAAGGGGCTATCACACTTGTGTGTGGTTAGAAAACTGGATGGAGTACACACAAGATGATGGTGTTTTAGCATTTACAGAAAATGGTACATTTATTGGCAGGTTTTTGCATACTCTGAGAACTCGCATGAATGAATTAGATCCTAGACCAAGGTTAACACAGTACGAGGCATTGGAGGAATGCAAAACTGAGGCTTTTCAACGAGATATACCTAGAAGTAATGGTTATTGGAGTAGATTTCATCCTCAATTTCCAAAAGATACAAGAGAAAAATTAATGAAACAATGGAGAAAGTTCATGTTGGTCGCTCCCCTGCTGCTGCTGCTGAGGTATCGTTTCTGCAGCGCTTACGCCCTGACCTGGTCTGCATTTACAATTACTGCCTGCTGTGTGCCCTCATTACGCTGCTTGCTGGA
Organism: Lissotriton vulgaris; assembly: GCF_964263255.1. Taxonomy (NCBI): domain Eukaryota; kingdom Metazoa; phylum Chordata; class Amphibia; order Caudata; family Salamandridae; genus Lissotriton; species Lissotriton vulgaris. The sequence continues at coordinate 822,029,565 of NC_141691.1, read as the reverse complement.
ACTGCCGCTTTGGCATTTTAATTATTGTATTTACCGATTTGCCGATTCTAAGTGCGTTTGTGCTAGCGTGACTCTGTTGCTCATTGTGTGTTCACCTCGCCGCCTTATCTCTTCAGCATTCGTTTGCCCCCTAGCGCTCCTGCCGCCCTGACCCCCCCACCTCCATTTTGTTGTTGTTGTCGTCGTCCTTTGCCCGCCCCGCCTCCCAGCTGAAGCGCCCTCGCCCCTCCCCCCCACCATCCATTTATGGCCAATGCCCCCACGCGCAGCGTCCACGCGCTACGTACACGCCGAAGGTGCGCCAAAGGTAAGCCCGTCTTCGCCCGTCCGCGCCTGGACCGCGCCCAGCGCCAGACCCCCTGCCCCTCGCGCTACCTACGATGCCGCCTCCCTCCTAGCCCTTAACCCCGGTCGCGCCCCCAACTGCGTCCAAGCCGCTCCTGGAAGCATTCATGGACCGTTCTCCTGCCTCTCCTGCAAATTTAGCGGCACCGACAACATCTCCGCTGCGACCACAACACAGATTACCGACCCCAACCACCTAGAATGCATCCTTCTCAACACTCGCTCGGTCCACAGGCACACCATTGACCTTTGGAACCTACTAGACACCATCTCTCCTGACGTCGCCTTCCTAACGGAAACATGGATGAACGCTTCCTCCGCCCCTGACATCGCCATCGCTATCCCTGATGAATATAAGATCACACGCAAGGACCGCACCGACCATACAGGAGGAGGAATCGCTATCGTCCATAAGAAATCAATCCGCATCTCAACCAGCTCTGACGACAACCTCGCTAACTCCGAACACCTTCACTTCCAGATCCACATCGACCCCAAAACCACACTCAGAGGCACCCTCCTCTACAGACCACCAGGACCCCGCGCAAAATTCAGTGAAGACATCACGGACTTCATCACCCCACACGCGCTCCCCTCCAAAGACTACATCCTTCTGGGAGACCTCAACTTTCACCTTGAAAAGATCAACGACCGCAACACCGCCACCCTCTTGGACAACCTCGCCAACCTCGGACTTAAACAACTAGTCACTTCACCCACCCACATCGCAGGTCACACACTCGACCCCATTTTCACCTCTAGCAACCATGTCTCCTTCAGACACACTACGAATCTCCTCTGGACTGACCACAGCTGCGTTCACTTCACCTACAACAAGCCGAAACCCACCATCCACCTCCAACCAACTCTACAAAGAAACTGGAACAAGATCACCACCGACCAAATCTCCACATCACTCCTCCAAACCTCCCCAGCCCTCTCTTCTAACGCCAACGAAGCCGCCTCCAACCTCACCCTCTGGCTATCCAACACCGCCGACACCTTAGCACCACTGAAAAAACGTCAACACAAACCTGGCATCAAGAAGGCCTCATGGTTCAACGATGACCTCAAGAATTCCAAGAAACTGTGCCGCTCCCTTGAAAAGGCCTGGAAAAAAGACCCATCCACCAACACCAAAGACGCCTTCAAAAGCGCCATCCGTACTCACCACCAACTGATCCGAAAAGCCAAGAAAACAGCATTCAAGGATCGACTTGACAACAACGCCCACAACAGCAAGGAACTTTTCAACATCGTCAAGGAATTTTCCAACGCCTCGGCCAACTCCAACGACATCACCCCCTCTCAAACCCTCTGCGATTCCCTAGCCTCTTTTTTCCACAACAAGATTGCTGACATCCACAACAGCTTTGACAACCAACCCGGAAGCCAACCCACCCTACCATCAGCCGACCATCTTCCCCTCGTTAACACCCTTAACGCCTGGAACCCAATCTCCACTGAGGACACCATCCGCCTGATGAATTCCATCCACTCTGGATCCCCCACAGACCCATGCCCTCACCACATCTTCAACAAAGCAGACTCCGTCATAGCTCCGCACCTCCGAGACGTCATCAACTGTTCCTTCAACTCCGCTACCTTCCCAGAAGACTGGAAACACGCTGAACTCACCGCCCTTCTGAAAAAACCAACAGCAGACCCCACCGAACTCAAAAACTACCGCCCCATCTCGCTTCTTCCATTCCCGGCCAAAGTCATCGAGAAAGCTGTCAACAACCAGCTCGCCGCCTTCCTCGAAGCCAACAAATCACTCGACCCCTCACAATCTGGCTTCCGAGCCAAACACAGCACTGAGACCGCCCTCATCGCAGCAACAGACGACATTCGAACCCTACTGGACAATGGAGACACAGTCGCCCTCATCCTCCTCGACCTCTCTGCAGCCTTCGACACAGTCTGCCACAGCACCCTTTTACAACGCCTCAGAAACATCGGAATCCAAGGAATGGCACTGGAATGGATCACCTCGTTCCTCACCGGAAGAACCCAGAGAGTCCGCCTCCCACCATTCAAGTCCGAAGCCTCTGAAATCATCTGCGGCGTACCACAAGGATCTTCACTCAGCCCCACCCTCTTCAACGTATACATGAGCCCCCTCGCGACCATCGCCCGCCAACACAACCTCAACATCATCTCTTACGCGGATGACACTCAACTGATCCTATCTCTCACCAAGGACCCCAGCACCGCCAAAACTAACCTACACGAAGGAATGAAAGAAGTCGCCGAATGGATGAAACAAAGCCGTCTGAAACTGAACTCAGACAAAACAGAAGTCCTCATCTTAGGTAAATCCCCCTCTGCATGGGACGACTCCTGGTGGCCGGAAGCCCTCGGAAATGCACCCATCCCGACAGACCACGCACGGAACCTTGGCGTCATCCTGGATTCTTCACTCTCTATGAACAGACAAGTCAGCGCCGTATCCTCTTCCTGCTTTAACATTCTTCGCATGCTCAGAAAAACTTTTCGCTGGATCCCCACCGAAACAAGGAAAACAGTCACCCATGCCCTGGTCACGAGCCGACTGGACTACGGAAACACCCTCTACGCAGGTACCACCGCTAAACTCCAGAAGAAACTACAACGAATCCAAAACGCCTCAGCCAGACTCATATTAGACATCCCACGCAACGAACACATCTCTGGTCACCTCAAGGACCTCCACTGGCTACCCGTCAATAAGAGGATTACTTTCCGTCTGCTTACCCACGCACACAAATCACTCTACGACATCGGACCAGATTGCCTCAACTCTCGACTGTCCTTCTACACCCCCTCCCGCCAACTTCGCTCTTCCAGCCAAGCCCTCGCCACTGTACCTCGCATCAACAGGACCACCATGGGAGGCAGATCCTTTTCATACCTGGCTGCCAGAACATGGAACTCACTCCCCGCTTACCTTCGCCTCACCCAGAATCACCTAGCGTTCAGAAAACAGCTTAAAACGTGGATTTTTGACAAATAATCATCCTCCCCTTCCCAAGCGCCTTGAAACCCTCTGGGTATGTAGTGCGCTATATAAATTTTATGACTTGACTTGACTTGAAGTACAGTAAAACCAAATGCTCCCTTTCTGAAACCGCCTTTGGTTCCGAAAGTGATACATGACACTTCATTAGAAAAGGTATTACAAGACAGGGAAAGAGAAGCATTAAATAAACAGAGAAGTGAGTTGATTCAGAAAATTTCCCAATTGAATACAAGTCCCGAAGCCCTGACAATTCCAGTAACTATTGGCCCAGTTTTTCCTTTGTACAGAGACAAACAAACTAGTCCTAAAAACTCCAGTTTTGACTACACTGGTAGTACAGCCAAGAACAGAACCCTTAATATTAGACGATCAGGCAAGTGAATGTGGGTCAGTAATATCCTTGATGGATTTGCCAATAAGAGCACCAGAGAGTAGCTCGAACAGAAAAAACACTCCTCTAAATTCGAGAGAAGTACAAATGGAGACATCCTCAGGTACGAGAAGTACCACAGTAGTAACCCCAGAAGAAATAGACAGATGGACACGAGAAATAGAGAAACCAAAGTCACAGCCAAAGCTATTGGATATATTTAAATTAAGAGTTGAATTAGAGAAAATGATGGCTGGAAATGTGGGATTGGACAGATTTAATACATTCAGTGAAGATGAATTATTATTTATATGTAAAAGCATTATTAGAAACACAAAAGTGTTTCATGCTAAATTAATGGACACAAAAGCTAGCATTGGAATTGACATTGGCAAATCTAAAGTATTACAGAAACCATATTGCGTTCAATTTTCTGACAAAGATCTAGAAAACATGAATGTATCAGGTAAAAAGGTACAAATCAAGGAGCTAATGACATTATTGCAGAAATGGGGTGAAGCAGAAAAATGGAAAACTAGATGGACAAAGAAAAAAGAATTGGTTCGATCAAAACAACTTGCTTCTGAATACGTATTAAAAGAGTAAGTAATCAAAAAAGAGGGATGAGGGATCGAGGTCTCCGTTTCGTTCCCCAAGGTTAGTTGCCAGTTATCAGAAGTGGAAACGGACACTAGTTACACCTTATGACCATTGGTATAAGGGATAAAGATCAGAGTAGCCTCAAAAAACTCTATGTTTTGTGTTGGAAGAAGGTGCGGTATATCTGGTTCGTCCGCCCCACATCAGAGTTGTGGCAGTTATCATTGGCTACTCCGAAGTGAATGTGCCAGCCTCACCCGAGGCACCTCTGGTCTAGGGTGCAGTGTCCAGAGATTTGAAGTGAAAAAAGAGTGCAAAGTAAAGTGTGCAAAAAAGGAAAAAATGGTTAAAACGGGAAAAAACAGCCCGAAAGTTCTTTAATGGGGGTTGTTTCTACCACATTAAAAATTGAGTGGTACGATGTTAGACCGAGTTACTAGGTCTGATAGTATAAATTCAAAAAATACGTCGACATGTTTCAGCTCCGTTAGGCCAGGAAGGGTCTGCGGAGCTTTCGTCAGGACTCACAAACATAGATATATAGTACTTACACTATTTGTGTAGTCTTATTTGGCGTGCAAACACTCTTATTTTGGTTACACAATTGGGGAAATTTTCCTTCTTAATCTGAAATGAGACGAAACAATAACGTCCATATATAACATGCACACACACACCTAATTTCATTTTAGGTATTGCATTATTTTCTCATAATTTGGTTTAAGTAGCATTTTTTATTGATACCAAAACACATTCAATATTTTTGGAAGGCAAAGGGGAGTGAAGATGATAAACCTGTGTTACCACTAAGGTTAAATAGGAATTCAAGGCAAGAGTCAATAAAACACGCTAGGGTTAATATTACATAGCCTGTTTCAGAGTTGCATCGTAGCGCTAATCAATATAGCAGGAACGGGGCGAGCTAGCGCTATAAGCAGTGCGTGCCTGTTTTGTTAAAACGCTGCATGGTTGTTACGTAGCGCTTGTGGGGCAGAGCGGACAAGACATTTTACAATTAGTTAAGGACGCTGTGCATTGCTGGTTTAGAAAGATGGGTTCGCCTACCTGTAGCCAAAAGAGTTTTTGCTTCTCCGGGGTCTCGCTAAACTGACACTGAGAAGATCAGAGCTGTTTAGAGAGGGGGGACTCTGTTAGTTAAAAAGAGAGTGGCTTGTCTTACCAGAGTATCTGAAGATCTTGTTTGTACCGGCGCCATTACCCGCGTGTATGGAGAATTCCGCCTTGTGCTGACTCTGCCCCGGGGTGTGGCTTGGCTTGAGAGCATTGGGATTTTTAAAGCTGCCTAGAGCGTCACGTCGGACGTTCTCAGATGCTGCATATTTTTTCTTGGGTTTCAGTATAACGCGTCTCTGATAACTTTATTGAGACACAAGGCTGTGTTTTCATTGTACGTTGTTTCAATACATCAAGATACATCAAGATACCTGCGTTTTTTATGGGTTTCAGTATATCACGTCTCTGATAACTTTATTGAGACACAAAGCTGTACTTTCATTGTAAGTCGTTTTAATACATCAAGATAACTTGAGTTCTTCAATAGGCAAAACGGTGCCAGGGAATAGCATCGTTCAACCCCTGTTCACAGGTTTTGAGGCGGTCCACCCACCTCTGTTCTTTTTCGAACAGACGGCGCTCGCAATTGGCACTTTTGTCAGTGAGCATTTCCAGTACTGTCCAGTGAAGTTCTTCACATGAGTGACCCATCTCGATGAAGTGGGCACAAAGTCTTGTGGTGTTTTTCTTTAATCGAATGTTGCTTTTATGTTCGCTGGACACTGGACAGTACTGGAAATGCTCACTGACAAAAGTGCCAATTGCGAGCGCCGTCTGTTCGAAAAAGAACAGAGGTGGGTGGACCGCCTCAAAACCTGTGAACAGGGGTTGAACGATGCTATTCCCTGGCACCGTTTTGCCTATTGAAGAACTCAAGTTATCTTGATGTATTAAAACGACTTACAATGAAAGTACAGCTTTGTGTCTCAATAAAGTTATCAGAGACGTGATATACTGAAACCCATAAAAAACGCAGGTATCTTGATGTATCTTGATGTATTGAAACAACGCACAATGAAAACACAGCCTTGTGTCTCAATAAAGTTATCAGAGACGCGTTATACTGAAACCCAAGAAAAAATATGCAGCATCTGAGAACGTCCGACGTGACGCTCTAGGCAGCTTTAAAAATCCCAATGCTCTCAAGCCAAGCCACACCCCGGGGCAGAGTCAGCACAAGGCGGAATTCTCCATACACGCGGGTAATGGCGCCGGTACAAACAAGATCTTCAGATACTCTGGTAAGACAAGCCACTCTCTTTTTAACTAACAGAGTCCCCCCTCTCTAAACAGCTCTGATCTTCTCAGTGTCAGTTTAGCGAGACCCCGGAGAAGCAAAAACTCTTTTGGCTACAGGTAGGCGAACCCATCTTTCTAAACCAGCAATGCACAGCGTCCTTAACTAATTGTAAAATGTCTTGTCCGCTCTGCCCCACAAGCGCTACGTAACAACCATGCAGCGTTTTAACAAAACAGGCACGCACTGCTTATAGCGCTAGCTCGCCCCGTTCCTGCTATATTGATTAGCGCTACGATGCAACTCTGAAACAGGCTATGTAATATTAACCCTAGCGTGTTTTATTGACTCTTGCCTTGAATTCCTATTTAACCTTAGTGGTAACACAGGTTTATCATCTTCACTCCCCTTTGCCTTCCAAAAATATTGAATGTGTTTTGGTATCAATAAAAAATGCTACTTAAACCAAATTATGAGAAAATAATGCAATACCTAAAATGAAATTAGGTGTGTGTGTGCATGTTATATATGGACGTTATTGTTTCGTCTCATTTCAGATTAAGAAGGAAAATTTCCCCAATTGTGTAACCAAAATAAGAGTGTTTGCACGCCAAATAAGACTACACAAATAGTGTAAGTACTATATATCTATGTTTGTGAGTCCTGACGAAAGCTCCGCAGACCCTTCCTGGCCTAACGGAGCTGAAACATGTCGACGTATTTTTTGAATTTATACTATCAGACCTAGTAACTCGGTCTAACATCGTACCACTCAATTTTTAATGTGGTAGAAACAACCCCCATTAAAGAACTTTCGGGCTGTTTTTTCCCGTTTTAACCATTTTTTCCTTTTTTGCACACTTTAATTTGCACTCTTTTTTCACTTCAAATCTCTGGACACTGCACCCTAGACCAGAGGTGCCTCGGGTGAGGCTGGCACATTCACTTCGGAGTAGCCAATGATAACTGCCACAACTCTGATGTGTGGCGGACGAACCAGATATACCGCACCTTCTTCCAACACAAAACATAGAGTTTTTTGAGGCTACTCTGATCTTTATCCCTTATACCAATGGTCATAAGGTGTAACTAGTGTCCGTTTCCACTTCTGATAACTGGCTACGTATTAAAAGAGACAGAAAAAGTGGGAAAATGATGTCCTATGAGAGAGGTACCAAGTGGAGGTTATGTGCATGTCCCATGGTCCCGACAGGATATTTTATTATTTACAAATGATATCCCAAAACTTCGGGAGAAACCTGTAGAATGGTACAGACAAGTCGAGAGATTTGTGAAAGTTTCAAAATGTATTTTAAAAGATTTAGATGGATTATTTGACATAGTGGTTCCTGTAGATTTGTGGACTGAATGTAAAATTGCTGTTGATTGGCCTAGTGAAGAGTACCCTAGAGACCCAAAGACAGGGGCCCCTTCCGAAGAAGTAATGAAGAAGTACAACCAGGCAATACTCTACCTAAAAGGGAAGGTGCCTGCAAAAGAGACAGATTGTCTAGAAAAGATAGAAATACTCAAACAACAAGAGAGAAAGGGAAAATCAGATTACTCTCACACCCCTTGGAATAATTTATCAAAAACAACTAGAGAGTATCTCCAACTATAATACAAATAGAACACAAAAAGGTAGAAGGAGTGAGACAACCTATCATCACCACCACCACCAGTAAGTGTACTAAACAAACATTGACTGTGTCAAAATCAAGGTTGTGTATTCACAGTGAGGAAAAAGGAAACCTCAAGCACCCACACAGGGTAGGTAGCCACTTGTCCTCATCGGAATCCAGTTTTTAGTATGTGCAATGATGCAGAACATTAAGTGCAAATTAAAATGAGTATAGACCACTCCCTCAACCAAAACTTTTAATAGAGGGGTGATTCGAACTCAGTTAAAAACAAAGCGAAAAAATCGGACACTTGAGGGTTATGTAAATTTGAACCCAATGTCTAAAAAAACGGTCGACATGTTTCAGCTTATGAGTCGTATTCGACTCGGCATTCCTCAGGACCAATAGTTTATTCTCACCTAGATGGAGGCACACCCTAAGGAACCTACTAAACTAGGATGAAAAATATTTTCTCTTGAGCGTTTACCAACTTGGAATCGCTGCACTGGAAAACTCAGGTGCACACCCTCTTATCTCTGAGGGTTAAGGAATTCGGTTTACATTCCAACTGGCTTCCTAAGCACAAGGAAAGGGAAGCCTTCACCTCAGGATTAGGTTTATCCTGTTACCCGTTTCCTGGACACGCGGTGGGGGAAAACCTTCACGTCAGCATTATATGGCTGACAACTCCCCGCCTGTCCACCTAGACTCTACTCTTCCGCGGCCGGATCAAAACAACTTGCTACTGAATATGTATTAAAAGAGACAGAAAAAGTGGAAAAATGATGTCCTATGTGAGAGGTACCAGGTGGAAGTTATGTACATGTCCCATGGTCCTGACAGGATATTTTATCATTTACAAATGTTTTCCCAAAACTTCGTGAGAAACCTGTAGAATGGTACAGACAAGTCGAGAGATTTTTGAAAGTTTCAAAATGTCTTTTAAAAGATATAGATGGATTATTTGACATTGTGGTTCATGTAGATTTGCGGACTGAATGTAAAATTGCTGTTGATGGGCCTAGTGACGAGTATCCTAGAGACCCAAAGACAGGGGCCCCTTCCGAAGAAGTTATAGAAGTACAACCAGGTAATACTCTACCTCAAAGGGAAGGTGCCTGCAAAAGAGACAGAATGGACTAGAATAGATAGAACCACGCAGAATAAAGATGAATCGGTGCATGCATACTATGAACGATTATTACAAGTGTTTAAACAGTATACTGGTTTGGACAACATTGATATGAAGGACATGACGCATTTCATTTATCCATTTGTATCAGGATTAAGGCCAGAAATTTCACAATGGATTAAGGACCATAAAATTTGTTGGCAGACCAAGCCGATTGATGAAATCCTTAAATATGCTAAATATTACGAAGATGTGCTCAATAATAAACATAAAGAGTTAAAAGAAAAAGTAATGCGGGCACACGTAAAATTAGCAGAGCAACAAGAGCTTTAGTTAAGCCAAATAAATAATGACCAGAATCAGGGTGATGGTAATGGAGGAAAGCCAAGGGGAAAATTCAATAGAGAGGAAGCAAAGAAAAAGTTCCCTTGTCATGGGTGTGGCAAGTTGGGGCACTGGAAGAACGAGTGTAAGGCTGTGCAAAATGGTAATGTGCAAAATAATGATTTGAATCCACAGACGCAGAATGAGGTGCCTTGGAAGTCACTGCAGCAGGTAATACAAAACCAGTTACCCCTTGCACCTATGCCAAATTACGGGAGCAAAGCACAACAGAGTGTGGATACCACAAATTGGGAAGGAAGTGAAAGGAGAGATACAGCACCCTCACAATTTCTTTTGAGTGATACGTTTTTCAGTGAAAACACCTATTGACAGTGCCTGAGAGGGGAGGACGAGGAGTGCATGCTTGGCACCTCCTTGCCAGTAGATCAGTCAGGTCCATACATTGAAGGAAAGGTTGAAGGAAATGATGCTGCTTTCTATTGGATACTGGTGCTACCCGTTCTACTGTGAGAACAGCAGATGTTCCAAACCTACCCCTCTTGGGAGAAGCAATCCAAGTAGTGGGCGTTTCTAATAAACATATTAGTACCCCAGTTACAGAACCAATGGAAGTTAGAATAGGCAATTTTAAAGAAATGTGCATATTTTTTGTATTTGATTTAAGCCCAGTAAACTTGTTAGGACGAGACTTGTTGTGTAAAATGAATTGCACTATTTTCTGCACCCCAAGCGGTGTTGAAATTCAAACCCCAGACGAAGACTGATGTTAGCAAAACAAGAAACAGAGACTGAAAAGTTAACTATAGAAGACTTACCAGAAGAATTTCAACAGACTGTAAATCCTAATGTATGGGATTTTACTTCTTAAGATGTAGGATTAATGGCAAATGTTGATCCAATAAAAGTGACAGTAAAGGAAGGTGTAGTTCACCCAAATACTCAACAGTACAAAATGAGCCCAGAGATAAAAGCAGGTGTTGCAGCAGAAATAAAACGTTTGGTTGAAGCAGGCATTTTACAAGAAATAATGAGTAGCCCATGTAATTCGCCCATAATTGGGATAAAGAAACCGAGTGACAAGTACAGGGTTGTACAACCCTTCGCTAGAATAATACGATTTTTGTCCCATGCTGTCCAGTCGTGCCAAATCCTGCAGTAATTCTGAATCAGATACCGTGGGAGGCTGGATGGTTTACTGTAATAGACTTATGTCACACATTTTTCTCGATTCAATTGCATCCAGATAGCAAATTTATTTTCTCATTTGAATTTGACAGTCATGTGTACGTCTGGAATCGAATTCCTCAAGGGTACACAGAGAGTCCATTGATTTTTAATCAGATTCTGAAAAAGTGCCTTGAGTCTTTGGTGCTGCCTGGACAGTCAGCACTGGTCCAGTATATAGACGACCTACTGGTGGCGTCTAAAACTCGAAAAGACTGTGTTGTTGATACCATTGCTTTACTGAATCATTTAGGTGAAGGAGGACATATAGTGTCACCTGAGAAATTACAATTCTGAACCACGTCAGTGAAATATATGGGGCACCAGATAGAAAGAGGTGTCAGAAGGGTTACTTCAGAAAGAATCAGAATAATCAAAACATGAATTTGCCTCAAACTCAGAAAGAGATCAGAATGTTTCTTGCAGTCTTAGGAAACTGAAGGCAATGGATTGTGGGATTTGCAGTTCTAGCAAAGCCATTAATACAAATGACAAAGAAAAGAGCGAAAGACCCAGTAGAATCGGATGACGAAAGCATGACTGCTTTCCTGAAATTACGAGAATGCCTGTGTACAGCTCCAGCATTAAGGATGCCTGACTATTCAAAAGATTTTGCACTTGCCAGTGACACATGAGATAATTGTGCACTTTCAGTTCTGACTCAAACTCACGGTCTGAGGAGACGTCCTGTGGCATATTTTTCTTCCACATTAGACCCTGTGGCATCTGCATTGCCCGGATGTCTGAAAGCAGTAGCTGCAACCTGCATGAGCCTAGAGCAGGGTGCATCCATTATTATGGGACATCCTGTAACTGTGTATGTTCCACATACAGTTGTGATCCTGTTAACCAGGACCAAGACCCAGTTTCTCACACCTAGTCGGCTTACTAAGTATGAGAGAATCCTTGTAGGTGCAGGAAATGTAACTATTGCTAGGTGTAATATTCTGAACCCAGCAACACTGCTACCTAATTCACACTTTGCAGAAGTGAAGGAATAAATTGAACATGATTGTGTCGTTTCAACTGAATATAGTACAAAACCATGTTCAGACATCAGAGAAGAGCCATTAATTAATCCTGAATATGAGCTGTTTGTAGATGGCTCCTGTATGAGACATGAGGAAGGAGGTCTAAGTGCTGCCTATGCTGTGTGTACATTGGGAGGTCCAATTGAAGCATCTTATTTGCCTGGAGTCAAGTCTGCACAAATAGCCAAATTGATTGCATTCACCCCCCAAAAAATTGAAAAATTCAACTGTTCAAAAAGTAATCCTCCGTCCGTAAGTCCAAAAACGACAAACCACAAAAAACCCGAAAAACTGTTTTAAAAATGAAACATTCCATGAAAACCATAAAAATTGAGAAAGTGGTAAATAATTATTGTTACTTAAACTAGTAGGGGCCGATTCACAGAAGTTATTTGAGACAAAATTCTAAACTTACTACATTTGGTATTCACAGAAGGAATTTAGTAAAAATAAATGTAGTATTTTGTCTTAATTTAGTATTTTGTCCTAGGTTAGTATTTTGTCTTAAGTTAGGATATAGTCTTAAGTTAGGATTTTGACTTGAGTTAGTATTTTGTCTTAAGTTAGGATTTTGTCTTAATTAGTATTTTGTGTTAAATTTTGTTAAGACAAAATCCTAATTTAAGACAAAATACTAACTTTACTACTACTAAATGCCTTCTGTGAATACCAAAAGTAGTACTTTTAGGATTTTGTCTCAGATTATTTCTGTGAATCGGCCCCATTTACACTTCCTTAATAAAAAAGAAACGCAATCTTCTCATAACCTCCACTTCTCATGACCAAAACCTGTAAAAAAACACAAACATTCCTACTCACAAAAATATACAGATAATAAACATTATAATAGTATTATAAACATTATACATACGATAAGTTTTCTAAACTTGGTCTAAAAAAATAACGGTACATAAATCGCTAAAAGCTAACTTACACACAAAAAAACACCACAACTCCAAAAACCTAACACACATAAAGTACAAACTAACTACCTTCAAAATAAATTAAAAATATAGTTAAAATAAAGAAAATTATTCTTACCTTCCTCGATGCGACGCAGCCCCCAACCTTGAGCTTGTCCCCTCTGAAATAACCCAAAGTAAACGTTAGCAGTTAAAAAACTACAAGCAGCAAACAAATAAAACCATTTTATTACATTGTAAATAAATTAGTAAAATGTTTAATTAAAAAACAACAATTTACAACTTGTATGTTTAAATGTATTTTCCATTGTTTCCAGCATTGTAAACTTATAATAATAAATATTATTAAACATATAGTAAGTATTATTATAATTCCAAATATGAACAAGTTATATACAACGTTGTTTACAAACACATAATTAATCTATTAACCCGTTCCAAGCGTCGAACGTTTAGCGCCCAGTGCTGAACGTTCGGAGAACGAATGCTGGCCCGTCGGCCAACGGTCGTGCGCAGCACTGGGGAGGTAGCGCTCGTGACGACCGTTGGCCGACGGCATCAATTAAAGGGTTAAATGTTTAAAACATTTCAACATTATAGAAACAATTATAAATATTAAACCATGTAAAAATGTATATTAATATTTTATATATTAATAATATTAAAGTAAATGAATTAATATTTGTTTAAAGAATGTTACAAACTATGAAAATGAAAATGTATAAAAAAACTGTGAAAACATGAAAATGTATAAAAAATTGTGAAAACAGTTTTATCATTAAGAATTAACAGTACATGTAACCAAATAACAAATGTTCAGAATACAAGACTAAAGTGAAAAACTGTTATTAATATTTTTTTGTTACTCAAATGTTTCTAAACCAATGAAAACTATATTATTTGATTTTACAAAGTTTACATAACTGTATTAAAAATGTACCAATGTTAAAAACATTTGTTTACATAATTATTACATGTCAAAATATACATAAGTACAACATATTTTGTGTCTCTCAAATAAATATGAAATTATATTTTCTCTATATGTCTTGATGTGTATCATATGCACTTAATAAAAAATACAATGTTGATTACAAAATCATTTGCAAAAAATAAACATCAATAAAAAAATAAAATGCCTACTTTTTACGTATCATTTCATTAATTTGAATTTAATGTAAAAAGTATTTTTTAATTACATTTACTGTATTACATAATATGTTATAATTAACTATATATATATATATATATATATTACCTACTGGCGATAGCCAGTAGGTTTATATAGTTAGGATTTTGTCTCTATGGAACTTTTGAAAATTCTATGTCTAATAACTTTGGCGTTTGTGGACGGAATCGGCTGAAATGTTTAGGAAAATGGCACATTTTGTTTCTGAGCAGCCCCTGAAAATTTGGGGGGGTTCCATCAAGGGGGGGCCGAGAAAAAAGGGGGGTCCCAAAACGCGTTTTTCCCATTCATTTTTCCATAGGGCCTTTGGCCTCACTTTTAGCTCGAACGGCTGAATGGATTTGCACAAAACTTGGCAAAATTGTAGGGACTGTTAGCCCAATGTGTCTTTGCTGGGTCTCAATATATGTGCTCCAGTGGATTTCGAGAAATTAACATTTAAAAAAACAGATATATCTGTGACAGCGTCCTGGGTAGTGCTCCAGATCGCGTACTTTTCGCGTAACGAAGTTTTGCAAAGCGAAGCTGATTGGCTCTCCGGTGTCTGTCAACATTCTAAACAGTCCGGTGCGGCCGCCATCTTGTCTCTCGGTAGGATCGAGAGACAAGAGGAGGAGAAAAACGAAGGGGGAATTTAATGAAAGGGGGCAAGGTAGACCCCTCTTGACCCCTTGATGTTGGGGTTATTAAAGGGTCCCGTGGGGAAAATAATTTTTTTTTAATTTTTCGCGATAGAAGCGCTTCCCGGTTTGCGAACCGGGTCGCAAACTGGTAGCGAAACGGGAATTCGCCATTTTGTGTTTCGATTTAATTAAATTACTAGATGGAGGAAAAACTATGTGAGTATTGGGTATAAGGGGGTACGGGAGACGTATCCTGACCCCCTATGTTTTCTGAGGGTGGTTGAGGAGGCTCATATATGTTGATACTTGTCTTCCAGCGGTTGCGCGTGAGGGTTTTTTTTTTTTTTGCCGCTTGACTTCTGTTAACGTTCGATTCGAAGGAAATTAGGAAGTGTTGATCGCCATTTTGACACTGCGAGTAAATATATTGTTAAAAATAATTGTTATAAATTAATCCGTATTGATAAACATTGTCTGCGCCATCTTGCTTTTTTTCCAATGCCACACTTTTGTCGTGCACGGCAGCCATTTTAGATGCCTTGACCAGACCCACTATCTGCACGACGCCGATCCTCAGCATGGCTCCCCACCCTCGCAAGCATCTCCCCCACGCACTGGTCACCCCTGCTCTCTCTCTCATGCATGGGCCATAAACTTCCCCCCATCTGCTCTGCTTTTCCCTGAGTATCACACCCTGTGCCCGCCCGACACCTCCCTTTCACCCTATTCACTACCGCACCCTCTGACACTCCTCTTCCTCTGTGTCTGATTGTCCAGGCCGGTCCCAGGCTATCACCTAGCCCTGCGGATATAGTTTATGGCCCCAACTGTAAAGAATCACCCCTGTTCAAAGGAGTTACAGTAGATCAAGGTCGCCACCTCATGAGATCCGTTACACCACACGCGTTCCTACTATCTGATAACGATCCTGTATTGTGATTGGGGAGGGGATTCTCACTGTAAGGGTGTGTGGGACCGAGCCTGAAGCAGAAGATGCCAGGGATGCCTTTTTGTACATCAAAGTCTTCACAATTATGTGTCACATTAAAAATATATAGCACTCCAACAAAGTTGTAGGATTATAACACTTTAATAACTTATAAATATATACAACGCTCCAACAAAGTAAACACGTTAAAAAAACTTTTTAAACAACTATTTATATGACATTGCTTTAACCAGGATAGACAAAGAAATGACACAGTGATGTAAAAGTTTCTGAAAGAAATGCCAAGAACGTCCCATGCGAAAGTGAATTTTATCTGGCAATTTTTTTCTTTTCCTTCTCATGAAAAGAAAGTTAATGCCAGGTTCGTTACCTGCTTCATCTGCAACAAAAAAAAACTCTTGAGAGGGACCGAAAAAAATATAGCTATGGTAATCATACCATGCATCGGCACATGGAGAGGTGGCACCCTCCTAATTATTCTAAAGCACAACTTCGAGATTTGGTGGATAACCCCCGACCGGCAAAAACATCCATCAATGACTTAGCAATAAGTGAGTCAGGCAAGGGAAACGGTCCCAAATCTGCAAAAGAACTTTGGGCAGATGAGATTGACTTGTGTAGCATGTGGAAAATTAATTTCATGCGGAGAGATTAGTATTACTTTAATAAATAGATCATATGAAAATCATCAATGTCCAAAACGTCCTAGAAAGTAATTTTTGTCATTTTTGAGGAAGAGAGATAACCTACAGTGGTACGGGGTCGTTTTCATTCGTACTAGGGGGGCCAGGTGACATTCCTTCGGGGTGGCTTAGGGGCATTTAAAACAACTTCCCTGATACAGGTAGCATATAAAGTAGAGGCTAAATACCAGGATCTTTATCGATTGCTTTATGCTGTACAAAAATGAAAAACACATACAACAAACCTGGACCATTCATATTTTCAATGTTTCTGCGTACTATACTTTTTAACCCTTAACTAATTGAGCTGCTTCATTTCACCTGCTTTTTAAAAAAAAAAAAAAAAATCGGAAACAGTGGCCATTTCTTCGAAACTTACCAATGTACGCGTTACAACTACGTTTGCTTTTTCAAAAACCTTTAATAAAAATGTTGGTGCCCAAATACGGGCCTACAACCCCGTGGGCCGGCCACGGAGCAGGCTGGAACTGTAAATGGGGGGGGTGGGGGGGGGGGATGGGGTATTTATTTGTGGAAAACATAACAGAGTCAGTGGTCGTTGATATCATAGTAAAAAGTGCGACAAGTGCAACAAAATCATATCGATAATTCATTGTGAGCAAGTACCATTAGTGTCGACAATTCCAACCTTCAATAATAAATACAGTAATCAATGATGCATTAGAACTTAATATCGATTCATTGTTCGAACGTGTAATCAGTCTTATCCCATATCAATTCATGTGGTAAAAACTGCATACATATCTCATGATATCAAGGCTGAGCAATCGGGGCACAACAAGGAGTTCAGAGTTTCATTTGTACCGGCGCCATTTTGGGTGAGATCAGGAAGGTCCAAGTATAGTCAAAATGTCTCCACCAACTTGTGGTTGGACCGGGACCTCTTTCGGTAGTCCAAAAGTTTTTGTTGAAGGGTAGCAGAGGGGACTGGGGACATGAACCATCAGTGAATGTGGGGTGGGAGGAAACAATCTCTCCTACCGGGTCATACTGGTGTCCCACCGGAACTGATCAAGTTGGTAGTCTTGCAGGATTTTGATCATTTCAAGACTGAGGCCGGCGCCGGCATGAGCGCGTCAACGTCCCTCGGCTACGTCGTGGTCGTTCCGTGGGTGATCAGGGCAGTCATTTCTCATCGTCGGTCGGGGGCCCCCGTGGCTCTTATAGAATCTTCAAAGTTGAGGAGAACGTTTCTGGACGCAGGACTCATTTTCAGGCTGAACTGAAAAGCGTTGTTGTACCGCAAAAGTAACCAAGACTGTCGGGTGAGTGCAGCGCCGCTGCATCGCAAGAGTGGAGGAACCCTTTTGTTGGGTGAGTGGAGCGTTGGGGGTGCAGCTGAGGGGCTCCCACCTGGGGGGGTGGGAGAGGCTCGTCCGCGCCGCCTCTCCCTCCCAGCGCACCCCACGCCGACACCTGGCGTTGATATCGTGATGTCCGGACTAGGCGATAAGAGGGGGGGGGGCAGAGGCAGAGGCAAGCCATCCCGCCCCCGTGGCCTGCAGGGCGCCGCTTCAGGACCGAACGGGGAGCTCATACCAAGCCGGGGCCAGACCAGGAGATACGAGGGGAGGGTCGGTGGCATTTGCAAGACATTCCTCTCCAGTGTTGTCGCAGCTAGAGTTCCCGTCGGCCTCGGCTCCTCTCCTGGTCCGGGGGGGGGGGGGTCGGTGGCATGTGCAAGACATCCCCCCCAGTGTTGTTACAGCCATAATTGAAGAAAGAAGAAGATCCCGTCGGCCTTGGCTCCTCTCCTGGTGCACCTTACGTGACGACCCTTTTGTTGGGTGAGTGGAGCGTTGGGGGAGCAGCTGAGGGGCCTCCAACTGGGAGGGTGGGGGAGGCTCGTTCGTGCCGCCTCTCCCTCCCAGCGCACCCCACGCCGACACCTGGCGTTGATATCCGTGATGTCCGGACCAGGCGATAAGAGGGGGGGGGTCGGAGGCAGAGGCAAGACATCCCCCCTGTGGCCTGCAGGGTGCCAGAAGAGAAAGGGAGGACTAGCACATTCCGGGCCGACCATCCCACGACTTCTCCGGCTGATGGCGGCTAGTCGGGCCCCGCCCTGCACGTGTCGAGGCCTCATCTTCCGGATGGGCGTAACCGTGGACCTGTTGCACTTCGGGAGTTTCCGGAATGGGGGTAGGTATCTGCTGATTTGTATCTATTTCATGTTACCGTTATTGGGCGTGGCGGGCGGTGGGACAGACATGCTTGGAGCAGTGGGGGGTGGCGGAGGTTAGCTACCTCGTGGCTGCCGTAACGTCAAGCTTGGCTTCTCTCACCACTTCTATGTTTCTTTTTCTAGCGAAGTCAAAAACTCATCAGTGGCCTACTGATTTTGTTTGATTTCTTTCCCTTCTTTTTCAAGTGTGTTTCATTGTAAAGTTTCTGTTTAACAGGATACAGTTTTTACTTCGTATTTTACATATGTCTTCTTTATTAGGGGTACTCTCCGGTTGAGCCAGATGATGTACCTCTAATAAATGGTCCGGGTGGAACTAGTTTCTCAATCAGTGGGGAGTAGATGGGCATGACAGATTACAACGGGGGACAAAAGTCCGCATTACCCACCCTTCACTACTTGCAAAGACTAGACAGAATATTTCTATTCCACGTTATTTGCAAACAGAGAATACCTCGTTAGAACTATTCCTTGAACAATAAATGTCCAGCCAATCAATCAATCAGTGGGGAGAAAAACAGGCATGACGGATTACAACGGGGGACAAAAGTCTGCATTACCTATCCTTCACTATCTGCAAAGGGAGACAGAATATTCCTATTCTTCTCTGTTTGTAGACAGGGAATATCTCAAATAGCAATAATCAATAAAAAATTAACAACTTTAAGGTAAATACTCGCAATATGACTACTCAACGAAGTTAAAAAGTAACGGATATAGGTACTTGAGAGGTTTTCGGTGGCAGATAATCTACAATATACACTTGTACATATGAGTCTGATACAGGGCGGATCTCTGTATAACTATGGATAATTAGATATTAGGATGGCATACTTTGACTTGTGATGTTTGATCTCATTTAGTCACTTCAATCTAATTTTAAACACTAATTTTTCTTTTTGTTTTGCAGATTAACTACAATACTTATTTTGGCCTCCATATTATTTGTTGTTTATTAAATTGTTTTGTTACTTATAGTTCTAGTTATTTATTGTAGTGTTATCTTTTAGTTATAGTTCCGGTTATTGTTTTAATAAAAGTTAATTAAAAAAGTACATACGTCTGTTTTTTTGTGGGGGTAGCAGTCATCAATAGAAATGATATTTATAATTTTAAGTATAATGCTGAAGCTCACTCATTAGCAACATATTGTGGTGAAATTTTAACCTATGTGCTGACGTAAGTGTTCCATAAACTACTACTATTGTAACAGGCAAAATACTGTTTGGGGGTAGGGTATAATACGCAGGAATGCTGTAAAAATAAATGGGCAAGGGCTGTTTTGTTTTCCACTGTTGCAACATAAAGTGATCGATAAAAATCCGATAATCAGGCCTATCAGCGACTAAGACAGCAGGCCGAGTCTCTTTTTCTCAACGACTCCCTCATGGGACGAAGAAACGCCCTTTTTCACGAAATAGGAATATTTTACTTGCAGGACAGTTGTTCATTTCCCGTGAAAATACATTAGCCTGGAACATTGTTAGTGATAAACTGTAAATGCATCTGGGTCCTTTGCTTAAAAAAAAATATATAAAATATATTTGTGAATTAGAATAAGAATATATGTTACAGCTATAGATATTTGCTATTAAAAAACCATTGAAATTCACTGAAAAAACCATAGGTTTTAGGCCATATATAGTTAGGGATTAGCATTTACAAAACCTTAATTTACTCGCACAAAACCATAGAAATTCGCATATATAGTTAGTTGCAATAACTATATATCGCTCACCCGCAATCCACTGCTGATGTTGTCACATATTACATCATTCATGAAATGGTCAGTGACATCACTGATGACATCACTGATGACAACTCAAATGACATCACTGATGACAACTCAAATGACATCACTGACAACATCACTGATGACATCAATCATGTGATAATACGATCAACCTCTTCAGACTCTAATATAACCTTAGATACACTCAGAGTAAACAGACACTCACAGACTGTCACTCATCCATGGAGTTACTCACACACCTAGTCAGTCATGCACTGAATCAATCACACCTCCATTTCATCAACTATACAGTTATACACACCTTACTTATTCAAACATATACTAACACATATTTACTCTCTTATACAATTCCTGATACAAGTTTCCAATGATCCATTCAGCCACTCACACATTCACTGGCTCTTATACACAGTAATTTATATATGTGAACTCTCACATGTACTGTGTTTTACATATGCACTTACTTTGACATGTAGCACTGAGATATCCATTCACTCACCAATACACTCGTACACAGTCAACCACCCATACAGCTGTTTCCACATGCAGTTTTGAACCCATAGATCTAGTGAATCAACTGTTCACACATGTATGCACAGAGTCACACACCTCCCAGCCACCCCCACACACACACTCACTCTCCCATACAAATACTTGGGCAACCAATCAATAACCTATATAGTTACTCATATAGCTACTGATCAACACATGCAGCAGTTCATAGAACAACAGATATAATGATGCACAAATTAAGACAGTTTAGTCACTAACCCATGCACTCAGTGAGACACATTTAATCACTCTCTCATACAGTCAGTCATGCACCTACTAAATCGTTCATCCAGACACTTATACATCCACTCATTCTTCAATATGTAAGACATAATTTAACTTTACAGAAACATACAGTCACTGGATGATGTCATCAGTGATGTCATCAGTGATGCCACTGACCATGTCATGAATGATGTAATATGTGACATCATCAGCAGTGGATTGCGGGTGCGCGATATATAGTTATTGCATGTAACTATATATGCGAATTTCTATGGTTTTGTGCGAGTCAATTAAGGTTTTGTAAATGCTAATCCCTAACTATATATGGCCTAAAACCTATGGTTTTTTCAGTGAATATATATATATATACACATATATATATATACACATATATATATATATATATATATATATATATATATATATATATATATATATATATATATATAAATATATATATATATATACACATATATATATATATATATATATATATATATATATATATATATATATATATATATATATATATATATATATATATATATATATATATATATATATATATATATATTCACTGAAAAAACCATAGGTTATAGACCATATATAGTTAGGGATTAGCATTTAAAAAACCTTATTTTATTTGCACAAAACCATTGAAATTCCATATATAGTTAGTTGCACTAACTATATATCGCGGACCCGCAATCCACTGCTAATGATGTCACATATTACATCATTCATGACATGGTCAGTGACATCACTGATGACATCACTGATGACATCTCAAATGACATCACTGATGACATCACTGATGACAACACCCAGTGACTGTATGTTTCTGTAAAGTTAAAATATGTCTTACATATTGAAGAATGAGTGGATGTATAAGTGTCTGGATGAAGGATTTAGTAGGTGCATGACTGACTGTATGAGAGAATGATTAAATGTGTCTCACTGAGTGTATGGGTTAGTGATTAAAGTGTCTTAATTTGGCAATCATTATTTATGTTGTTCTGTAAACTGCTGCATGTTTAAATCAGTAGCTATATCAGTAACTATATGGGTTATTGAATGGTTGCCCAAGTGTTTGTATGGGAGACTGAGTATGTGTGTGGGTGGCTGGGAGGTGTATAACTCTGTGCATAGATGTGTGAGCAGTTGATTCCCTAGGTGTATGGGTTCAAAAGTGCATGTAGAAACAGCTGTATGGACAGTTGACTGTGTGCATGAGTATATTGGTGAGTGAATGGATATCTCAGTGCTACATGTCAAAGTAAGTACATATGTAAAACACACTCCATGTGAGAGTTGACATATATAAATAACTGAACATAAGAGCCAGTGAATGTGTGAGTGGCTGTATGAATCATTGTGAACTTGTATCAAGGATTGTATAAGAGAGTAAATATGTGTTACTATATGTTTGAATAAGTAAGGTGTGTATAACTGTATAGTTGAGGAAATGGAGATGTGATTGATTCTTTGCATGACTGACTAGGTGTGTGAGTAACTCCATGGATGTGTGACAGTCTGTGAGTGCCTGTTTACACTGAGTGTATCTAAGGTTATATTAGAGTCTGAAGATGTATTATCACATAAATGATATCATCAGTGATGTAATCAGTAATGTCAAATGAGATGTCAGTGATGTCATCAGTGATGTCATTTGAGATGTCATCAGTGATGTCATTTGAGATGTCATCAGTGATGTCACTGACCATGTCATGAATGATGTAATATGTGACATCATTAGCAGTGGATTGCGGGTCCGCGATATATAGTTAGTGCAACTAACTATATATGGAATTTCAATGGTTTTGTGCAAATAAAATAAGGTTTTTTAAATGCTAATCCCTAACTATATATGGTCTATAACCTATGTTTTTTTCAGTGAATTTTCAAGGTTTTGTAAATGCAAATTCCTAACTATATATGGTCTATAACCTATGGTTTTTTCTGTGAATTTCATTGGTTTTTTAAAAGCTAATATCTATAGCTGTAAAATATATTCTTTATTAAGTGACGTATCACGTAGCCCGTGAGACGCCTCATGATGCATCGCATACCCGTGACGTATCGTCTCTGCAGCGCAAACCAAACCCAAAACGTAAGCGCGCCAGAACACGCTTAAAGATATATATATATATTTTTAACCTTAATTAGACAAAATCCACACGTGCACATATCACAAACGTTCAAAAAACACAATATGTCGGACTCCCGTTACGCTGCCGGTTAGCTGCCCGGTTAACGTACCAGGAAACACCTTTACCGCGAAAAATCGCAATTTTTTTTCTTTTGCCCCGCAGGGAACTTTAATAGCCCCCTCATCAATCCTAGGGGTTCAGGAGGGGTCTGCCTTACCCCTTTCATTCATTCACACCTTTTTTTTTTCCACCTCTTGTCTCTCGATCCTACCGAGAGACAAGATGGCGGCCGCTCTGGACTGTTTACAATGTTGACAGCCAATCAGCTACTCCTCAGGATTTTTTTTTTTTTTTTGGGCCCCGCGTGGTTTTATAATATCCCCCTCATCAATCCTATTGGGTCAGAAGGGGTCTACCTTGCCCTCTTTCCTTCATTTCCCCCTTTGTTTTGGTCTCCTCTTGTCTCTTGATCCTACCGAGAGACAAGATGGCGGCCGCTCCGGACTGTTTACAATGTTGACAGCCAATCAGCTTCTCCTCAGACTCCCGTTACACTGCCGGTTAGCTTCCCAGTTAGCTGCCCGGTTAGCTGCCCGGTTCGCTTACCAAGACGCGTCTCTACGGCGAAAAAATCGGATTTTTTTTTTTTTTTTTGGGGGCCCCGCGTGGCTCTATAATATTCCCCTCATCAATCCTAGGGGGTCAGAAGGGGTCTACCTTGCCCCCTTTCCTTCATTTCCCCCTTTGTTTTGGCCTCCTCTTGTCTCTCGATCCTACCGAGAGACAAGATGGCGGCCGCACCGGACTGTTTAGAATGTTGACAGACACCGGAGGGCCAATCAGCTTCGCATCGCAAAGTTCCGATACACGAAAAGTTCGCTAACCGGATCGCTGCCCGGAGCGCTGTTACAGATATATATCTTGATTTAAACGTTAATTTCTCAGAATCCACTGAAGCACATATATTGAGACCTAGCAAAGGCACATCGGGCTAACAGTCCCTACAATTTTGCCAAGTTTCGTGGAAATCCATTCAGCCGTTCGGGCTAAAAGTGAGTCCAACCGCCCTATGGAAATTAACATGGGAAAAACGCGTTTTGGGACCCCCCTTTTTTCTCGGCCCCCCCTTGAGGAAACCCCCCCAAATTTTCAGGGGCTGCTCAGAAACAAAATGTGCCATTTTCCTGAAAATTTCAGCCGATTCCGTCCACAAACGCCAAAGTTATTAGACATAGAATTTTCAAAAATGCCATAGGGAAAAAATCCTAACTATATATACCTACTGGCGACCGCCAGTAGGTAATATAAATATATATAGTTATTTATTATAATTTATAACTATGTTATAATTAAAAGACATTACTAATGAAAACTTTATTATATGTTTAAGTAGACAAATTAATACATATATATACGTATATATCTATATACGTATATACTATATACGTCTAAACTATATATAACTACCTACAGGCGGTCGCCAGTAGGTAGTTATAGTTCGGATTGTTTTCCATAGGAAATCCGCAACATTCTATCGGGAATAACTTTGGCGCCGGTTGAGGAATCTGCCTGTAATTTTCCTTAAATTTGCCTCGCCGCACTCCGCTCCTTCCCTGAAAGTTTGGGGGGGATTCGTCAAGCAGGGGCCGAGATAAAAGGGGGCCCCAAAACGTGTTTTCCCCATGTTAATTTCCATAGGGAAGTTGGACTCACTTTTAGCCCGAACGGCTGAATGGATTTCAACCAAACTTGGCAAAATTGTAGCAACTGGTAGCCCGATGTGCCTTTGCTATCTCTCAAGATATGTGCTCCAGTGGATTTTGAGTAATTTAGGTTCAAAAAAAGTATATATATCTATAAGCGCGCCCGGTACGCGCACCGGGGCGTGTACCAGCGCGCTACGCGAGTTCGCGAGTGGAAAGCTGATTAGCTCTCGGGTGTCTGTCAACATTCCAAACAGTCCGGAGCGGCCGCCATCTTGTGTCTCAGCAGGATCGATACACAAGAGGTGGCAAAAACAAAGGGGGAAATGACCAAAAGGGGGCATGGTAGACCCCCCTGACCCCCTAGGTTTCATGTGGGGGCCATAAACCCACGTGGCAAAAAAAAAAAAAAAAAAATCGATTTGTGCGGGGGGAGCGCCCGGTACGCGCACCGGGGAGCGTACCAGGGAGCGTACCATGGGGAAAAAAGAATGACAGATTTTCTAAAATATTTAGATTTTTTTATAAACTGGAGGTAGTTCTAAAAAGAACTGTTTTTTTTTTCTTTTTGTTGTTTTATATTTTTTTAATTTTTTTGGGGAACATTTCATGAGTTATGTAATATGTGACGTCATCAGCAGTGCATTGCAGGTGCGCAAGTTATAGTAGGTCCAACTAACTATAACGTGAGAATTTCAATGGTTTTATGTCAGTAAAATTTCCAGCTAACTATAACTGGTGTGAAACCTATGGTTTTTTCAGTGAATATATATATATATATATATATATCCGTTCCAACTCCTACTCATCGGCATGAGATACCGACACCACGACGTAGGTACAGACCACAAAACTGTGCTTTTTTTTCTCAAATTAAAGGTGGTTTATTGATCTTCTGTCCCCAGCATGACGCGTTTCGGCTGCAACACGGCAGCCTTGATCACATGACCAAAAGAACCAATAAGTGCAATTTATATACTGTGAGTGTCCCCAATGAGACTTAAGCAAAAACATAGACATAGAAAAAATACTGCATGATCGGAGATATTGCTTAAAACCCAATTAACAACTTACATAGGTCCATATACACAAGGCAAAGTAAATTCATATTAATATATATATGTATACACATGTAAAGGTAAATTGATATATTTACACATTATTTACAAAATATATCATTTCATACTGTTACCCATGTGTTAAAGTGCATTGCCTATTGAATCCTTGACTCACTCCATATTTTGAATATACAGTCTTAAATTGCTACTAAAGTCTCATTTCACAGGGAACGTGCAAAATATGCTATTTCAAAAGGTGCAAAATAGTGCTAATGTGCAAAATTGTGCATGATAAAACCAAGTATCCTTCTCATATATATGAGGGGAGTGCAATGGTGATGGCACGTTAATCAATTCTCTATTTATGAAGAGTTACATGCCACCCACTAACAGAAGTAAATGCATTTGACAATATTAACAGTGCCGAAAACCAATTTAGACACAGCTTGTGATACGGCATAAAGTAAACATTTTGGCAAAGTGCCCTTTTCATGATTTAGTGACAGCTTGGAGAGATACGGGGTCAAACAGGGGTATAACATGCAGTAATTATTATGGCATAGTGCCCATTCCAGAATTTATTGACAGCTTGAAGGGATACGGGGTCAAACAGGGGTACCCAATGCTTATAGACAGGATATCCATTCATGTCCACTCGGTCTTAAACTTTGTAAGTTGTTCTGCCCCTGCCCCTGCCCAAACAGATTAATAAAAGATGGTAATATGGCAGGTAGGATTTTAGTATACCCAATACTGCACCCTACTAAAGGAAGCAATAAAGGTCTTCCCCCGTGTTTAATCCGTTCGGGATTCTGGTATCCAACAGCAAGATATATTTACTTTCAAGCTGTCTCAACGCTTTCTCCCTGTTCCCCCCTCTAATGTTCTTGGGCACCGCATCAATGATGAAATACCTCAGTTCGTTTAGATTTTTATTGTGGACCAATTCAAAATGCCGGGCTACCGGGTAATTACCATCCGAATTGACCACAGCTCGTAGATGCTGCAAAATGCGGTTAAAAGCCTGCAGTTTTGTACTACCAACGTACCTGAGTCCACAGGTACATTGGAGCACGTACACCGCAAAGTCCGTGCGGCAAGTGAAATGATCCCTGATCTTAATGGGGTTAGGGTCAAAAGCAGAGCAATACTCGCTGGTATTAACCCCAAACTTGCACGCTCTGCAAGATATACATTTGAAAAACCCGCATTTGTTGGAGATCCGATGAGGTTTTATTACTACCTCAGGACTAGATTTGACCAACATGTCCCTCATGGACGGAGCTCTTCTAAACACCACCCCTGGTTCAGCTGGTATGAGTGGGGCTAAACTAATGTCTGTCTTCAAAAGGGGCCAATGTTTTTTCAAGATTCCTCTTACTTTTTTGTGTTCTTCATTAAATGTTGTTATTAAACTGATGTTATTGCTCTCTGTCTCATCCTCTCTCTCAACTGGTCTAGATGTAACATCAATGTTTATAGAGGCCAGATAATTATCCCTGTCCAGTTGGTTAGCCCTGTCTTTTGCCTCTAATAACAGGGCGACATCATACCCACGAGCACGAAATCTTTCCAGAGCCTCATTCTGACATTTTTCCAGGTCTATTGAGGTGCTGCAGATCCTCCTCATCCTTAGAAACTCCCCATAGGGGATGCTTCTAATCAGATGGTTAGGATGGGAGCTACTAGCGTGCAATATAGCGTTGCCCGCTGTGGCTTTCCTGTGCAAACGGGTATGTAACCCACCATCCTTAATGTAAATTTCTACATCAAGAAATTGGATAAGATGTGTGCTGATCTGCGAGGTGAAACGTAAATTCAGATCATTGACATTAATCCTATTGACAAATTCTTTTGCTGACTTCAACGACCCTCTCCAAATCATACAAATGTCATCAATGAATCGCCAAAAATGTATCAAGCAATTGGGGAAAAAAACAGCGAGTGTTTTTTTGAGGACATGCTCCTCCCACCACCCCACATGTAAACATGCGTAGGTGGGAGAGAAGCATGCCCCCATAGCCACTCCTCTGAGCTGCTGGTAAACCTCCCGATTATAAAGGAAGTAATTGTTGTTAAGACATAATTCTAGCATACTCAATAACATATTACTATTTTGACTGTAAGATATACTGCGTTTGTTCAAATAATATCTCACTGCATTCAACCCATCCTCATGTGAGATGCTGGTGTAAAGTGAATTAATGTCTAAAGCAATAAGAATAAAGTCATTCTCCCACTTGATACTGTTGATCTTTGATAGAAAATGGCCAGTATCTTTAATGAAGGATGGTAAATTTTCCACAAATTCGTGCAGAAATTGGTCCACATATCTTGAGATAGACTCCAGTAAACTTCCTTGGGCGGAGATGATGGGACACCCAGGGACTGGAAATGATTGTTTATGTATTTTGGGAATTAAATAAAAGAAAGGTGTGATTGGAAAATCATTCTTCAAAAAGGCATGTTCCTGTTTGCTTAATAACCCAAGATGCCTCCACTGATTCAATTCCTTGTGGGTCTTTTCTTTCAGGCTCTTGATATCATTAAAGCTACCCTTTTTGTAGCAGGTGGTGTCGCTTAAATGTTTTTCTGCTTCTGCCATGTACAAGTCGCGAGGCCAGATGACTGTGTTGCCTCCCTTGTCAGACTTGTTGATTATAAGGTTAGAATCACTCCTTAATTTTTTCATCAATTTATGGTATTGCCTTTCCATATATTTAACTCTTCTCTTTCTGCGCGTGGTGCTTATTTGTAATCCTTTCAGATCTTCCACAACTATGTCACAAAAAGCATCGATGTTGTCTTTTGGCATAATTGGACAGAAAGTGGAAGGAGGCTTAAAGGATGTCACACAAGGATGATTCATGGGAATCCCTGCCCTGGATAGATTCTCCTGAGTGGTGCCAGGTTCAAATTCTACATCCTGCGCCAGTTCATTCGCCACTCTCAGAGCCTTCACATCTGAAATCTGAAACACTTTCGATGGTTGGGTCTGATTAGAAATGTTCGTAGCCCGAACCTGAGCGTTGTTCAGTTTAAAATGTTTCCTTAACTTGAGTTTGCGAATAAATTTGAACACATCTATGCGTGTCTGCACATAATTGAAAGAGTTTTTTGGGCAGTAAGACAACCCTAATGAGAGGAGTTGCATTTCCGCTTTGGATAAGGTGGTATCGGACAGATTGATGACAGTGTTGTCCTGTGCAATTTGTGCTTCCGTTATGTTTGGGGTTGCAATTGATCCCAAGTTTTGGGCGCCCACTGAATTTTCTGGGGTTAGGTTAGCTGCTGCCATTACCATTTCTTCCCTTTCCCTCTGCCTCTCTTTACAAAGCCTCTGCCTTTTGAGTTTTCTCCTTGCGCTGCGCTTTTTATTTGCTTTTCTTCGTTTAGTTTCCGCTGTTGGCGAGTTAGCGGTCGCAGCGTTTTGTGTCTGTCCTCCACGAGAAAACCCAATTCCTCAGATGGCGTGTATTTAGTAGGTACTGCTCCTCGACTGGTACCTCCTGCTGCCCCTTCATCTGAATCATAACTACTTGTTGTTGAGCTCATTTCTGGTTCTGATGCTTCTGATCTCTGTTCATTACCACCTGTTATATCAACATTTTTGGCTGCCAGGGCTTGTCTTTTTGCGTTATCGAATTTGCGCGCAAACGTGAAAATCCTACCAGTTTCGTAGTCATTTTTATCTCGTGCGAACTTATATTGTTTGCGCAAACTAATTGTTTCCTGGTGTTTTGCCAGTCTGGCATCTATCTCCTCTCTTTGCTTTTTGATGAATTCTTTGTCTTCTTCTGTTTCTAATTCCTTATTTAATTCCTCTATTTCCTTGAGAATCTCTGTGCGGTCAATCTCAGCATATTTTATAAGCAGGCAAACCATGTTCATTGAGGCGTCTAAGTTCATGGTGGCCCACTCTTTCAACAGTAGGGGATTGGGGTTTTCAAAAGATGGCGCTATGAGTATCCGCAATCCCCTTGGCACTCGCCCCACATCCTTGTATTTCTGCAGTGATCGGTGCTCCCACCATTTGGTGGTTTCAGTTCGTAATAATTTCTCCAAGCGTTTCATTTTACTTTTTAAGTCCGTTACTTTTTCATTTGCCTTAGTGGTGTCATTTTTGGTTCTCAGCGCCGGTAAATTTACAAACATTTCTTCTGCCAATGCCTCCCGGTTCCTTAAGGCCTCTGCTGGCGTGGACATTATGCTAGAACAATAAACCAAATGCTCTTTACCGGGGAACGGAAATACGATCCCCAGCAGTCTTACATTAGTAATAGCGCAAAACTCCTTTCTCCCGCAAAATGGTATGCCTGTGAATCGGCACTCACGGACTAGTCGGCTTACCCGTCTGGGATCAACACGATGCTTCGTCGATGTCCTCCGACTCCTCCAAAGCTCCAATGTAGAAACCTCCAGGCTATCCGACACTCCGCTCCGTATCTCACCAATGCGGGGGGCTGTATGCTCCGCTACTCCTTCCGGGTTAATTGATGCTTCGCTTCCGCGTTCGGCCGCATAACACAGCAGCCCAGAAAACGAAAGGAGGGTCTGTAAAGGCGGCAACGGCCGTTAACCGCCAAATAGTTATCCGTTCCAACTCCTACTCATCAGCATGAGATACCGACACCACGACGTAGGTACAGACCACAAAACTGCGCTTTTTTTCTCAAATTAAAGGTGGTTTATTGATCTTCTGTCCCCAGCATGACGCGTTTCGGCTGCAACACGGCAGCCTTGATCACATGACCAAAAGAACCAATAAGTGCAATTTATATACTGTGAGTGTCCCCAATGAGACTTAAGCAAAAACATAGACATAGAAAAAATACTGCATGATCGGAGATATTGCTTAAAACCCAATTAACAACTTACATAGGTCCATATACACAAGGCAAAGTAAATTCATATTAATATATATATATATACACATGTAAAGGTAAATTGATATATTTACACATTATTTACAAAATATATAATTTCATACTGTTACCCATGGATTAAAGTGCATTGCCTATTGAATCCTTGACTCACTCCATATTTTGAATATACAGTCTTAAATTGCTACTAAAGTCTCATTTCACAGGGAACGTGCAAAATATGCTATTTCAAAAGGTGCAAAATAGTGCTAATGTGCAAAATTGTGCATGATAAAACCAAGTATCCTACTCATATATATGAGGGGAGTGCAATGGTGATGGCGCGTTAATCAATTCTCTATTTATGAAGAGTTACATGCCACCCACTAACAGAAGTAAATGCATTTGACAATATTAACAGTGCCGAAAACCAATTTAGACACAGCTTGTGATACGGCATAAAGTAAACATTTTGGCAAAGTGCCCTTTTCATGATTTAGTGACAGCTTGGAGAGATACGGGGTCAAACAGGGGTATAACATGCATATATATATATTGGCTGGTGGGAGGAGCGGGTTCCCATGGTCCTTCAGACTGAGGGACAGGGAACAGAGAGAGTGATACGGTGGTTCAGGTATATTGATGACCTCTTCATCGTGTGGCAAGGGACGATGGAGGGGGCACAGCAATATATAGGAATTCTGAATGATAACAACTGTAACCTACACTTCTCAGGAACAATAAGTTCGACAACAGCTGACTACCTGGACCTGAGGGTGGAAGTAGATAACAACAGGTTACACACATCACTGTATCGCAAACCGACGGCAGGCAATTCCATTCTGCGAGCCGACAGCAACCATCCAAAGAGGCTGATACAAAGCATCCCGTATGGTGAACTGCTCAGGATGAAAAGAAACAGCAGCAGAGAGCAGGACTTTGAAACAGCTGCAGCAGGTTGCATAGAAAGGTTCAGCAGAAGAGGATATGATCCAGTGTCTCTGAATAAAACCTTGAAGAAAGTGAGGCAAATCAAAAGGGAAGATCTCTTAAAGCCAAAACCCCCCAATGAACAATTTAAAAATGAAGGGAAATTTCACCTAATCACACCATACACCAGTGACTCTATGGGATTAAGGAAGATTTTGCAAAAAAACTGGCATATTCTAGGAACTGATCCCATATTGAAAGACGATATCCCAACCAAGCCCTTGATCACATACCGTAAAGCAAGGTCATTGAAAGACTCTTTGGTAAGAAGCCATTTCAAGAATGTAACTCCGAAAACAGGCAAAATCGCAGAGATGGGAGGGTTTTTCCCCTGTGGGAAATGCAAGGCCTGCACGGGATGCAAGAGAGTGCGGAAATACGACATCCCGGGAGCAGGCATCTCCAAATCAATCAATAAATTCCTAACCTGCAGTACGAACTTTGCAGTCTATTGCCTAATTTGTCCATGTGGGTTAAAGTATATCGGAAGTACGATCCACCAACTTAAAATCAGGGTACTTGAACATCAAAGGGCAATAGAGAAAGCTGACCCAGTATACCCAGTTGCGAGACATTTTGACCTGGTGCACCAACGGGACAGGACCAAATTACAGTACTTTGGCTTAGACTTTGTACCTGAAAACCCAAGAGGAGGTGACAGGTTAAAAACACTAAACCGCTTGGAATCAAGGTACATAATAGACCTTATGACCAAAGCACCAAGGGGATTGAACTATGGGGAAGAACTGGCGGTACATCTGGGAAAGTAACTAAATGAGAGAGCCATTACTAAACCTGGCACAATTTTTCCCTGAACCTAGGTATAAGAGACACTAATATTGCTGAGATTGAAGTCCTTGTTAAGTTTCATATATTTATTTCATTTGGATTGCTGATCCTATGATGGGTGAAGGGTGAGCTGGGACACTGTATATATTTTGCACTGGAGTAGACTGTAGTATAGTACTTGCCAATACATGGCGGGATGGACTCTGGAAACTTTGGCTAGCGGGGCTTTAGTTTAGAGCACCCCACATTTTCCCCGGATGTGTATACACGGGGAACCATGCCGATCCGCGGCAAGATCTAATCCGTTTCCAACATGGGGTAATATGCACCTAACTGTGAAGTGTATTGACATGTTCCAAGATGGCGCAACCCTAATATCTTGTAGTCCATCTACCATGTCTATGATTGTTTTGCCGCTATATCCCAGGCTAGTCTCCACAATGTAATTGACACTGAGGAAGGCGTAATGCTGAAATGCGTCTGTTAACATCTGTGAAATAAACTTATGGTGTGAGCACTGCTAAATCTTTGGTTCCACGAGTGCGGTTCTTTGGAAGATACGATTTCTGAAGCCAAGCAGAATATATATATATATATATATATATATATATATATATATATATATATATATATATATATATATATATATATATATATATATATATATATATATATATATATATATATATATATATATATATATATATATATATATACATATATATATATATATATATATATATATATATATATAGCCACAGATTTCTTCTTCCCACGTTTAGGTAGAATAAAGACCACGGCACAGCAACAGATGGATTTCAGCGCTTTATTTACACACCAGTGCAAAAGATAATGTGCATCAAATGGACGGTCTACGCGTTTCGGCTCCTGCCTTCCACTGGACCATAGAGTCCCTGGGTCTAGACCTTACTTATATAGTGCAAATAGTGTAAGTACCCTCTACCATTTCCATGGTCATCTAGACCAACCCAACCCAGCAAGGTGTATATACATGGCCAGTACATGTTAAAAGGTATATACACAAATATGTACAATCAACGTAAAGTACATTAGTCAAAATCTATGACCATATATAATAAAGTATTATAGAGTTTCATGGTCTGTTTTACATATCATTGCGCAAATAATTGTAAAGGTATATACATAATTATGTACAATCAACGTAAAGTACCTTAAACAAAATTCTATGACCATACATTCAAAATAAAGTATTATCAGGTTTCATGGTCTATTATTACATGTCAATGCGCAAATTTAGTGTGAAGTACCCCTTTGTAAAGAACCGAAGGTTTTTTATAAAATAAAGTATGTACAAAAAAATCATTATTTACATTTAGATCCATCCCCTTTAAGAGTGTTAATTTGGAGGATCACTTAAGTTAAAGATGGTTATAACTTGTGGAGAAACAGTCAGTTTCTAAAGTTTTACGAGAAGAGAACTTAGGTCTTTAAGCTTAATAAGTTGTTGCATAATTCACAATAAAGTATCTACAATATATCTACAGGAATGAATACCAAAACAGTATAAAACGTCATTATCAAGGTACCACATGACCTACCGTATATAGCTTTATATACCATCTTGACCAACCTTACTATGCAAACAACCATAATTCATGTGAAGTACTTATATTTTCAGCTTTTTCTCTTCTAAACATCCAACTACTATTAAACTATAAACCATCATTCCTTCCATTCATTATCTTCTCAGGAGGGGATGCTAGGATCTTAAATGATTTATCGGTTCAGAATCAATTATTCATAACATGTACACATTCTAGTATCAAAGGGACAACATTTTCCACATTCTTAAGAGTTCCACAGGTTTGAAATCAAAGTCTCATTGAATTATCTTAAGATCAAAGGATCAAATCACAAATGTACATACAGTTCGGCATCCAAATTATGACCAAACGGTGCTTCAGTTCCCATACTGAGTATCATTCTCGATTCTAGGCGTCTTAATAGTTGTAACTGGTCACCACCTCGTTCTGGAAGTTTGCACAGTTTTATTCCAGAATATTTCAAGAGGGTGGTGTCACTCTGGTGGTGTTGGGCAAAGTGTGTGGCCATTGGGTAACACGGGTCCTTGTTTTTTATCGCCCTCAGATGTTGTAGTATTCTCAGCTTGAGTTTATTTACAGTGCTCCCAATGTAATATTTGCCACAGGGGCATTGAAGCCTGTAGATCACACACTTGGAATCACATGTGATATGGTCATAAATGGTTTCTTTTCTGCCATCTTGTAGTAGATAAGATTTGATGTTCACCCCATGTTCACAGGCCTTACATTTATGGCATTTCCAGAAGCCAGGTGTTGTAAGCCATCTCTGTTTTTTCTCCTCCCGTACTACTAGATGACTTTGTGTTAGTATGTCTTCCACGGAGGAGGTTTTCCTGTATGTTATGCTGGGATGTTTTGTCAAACTCTCATTTAAGGTGTTATCCAGACGAAGAACTTGCCAATGTTTTTTGTAGGCTTTTCTCATTTTTGAACTTTGATTATCATAATCAACTATTAGTCTGGTTATCTCTCTGCTCTGATCAGTTTCCTGTTCTTGGTTTCTTCTTAGTTTCTTATTTTTTGGGGACAATAGTTCTTCTCTTTTCTTCAGGTGCATCCGGCTTTTTGCAATGGTGATGACCTCCATTGGGTATCCTCTTTCAAGGAATCTGGAACCCATATTCTCTATTTCTGCATTCAAATCATTTTCCTCGGAGCAGTTTCTTTTTGCCCTTAGCATCTGACCATAAGGGATGCTCCACTTCAGTCTTATCGGGTGTCCACTGTTAGCATGTAAAATGCTATTGCATGCTGTTGGTTTTCTGTGGATTTTCGAGCAGAGTTTATTATTCTTAACAAAAACTTCTACATCGAGGAATATTAGAGAATGAGAGTTGATCGTCGATGTAAACTTTAGACTGAATCGATTGTGGTTCAGAGATTCAGTAAAGGCTTTCAATGAGTTCTCATCTCCGTCCCATATGACGAACAAGTCGTCTATGAAACGACACCAAAATTTAATTTTTGGCCCATCCGGGTTCTCATCATCTCTCTTCAGCACCTCACTTTCCCATTGCCCCATCAGGATGTTCGCATACGTGGGTGCAAAAGATGTCCCCATTGCTGTCCCCTGCTTCTGGAGATACGTCTCCCCCAGGAACAGAAATGCATTATGGGTCAGGCAGTATTTGAGCATCTCCAGTAACATTTGAGAGTGTTCTAGGAAATTTACAGATCGTGTCATTAAGGATTCTTTAACAGCCTCAATACCATCCTCATGACGTATTGAGGTGTAAAGTGAAGTGACATCGATGGTTGCCATTCGATAAGTTGATTTCCATACAACTGTGGATATTCTCTGCAAAAAATCCATGGTGTCTCTTAAAAAAGAAGGTAAGCTGGTTACATAGTTCATCAAGAATATGTCTATAAATCTAGAGGTGGATTCCAAAAGGGACCCTATTGAGCTCACAATGGGTCTCCCTGGTGGATGGTCTAGTGACTTGTGAATTTTTGGGAGGAAGTATATGGTTGCCATTATTGGGTTGTTGGTCTTGAGGTAACTATATTCATCAAAATCCAGTAGACCCCTATCCTTCCAGGTTAATAACATCGAATGATATTCATTGGTCCACTCCTCCATTGGATTAGTGCTCAATTTTTCATAATGTCATAATTTCATAATCCTGGTTAAGGAGTTGTCGATTTGCCTCCTCAATGTAGTCCTTGACATTTTGGATAACGAGGTTGCCCCCCTTATCAGAAGATTTTATAATTATGGACACATCATTTTTTAAGTCCATCATTGCCTTTTGTTCTTCCGAGGAGAGGTTATGTTTTTTAGTTTGTCCGTTTTTTCTGGTTTTGTTTGAGATTTTCATTATTTCCTCAACCATAAGCTCTTGGAACAAGTCGACTTTGTTGCCAGGTGGTAGTTGTGGGCAAAATTTAGAATTCCTTTTTAGACCGCTGTTTCCACTTATGTTGGTCGGTAGACCAATGCCTTCACAAAAGTTAATTTCCATTTCCGGTGTAATTGTATTATCCTCTTGGCTACAGGAGGGGATTTCTTTGATCGATGTCAGGGTTATCATAGCAGTTAAATCCTTCTGTGTAACTGTTGATATAGTTTGTATTTGAGGTACACGGGCTTTTTTGATATTCCGATTTCTTTCAGCAAAGTGTTTCTTCAGTTTCACCTTTCTGCAGAATTTGTAGAGGTCAATGCGTGCGTTCGGTACGTTCATAGATTTTGTCGGGCAAAAGGAGAGACCTTTATTTAAAAGTTTATATATATATATATATATCTGTATATATATTTATATAGATAAATTAATTAATATTCCCACTACAGTTAATAATAGGTGCTGGCCACTAACCTTAATTAATTTACTATTCCCACTGCAGTGAGCATTAAGTCAGGGTAGGTGCTGGACGCCAAACTTAATTATTTACTATTCCCACCCCAGTTAGCATTAAGTCAAAGTAGGTGCTGGACACTAAACTTAAGTACAACAGTTGCAGTGATAGAACAAACGGTATGACTAAGTCTAAGTCATAAGTGGATCAGTTCTTGATATGTTGACACGTAGTTGGAGCGTAGATACAGCACACATGTGTTTCATCGTAAGACGAATTTCTCAAGGCTGTTGCTAAAAAATATAGAATGTACAGCTGAAATTTAGAACAACAGGGGAAATACCATTTAGATCTCTCAGTGTCAAACACTCCATGTCACTCTAAGGGGGTCATTATGAATGCGGACGGTTCGCCACCGCCGGCCAGGCGGTTGCAATCCGGCCTTAACAGAGGCGATAGGCCCGTCATCACAAGCCCATTTTTCCACCTCCAAATTAGCATGGCGATGGGTACCGCAGTGGATGGAAAGTCTCTCCACCGCTTTTCCGCCTGTCAGATTGCCGGCCGAGCAGAAAAGGCACACAATAAGGTGGTGGTGCCTTGCAGGCACCGCCATCCTTATTATGATGTATGTGGTGCGTATACAATGTAATAACAGCAAACAAGTAGATAATAAAGCCAGGGAGAAACAACATGTAGGAAGCACAGTAACCAATTAAAAAGTACAACATTGAATTTATTTGTAAATGTACATATTTAAGGTAAAAACATTTGAAACTCAAAAAACATAAACATAAGAACAAATTAAGAAACCAATTAATTCAATACAAAGGGATTATCTTTCTAACACAGTTACACAAAAATTCATAAAACAGTGGCAGAAATAATCATCTTGTAGTATCTGCCGTTTTGCCTCAACCGTTTCAAAAACTTGTAACGACTGTCAAAGTTACATGCCCCCCACTACTACTAAAACAAATCCTGGCATGTAAGGGACATTATTATCCCTCGATGTTTCTTCCTTCACCCCTAACCTTTTGTGCGGCATGTTCTGTGCTTCCTACATGTTGTTTCTCCCTGGCTTTATTATCTACTTGTTTGCTGTTATTACATTGTCTATTTTCCCTGTATAACAAATCCAGTTGTCTAGCAGGGGGTCTTTGTTATTTACGCCAGTATTTGGTGCGTATGCCTTCCCATGGTGGAGACTCTGCCATGGAAAGCCAGATGGTAAATGGCTTTGGGGGCCCGTTGTGGGCCCCGGGAGGTTGGGGGTTTGGGTGGCTGCACTTGGGGGATACCCATGGTACCCCCTTCATTGGCATGCACAAGGAGGCAGGCACCGCACGGTGCCTGTCATGTAGATGCTAATGCACAACATTAAACCTTTACATTGCGGTGGGTGCTGCTTATAGCACCACCGACGCAATGTAAAAGATGGCGGTCGCATCCTAATTGACCCAGCGGGACTGCAGCACCTCTGGCAGGTAGTCCATTTTTCCGTAATGGTGTCTGCCCGCCATCATAATGGGTCCTTGAATGTCTTAAAAGAGTGTATTGAGACACATGTACAACAAATCCAATAAGAGAATGTGTACGATAGAGACCTAGCCCCATTTAGAGCCATAAAAGACATACTCAAATATGTGAACACTACAGTCGATATAGAAGATTAATGAAAAAAATATATATCAGAAAACCTATTAACCCATTCTTCGTTCAAAGAGCAAAACAAAATAATGTGAAAAGGGATCAGCCAGCCCTTGAAGGCTCTAGAATTCAGTCAAAAAAGTAAAAAGAAAGGAAGAGAAGAAAAGAAGAAGGAGAATCATATAATCAAACAAATACCTCAAAATAGTGTCCAAATGAATGAACGTAATCAATTTAAACACCCTTTTTTTAAAAATTTTAAAGGGTTCAAGGATATCACTTTATTCCATAAGTATCCAAGAAATGCAGAGTTTCTCACCTAGGTACAAAATGATTACATAGAAAAAACATAAATATAGACTTTTAGATGGTACGAACCGTGTTCAGTTAAAAAAATGAGATATTTCAAATATTTTATTTTAAAAGAAATACCAAATGGGTTCTCAAAATGGGAACAAGTTACACCCTTAAGTGTTAAATTCATGTCATGGAGCTTGTCTACAAACTCTCCATCCAAAGCGTCATTAGTATAAGGTAGTCAATTTGAAAATTGGCTATGCCAGCATGTAAAGTTATCAAAAGTATATCAAAAACTAGACTTAACACAGTCAAGCCTGAGAAGAACTTAGTCAAAGAGAGGGGGTGGTAACCGATTACTGCTGGCACAATCCCAGGTGACACTTGAAATGAAAGAATGTTAATTCACTTGAATGGATAGCCTAAAGAAGTGAATATGCTTGCATAATCTACATCATTTTACCTCCTAGCAGCAGGAGAGCTAGGCAACTCGTTGTGGTAGACAAGAAGAGGCAGTGTATCAAGCCTCTAAGAATCTTGTAGGTATCAAGGACCCCCTGATGTGGATGAGACTCCTGGGTCAGGGACAACAATTTTTTGTAAAAGCAAATACCCAGGCAGGCTTTAAGTACAAAAGCTGGCTAAATAAGGAAACAATATTAAAATACACAAAAAGTGATAAAAATGATTGCTGCAATGGACTGAAATGATATCAAAAGAGATACTCTTTAATATAAATATAAAAGATGAATGTATACATATAATTGATAAATTACACAATAGACAGATTATATCGTAAAATTTATGTGACTGTTTTCAGAATATATAAAAAACTTCATTTTTCTGATACATTTTAGAAAATATGTTTGTAATTATAATGTTAAGGATAGAGTTTTGTTTGTAATGGTTGTGAAATATGAAATATTTAGGTTTTCCAACTACTTTTCTCAAATGTGTTTTGTACTACTACATTAGTCTGGCTAAGAAACTTGATCAATTGAAGAACATTTTTATGTTGTATGAGAGCAATGCACTGTGATCTTAAATTTATTTAAATATTATCATTGTATTTTTCTGTTTAGAAAAAGTGGCTGAACATCCATTTTGTCCTGATGAAGACAAATGACTTTGTCGAAACGCGTTGACACACGACACACAGCCCTATTCTCCATAATCAGAGAATATTATTGAAGAAAAGAATCTTTTTTTATATTCTATGAAGTTTCTTATATATTCTGAAAACAGTCACATACATTTTACGATATGATCTGTCTATTGTGTAATTTATCAATTATATGTATACATTCATCTTTTATATTTATATTAAAGAGTATCTCTTTTGATATCATTTCAGTCCATTGCAGCAATCATTTTTATCACTTTTTGTGTAGTTTAATATTGTTTCCTTATTTAGCCAGCTTTTGTACTTAAAGCCTGCCTGGGTATTTGCTTTTACAAAAAATCAAGCCTCTAAGAAGACATGCGTCATCTGAACCCCTCTAATAAAAAGTGAAAAAAGGGCACTAAAAATATGACCGTAATTATATGAGACTGAAAGGGTCTAAATCTTGTTATGTTACCAATCGCAGCATACAAAAGTTAATCGGCACTCACCGATGTGCGCGTTGCTCCTTTCTCTCATTCCGTAAAGTTATTGAACTGCCATTACAGCGTTCAAGTTTAAGTATTTGGTGCGCATGCACGGTACGTCCAAGGCGTAAAAAGAGGGCGTGCTTTGGTTACTTGATATATGCAAAACCACAGCCATTAAGGTAGTTCAGAACACTATCACTACTTTCTATCATCAAAAGAGCATGGATCCAGAGATCATATGCCCTGATAGGCTGTTTTCGAGTATAACCGTAATGATAATTCTACTGAGATGAAAATAAGTCTCCACTAACGGACATTGTTGATCCGATTTAAGTCCCACAACAATCACCCCCTTGTTGCTACCTTAAGAAAGGAATTAAACAACAACAAACAACAAAAGGTGCATTTTACAAAATTCAGCCCTACATTTGTTGAACATAGGAGCATATTATACAAACCTGAATCCCTCATATACACAACAAACATAAAAACTGACTATGAAAATCAGTGTGGGAGCCCAACAATAGCGATATATCAAGTACATTTGGTAAGAAATCCCTAGGCATTGCAATGTAGACAGTTCCAGAGACAACAGAAAAAGTGAGAAAGAATAGAGTCATGGAAAGCAGCCCTTCAAACTTTTAATAGGTATAGGGACATGCTGTGATAATAAGCATACAGTTCATATTTAGTTCCAAGTCATCATGTATAGCATGACAAAAAAGACTATACTGGACACTGAACTTAATTAATTTACTATTCCCACTCCAGTTTGAATTTAGGGTCTCATTAGGATGGCGGGCGGATGCACAACAGTGGTGCTGCTGGCGGTGGGTGAAAATGTCCTTTTCCACACTCCAGCAGCGGTCCTCGCACCAGCCATATTACAATGGGCTAAATAGCCCATTTTCCTTCCGCCATGGAGTGACGTGAACTACCAGAAATTTGAGCCCGGCACAGCGGAATGATATCCTGTTCGCCGTACAAATCACGAAGCCCCAAACAGCCCATCACACCGCAGCGGAGAATCCACCCACCCAGAGACGGCGGAAGCATGACAGCGGAGCGTGAAACCAGACTCCTGGTCATGTCACCACAGCGGTGAAGACGCAGGAAAACCTGCTCACAATGTAGTAGGCAGGGCCTGTGCCAGGTATGGGCAGTCCGCAAAGATTTACAGGGCTCCGCCTCCACCCTTCAGACACTACGCTTTCCACACCCATTTGGGAACATGCTGTTTGCTCCTCCTATGCCCCCCCTGTACAATTCATCTGCCATGTGTAGCCAGACCTCGCACCTCACACACCAAAGGACAAGGGAGCCTGTCTTGGAAAGTGGGGGTGGAGAGGAACACCCTGCACAAAAGTTCAGGGGCTGGACTACCCTCCTCCTCACACCAACCTTCCACTCACGTGAAGCAAACAGAGTATGATCACAAAATGAAGAATCACACTGCACATGAACATCCCCTGAACTGTCCACACTGCCTGTCAAGTCACTCACAAGCACCCAACACTGACACCCATCCACATACCCATATCATTGGTCAGAAGCAATGGAGGAAAATTAATGGCCAACCAACAGTGGAGTGGACAGTGCTGGAAAACCATTAAGCAAGCCACAAAGCATCTGAACTTCACATGCAAGAGAAGGAACATATCACACCAACCTTAGGCCCTCAAATTAGACATGGATGTCAGAGTGAGTGAAAATAAACCAAAGTGACATCTGTGAAACAACTCAGGGATCCATTAAGGCAAGCCTTGCATAGGTACAGGAATGATAGGAAGTGGCTGAAGTCAGACAGTGACCAGCCACACATCTGTCTCAACTTACTTGACATGTGTATGCCATCAATACAGCACACATGGCCCATTGTCACGTTCCTTGACTGTCAAACACAGGTATTACCGTCACACATACCCATCCTCTACCCACCTCACACCTGCAGCACTCAACACCTGGGAGAAATGCACATAATGGTCAAAATGGTGTCCTGTGAGTTCAATGACAACCAATCACACTCTCTGTGGTGCATCCACAAACATCACACTCAGGGATGCCTGAACCAATGCCAATGCTGAACAATAGCCAAACACAAAGTTCACAACCAACATACACAGAAGTCCCACAGGCCCACATATGGGCAGCCAAACAGTGGAAAGGCAATGTGACCCTAGACAGAACAGGAGTACACAACATTGTCACTCTAGACCAATGCCAAGACACCATACCTCAACAATAACAAGAAGTGTATTCTCAAAAATCAATCATGAAAACTAAATGGGATCAATGGGACAATCAGCTAACACAGACACCACACCACTCATCAAGTGAACAAGGTGCCATAATGTACCACAAGCATGCACATGCACAATACTGACAAGTGACAGGTTAAAAATAGGAGGACAAACCACCAAAGTGCACTCAAAACAACCTGGTAACAAGAATCCACCTTGATGCATGTGACAGACACACAAGTAATGCACACTACACCTGCAACACACATCTGAATGTATCACACAGCAACAACTACCCACACACAACGTCATGCAAATAGAAAATGACACACACATAGCAGCTGTCAGTAGAAAGAGCCAACACAGGCCAAACACTGCATACATCCACCACAAAAACACACCAGATGCACATGCCAATCCATCACATTGAAAACTCAGCTGGACATCAGGGGGACGCATAGCAATCAAGTACAAGGCAACATACTCTGACAACATTGCATGCACACCAAGCAGTGTGTGCACACCAACGAAACCACTAGCACACACATCTGAGTGCCACACCATGAACTCCCACAACACAAATAATCACAGCACACAGAGAACCTCACACTCATGAAGGGTAGCAGTACCTCAGCAAACAGACATACAGCTTAGCCATACCCACAGATGCACAACTCAGGACACCCAGGTGCAAACAGCATGACCAGAGGACTGTGCTGCCAAAACACATGCACTGCTTATGAGCAAGCATGACAGAAAACTAGTATAAGAAAATAACACATAACTAATTGGGAAACTGTCCTGCGTGGCACATTGGCCCTGTACACAGTTCAGCATCACAAAGCATAGTGTAACAAATGAAGTGGCTGGGAGGCTCACACACTGGCAAGCCATGGGGTGGAAGACATTAGATTGAAGTGGTGTGTTCATCAGTAGAGGACAGGTGAGGAGTGAACTGTACACAAACACATAGAGTAGTCACTCACGATGTGTAGGCCTCAGAAGCACCTATAGGGGATGGCATGACTCCACATACAACATACCATACTAGAGCCAAAAATGGGTCAAGTGACAGTATGCGTGAGATAACCCACAAATAATGTAAGTGTGGCTGAGCAGGTCTGCACAGTGAGCACAAACAGTTACAAGACACATGGCTGATCAACAAAACACAACACAGACTTGGCAGTCACACACTCTGCATACTCACCACTGGCAGCAACAACAAGTAGGTGTTCCCCAGGAGTGCAAGAACACACTGACACTCTGCACGTGGCCAACCTACAACTCCTACATGTGCACACAATCTGAAGCGCATGGCAGACAATTGAAACAAACAGGCACTCATCTTCTGGGTCATACATGTGTGCAGTTGGCATTGTAGGGACACACACACATCAACACTACTGACAATGTCAGCCCATTCACATGGTATGACCAATCAAGTTCACATATCCGAATATACCCATGTGACTAGAAAGACAGGCCATCACAAGATGAACACACATCAACACTGCTGTACACATATCAAGAAAGATCAAATAGATATTTTGGACCCTGGGCACCCCACAAGTAACTCTGAGGATAGAAGTCACCTCTGTTGTAGTATTGCATTATAACATGACATGTGTACATGACCTTATGATGAGTATGATAACAGTAGATCATCACAAACACTCATCATTGTACCCATAAGCCTCCGAGTCAAGAAGAACTCAAGTGCCTTTCAGTACTGGCAAACTCAGAAAAAGTAAAACAAGCAATTTACAGTGTTAAAGTGGCATACAAAGCATTTGTCGCAAGCAACCATACCCATACGGAA
Source organism: Lissotriton vulgaris (assembly GCF_964263255.1). NCBI lineage: Eukaryota > Metazoa > Chordata > Amphibia > Caudata > Salamandridae > Lissotriton > Lissotriton vulgaris. The sequence continues at coordinate 821,984,942 of NC_141691.1, read as the reverse complement.
AACAATTTATTTAGCAAGGATACTGACAAAGCAGACAACAGGAGTAACTGTCTTTATTCCATATCACCCAGATAGGCATCAAAAGTAGACAACAGCAAGGCCATTGGCCAGTCCATTGTTCAAAGTAGGTACATGTGTGCATGAGAACCTGCACAGGCAATGGCCATCCAAAGTGACAAACAGCAAGGCCATAGCCCAGTCCATAGTTCAAAGTAGGTACATGTGTGCATGAGAACCTGCACAGGGAATGGTCATCCATAGTGACAAACAGCAAGGCCAGTGGCCAGTTCATAGTTCAAAGTAAGAACATGTGTGCATGAGAACCTGCACTGGGAATGGCCATCCAAAGTGACAAACAGCAAGGCCATAGGCCAGTCCATAGTTCAAAGTAGGTACATGTGTGCTTGAGAACCTGCACATGGAAGGGACATCCAAAGTGACAAACAGCAAGGCAAGTGGGCAGTCCATAGTTCAAAGTAGGTACATGTGTGCATGAGAACCTGCACAGGGAATGGGCATCCAAAGTGAAAAAAAGCAAGGCTAGCGGCCAGTCCATGATTCAAAGTGGGTACTAGTGTGCATGAGAACCTGCACAGGGAATGGATATCCAAAGTGACAAGCAGGCCAGTGACCAGTCCATTTTTCAAAGAAGTTACATGTGTGCATGAGAACCTGCACAGGGAATGGGCATCCAACGTGAAAAACAGCCAGGCCAGTGGCTAGTCCATAGTTCAAAGTAGGTACGTGTGTGCATGAGCACCTGCACGGGGAATGGGTGACTCCATACACTGTGATGGGAATCAACACAGCTTGGGGGATCAAAATGGGTAGTCCAGGCACTGCTGTGGGAGAGATAGGTTTGGGAGGGGGACTTTGCCTCAGACTTGGCTGTCAGTCTAACTGGGAGGTGGCTCATTGGCATGGCCAGTTGGAGGACTGGACCTGGGAGAAAGATGACCAGCTGAGGTAGAGGCATCAGTGGCTTTGGGAGCCGGAGCGCTGCTTGGACTGGGTGGCGTGGTGGCACAGGGAGGTGGAGACATGCTGCAGTGAAACACAGTGTGTAAGGGTGTATGTGGAGGGCTTCCTCTCCACTTCTTGAGGATTCAATTGGCAAGAACTGCCTTGTTAGGAGTGGGAAGTGGGGTGGGCACAACAGGCACACTCTCCATCGAAGGGGGGTCAGGTGCAGGTGGTGGCCCTCCCTGTGGTGATCTGCTGTATCTGGTGGTATGCTTGCCCTGGCCTTGCCTTTTCTCCTCTATCTCCTGTTGACCAGGTGAACCCCCCAGATTGCCCTTCTGTCCCAGCTCACAGAGGTGTGTGGGAGTTGAGGTTGTGGGTGAATCTGCCTTAGAGAGCTTTTTCTGCAGACTCTTTTCAGGCACCAGCTTCACAGCAGGCACAGCAACTGTGTGTCTGTCTTTGGGAGCAAGTTTTAGGACTGGAGTGTCCTTGGATGGGGCTGATTTATATGCATGTGAGCCTGAGGCCTGCTTCTTGGCTTGATGCTTCTGAGTGTCACCTGAAGGACTTTTGCCTTTGCGCTCCTGTTTGACTTTTTTTTGTTTTGGGATGGGGCTGCGCTCTGGGCCACTTGGAGTGCTGCTGTTGTGTGTTGCATGTAAAGAACTGGGAGACTGGGGCCTGTGGTGTGTGGTCACTCTCGTCAGATTTTGCCACTGGCAGGCTGGTTGCCGAAGGGACTGGAGATGGACTCTGAGCCTGTGACAGCTGAATGACTGCCGTCACTGTGAAGGACAAAGACTGGACAGTTCTTTGTAGCCTACCCACGTCAGAATAAATGCCCTCCATTAAGGCAACTACCTGTGCCAACTTCTTGTCATGATCCTTGAAGGCATTCAGGGGAGTAGTCTGACCCAAACACAGCTGGTGCAAAATGTCCACTGCCTCAACACTGAGGGCAGCAGGGGAGACAGGGGCTGGGGCAGCGGTACCTGGGGGTAGGACACTCTACCCTTCTTACTGCTGTGGGCAGGGGCAGCACTAGTGGAAGAAGCCAGTAGGGTGGGTACTGGACGAAGTGTGGTGGAAGAAGAGGCAGATTTCCCACTCCCTGTGGCCGCCAAAATCTAATACTCACCGCTGGCATCAGATGGCGTTGAGGTTGGTGTTTCTGGGTGTGATTCTTCAAGGGCATTACTGTCCCCCTCAGAGGCGCTAGTCACATCAGTGTCAGTGAGCTCATGTGTAGCAGTCATGCAAGATGCCTCACCACTGGTGTCCATCCCCTGTCCTTCTGTGCCCTCGGTAGATGCTGCAAGAGCCTGAGACGTAGGTTCTGTTTAGTGCCATACTCACAAGCATCATATGCAAGCAAAGCACCAAACAAGATGATGATACACCCATGTTGCACACACCCCTGTGCAGTCTGCATGTGCAAACTTAATGTAAAAATCAGAAGATGCATGGTAATGTGCATACTTGGCATTAATGACCCATGTTATGTTCACACAGCCAAATAGCTTGCCTGTGCCTCCATGTAACCTGACATACAGATTCCTGTAAGCACACCTATGTGCATGTAGTTGAAAATGATGTACATCTCAACATGTTGCCATAGTCACATTTGGAGTCACTTTAAGGGGACACCACAGATACAGGCTTCCAAATGTCCTTTTGCAATGGCTATAAGCTCCTGCTATCCACCCTGTTGTGCTTTGAAGCACAACTACAATTCCACATTGGTGTCAGATGTGTAGTTCTCACAATATCGAGGTCAGGCACTCCACACATCGATGAAAGCACACTAAGATAAGGCACACTGCAGTTCAGTGCCCGGGGATGTCCGTGGCTTCCCTAATGCAGCCAATGTCTTAAGGCCACATCTCGATACCAAAGGGGATGATGGACGGAGCGTTTGAGAAAATCAAACACTCACCCCCAGTCAACTGATCTGGCTGTAGTCCATCACCATTCTTTAGCTCACTCCACCACCCCAGTTCAGACATGGCCATATGCAAATCAGTCTGACCCTGTGCCTCATGGGAACAGTCCAGCCGGAACTGCTAAGGCATGTCTTCTCTGGACCGGAATCGAGCATCCTGCGACTGGTTTTGGATTCATAATCCTCATCAGCTAGGCTATCTTGAATGCATTAGTAGAGTGAGCAAGGGACCCACGTCTGGGCATACCCTGCCAACTTAGGGCGAACAAAGCGATACCAAAGGGGATGATGGTCGGAGCGTTTGAACAAATCAAACACTCATCCCCAGTCAACTTATCTGGGTTTAATCTATCACCCTTCTTTAGCTCACTCCACCACCCCAGTTCAGACATGGCCATATGCAAATCAGTCTGACCCTGTGCCTCATGGGAACAGTCCAGCCCGAACTGCTAAGCCATGTCTTCCCTGGACCGGAAATAAGCATCCTGGGACAATTTTCTGACTCATAATCCTCATCAGCCAGGCTATCTTGAATCCAGTGGTAGAGTGAGCTAGTGATCTACGTCTCGGCATACCCTGCCAACTTAGGGCGAACAAAGCAATACCAAAGGGGATGATGGTCTGAGCGTTTGAGCAAATCAAAAACTCACCCCCAGTCAACCGATCTGGGTTTAATCTGTTACCATTCTTTAGCTCACTCCACCACCCCAGTTCAGACATGGCCATATGGAAATCAGTCTGACCCTGTGTCTCATGGGAACAGTCCAACCCGAACTGCCAAGCCATGTCTTCCCTGGTCCGGAAACAAGCATCCTGGGACTGGTTTCAGATTCATGTTCCTCATCAGCCAGGCCATCTTGAATCCAGTGGTAGATTGAACAAGGGACCCATGTCTGGGCATACCCTGCCAACTTAGGGCAAACAAAGCGATACCAAAGGGGATGATGGACAGAGCGTTTGAGCAAATCAAACATTCACCCCAAGTCAACTGATCTAGGTTTAATCCATCACCATTCTTTAGCTCACTCCACCACCCCGGTAAAGACATGGCGATATGCAAATCAGTCTGACCCTGTGCCTCATGGGAACAGTCAAGCATCCTGGGACCGGTTTCGGATTCATAATCCTCATCTCAGCATGCAATGTCAAGGGCCATTACATTAAAAACATGAGAAAGTACATGTAGCGTAAATGCATGACAGCTGCACTCAACACAGAGACCACTTACACTCCATAGAATCACACTAGAAACATCACAGAGCTCTGCACTGGCTCAGGGTTGGGATACATGCAGTCACTCACACCCAAAGTCACACTTCGCAGAAGACTCACCTCCAACTTGCTGTTGATGGGCCCTCAAGCGTCCATCCAGCTCTGGCTGTGTCACTGCCAGGATGCAGGCGATTAGTGATATCATGCTCCTAAGTGCCAACCTGCCAGTCTAAGGGAGCATCCCCAGTGTCATCTCTGCCACATTTTTGCTCAGCCGGCAGATGTCATCTCACCTCTTGTGACAGTGTTCATGCCATCGGTTGGAGACACCTAGGGCCCGCACATTGACTGCAATGGCGCTCAATAATGCCTAACGCTGGTATACTTTGAGCTGCAGGCATGGGAGACAGGAGGTAGACATTTCAATAACACTGGGTTATGTACCACTGTGTCTCAGTACAGGAGCATACACAAACTTAGCACAGCTCTTCAGATATGTTCAGCAGAGGCCTTACAGTATGACACATAGTACATTAGCATAAGATAATTGTACCTAAATGCATGCAGGTATCAGGATGGACACAGTACCTGGCCATCTCATACACATGCAGAATGCCAGCACAGAAAGCAATGGGAAGAAGGCCCACATCTGCGATGCAGTTTGTGAGTGAGCAAGACCTCCATTACATTGTAAATGATGTGTCAGGGCAGACTCACTGTGTCCAACACTGCACACCCCTCAATGTCCTTGGCCTGTGAATTGCTCACTGTGTCATGGAGGTCACATTTAGGGACAAGATCTTACATTCTCACACCCTTCTCACAAGGTCTGTCTTGTGCAATCCACAAGCCTAAGATAGCTCATTGATGAATAGGGTGGCAGAAAACACATATGTCTAACTCTCTCCATTCAGGGATGGGTAGCTGTCAAATTGGCCAGTAACTGTGCAGGACATGGGAGCTCCCACTGAGGTTAAACGTGGGTACAGGCCAGTCACATGCATGTACAATATGAGAGGGCAAACAGTGCCTACACATGCGAGACAGTACACATAATGAAACAAATGGAAGGGGGATAATTCAGAAGTACAACAATCTGCTGTGTCATATGGGAATTTCCACCAAGAGTGTCACCATCAGGCCTTTCACTCATGTGCATAATGCTTACAGATTCATGGTTGCAATCTACAGTCAAACACACTTCCATCAGTTCCCTCTGGATGACAAGTCTTTTTAATGTCACAAATGAGCATGTGAAAACCTCATGGACTCAGACATCCATTAGCACAGGCAATGTCTGTTGTGACTTCCACTTTCCAAAACAGCAGTGTCACTTTATGGCTGCAAAAACACTGCATGTCTCTCCCATCCTGAAATACAGCCAGGGATCTGTGGAAATTAGGCTACAAACCCCATTTACCTGAAGCCAGCATTCTAGGCAGTTTATCACACAAACCCACATTCTCAGGCACATACTGAAGCAGATCAACTTCATGTGTGCACTCCCTGCACTCTCCTACTTTCACTCTGAAACACTTACCATGACATCAGTAACACCATATTGCCTCCCATACTGTGAGAGCACCTCGCCCACTAGGTCCTCCAGCTCCTCTGTGGTGAAGGGACGGGCCCTGGTGTTCTCAGTTCTCGCCATCACTGGGTCCATGAGACAGGAACAGCAGCAGTTGGTGGTGAAGAGTGGCAGTCAGCAGTGTCAGGAAGAAGTGGAAATGTGTGGCTGTCTCGCAGACATACATAGCCCACTAGGGTTGTTTCAGTGGTACTCAGCTGCTTGTATTCCAGGTCAGCTTATTTCAAATGTGACCAATAACGGGCCCCCCTTTAGCGGAGCACGTCTACCGCGATTTTCAAAAGATCATTTGTCTTCCACGTTTGCGGTTCCCATTGGCTGTAAAGGCATGGGCATTGGCGGTGACACACCTTCAAGCTAGCCAGGAATTACAGAAAGCCTGGCATGACCAAAAGGCTGTTTTAACTGTGTATCAGCCAGGACAGAAGGTATGGGTGTTGGAGCCAGTGGCCCCACCATCTCTCCAAGACAATTGGAGATGGCCCCATACCTTACTTGACCAGAAGGGAGACGTTGCCTACCTTGTGGACCTTGGAACTCCCAGGAGCCCTCACAGGGTGCTCCATATGAACAGGCTCAAGCCATATGTGGACAGGTAATACATGGGCCTGATCATGGCTACTGATGAGGCACAGAAGGAAGAGAGTGACACACTCCCTGACCTCCTCTCACAGAACCCCTTCCAACGCACAACAAGGGCCACACTCTGGACTTGGTCTGGTACTCCCTTCCTTTCACCAGCCCCGTAACTATTAGTCTCTGCCCTTGGTCCGACCACTACTTACTTAGCGGTCGGCTCTCACTTCCTAAGCAAAGAGGCAGTAGACCCCCAGACTGGAAAGTGGTGTGGAGTTGGAACCAAATTTGGGCCGATTACCTGGTTACTACTCTGCAGGAATCAGCGGCTCCCACATTCACACAGGGAAATCTTGACACAGGAAGTATGGCCATGACAGATAGGTTACAAAATGCTATTGATAAGGCAGCTCCGACACACAGGGCCAGAATTAGAAGCCAAGGGTAAGGGAGCCCCCTAGTTCAACGAAGCCTTAAGAACCCTGAAACAAACCCTCCACCAAAGCGAAAGAGCCTGGCATAAAGCTTACGATCCATGCGCCCGGCGAGATTACTGTACCATGTTTGCAACTTACAAAAAAACAATTCTATCATTTAAAGCAGAATTTTATGAGACTAAAATCACTGCAGCAGAAAATACACAAAAAGAGACCTTTTGAATCTTGAAAGAACTGAGACAAGTCAAGGAACAGAAACCTCAGTTTGGCCCGGAAGATTGCAATAACTTCCAGTCCTTCTTTGAAACAAAAGATAAAGATCTAATAATGGAAATCCACTCCACCCCCAAGTTGTCATGCACACTGGCACCTATACTACTGCCCCCACTTTCACTGAACCCCTCACCACCTTTCCCAATATTACGCACGATTCCCTGTCCCATCTAATAGGGAAGCTGAAATCATGGTCCCCGGCCGACCCTTACCCACTCAGGATCTTTAAGTAGGCGCTTCCTGGCATGGAAAAGAAGGTACTTTCACTTCTCAATCAATCCCATGCCACAGGACACGTAACCTCCAACTTTAAGGAAGCACGTGTCATCCCACTTCTGAAAAAGCCTGGGGCCAGAACAAGAAACTTGAAAAATATTAGGCCAATCTCACTGTTCCTGTTCCTCGTAATGGTACTAGAACAACATGTACTGAAAACCCTGACCAATCACATTAAAAGTAACCACCTTCTACAACCTAACCAGGCAGGGTACAGGGCGCGTCACAGCACAGAACTGGTGATGCTGTCTGTTCTAGATGAACTTAGATTGAGGGCTGACAAGAATACACCATGTACCCTGGTCCTACTGGACCCATCCGCGGCATTTGATACAGTCAATCATGACCAACTAATGTCACGGATTTGGAGTTGGGGATCCAGGGCACAGCTCTTACATGGCTGCACTCTTTCCTTAAAGGCCACTCCCAGAGAATACAACTGAATGACCATGTGTCCGTTTTAGGACTACTTTCATGCAGGGGACTGCAGGGATCGGCATTATCACCACTGCTGTTTAACTCCTACCTCCAACCCCCGATAGCGGCACTGAACTATATGGAATGCCAAATCTATAACTATGCTGATGACACCCAAATTGTCATTCAGATAGACAACTGCACGACAGCCCATATAAGATTCCAAAACATTTTGAAATTCATGGTTAACTGGATGACGGCCAACTCCCTTAAAATCAACCCGGAAAATGGAAGTATTGGCCGTCACTTCAGATTCTAACCCGTGGAAAGAGCTCTTTTGCCCACAAGAGCTTGGTGCCTACCCAGAGTCAGCTGTGGCTGTAAAAAGTCTGGGTATCAAAATCGATGCCAAGCTCACTATGATCCAAGAGGTATCGATAGTTGTGGGAACATGCACAGGCATGCTGAGACTACTGTGTAAGCTTGAACCATTACTCACCTTCAATACACTTAGAAAGGCAGTATCTGCTCTGATACTGTCACGTCCTTATTTCGGGAATGCCCTGTATATTGGCCTCCCGGGTAACCATCTGATCAGATTGCAGGTGATTGTGAATGACGCTGCTAGGCTTATCTTTAGAGCGCCCAGATGAACACATGCATCACCCTTGCTTAAAGCCTTCTATGGCCAAGCCCCCAGCTACATCCAGGACCGTCTTGCCAACCATGCCTCTAGTAGGATGCTACTGTCCTCCGAGGCCAACCTTATGACCTGCCCACGATTTAACAAGTCGTTGAAAGGAGGAAGAGCTTTCTCCTCATCCATCCTCCCTATTTGGAACAACCTGCCAGAGAATATACGCAAGGAACACGCTCTCGGTTCATGAAGAAATTAAAAACAGTACTTTTTGTGGAGGCATGGGGTGCAATCTGAACCCCCCTTGTGAATGCTGGATCTTTTTTTTCTGACAGCTCTTAGAGATCTGCTGGTGATAATGTGCTTCATAAATTAAATCTAACAAAACATAACATAACCCTGATGATGGTTCAGTTGATGGTAGCCTTGGCCGGCAGCCTTACTGAACAATAACAAAATCATTGCAGGAAGGTCCTCAATCAGTACAGACATATGTTTTGACTGACTCCAAGTCAGACTACCTGTTGTACACATAAGGTGGACACAGGGGACAGTCTGCCTTTTAAAAATAAGATTTACTGGCAACCTGATCATGTCATGGACTGTATCAGGACTGAAGTCCAGAAGCTGTTAGAACTGGGAGTGATTAATTAATTAATTGTGGGTTTCTAACGCGCTAGAATCGACTCCCGAAGGAGTATCTCTGTGCAATAGACCGCTGGGAAACCCGCCCTAGCTTTACCTGTGAGATGGTCCCTACTGGGTGTCTCCAAGGTGAAACCAGGCATCCCCGGCGTATGTGGGGCCGTTGTGGAGATGAGGCAAGCTAATGCCCAGAGTTGCCGAGTGTGATCCCTGGTTAGATTAGGCACCGAAGTGAGAATTATCGATTCCGCTGACCCTGGTCCACGACCCTGCCGTGTCGGGTATTGAACCCTGGTCCCGGTCCGTTCTCTGCTCACAGGTCTGCCGCCTCTAACCAGTGAGCCACAGATAGCCCTCAGATAGCCCTTGGGCTAGTCCAGTAGTCTTATTACCAAAACCTCACCCCCAGGGTGGTAAGAGAGAGTAGAGGTCATGTGTTGACTACAGGGGACTCAATGCAGTCACTAGGGCTGATGCTCATCTATTTTCAAGGGCAGATGAACTTATTTACACTTTGTTCTCCGACAAATTCTTAAGTACATTTGACCTGACAGCTGGTTACTGGAAATCAGATTAGCTGAGGAAGCTAAACCAAAAACAGCATTCTCTACCCCTAATGGGTACTACCAATTTGTGGTGATGCCTTTTGGATTGAAGAATGCACCTGCCAGATTTCAAAGGCTAGTTTCTCACCGGTCTGGAAGCCTTTAGTGCCGCTTATCTAGATGATATTGCTGTCTATAGCTCCAACTGGAAGGATCACCCGGTCCACCTGAGAAAGGTTCTGGAGGCCCTGCAAATGGCAGGCCTCACTATCAAGGCCACCAAGTGCCAAATAGGGCAGAGTAAGTTTGTGTACCTGGGCCACCTTGTGGGTGGAGGCCAGGTTCAACCATTGCAGATCAAAATTCAAACCATAATGGATTGGGTTGCTCCAACTACCCAGACTCAGGTCAGAGCGTTATTGGGCCTGACTGGGTACTACAGGAGGTTTGTCAAAGGATATGGTTCCATAGTGACCCTTTGAATGGAATGACTTCCAAATGAATGCCTAAGAAAGTTCAGTGGACAGTAAGTTGTCAAAAGGCATTTTTGATGACCTGAAGCAGGCCATGTACACTGCTCCCATTCTGCCAATTCCTGGCTATTCCAAACAAACAATTCATTGTTCAAACTGACCAATCAATCAATCAGGGGTTTGTTAAAGCGCAACTACTCACCCGTAATGGTCTTAAGGCGCTAGGGGTGGGAGGGGTGGGTTGCAGGTTCAATTCCATCAAGGAGGGGGTTTGTCGAAGAGCTCTTTTTTGAGGTTTCTTGCAAAGATGGGGATCGATGTTATCCATTTGAGGTGGAGCAGAAGGGCATTCCATGCTTTGGCCGCGAGGAAGGAGAAGCAGCGACCTCCCGATCTGGTCTTTCTGGTGCGGGGGACCATGGCATTGGAGAGCTGTGCTGATCGTAGGGTCCTTTGAGGTGCGTGGAATTTGAGTTTGCTGTTCAGGTATGCTGGTCCGGTGCCATGGAGGGCCTTGTGTCCGTCGGTGAGTATCTTGAAGCTGATTCTCACCTCAACGGGGAGTGTGCGCAGGTGCTGGGAGATGTGGCGGGGTTTTGGCAGGTTGAGGACTAGTCTTGCGGTGTGAAAGCAGGAAGATGAAACAGAGTTGATCTGTTGGTCCATTTTGAGCTCGGAGACCAGGATGATTCCCAGGTTGTGTGCATGGTCCGTGGGGGTTTGCGGGTTTTCAATGGCGGTGGGCCCCCAGGTGTCACTCCAGGTATCAGGGGTCGGCCCATAATGAGTACTTCTGTTTTGTTGGTGGTTAGTTGTAGGCAGCTGTTTTTCATCCAGTTGGCGGCGGCTTCCATGCCTTCTCAAAAGTTGTGTCTCGTGGTGTTGGGCTCTTGGATAGGGAGAGGATGAGTTGGGTGTCGTCTACGTATGACACAATGTTTAGTCAGGAGGTTCTGATGATGGGGGCGACTGGAGCCATGTAGACGTTGAAGAGCCATGGGGGACTCTGCAGGTGGTAGGTGTAGGGTCCAAGAGGAAAGAGGGGCATCTGACCCACTGCGTTCTGCCAGAGAGGAAGAAGCAGATCCAGCCAAGGTCCTTGTCCTGGATTCCTGCGTCATAGAGTCTGCGCATTAGGGTGCAGTGAGAGACTGTGTCGAACTCCGCTAAGAGGTGGAGGAGGATGAGGGCTACTGTTTCTCCTCTGTCCAGTAGGGTGCGGATGTCGTCTGTTTCAATGAGGAGGGCAGTTTCCGTACTGTGTTTTTTTCTGAAGCCAGATTGGAGGGAGTCGAGGATGTTGTGTTCTTCAATGAATGTGGCGAGTTGGCTGTTGATTGCTTTCTCAGTGACTTTCGCTGGGAACGGGATCAGGGAGATGGGTCTGTAGTTTTTTAGGTCGGTGGGGTCCGCTGAGTCTTTCTTTAGGAGGGGGTTGACCGTGGCGTGTTTCCAGTCATCGGGGAAGGAGCCGTTTGCCAAGGAGAGGTTGATGGTGTGGTGGAGCATGGGTGCAATGGTATCAGCGGCTCTGTTGAAGATGTGGTGGATGCAGGGATATGTGGGGGACACTGAGTGGATTGACTTCATTGTGTTCAGTGTGTTTTCAGTGGCGAGGGCTGTCCAGTTGTTAATCGCTGGTTTCAGGGTGTCGGGGCGGTTGGTGAGGGTTCAATGCGTTGGTAGCCATTGTCGAATTTGTCCTAGATGCTCTTGATTTTGTGGTGGAAAAAGGTCCTGAGTTTGTCGCAGAGGTCTTGTGATGGAGGGATGTCGGAAGACTCGCTGGAGGGATGGGCAAACTCCTTGATGATGCTGAAGAGTTCCTTGCTGTTGTGCGCATGGTTAGAGAGTGTCTTTAATCGCTTTTTTCCTTGTTTCTCTGAGTTGATGGTGGACGTTGTTGGAGGCTCTGAAGTTGTTGTGGGCTTCTGTGGATTTGGTGTTTCTCCAGGCGCCATCTGAGATCCATCAATGCAGGGTTTGGGTTGCAGTGTTGGGGTTGTCATTTTCTGTGATGGTTGGGGTGGAATTGTTCAGTGAGGAGGTGAGCTGGTTATTTGTGATTTTGGTCCAGTTTATTCGTGGGAGCAGCTTCTGGTCTCTGTGGATGGTGGTTGTTCTGAAGTTAAAGTGGATGAAACAATGGTCGGTCCATGGGAGATCAGTGATGTAGATGAAGGTGATGGAGTTTCCTGTACAGGAGGTCGAGGGTGTGTCCTGCTGAGTGCGTGGGCTTGGTCATGATCTGGCAGAGTCCAATGTTGTGGAGCAGGAAGGATGTGGTATTGGGGTCCAGTTGGTAGTAAAGGTGGAAGTTGATTTCTCCCAGCAGGGTGTAGTTAGTGGATGTGATAGCCTGCGGGGAGATGATGTCCATGATGGAGTTGGCGAAGGGTCCCTGGGGTCCAGGGGGTCGGTAAATGAGGGTTCCTCAGAGGGTGGCATTTGGGCTGGCCAGTATCTTGTAGTGAAGGGCGTTCCATCAGTTCTGTGGGTTCGTCGAGCAGTGTGCTCAAGCGGAGAGGCTGGATTTGTGGACAATGGCGATTCCTCCTCCCAGTTGGGTGGGGTGGTTCTTTCTGGAGATCTTGTATCCTTGGGGGATGGCGATGGCGATGTCTGGTCCTGAGGTGGTGTTGGTCCAGGTTTCGGTGAAGAACTAAACGTCTGGGATGGTGCAGTCGAGGAGGTCCCAGATTTCGGTGGCATGTTCGTAGAGGGATCGGACGTTGAGGAGTATGCATTGCAGGGTCTTTGGTACCCCAGAGACCTCCCATGGCTGCAGCATGTATTATGCCACATATGAGAGGCCATTCAAAATGACACAACAGGCCTGCTACAGCAGACTCTGTGCGATGGTACTTGCAACACTTACTGAAATATAGGTTCACTATATCTATCTAAATCACTACACTTAAAAAGCTATCAGTCATCCCTATGGCAGGCATTATAAAGCCTGAAGGTAGGGTGCTGGGTTTTACATGAGAGGGTGCCCCTGCATCAGCAGAGTCTCTCTACAGCCTTCGGAGATCATTCTCCAGGGTTGTCTGTGATGCAGCCCGACATATACGTTTAAGTGCATTCTAACCTTGAGGTAAATGCTACCTTTAAAACGGTTGCTTGAAAACATGTTGTGTTTGGTGTAAAACAGCTTGGAATCATACCTCCACAACAATAACTGGTGTGGGAGGTATGATTCCACCCTTCCTGAATCATTACTGTGGGTCACCGGTCTACCAGGTATCAGCTTACACGACCTGGGCAGCACAAAATGGATGCTGCCAGCCACAAACAAAATTCTACTCTCCTGCTGCTGAGCCAAGCTCGAGCAAAGGAAGGCATGACAACAGGCATCCTGTCACAGGAAGGTGTGATCACCTCCCAGACAGGATTTAGTGTATTGGGGCCGGGTGCGTGCACTCTGAGACTGTCAGAAAGTGTGCATTGGGGGCACATTTGGTGCCCCAGTGCATAGTCCAGCTCAAACCAGTTCTGGGAGCCATTGGATCCTGCTCTGGCGCTAAACTCGACAAAGGACATGCGTGTAGCCACCCCTCTGTTGTGCCCCTCCCCTAGGAGGGTCCACAGAATCTGCTCAACCCATTCCCATGGGTATAAAGTGGGTTACCTGTCTACAGAACTTTAGATTTTACCTGGATGACATTCTGCTAAGAAGAAATCAAGTACTTCAACTGCCTGACCTACGATTGCTCGACTGAAGAATCTTCTTTGGAGTAAAGGAGTTACTCCCCTGCAGCAGCATGCACCTAAACGCATCTTACCGGTTTGCTTCTCCAGTGCTCCTGCAGACTCCGAAGATGTCAGCAACACAGGAGGTGGGTTCCCAAAGGTCCCTGAGGTAGATATGATCTCTCAGCAATTCTAAGACCAGTATCCCTCGTGGGCATAGTACAACCCGAACCCCTGTGCACAGCGTACATTTGCAAGTGCATATGCTTTTTGGCGATACCCGAGCTTGTGCATTGGACTCCGTGTAGTCTTGAACCCAAGCAGTATTGGCACCAAAGACATCCGACCGCTACTCATTAAGTGCTCTGTGACTGGTGCTTTATAAACTTGCTTGAGGTCTCCTCGCAACCCCTGGTCCGTTGGCCTGTGGGTCCTAGCAAGGGTCACCTCATTTGTTCTTGAGCTTACCTAATTTCTCTAGACATGCCATGATTCTCCTTTGCTTGGAGAGTCCCCTGGACCTTGTTGGTCGACACCATAACCTGTTTCCTCTGACCTTCTGGTTTGCATTTGCCAAGGCTAGTTGATGCTCCAGCTGGACTTCGATCCCTCAGCACTGAACATCCTTTTTGGGACAGCTTACCTCCAGATGCTGGTCATCCTCGACATCTACTGGTCCCCATGGCTGCAGAGTCAAGCATCCCTTCTTCGCACCTGAAACATCCGACATTGGTGGGCATTCGACTACCGAGCCCCTGGTCACTTGCCGTGGCAGGTTCCTCTCACCTCAAATCTAGGCTTGGATTCCACTGGACACTCTTCGGCTTCCTTGCAACAGTTCTTTTTTGCAGCTATCCATTGGAAACAACAAAGTTTTCTGACACCACTAGACCCTTATGCACCTAGATCTCCTGTGATAGGTAACAGGGGTACTTTGGTACTCACTGGTGGGTTGGCCTTAGAACCTCCTATGTTCCAAGGGGTTTGCTTGAAGTCCACGTAGAAGTGTCCTTAAATTCTAAGGGGCAGATTTATGTTGGGAATGTGCCACGTTTGCATCACGCAACTGCGGCGTAAACGTGGCGCATCCCTACGACCCATTTACAACGTGACGCATCTAGGCAGATGCGTCACGTTGTAAAGCCCTGTGCCACTTGTGGGCGTTCCGGCGCAGGGTGGGCGTTCCGGGGCAGGTGCGCCTCGCAAAAGTGGCTGAGTGAAATCTGTAAGATTGCACTCAGTCACTTTCAGGCCAATGCTGCGTCAAAACCCTGCGCCTGCTTGAAGCAGGCGTAGGTCTTGATGCAGCATTGTAAAGATGGGGCACCCCCGAGACTTGCTGGAGCTGTGTCACGCTTGCGACGCAACTCCAGCAATGCGCCACCTTTACGGCACAGATGCGTCATGCATCTGTGCCGTTTTTGCCCCATGTTGTGCCGCATTGTAAATGCGGCACACCATGGGTGGCGGAGCAGCGGCGCAAAATAACTGGTGCATCCCTGGGGATGCACCAGTTATCATAAATCTGCCCCAGACTTTCCAACTGTGACTTTCCTATAGAGTTGTACGGAGCATGCAGTCGTTTTTCCTCACTGCACCCGTCCTCTGTGGGCTCCCTGTGTCACTCCTCTGGGTGGTGCCTTGGGGTCCAAGTTATTCTACGTGCTCTAGGAACTGTGTCTATTGAAGTCGTGATTGTTATACCATTTTTTTTGTATATGGTTCGGTCACCCCCTGGAGCCCGATGTGTATTTTGCTACTGACGAATGTTCTATCGTTACAGTATTGTGTGCTTTCTAATCTCGTGTAGAGATTAGTAGAGATAGTTATCTTATTAAATACATATTTTTATATAACTACGGTGTTGTTCTCCTTTCATTTAGTCATTCAGGAGGTGATATTCTGGTAAAACAATCTGCTTTACATTCCTTCAAAATTAAGCTTGAAGGCGGCTCTCCACATCTACCACAAGGATAGCTTTCTAAAGGTTATCTTTGACCTCATACACCATAAGGGTCATGTGGACTAGTGGACAGCATATACCAACCCACTTTCTCACATTGGTGTGCAGCGGTTAGGATTCAAGCCTGCATTGTTTTACCAGATAAGTCTCATTGATTGATTAACGAAAAACCACTAAGTATTAGGTATGTATAATAATAATATTAGAATAAGTAAGTTCTACTGAACTTGGAGTTAGGTAAGTAAAGGGTCTAGCACACCCTTTCTCCAACTCAAGAGAGCTTAGTCTCCACTAGGTTAGGTAGATGCCTATGCTAATTGGGTTTCAAGTGTTTCCACTTGGCCTCTACGCACTGTAGCCCAACCATCAACTGGTTGATAAAATGAATTCAACATATATGTACATTCATCTATTGAAAAAAATGGTGATTTCCACTATAGTATGTTCTTTTCATCACGACATAACTTTGACTTTTAATTATAAATGCAAAAAAAATCCATTATTTCCATACATCAGTTACATATGCATCATAATTCGAAAATGATTTGAAGAACTGCCCAATGCATGTCAGGCCATCGGCCCTTTGTCCGGGGCTTGATCTGTAAACAGAAATTAATAAAACATACACTCAGTTCCATGGAACCCATGTTACAATGATATATATAAAGGGGTCCCAGTTGAAACAGTATTAGAGATACACAATCATAATTCACATGATACAAGTATATTTGAAAGAAACTTTCCGGACAAATTACTCTGAGAGATGTTATTTAATACACATCCTCAATTGCAGATCAGTTGTCAATACATTTAACAAAAACAGTAATAGACTTAATAATATGGCTCAAGAAAGGAGGGGCGTGGGAAAGGAAGGACAGGTGAGGGAAGGGACTGTGATCAGGATAGTGCAGAATTTAGGTAAGTTTCAAAGCAAATTACAAGTGGTCTTTTTTACATTTAGAATTCAGCACCACACTGACATATATACATTGTCATTGCAACATTTCATACATTTCGTATTCCTATCCCAATTACACAATAACACAGTCAAATAATGATCTGTTGTTGATGGGTAGGAACGAAGAAAGGGCGTGTCGACGTTTCGAACCCAGAGGCGTAGGCTGAATTCTGCCCTACTACGGGGTCTTCATCAGGACAAATGGGGGTGGGATGCCTGGGTAGTGAAGGAGGGCACCTAAAAGTACCACACCGAGTCGCGTGGCACCGTCTACAGTATATGTTGGGCCAAGAGGCTCCAGTTCAAATTTCAAATTTGCAAACAATCCTTGGTGTGGTGTACTTCAAGAGTATTTTACGGCCGCACAACGTGGCGCTGACATCCAATGCCAATTACTGGCTTTAATCACAGGAAATGTGGCTGCCAATTCCGGGCTTCACTCACGGGAAATACGGCAGGGTTACTCATCGGATTTCTCAAGTCAAGTCGTATGAAAAACAACGTACATACAAGCTTACTGGTATGTTGCTCTGTAGAGGTATACTTGCAGAGATGACCCGATCTAAAAAACAACTCACAGTAATACTCAGTTGCATGTCATTCTGTAAAAGAAATCTCGGTCATGTTCACTAGCAAGAATTCCTAACCACTGACCTGAACATGTCTTAATGTCAGACCTGCTACTTGACTCTATAATCCAGACTTTGCCAACTAGTTTCAATGGCCTTTATTTTTTAAAAATTGATAGCCAGGTGTGTATCTAGGAAGTTGAGGACAGGGAGAAGCACCAACACACAATGCCTCATAGACATATTGCTTCTAGTTGAACTCCGAAAGACTCCAGGGTCTGATGAGCTAGGTAGAGTGGGTGGGGCAGGGAATGAGGATAGGCTAGGAGGGCTTACCTTCTTTGGCCTAGAATCAAACCCTGACCAGGAGAATCAGGATGATTCCAACCTGGCAAATCCGGATCAGGAAGAGCATGGAGAAAGCCATGAGGGCCAGCTCTTTAATCCTCCTGGTAGAATTCAGAGTTTACCTTGGAGGCATAGGTCTTCCTCTGAAGAATTTAGACCCTTAGGTACTTCTGTAGGAACGTCCATATCTAATAAGAGAGATAACTCTTATGACAGACAGTGCCAATTCCTAGAGCTTGAGAATTAAAGCTTAGGCTCAGAAGAGAGCAATTGTCATTGGATAAGGAAGCGTTAGAGCTCTAGAGAGCTAGTAAAAGATTGGGACAAGAGTCCCATGGTGGCAGCAACAGTGTCCCTAGATTCAAGGAGTATACTCATGAGCATAGGCAGCCTCACTGAACAGCAAGAGACTGATTGCAGGAAGGTCCTCAATCAGTACAGACATATGTTTTCACTGACTTCAAGTCAGACTACCTGGTGTACACATGAGGTAGACACATGTGAGTGTCTGTCTGCTAAAAATAAGATTTATAGGCAACCTGATCATGTCAGGGACTGTATCAGGACTGAAGTCCAGAAGATGTTGGAATGGGAGTGATTAAGCCCTCAGATAGCCCTTGGGCTAGTCCAGTAGTCTTAGTACCAAAACCTCACACCCAGGGTGGTAAGAGAGAGATGAGGTTCTGTGTTGACTACAGGTGACTCAATGCAGTCACTAGGGCTGATGCTCATCCAAATCCAAGGGCAGACAAACTTATTGACACTTTGTCCTCTGACAAATTCTTAAGTACATTTGACCTGACAGCTGGTTACTGGCAAATCAGATTAGTTGAGGAAGATAAACCAAAAACAGAATTATCAACCACCAGTGGACACTACCAATTTGTGGTGATGGCTTTTGGATTGAAGAATGCACCTGTCACATTTCAAAGGCTGGTTTCTCACAGGTCTGGAAGCCTTTAGTGCTGATTAACTAGATGATATTGCTGTTTTTAGCTCCACCTGGGAGGATCACCCGGTCCACCTTAGAAATGTTCTGGAGGCCCTACAAAAGGCAGGCCTCACTATCAAGGCCAGATGTGGATAACAAGGACCCCCTGGGTAGTAGCAATCTATAGACTCCTAGGGCAGGGTAGCAACATGTGTACAAAATTCTAGGACGTCTATACTAATAAGTGTACAGATACGACAAGGCAGTTGTCAAGCAGGAACAATAGGAAAGAGTTAAAATAGGTATTATAAAAAGTATATTTTTATTTTATATATTTAAAAAATCATATTAGAAGTGACAGAGGGTCAAACCAATATGACAGATCTAAAAATGACTTTTTCAAAATTACATACAATAATCGTAACACATTAACATAAAATTCACAAAGCATAAAGTACAAAAATTATTAGTAAAAGCATACAACTAATCACATCGATAATAAAGCAAACATAAGGACTCGACGCGCGTTTCGGCGAGGGAACGCCTTCTTCAGGAGACACAATTTCTATTACTGAAACACAATTTAAAAAAAATATTCGTGTTATCTAAACATCTATGTATACAATTATATTTATGAAATACATTTGTTTTAAAACCAACATTCCTAACATGAGAGCTGACCTTGACTATTGTTATGTACACTTAAAGCCTTTGATGAGCACAATGTTATTACAATTGTACAGTAACTGACTCGTTCGTGATTGTGAGGGGCTATCCCTTTTCACCATAGAGCTAATCGTGAGTCTCTATCTGGGACATTAAAAAATGGAATCACTTATAGGCTATTTCAAGGAGAATCTTTATGCTTCATTACATTTGATTGATTCACGACATATCGTTCCAAATAGTCAGTTTTTAAGAGGATACAGCAACATTACAAAAACTGAATCAACAGTGATCAATTTCTTGAGTGTACTCACAGAGGTAGACTTCTATCCATACAGCAAAAACACCCAGGTGGAGTCTTCATAAGACATACGATGTATATATAAAAAATTTTTTTTATTGGTGGGGGGATTCCTAATGATGAAAGTTGCATAGTTAAGGACTGGTTATGTAAATGTTAACTTTTATTTGTCAAAACAGATAGCATAACACATTGCTCATGACATGTGGAAGGAACTACACAATTTATTTATTTCAAGTATGATAGAACAAAGTGTTTAGTTTGTTAGTTTATGTACCGACCACTCAGAGACTCTTTCTTAAGGTACTAATTGCTTTGCATGAATGAGATAATATCTTTGTCGGTTGCTATCAAGGCCACCAAGTGCCAGAATGGGCAGAGTAACGTTGTGTACCTGGGCCACATTGTGGGTGGAGGCCAGGTTCAACCTTTGCAGAGCAAAAGTCAAACTATAGTGGAATGAGTTGCTCCAACTACCAAGCCTCAGGTTTGAACTTTCTTGGACTTAAATGGGTACTACAGGAGGTTTGTCAAAGGATATGGTTCCATAGTGACCCTTTGAATGAATTAACTTCCAAAAGAATGCCTGAGAAAGTTCAGGGGACAGTTAGCTGTCAAAAGGCCTTTGATGACCTGAAGCAGGCCATGTGCACTGCTTCCATTCTGCAAAGTCCTGAATATTCCAAGCAATTCATTGTTCAAACTGATGTATCTGAGTTGGGGGTAGGGGCTGTGTTATCACAACTTAATAAAGAGGGTCAGGATCAGCCAGTAGCTTTTATAATCAGAAGGCTGATCCCCAGAGAGAAATGTTGGTCAGCTATTGAAAGGGAAGCCATTGCTATAGTCTGGGTCATGAAAAAACTGAGGCCATCTTGTTTGCCACTCACTTCATTGTTCAGATAGACCATAAGCGGCTATTATGGCTAAAACAGATGAAGGGTGAAACCCCCAACTTTTGAGGTGGTCCATTTCCCTACCGGGGATGGACTATACTGTGGAACATAGACCTGTGAGTAACCATGCCAATGCAGATGGACTCTCCAAATATTTCCACTTTGAACATGAAGACTCAACTGGTCACGGTTAGTTTAATGTCCTTATGTTTGGGGAGGAGGGTCATGTAGGAAGGTTGGATCTGCTACTTATGATTAGCCCCACTGTTTGCTGATGTACCTCTGTTTTTGAGTAGTCTGACTGGGATCCCGCTCTCCAGAACCACAGTCTATCTTCTTTCACCTTTAAATTGTTGCATATGTACTTAAGGTACACTCCAGATTGGATACTGATGTACCCTTATCAGTTCCTGTATATGGTACACCATGTACTCAGGGCATAGGTACCCCAGAGTCCTCCCATGGGCTGCAGCATGTATTATGCCACCCCTGAGAGGCCATTCAACATTACACGACAGGCCTGCTACAGCAGACTGTGTAAGATGGTGCTTGCGCCACTTACTGAGATATAGTCCAGCTCAAACCAGTTCTGGGAGCCATTGGCCCCTGTCTGGCGCTAAACTCGACAAAGGACATGGGTTTAGCCACCCCTCTGTCGTGCCCCTCCCCTAGGAGAGTCCACAGAATCCGTTCAACCCATTCCCATGGGTATAAAGTGGGTTTCCTGTGTACAGGACTTTAGATTTTACCTGGATGAGTTTCTGCTAAGAAGAAATCAAGTACTTCAACTGCCTGACCTCCGATTGCTCGATTCTGCTCTCCTGCTGCTGAACCAAGCTCGAGCAGAGGAGGGCATGACAATAGGCATCCTGTCACAGGGAGGTGTGACCACCTTCCAGACAGGATTTAGTGTAAAGGGGCTGGGGAGTACACTCTGACAGTGCCAGAAAGTCTGCACTGGGGGCACAATTGGTGCCCCTGTGCATAGTCCAGCTCAAAGCAGTTCTGGGAGGCATTGGCTCATGCTCTGGTGCAAAACCGGACAAAGGACATAGGTGTAGCCACCCCTCTGTCCTGCCCCTCCCCTAGGAGGGGCCACAGAATCCATCCAACCCCTTCCCATGGCTATAAAGTGGGTTACCTGACTACAGGAATTTAGATTTTACCGGGACACGATTCTGCTAAGAAGACACTAAGGGGCAGATTTATGTTAACTGGCGCATCCCCAGGGATGCGCCAGTTAACAGGCGCCACAGTGCACCACAGCTCCGCCAGCCATGGTGCAAAAACGGCACAGATGCGTGACGCATCTGTGCCGGAAATGTGGCGCATTGCTGGAGTTGCGTCGCAAGCGCGACACAGCTCCAGCAAGGCTCAGGGGTGCCCCATTTTAACAATGCTGCGTCAAGACCTACGCCTGCTTCAAGCAGGAGCAGGCTTTTGACGCAGCATTGGCTTAAAAGTGACTGAGTGAAATCTCATAGATTTCACTCAGCCACTTTTGCGAGGCGCACCTGGCCCGGAACGCCCACAAGCGGCGCAGGGCTTTACAACGTGACGCATCTGCCTAGATGCGTCACGTTGTAAATCGTTCATAGGGATGCGCCACGTTTACGCCGCCTTGCGTGACGCAACAGCGGCGTAAACGTGGCGCAAGGGCCTCATAAATCTGCCCCAAAGTACTTTGAATGCCTGCAAATCGATTGTACCACTGAAGAATCTCCCTTGGAGTAAAGGAGTTACTCCCCTGCAGCAGCAGGCACCTAAACACATCCGACTGGTTTGCTTCTCCAGAGCTCCTGTGGACTCCGAAGATTTGTGCAACACAGGAGATGGGTTCCAGAAGGTCCATGAGGGAGATCTGACCTCTCAGCGATTCTGAGACCGTATCCCTTGTGGGGGCTGTGTAACCCGAACCCCTGTGCTCCACGTATATTTGCAAGTGCATATGCTTTTTTAGTCATCCCTGAGCCTGTGCATTGAGCTCTATCAACTGCATTCCAAAGAAGCACAAAATCCACGATTCACCTATCTACGGCAAACCTTGGGGTAAGTGACAGCCAATTGGGGCTTTGGATTGGACCGGGTAGCAGCTGTTCCACTGGTGCAAACTTTAGAGGCACCATAGGAGATCAATCATTGGACCCGGGGGAGAAAAAAAAATTCGGTTAAATCAGTGAAGCCATGATAATAAATGCCAAAAAGCCTTTTGCTCTGATTACCAGATCTAGCCAGATCGGTACGTGAGGTTTGCAGGACTGAAGTTTGCCATTCTCTGAAAGTAGGAGGTGAAGAGTCCTTCCATTTCCTGCAGATCTCCCTTCTTGCAAGCAGCATTGCATAAAATACTAGGCTTTTGGCTGGACTCTGTACACCCTCTAAGACACCAAATATCACAAGGGACAAATCTATAGTGACTGGTCTTCCCAATGATGCATTGAGGGAGTTGCTAACCTCCTCCCAGAATGTGACTAGATGAGGGCATTCAAAAAACATATGTGAATCTGGTGCAGCAACCAGCCCACATTTAGCACAAGACACTGAGTCTCCTCCTGAAAATTTAGACAGCCTAAGAGGGGAATAGTATGCCCTATGCAGGGTAAAGATGTGATTCCTGCGTAACCAGGAGGGCTTGACGATGTTCCAAAGGAGTTCAAAAGAAGCCAACCAAAGATCTTGTAGATTGTGGTCCATCAGTATAGAGCCCCATAGCGACTCCGGCAAAACGAAATCACCATCCGACTCATCCAGGATGAAATTATACCACTTGGATACTTCTTTTTTAACTGGGCTAAGGTTTCCTAAATTAGATACCAATGGACAGTGTCCTCCAAGTCTGGACTTACTCCTGTTGGCGGAAGAGGTTTTATAAGCTTGAGTCCAGCTAACAATCAGTAAATATTTAAATAGTGAGATATTGGGGCCAACCTTAACCTGCAGATGCTCCCAGGAAAGTAGATCTCCCTCATAAAAGAGGTCTCCCCAAACTTCCAGGCCAGCCTCTCTCAAAGGAATAGCTAGACTGTCTTCAAGCCAAGTGGGATTTTCAGGCAACTCCCACAGCGGTGTTTATTCACAGAGATAATTTTGTTTTATTGATTTCATGACTTCGGACCATGTTCTTGCAAGACCTTGTAGAGTCTTCAGTTTGATTTTTTTTTAAAACTTAGGATTGCCAAATTTAAAAAGAAAGCCCGAACGATTAACTCTTTCCCCATCCAACATAGCTGCAAACATTAAGCCTACCCCAGTGGGCACTTTCAGCAACATTCGGGAATGGGATAATTGGAAGGCCCATGCATAGATCTTTAGGTCTGGAGCCGCCAGGTAACCTTTGTCCCTTCGCCGTCTTAGTTTTTTCCATGCAATTCGTGGAAAATGGTTATTCCAGATAAAAGAGGAAATATTGGATTGAAACTTTGCTAATATAGTTTGACCAAAATATAAAGGAATGGTATTAAATAAAAAAGAAATTTTGGGGAGGATCGACATTTTAATGAGGTTAGCCCTACCTAATAATGAGAGGGGCAGGTGCGACCATGATTGGAGAAGTTTACGGCATTCTTTGACCACTGCTGATAAGTTGACTTGGACAAGTTTATTAATGTCCTTCACAATCATCAATCCTAAATATCGCATTGATGTGCCTGCTTGAAATTCTGTTACAGAATCCTCATCATTCCATATCAGCATTTCAGTCTTGGCTGCATTGATCTCATATCCCGACACTTGTCCGAGTGTATGAGCCAATCTCAAGATAGCCGGGAGTGCAATGGTAACCTCTGATGTCAAAATAAGCACATCATTGGCATATAATGATACCTTTCTCATCCAACCTTGATACGAAAAAGGCTTGATGGTCGCCTCCTCCCTTTGATGTTGCGCAAAGGGCTCAATGTAAAAATCAAAAAGCAGGGGGGAAAGCGGGCATCCCTGCCAGGTCCCCCTAGAGATGGAAAAGGCGTTCGACAGGTCTCCATTAACAAGGAGGCACGCAGATGGATTATTATACAGCAGGCTTATCGCCCTACGGAACCCCTCGCCCACGCCGAATTTGGCCAAGGCCTCCAACAGGTACACCCAGTTGACTCTGTCGAAGGCCTTGGTTGCATCCAGCGTGAGGACGGCCAACGGGAGATTGTTGGTTATTGCCATATCCATTGCGCCAATTAAGTCATAAGTGAGTTCATAAAGTTGTCTCCCTTTCAGGAAACCCTTCTGATCAGAATGAAGGACCAAGGGGGCAATTGAGGCCAATCTAGTTGATAGAACTGTGGTGAAGATTTTGTAATCCACATTTAGTATTGAGACCGGCCTATACGATCCACAGGCCTCCTTAGGTTTACCAGGTTTTAAAATGAGGGTAATAGAGGCATTATCCCACGATACCGGAGGTGGCAGTCCTTCAAGAAGGATTTGATTGGTAAGGATAGTGAGGAAGGGAACAATTTCTAACTCCAAGACTTTATATAACTCAGTTGGCAGCCCATCCGGTCAGGACGCCTTCCCCCTCTAACCCTTCCTGATGGCTGATCTCACCTCTTCCTCTGTAATAGTGCTGTCCAGATATTGAGACTGCTCAAAGGAAAAAGAGGGTAGAGCAATATTACTCAGCCAGCCTGCAATAGACTTGGGTGTAATAACCTTATCTTCTTGATATATATTTTGGAAGAATTCCCTAAAAGCCCTCCTGATTTCCTCATCCGATATAAAGTTGTTATTTCCTACTTTTATAGCGGCTATAATGTTATCTAATTTATTTTGGACTTCCATGCTAGTAATTTCCCAGCACCCTCGCTATATTCGAAGTGCGCTAACTTGCTGGCCTCCCATCTTTGTTGGACTCTCAGATTTAGAACCGAAGCCAGGCTACCTTTTAAGATCAACAATTGATCCTGAAGAGGATCTAAGGTGGACACTGAAGCTGTACAATTAGTGTCAATGTCCTGTTGAATACGAGCCATTTCTGCTTCAATAGAAGAGATCTTCTCCTTGTATTGCTTCCTACGATAGGCAATTTTACCTGTAATGAGCCCCCTCAAGGTAGCTTTAAATGAGTCCCAAATAGTTCTATTTGTGTCAGTGCCGTTGTTAGATATAAAAAATTATGGGTCTCCGACTTTAAATATAGGATATCCTCAACATTGTAAAGGAGAGAGTGATCAAAGTACCACGTAGTAGGGGGTTTCTTAATACGGAGGCCCAGTTCCATCTCAACCGCAGAGTGGTCTGAAAGGTGAGACGGGAGGTAGTCTATGGATTTAACGGAATCTAGCAGTCTTTGACTGATTAAAATAAATTCAATCCTTGACTTATGATGGTATTTGAAATTACGAAAAGAGACCCCTTGTTGCTGCCCCGACCGCTGTCGCCACACATCCACGTACCCATATTGCCTCATGGCATCCAGTAGGAAGGATCTAGTTTTAGACAAAACAAGGGAACGACTATTAGGAGATTTGTCCAAGATAGGGTCCAGTACAATGTTAAAATCGCCGGCCAGTATTGCGGGGCCTGAGAAGGAAAGTAGCTGCGAGAAAACGGATTCAAGACAGGAAGGGTCATCCTGGTTCGGGCCGTAATAGCCCACAACTGTAACTTGAAACCCTGCTATAATGATTGACGCACTGGCCCATCTACCAGAAGGATCCAGAGCTTGTGAGCCCAACCTAGCTTTAGCACCCTTTTTAAAGATAATCGATACACCCCTGGTTATGCGATTTTTGAGTGGTAGAAACCGCAAAGTCAATCCACCGATTCTTCTTGATTAGGGCGAGCATTTCACTGTGAATCAAATGGGTCTCCTGCAACACCACGACCTGCACATCCAAGTCCCTCAGATATTGCAAGATTCTATTAGCTCGGGGCTTGGTGCGGAGGCCATTGACATTCCAGGAGACAAACCTCACGCTACTCATCCCTCATCCAAGAAGACATAAAATACTGTAACAAAAGCTGCAGTTGTACGTTATCGTTCATAACTTCTTTACTCAAAATATGACTGTTACCATTCCTTATATGACTATTTAGGTTATTGAAAACTTTTTTATATTTTTGCCACCTCCCTCCACCTACCCCCCCAGAGTATCTACCCCACCCCCCCCCGTGAAAAACCCTTACAATAGCTAACCGGAACAGTGTCCAGTAGATAGTGCCCCTCCATGAACTCCCAGCAAGAAAAATCACTCGCTATATATTCAAAAGAAGATATAAAGAGCAAGAAGGGCAAAGAAAAGAGAACAAATGAAGTTGTGAGCATATCTAACACCGCATATTTGCCAAGTAGGCAAGTGAGGAACCTGCATCAAAATTTAGAAGATGAATGATAGGGGGAAGGTATCCTTAAGGAAGTAAGGTAGATTGTAGAAACATAAATTTATACCTTAAGTACCCCCTTGCCCAACTACATTAATAGTTCATCGGCTGCTTGTACAGACCTGATGTTAAACATCTTGTTATTATGCATAACTTTAAGAGCTGCCGGGAACATGAGCTGAGCGTTTGCACCTAACCTCCTAAAGGCATCAAGGCGCCTCCCAAATTCCCATTGTTTTTCGAGTGTAACTCTAGAAAGGTCTGATCTTATAAGAAAAGTGAACCCCTTCCCAGCCAAAGACTTCTGTTTCAAAGCCATATTAAGAATCAGCTCTTTCAAAACATAAGTATGAAAATGTACTAAACTTTTGCGAGGTTTGGATCTCTGGGGGTTTTGTCTAAAGGGATCCCTATGAATTCTTTCAATGTCAGCCGACAGTTCCTCAAAAGAATGTTCTAAACATAGAGATTCTTTAAGTAGAGCAACGATGTACTGCTTGATATCTGTCCCCTCCGATCCTTCAGGTACATTAAGGATACGGATGTTCCCCCCTTCTTGCATTATTTTCAAGAGTTTCCATCCTCTCGCTAAGAGCCAAGTCTTCTTTTGTGAGTTTCTGTATTTCAACTTTTACTTGATCCAAATAGATTGAATGTGATCCTACTGTCTCTTCAAGCACACCAGTTCCTATAGTGAGCCCATCAATTTTATTATCCAATGTTTCACAGTAGTTTCTAAACTCTACTTGATTAGCAGAAGATTCAGCGAAACCTTTCCTTATCTCCAAGGTAAGGGCAGTGAACATTCCCAAAAAAGATGCAGCCGTCATCGGGGAAGCAGGAGAAGTCAGTAGTGATTCTGAATCGACTAAAGCAGGAGCAAAAAAGATTTCTATGTCTGCCCCTCCAGATGCCCCTCCTGATTCAAGAAAGTTTATCTAATCAGCCTCTTCAGCCAACTCTGTAGTTAGGGTCAGGGGTAAGCTCTGCGTTGTCATGGATGAAGATTGAGATGAAGGTTGTGAGGGCTGTGGTTCTCTCCCAATACCCTGAAAGCCATGAGAGTCTCCAGGGGGCCCGGTAGGTACTAAGTGTTCAGGACTTTGACAAAGAAGGGACCTCTTCTCAGCTGCATCACTCTCCTCCAGCGATGGTGTAGCTACTGGCTCCAAAGGCTGACTAAGAAGGGAGGAATGAGCATCTGAAACGGACGCCATATCAGTTTTGTCTGAAAGATGCAGTATCTGAGGTACGACCTTGAAGTAGGAGCGAAGTGAGGGGGTAATCCGTGACCCTATGGAGAGCACAGTTTTGGGATCTTTAGCCTTAGATTTGCCCCTCGAGCTAGTATGTTTAGACTTGACTTCTGTGCTCAAGTAAGATGAAGATTTTGTCTTAACTGGTGTATTAGGAACAGGCTTGACACCTTCTCTGACCCCCCCGGCCCGCCCAGAGTCACCCGCTTTGTTAATCCTGCTTACTTTTTTCGCCCTTGGCCGCGTTTGGCTCCCCCTCTGGCCGTATTAGGGGAATTAACGGTATTGGGACTATTTATAGTAAGGGAGCTCTGTGAGATAACCTCAGTAGAAGGAGTGCAATCAGAAGGAATATGATTAATTTCCGTTTGAATCACACCCCCCAAAAACGTAAGGCATGCTAAGTACCCCTTACCAATTTCAGAAACCGCGGTCCCCTCCACTGTAGCAGTCAACCCAGAACGCTGTAACTGACCTTGTACTTCTTCCTTACAGCAGGGGACTTTTTTTGTGCACTGAAAGTTCTCCGCATTTACTGAGCCCTGAAAATGGGCGACCAAGATTCTCAGCTTTCTGCCTCTCCTCAGCTCCAGCGCGGCTGAGCAAACCCTCAATCCAGGCTCAGAATAGACCCCACACTCCTGGGGCAGGGGGGCGGGCAGCAGCTCCCAGCGCGGGTTGGGAAACTTTGCAACAGTGCAGAAACTCTCACAGCTGATCAAAGAGCTCTGGACTACACAGTCATCAGGAAACAGCCCACAGAGACCGCAGAGCCCCGTTTGGGATCCCCCGATACCTTCAAGCTCCAGTCGGCGTCCTCCGCCCTCGTTCGAAATCCATGGAAGGAGAAAGAGGACTTTGCGAGAATGTACATCGCTGAGGGTAGAATACCTCATCTCCCTGCCGATAATCCAATTGCTACCGGAAGAAATTGAAAATCTCAGGCAAGTTCTACACAAAACAAGTGCCCCCAGAAGGCCGCTATATTTAGAGGGTCGGTTCTTTATCTACTTGCTCATTTGCACGGCGGGGAACAATCCTACCGGGAGCTCAGTCCAGAGCAACGCGGCCAGCTAGCTAGCTGCCGCCATGTTTTTCCCCACCCCTCAAGGTCTACCCACTCCACCGATACAGTATTGTGTGCTTTATGTTCTAATCTTGTGTAGAAATTAATAGAGATAGTTATATTAATAAATACATAGTTTTATATAACAACTGTGTGGTTCTCCTTTCATTTAGTCATTCAGGAGGTGATATTCTGATAAAACAAGCTGCTTTATATCCCTTCAAGATTAAGCCTGAAGGCTGCTCTCCACAGCTACAACTAGGTTAACTTTCTAAAGGTTATCTTTGGACTTATACATCATAAGGGTTGTGTGGCCTGGTACAAGGTGCTCAATTTAACTAGCAGATAAACAGACAAATCTGTTGGATTGGCATCCCAGAGGTACCAGTAGCATTTTGTTGAGTTGACATTTTAATTGCTGATAGTCAATTTAAGCTCCCTTCAGTGACCATAGGTTATAATGGAGAAATAATCTGTTTTGGCTTCAGAAAAAGGAACATCTTTAAAATCAGGAACTGCTAAAATGATTTGGGCTTTGACTAGACACATTCAATCTCATTCTAAAGTTAATGCCAAAAATGTAAAAAAATAGTGCAAATGTTTTTTTCATCCAAGTTTTGCGCTGTGGGCCCATTACTTTATGGTACCTTGTAAATATTGTACATGTGAAACTGTTTATAAGTGGTATTACAACGTAAAAGATCTTTTGCAAAAAATGTTTTTGTGCATTATTTCTCGTTATGTGCACTGAGGAGGTACCTTGGGGATATTCTATAGGAAATACTGTGCAGCATGGTTAAATCAACAGCGGGTTGGGCCCTTCCATCATTGTGCTCTCATGGCCTACATCCCTGTACCTTTGTATTTCAACTTCCCAGTTCATTCACCTTTGTGTTCTCATGGTCCTTAGTCACACAGCTCTCCCTCAAACCACACACCCCTCTTTCCCTCATTGCTCTGTGAACACACCACCACCATACTACTTTCATTCATTCATCAAACACTGTGGCAAGGAAACATCAAGTCA
Source organism: Lissotriton vulgaris (assembly GCF_964263255.1). Taxonomy (NCBI): domain Eukaryota; kingdom Metazoa; phylum Chordata; class Amphibia; order Caudata; family Salamandridae; genus Lissotriton; species Lissotriton vulgaris. The sequence goes on along the minus strand of NC_141691.1, from coordinate 821,954,963 downwards.
GTCAATGCATTTTTCCACGTTATTAGGCTGGCACTACTCTGAGAGAAGAGATAACCATAAGGGTGCGAGAAGTAGAATAGGGACCATGGTTACCCCTTGCACCACTGAATGATGTGTGTGCTTTTTATCAGTTCTAATATTGCTACATTTAGGAAGAACTGCTGAGTATTATAGCAACCCACTGGTAATGTGAATAATGATTTTTTATGTTCACAGTTCAGCATTCTTATTGTTCCCTGCCTCAGGAAGATTGTACTTTCTCCCTCTGACCAGTTCCTGCATTTTCTTTATGTTGACAGGGCCAGTGCTTTCAAAAAATGGCACTATAAAAATGAAGCTTCTGGGTGGCTGAGCCAAATTACTGATAGAAGGAAGGGTGCAATTTTACGGTATAAGTGGAGGGCATTAGCTCAAAAACTTTCCTTAGGGCCTCATTTACAAAATGTTGATGCACAGCAGCATAGCAAGTATTCCTGCAGTGCTGCTATGAGTCAAAATAAAAGGGCAGAAATGCATTGTATCTACAAGATGCTGCACTTTCCTGTCCCTCTCTCTGGCGCTAGTGCACAAACAGCAGCCATACACCAACTTAGACACCCTGACACCATGGTGGAAGGGTGCCTGCGTTGTAGGGATGATTGTTTATGTGCAAGAAGGGACACCTCCCTGCATATAAAAAATCATTAAAGGCGAGTTGGTCCTATATGTTTGCTGCAGAATGCAACACACATAAAAAAGAGCAACAAACGAGGAGAAACAAAAGTATTTCTCCTCTTTGTGCCACTTATGCTCCACCCCTGGGGAGTCATAGGATTCTGATGCATTTCCAGGTTTACAACATTTTGTCAATCTGTGAATGTGTCAGGTTCCATGATGTTGCTTGGGAACACCCGCAGCAGCACCCATGAAATGCCCTTTTCACTCAGAGTAATGAGTAAAATGGTCCCATATTTACAAGGTCATGAAAAGTCATGCAGGGTGACTTTATGCAGCCTTGTAAATATGGGCAGGCACTCTGCACCCCTTGTGCTTCTAAAATAGTGGTTCACTGGCACCACAATGGGCTTATAAATGAGGCCCTATGTTTCCTGGAGTGAGTGCTAAAAAATCCTTGTATCCTTCCTGCATTCAGCCTGTGATGCCCACTTAGCTTGGCCTCCGTGTACATGGCGCGTAATCCTACATGTACATGTGCACAAAGGTGTTTGCGGCAGTAGGGTTTTTTTGTGTGAGTGGATGCATTCTGAATACCACATCTGGCTTGATCATAGGTTCTTCAGATACAATTTTTTTTAACCCCTTCGCTGCGGCGGCTATTCCGCTGAAGCGCTAAGGGGGTGGGGCGGCCGCGCGGCGGCTCCATACTGTGACGGAACCGCTCCGTCACGGCTCGCGGGTGAGCTGTGCTTGTGACGGAACGGTTCTGTCACGAACCCGCCTGCCCATTAAAGCGTCAGCGCAGGCACGAAATCAGCGCCGCGCAGGCGCGGCGAGCGGGCCGTGACGGAACCGTTCCGTCACAAGCACAGCTCACCCGTGGCTTGTGACGGAGCGGTTCCGTCACAAGCATGGGAGGGGTTAAATAAAACTGTGACGAATATTCTCTACTTGCAAAGCTTTCTTTCCTAAAAGGGAAGACACATGATTAAGATTTCAATGTAGAATCCACAAGACACTGCAAACATAGGGCCTCCTTTACAAGGCCATTGCGCCACTGGTGCGTCACTTTTTTTAACACACCGGCGGCAGTGTGCCTGCCCATATATACAAGCCACGTAAAGTTACACACTTTGATTTATCATGACCTTTAATTGATTTCACACATTACTCCGGATGAAAGGGGCATTCCATGGGTGTTGTTGTGGATGTCCAACGCAACATCCATGCAACTTGACATATTCCTAGATTTACAATGTTTTGAAAAGCTGGGAATGCGTCAGAATCCTATGCCTCACTAGGGAAGGGGTAGGAGTGGTGCAAGAGGAGAAATACTTTTATTTCTCCTCGTTCTTTTCTCTTTCTATGCATGCTGTATTCTACAGCATGCATAGAAAGAGGACATGCCATCACTGATTGATTTTGGGCTTCCTGCACAAAAACAATCATCCCCACAATGCAGGCATCCCTGAAAAATGACACAAGGGTGCCTGCGCTGGCACATGGCAGCCAATTGTGTGCCAGCGTAGGGGAAAGCACACGCATGCATTGCATTGTTGTCAACACAATGCATCCATATGCTTTGAAAATTATGCAGCTCTGCGCAGCAAAATGGTTTGTGGCGCGACGCTGCATCATTTTCTTGTAAATGAGGGGCACATTGACCACCCCCAAATTCATGCAGTGAATTAACTATGCCTAAGTGCTTTAAAAGTGTAGAAATCAACAGAAAACTCGCCACTCTTTGCAAATCGTATACCACTTAAAGGCTCATAATTACCAGTTTGAACATAATAAATTAATATTATTTTTGGAAATTAATTTTTCAAAACAAAACGTTTTTATTTATTTCGGTCTCTTCAAGAAGTAAACTATTTACATACATTTGTTTGCATAACATTTCCCTTCGAGTTGGAAGAACATTGCTATACCTTTTTAAAAATGGTAAAAATCTGTTCTAATTTATTTACATTTTATGTGTAATACTTGACTTGCATTAATGGGCGAACAAAATGACATTGGTACGAAGAAAGGCTGTTGCTACTAGAGATGCTTCAAGAGAAGGTGCATGGAGTGCAATGCTTTTGGAAAAATCGAGTACGTTACAATAATCCCACTGTGTGAGCACTGTACACATGAACTAGAATGTATGTGCACCTGATAAGTGACTCAATTGAATTTGCACTATTTGGATATACATGCACCTGGCAATTTCTTGATTTGGTTCCAAGAATAACATTCATTATATCCAAGTAAGGTGCTAGCAAGGATTCTGAAAACCTCGTACTTTGCATACCGTTAAAAATATTAAAGAATTAAAAAAATGGGTAAATAAATTCATAAACGAGAATGCTACATGGTGCCCATTTAACCATGTGCCAAATGTATCTTTTAAAACTGATACCTCTATTAGTAAAGCTAAGAAATTGAAATGGCAAGCTAGTCATTGTTGACTAGGACATGAAAACTACAATTAGATATTCAAAAGCTGCTGTCTAGAATAACAGTAACTATATAACAGTATAAACAATTTTAGAACATGCACAGGTGTGTGTTTTACATGGAAAACAGACGCCAGAATTGACATACACTACATAGCATGGCATCTGCTTCACTTAGGATTTACAATGAGAAGACTTCAAATCTGTGTATCCTTCCGCTGAGGTACCACAAGGTGAAATACATGGACAGTAGGAACATGTGGTAACTTGATACATTTAAACCAAGGAGCACTTTGCTAGACTGGCTGCTGAGGTATCCATATTTCTGGTGCCCTGTGGTGTCTTTCTGTATATAAAGGACCCTATATTCATGGTGTCAATCAAATGCTGTTGGAGGTTCCAGACTGTTCGGTTCTTAAACTAATGTTCCCAAGTCAGGCAATGAGCCAGGGACCAGGCACTTTACTCAGGAAGCACCAGGTGTGGGTGAGGACAAGGGTGCACTTTTCTCCTCTACATCTTTGAAAACTTTGGTGTATCGGACATCTGGAAACGGTTTAATTTCTCAGGATTATTGGATGCCATGTGTGAAAAATCACGGATTATGTCCTGGTAGGTCTCGTCACCTGGCTGTCCATATAGTCCTTCAGATTCCCGCATCTCCTCATTCATTCTTGCCACTCGCAACAGGGTTACAATATCAGCATTTGCAGCTTCAAGTGCAATGGTCAAGGGGCATTTTCCTTCTTCATCTTTGGTGTGCTGATTTGCCCCATGCTTCAGAAATAAGCAGACTTGCCCGGTGTGCCCTAAAACCGTTGCATGATGCAGGGGTCCTCTGCCATGCAGGTCCATGTGATTAACATTGGCACCATTCTGCAGCAGGAACTCACAAGTGACCAAAGAGCCCCCATGCACAGCCTGAATGAGGGGTGTTGCGTTGTTGTCCTCTGCATTCACCCAGTTAACATCTGCGCCATGTGCCAATGCTTCTGCCATATCAGGAAGGTTTCTCTCATGCGCAGCTCGATAAACGTACAGCCCTGGATGAAACTTTTTTGAATCCTGAAATACTGAAGAATCTCGCTTCTCGACTTCTAGGACTGGTTGATGCAAACTTTTTGAGGATACAAAAGAGGCAAGAAGTTCTCGAATGCCTTCTGAACTGAAGTGGAATACACTGGCATTGCTTTTCACTGAACTTCTGGCAGATGTTGAGAAGTGATCCTGTGATGCCAGGGACTTCTCAGAACTGCTGAGGTCGTCGGTCTTGCACTGGGAATAAGGCCTTTCCTGTCCATCAGGAGGGTGTGAAGCAACGCAGTCCTGGTTCACAAACCTCTTTTCCATGTACTTTGCTCTGATATATGCCTCCTTTTCCACTCTTGGACTTTCATTGTCTGGCTTCTTTACTCCAAGGGTTTTCAATTTAGCTTCATATATTTGATTAATAACTTGATTTCCCAGTTCACACATCAGCTTTAGTACTTCAGGCTCCCATGTATCTAACGTTAATGACCTTACTTTTGAAATGTGCACACCAAAGCTCCTGTGTATCTCAGAACACTCAATGCACAGGATGATTCCAAGGTTGATGCTGGCCCATTGCGGATCCGCCAGACCACAATCGCAGCAGACCGAGTTTCCAGTGATACACTGGATCCGCTGTAAGGCACTTTCACCTTGAACTGATTTTTCTTGCACATTGCTGCCAGAGTCCAGACTTTCTGTGGAAGGTGGAGATTTCTTATCCAGCTTCTCCGTCTCATCACTCTTTTCTCTATATGCTGCAGCAATGCCGGTTTGGACAGCTTTAATCCATGCCTGTCGCAGCTTTTCTGAGTCAGCCTGTAGCATGCGGCTCTTTGTTGGTGTGACTACTTCAAAGCAGAAACGTCTTTCTATGACTTCAAAGTGTTTAACTGTGCAGAACCGTAAATCTTCGAAAACCACTGTGGGGTCATCCTTCATTTTTTTCTGATATACCAGTTGGTTGTTTTGTATTGAGAACCAGCGCCTGTTCCAAGTTTTAAAGGCATTAGTGGCCCTTTTAAAGAGATATCCTTCCACTACAATGCCATTAGCAGTATCAACATTGTATTGAAGTCCGAGATCATCGTTGGTGAAATCCTCCTGCTGAATAGTGGAGTGTTTTTGTTCCATGTCCCTCTTCTGCTTTGCTGCATCCACATCAAGCCGATCCAGCTGTGAACCAAGCTCTTCCATGTGCGGTTCAAGTTCACTGAAGAGATTGTAGCCCTGGTGGAAGAAGCCGAGATGGGCCTTCATGAAGGACAACATCGATTTTAAAATTTCAGTCCTCCGCCTTGACTGAAGAACATTGATTTGAAGAACGTTGTCCAAAGCTATGTGCTGGAAGCACTTTCTTTTTGTGATTAAGGTGTTTGTTGCCTCCTCCACCTCGTGCAGTTTAGTTCTTTGAACTTGGGCATGTTTAACTAGAGCGTTTTCTTTTTCTTTACTGACCTGATCAAACTGCATCTTTGCATCTTTGAATTTTCGAAGATCGTCCTGAATAAATATCTGGAGCTGTGTTTGAATGGATCTCTGAGCTTTGTCAAACAGGATTGTGTGATAACTGATCATTTCTTGGAGGCAGTCTGAAAACTTGGTCAAGCTAGACTCAATCACCACATCCTTGCTCGAATACTGTGCCAGGTCCTGCATGCCATTCATAAATTGCTTGTTGGCAGCACAAAAGGCCTTGCCTGCATCAATCATGCCACTACATAGCTTAACAAGCTTATCAAGTTTCACTTCCAGTCCCGTCACATCACCTTCAACCTCCTTCAAAGCGGCTCTGAAACGGGGAGAGTCCTTCAAGCACTCCTCGAAATCAACGGCCCCCTTCATGCTGTCGCCTCAGCCCCTCCCGGGCGATCAAGGTGAGGGCAGGAATAAGGAGGCAGCAGCGGATAAGGGTGTCTGAGCACAGCAGTTGAAGTCTGTCACTCTTCAGCCTGCTTCACCGCTGTGCAGCTCTCAGCCCTCGGCGCTTCCTCCACTTCTGAACACTGTCCCTGCTGGCAGACACTCCAGTCTCCTAGATACGCACATAGACATAGACAACGGACAACAATGCAAGAGTCTGAGCGTCATAGACACAAAATATAGAATCAGATTGTTGTCCTCAGCAGGGTTCCACCAATGTATTAGCATTTTCAGCAACAAGGCAATTTATCATTGGAGGTAGTGGTCTTTAATAATTTTTCTGTACATAGGCAAACCTGTTTTTTTCATTGTCTGGTCACAAAGGTCCATTTTAAAGGAAGGTTTCTGCAAGCACAGACACTCCTGCTCCCCAGAGTCTTTGCCAATAAGGGATACCTGTCTGCTAAACTACTATACTATTGAACGTGTTACAGATTATTTAACACCTCACCGATGCCTTAATTAGGACTGTGGATTCTGTAAAACAAGATGTTTATAATGTCCGAAAATCAATAGATCAATACAGCTCTTGATTGACAGGTTTTACTTTAGGGACATGTATTTTTTTCTTTCACACTTGCTCCAACCGGGGGCCTTGGAAAGAGAAACCATTAAGAGTAAGTGAGGTCTGCAGTCAGCAGCTTTGGGTCAATGGCCACGTTTTGTACATGAGGAACAGCAGTATAGACTAATACATCACCAGAGAACATCACATTAAATTCAAAGGAACACATTTACACATATCTTAATTTTATCCAGGCCAAGCTCCAGGAATTTTTATTAGGGTGGGCCAAGTGTGCATTCGTGTGGGCCACGGCTGGCCAGATTTGTCACTTATATGTCTAGCCAGGCCTGCTTCAGGGCCCTCCTTCATCTCTCCTAAGTCTTACAAGGAAGGGCTAGTAAAGCTCACTATTTTCCTTTCAAATCTCTTTCTAAATGTTCTCACTCTCAAAAAGTTTTCTTTTTCATGTAATGTCCCCTTGATGGAAAGAGAATGTTTCTGATGTTAGAGTATCAGGCAAGTGACACTTCTCGGGCTCTCCCTCATGACCTCCTCCTCGGATCCCTTCACTGCCACCCTCCTCCAGCGCCCCTCATCTCTCCTTAGCCCCCCTATTGATCTCTTCCTCGGATTCCCTCACTGCCACCGTCCACCAGCGCCCCTCATCTCTCCGTAGCCCCCTATTGACCTCCTCCTCAGAATTTTTCTCTAAAACCCTCTACCAGTGCCCCTCATCTCTCCGTAGCCACTCTCTCTTATGCATTTCATTTGATGTATATCTCTACTCATATCAGTGTAGGGTGTCACAGTACTTTACATCACACACACATTATACAGAGACAAACGATCAAGCAAGTATGTAAATCAGTCTACAGGGAATGTCACATAAGCCAATGAGGATTACAAGGTGTAGGAATCAATGTCATCCATACTGGTGGGCAGTATATTTTAAGAGGGTCTGGAGAAGCACAATGTAGTAATGGGTCTCTTAGTTAAATGTAATAAAAAGAACTAGAGATCCAATTAGCATATTGTAAATTAAAGTTAGGGGTTTTATTTGAGAAGGAGAGAGAAAACCCACGACTACACAGGTCGAGGTCTGAGGCAATATTCCACGAGGTCTGAGGCAATATTCCAGAACACATCACATGAGAATAAGAACTTAACACAAAAAACATTCTTTAAAGATATAGTGTCATCAAATATGAATATTACTTACATACTACACATCCCTCATTTATATTGGAAAATGAAAAACACTATACAAACCAATAATACAGCAAATAAAGAAAAAACAAATAATCAAAACGTAAAATGCAAATCATAACAACAATCAATAGATATTGATGGAGCAAGGATTCACATGTAATGTGACTTGCTTGTTATCAGCCCTCTTGACATAACGTTAATGTATTAATCAACATGTTTGTTTTATTAACATCGCATTTCACATAAACATTTGGGTATCCAGAAGAAGCTTGCATAGGTGTTTCTACTAACGATAATCTGTTTGCACTAAAATGGCTGCTGCTACGTGGGATTTTCTACTGCGCATGCGTCTGTGATACTCATGTGACATGACATATCTTTCGCTTGGAGGGAAACTTTAGCTTCTGCGCACTAGAATTAAAATGGCTTCTTTGTATACCTGCATGCATGAATCTTGCACTGCTGATTTTGCTAAACTGTTCATTCTGCCTAATTTCTAATGCAATAGTTTAAATAAAATAATGGGAATAAAGTAGAGATAAGTGGTATACAGTGCATTCATTTATTTCTCTGTTCTAAAATTGTTTCTTTTCCATTCTTGCATGTGTCGTATTTTGGGCCTGGGATGTGCTGTAACTCCATCTTGAAAACCCACACTGCGCAAGTGCTGAAATTCACCCGCATCTGGCATTGAACCACTGCCAACATCAGAATGAACTGTGAGAATAATGAGAAGCTGACCCTTTACCTCTGTCAGAGGAAGCTATAATATACAAAGTTATTACAATGTATTTACTAATATAACATTCATTGTCAGTTGGAATAAAGATGTCATGAGAAAAATAAAATGATGGGCGGGAACGTTAATTTAAATATGAGATGCAGAAAGTTTCTTTTGCTATGGTGTGATGACCTCTGCTCATTCCTTGTCCAATAAAAATTGGGAATCCTCATACTTGTAACATTGGGGGGTGGTACACTGACCTGAAAATAGTATAACTAGGGTATGCTTAGCTAGTTAATTTGTCCAACTTGTCCGAATAGCTGACCTGTCACTGACCCAACGCACTCAATAGGGGATCGAGAGCAGAGGTGCTGCGAAGCATTCTGTCAGAAGATTCGCTGACCTAATCGTGATCCGGGAAGCTGAGGTGCTGGCGAAGCACTTTGTCGGTGAATTCGATAACCCAATCGAGGTTCTGGCTGTTAGCTGCAGAGAGAGAGTAGCGCAGGCGTTGCAACTGATTCGCGTGTGCCGGTCTTAACCTTTGGTGGTCCTGTCCTAATTCACATCTGGTTTTCCCTATCCTTATTCTGATCTGCACCTGCTGGCCTACTGGCAACTGCAACTTTTGGGGATTTCTGTCCTTAACTGACCAGTGGCCAGGGTCAGGGCCAAACTGGCTACCGGGCAGTTGTGTGTGCTGCCGAGCAGGGGGAGGATTTCTCCATGGTGTGAGCTCATTTGGTTGATGGGGACCTGCGTGCGCTGTGAAATAAAAAAAGCAAAACGAATTTCATTTTGCACAGACAGGTCCCCATCAACGAAATGACCCCCCTGCTCGGCAGCACAAACAACTGCCCGGTAGCCAGTTCGGCCCTGGCCAGGGTTGGTCTTAACACCATTCTAGGTAAATATAAATCTGTGTGGGTTTGATTACATATATATATATAAATGTTCCTTTTCTTACCTTCCCTTTGATAAATGCTCAAATCGTTGAGATTACATAGCATGTTCCCTTCTCTTACCTTCCCTTATTGCTAAATGTTTAGTATAATATATCTTTTGCATAGTTATACATTAATTCTGATTTTTATTATTGAGAGTCTTTTGGTGTTTACTTTTTGGATCATGATCATTTAACAAATTTAGATAAAGAGTTTAAACTTCCAGAGTCTGTGGGTATTATATGAGTGCAAATGCTATTTTTTTTCCTATTATGCTAACTCCCTGACCCAATAGGTTACGGGTACCAACAATAAGGATTGGTAAGTAAATGGTATAGGACCTAGTAAATAAAATAGACTGGTAGTAGAGCAAAGCTTACCTGATTAAGTTATAGGTTAATGATTATGGGCCCAGGTGAGTATGGTAAATTATAGTCGGGTGACCTGCGCGCTCTATCAGTATACTCTTTTGGTAGGAGCATGACGGTTAGGGTTTAGTTTGGATAGGTAGTAATAGTTATGTATTGATTATTGATTATTGATCGTATTGATGCTGTATTGAATTTATTGTATTAACCAAAAATAGTTTGTACCTGTTATATGTTTTGTCTGGAATCCCCGGGGGCAGAATAGCAGGTGGTAAATGGAAGCCACACTGCAGTGAGGTCACTTACCTAAATGAAATTAGTGCATGGTTAGGTAGAACCGGAAGCACTATTTAGGGGTTTTATGCATGAGTGTGTGAATAAATGATACCAAAGAGTTCGCTAGCAAAACTTTTTTGTGTGATATCACCTAGAAAGGGTCACACGGAAGGAGTAGCAGGTTCATCTGAGCTTGATTGAGAGCAAAGGGGTTCGCTGGTGAAACTTTGGCCTTAGTATATCCCAGAGTGGATAAGTCTGAAGGAGTAGCAGGTTCTCTAAAGCTTGCGTGAAGGGTAGACGGAAGGGATCTACTCGTAGTATATGAAGAGCAAGCGGAAGGGATTTACTTGTAGTGAATGAAATGTAACTTTCCTTTGAATTAGTCACTCAGGTACAGTGGCAAATGTTTTTACGTTGTTAAACAATAAAATTCTGCAATAGAAGTTAAAGAAATTAAGTTTTATTATTACCTTGCAAAGGAGGGAGTCAGTCTCGGAGCTGCGCTGACGTCACTCAGAGCCGCGCTGGTATTGGTTGAGACAGTGGGTGTGTAGCTGAGGTAATAATTGTAAAGGAGGGGTGAGCACACGAGCGTGAGAACTAGTCTCATGAGAAAAGCCGCCAAATCATTGGCTATTGTTATTTGAAACGACATTGTTGATTGGTTAAAGAAAAATAAGAAACGCACTGGAATTGGAAGCACCTGATGTAAACAATTGAGTGTAACTGAAAATTTCAAAATCTGATAAAAATATATGTGGCATACAGGTCCGCTTGACGGAAAAATATCTGATAGGAAATATTTAGGGTTTGCAAGAGAACAGCAAATAAGAAGAATACCCTTTAAAATGTATGGAGAAAAGAGAAAAATTTCATTTATTAAAAGAATAAAGAATTATTTAAAAAAAGATAAAGTAATTATAACAAGAGAAGGGATTATTATTCCACCTGCAAATACTTCCGCATCATACATGATGTTAGAAAGGGGCTATCACACTTGTGTGTGGTTAGAAAACTGGATGGAGTACACAAAAGATGATGGTGTTTTAGCATTTTCAAAAAATGGTACATTTAATGGCAGGATTTTGCATAATCTGAGAACTCGCATAAATGAGTTAGATCTTAGACCAAGGTTAACGCAGTACGAGGCATTGGAGGAATGCGAAACTGAGGCTTTTGAATGAGATAGACCTAGAAGTAATGGTTATTGGAGTAGATTTCATCCTCGATTTCCAAAAGATACAAGAGAAAAATTAATGAAACAATGGAGAAAGTCCATGTTAGTGGATGGACTATATCCTGTATTAACTTTAGAAGAGCCTACTGGAAGTAAAAGGACTGAGAAAACAAAACATTTAATGACTAGTGGTGAGTCAGATGATGACTATTTGGAGGATTTATTAATGAAAAATCCACCACCTTATAATGAGGAACCAAGTACAGTAAAACCAAATGCTCCCTTTCTGAAACCGCCTTTCATTCCGCAAGTGATACATGAGACTTCATTAGAAAAGGTATTACAAGACAGGGAAAGAGAAGCATTAAATAAACAGTGAAGTGAGTTGATTCAGAAAATTTCCCAATTGAATACAAGTCCCGAAGCCCTGACAATTCCAGTAACTATTGGCCCAGTTGTTCCTTTGTACGGAGACAAACAAACTAGTACTAAAACACCTGTTTTGACTACACTGATAGTACAGCCAAGAACAGAACCCTTAATAGTAGATGATCAGGCAAGTGAATGTGAGTCAGTAATATCCTTGATGGATGCGCCAATAAGAGAACCAGAGAGTAGCTCGAACAGAAAAAACAGTCCTCTAAATTCGAGAGAAGTACAAATGGAGACATCCTCAGGTCCGAGAACTACCACAGTAGTAACCCCAGAAGAAATAGAGAGATGGACACGAGAAATAGAGAAACCAAAGTCACAGCCAAAGCCATTGGATATATTTAAATTAAGAGTTGAATTAGAGAAAATGATGGCTGGAAATGTGGGATTGGCCAGATTAAATACATTCAGTGAAGATGAAATATTATTTAAATGTAAAAGCATTATTAGAAACACAAAAGTGTTTTATGCTAAATTAATGGACACAACAGCTAGCATTGGAATTGACATTGGCAAATCTAAAGTATTACAGAAACCATATTGCGTTGAATTTTCTGACAAAGATCTAGAAAACATGAATGTGTCAGGTAAAAAGGTACAAATCAAGGAGCTAATGACATTATTGCAGAAATGGGGTGAATTAGAAAAATAGAAAACTAGATGGGCAAAGAAAAAGGAAGAGGTTCTATCAAAACAACTTGCTTCTGGATATGTATTAAAAGAGACAGAAAAAGTGGAAAAATTATGTCCTATGAGAGAGGTACCAGGTGGAGGTTATGTACATGTCCCATGGTCCCGACAGGATATTTTATCATTTACAAATGATTTCCCAAAACTTCGTGAGAAACCTGTAGAATGGTACAGACAAGTCGAGAGATTTGTGAAAGTTTCAAAATGTCTTTTAAAATATTTAGATGGATTATTTGACATTGTGGTTCCTGTGGATTTGTGGACTGCATGTAAAATTGCTGTTGATTGGCCTAGTGACGAGTACCCTAGAGACCCAAAAACGGGGGCCCCTTCCGAAGAAGTTATGAAGAAGTACAACCAGGTAATACTCTACCTCAAAGGGAAGGTGCCTGCAAAAGAGAAAGATTGGACTAGAATAGATAGAACCACGCAGAATAAAGATGAATCAGTGCATGCATACTATGAACGATTATTACAAGTGTTTAAACAGTATACTGGTTTGGACAACATTGATATGAAGGACATGACGCATTTCATTTATCCATTTGTATCAGGATTAAGGCCAGAAATTTCACAATGGATTAAGGACCATAAAAGTTGTTGGCAGACCAAGCCGATTGATGAAATCCTTAAATATGCTAAATATTACAAAGATGTGCTCAATAATAAACGTAAAGAGTTAAAAGAAAAAGTAATGTGGCACAAGTAAAATTAGCAGAGCAACAAGAGCTTCAGTTAAGCCAAATAAATAATAACCAGAATCAGGCTGATGGTAATGGAGGAAAGCCAAGGGGAAAATTCAATAGAGAGGAAGCACAAAAAAAGTTCCCTTGTCATGGGTGTGGCAAGTTGGGGCACTGGAAGAATGAGTGTAAGGCTGTGCAAAATGGTAATGTGCAAAATTATGATTTGAATCCACAGACGCAGAATGAGGTGCGACGGAAGTCACTGCAGCAGGTAATACAAAACCAGTTACCCCTTGCACCTATGCCAAATTACAGGAGCAAAGCACAACAGAGTGTGGATACCACAAATTGGGAGGGAAATGAAAGGAGAGATACAGCAACCTCACAATTTTTTTTGAGTGATATGTATTTCAGTGAAGACACCTATTGACAGTGCCTGAGAGAGGAGGACGAGGAGTGCGTGCTTGGCACCTCCTTGCCAGTAGATCAGTAAGGTCCATACATTGAAGGAAAGGTTGAAGGAAATGATGTCACATTTTTATTGGATAATGGTGCTAGCCGTTCTACTGTGAGAACAGCAGATGTTCCAAACCTACCCCTCTTGTGAGAAGCGATCCAAGTAGTGGGCGTTTCTAATAAACATATTAGTACCCCAGTTACAGAACCAATGGAAGTTAGAATAGGCAATTTTAAAGATATGTGCATATTTGTTGTATTTGATTCAAGCCCAGTAAACTTGTTGGGACGAGACTTGTTGTGTAAAATGAATTGCACTATTTTCTGCACCCCAAGTGGTGTTGAAATTCAAACACCAGACGAAGGCGGAGTTTCTAAACTGATGTTAGCAAAACAAGAAACAGAGACTGAAAAGTTAACTATAGAAGACTTACCAAAAGAATTGCAACAGACTGTAAATCCTAATGTATGGGATTTTACTTCGAAAGATGTTGGATTAATATCAAATGTTGATCCAATAAAAGTGACAGTAAAGGAAGGTGTAGTTTACCCAAATACTCGACAGTGCAAAATGAGCCCAGAGATAAAAGCAGGTGTTGCAGCAGAAATAAAACGTTTGGTTGAAGCAGGCATTTTACAAGAAATAATGAGTAGTCCATGTAATTCGCCCATAATTGGGATAAAGAAACCGAGTGACTAGTACAGGGTCGTACAAGACCTTCGCAAGATTAATAAGATTGTTGTCCCATGCTGTCCAGTCGTGCCACATCCTGCAGTAATTCTGTATCAGATACCGTGGGAGGCTGGATGGTTTACTGTAATAGACTTATGTCACACATTTTTCTTGATTCAATTGCATCCAGATAGCAAATTTATTTTCTCATTTGAATTCGACAGTCATGTGTAGGTCCGGAGTCGAGTTCCTCAATGGTATACTGAGAGTCCATCGATTTTTAATCAGATTCTGAAAAAGTGCCTTGAGTCTTTGGTGCTGCCTGGACAGTCAGTACTGGTCCAGTATATAGACGACCTATTGGTGGTGTCTAAAACCCGAAAAGACTGTGTTGTTGATACCATTGCTTTACTGAATCATTTAGGTGAAGGAGGACATAAAGTGTCATCTGAGAAATTTAAATTCTGAACCACGTCAGTGAAATATCCCGGGCACCAGATAGAAAGAGGTGTCAGAAGGGTTACTTTAGAAAGAATCAGAATAATCACAAACATGAATTTGCCTCAAACTCAGAAAGAGATCAGAATGTTTCTTGGAGGATACTGCAGGCAATGGATTGTGGGATGTGCTGTTCTAGCAAAGCCATTAATACAAATGGCAAAGAAAAGAGCGAAAGACCCAGTAGAATGGGATGACGAAAGCATGACTGCTTTTCTGAAATTACGAGAATGCCTGTGTACAGCTCCAGCATTAGGGATGCCTGACTATTCAAAAGATTTTGCACTTTTCTGTGACACATGAGATAATTGTGCACTTTCAGTTCTAACTCAAACTCACGGTCTGATGAGACGTCCTGTGGCATACTTTTTCTTCCACATTAGACCCAGTGGCATCTGCATTGCCCGGATGTCTGAAAGCAGTAGCTGCAAACTGCATGAGCCTAGAGCAGAGTGAGTCCATTATTATGGCACATCCTGTAACTGTGTATGTTCCACATACAGTTGTGATCCTGTTAACCAGGACCAAGGCCCAGTTTCTCACACCTAGTCAGCTGACTAAGTATGAGAGAATCCTGTAGGTGCAGGAAATGTAAATATTGCTATGTGTAATATTCTGAACGCAGTAACACTGCTACCTAATTCACACTTCGCAGAAGTGAAGGAAGAAATTGAACATGATTGTATCGTTTCGACTGAATATAGTACAAAACCACGTCCAGAAATAAGAGAAGAGCCATTAATTAATTCTGAATTTGAGCTGTTTGCAGATGGCTCATGTATGAGACATGAGGAAGGAGGTCTAAGTGCTGCCTATGCTGTGTGTACATTGGGAGGTCCAATTAAAGCATATTATTTCCCTGGAGTCAAGTCTGCACAAATAGCCGTATTGATTGCATTAACAAAAGCCTGCAAATTTGGGAATAATTGGAAAGTAACCATATACACTGACAGTATGGTTACAGGGTTGTGCATGACTATGGCCAACTATGGATGCAAAGGGAGTTTCTGTTCTTCAGGTTCTCCAGTTAAAATGGTCATTATGTAAAAGATTTACTTGAAGCAATTCAGTTACCAAAAGAAGTTGCTGTGGTCAAGTGTGCTGCTCACAAATCTGGAAATGACAAAGTGACAGCTGGTAACCGATATGCTGACCAGTTAGCCCTACATTGTGCCAAATTCAGAATGGCTATAAATAAAAAAGTTGAAGTAGGTGAAAACAGCAGCCAACTTATGTTGCTTGAAGGTGTGAGTATGTGGGAAGAAGTGAGAGATTTGCAAAATGGAGCAGAACCAAAAGGTGGGAGGTAGATAGGTTGTCAGAGAAGGGTTGAAGATGGTGTCATTGTTCATCTTGATGGTAGACCTGTGTTACCTGATTATCTGCTTGCTCCTATGGCTAGGATGTTTCACGGAGATTCACAGTTGGGAAGAGATGCTATGATCCGTCTGTTTGGACAGTTATGGTTGAATGCGAAATTCAGGAACAGAGCAAAAGCACTTTGCCAGAGATGTTTGAAATGAGCCCAGGAAAGAAGACTATAGTGTTGCCAGGGAGAATTCAATCAATCAATCAATCAAGGAATTTGTAGAGTGCACTACTCACCCGTAAGGGTCTCAAGGTGCTGGGGGGGGGGGTGGGCTGGTCGCTACTACTCGAACAGCCAGGTCTTGAGTTGTTTCCTGAAGGCGAGATGGTCCTGGGTCAGCCGGAGGTGGGTGGGGAGGGAATTCCATGTCTTGGCTGCTAGATAGGAGCAGGATCTTCCTCCGGCGGTGGCTTTGCGAATTCGTGGGATGGTGGAGAGGGCGAGGCTGGCGGAACGGAGCTGGCGGGTTGGTGTGTTGAGTGAGAGGCGGTTGTTGAGGTAGCTGGGGCCCGCGTCGTGTAGAGCCTTGTGTGCATGGGTGACGAGTCAGAATGTGATTCTCTTGCTGACGGGGAGGCAGTGCAGATCTTTCAGATGGGCAGAGATGTGGCTGTGGCGGGGGATGTCCAGGATGAGTCTTGGCGAGTCATTCTGTATGCGCTGTAGTCTTTTCTGGAGCTTGGCTGTGGTTCGGGCGTAGAGGGTGTTTCCGTAGTCCAGGCGGCTGGTGACGAGGGCTTGGGTGACCGTCTTCCTGGTTGCGGTGGGGATCCATCGGAAGATTTTTCGGACCATGCGCAGGGTGTTGAAGCAGAATGCTGAGACAGCTTTGACTTGCTTGCTCATCGTGAGGGAGGGGTCCAGGATGAAGCCTAGGTTGCGTGCGTGGTCTGTGGGTTTGGGGGCGGTGTCCAGGGCGGGTGGCCACCAGGAGTCGTCCCAGGCAGAGGGGGATGGTCCCCGGATGACGACTTCCATCTTTTCTGAGTTAAGTTTCAGATGGCTGAGCATCATCTATTCCGCAACGTCTCTCATCGCTTCTCGTAGGCTGGCTCTGGCAGTGTCCGGGTCGTTGGTGAGGGAGAGGATCAGCTGTGTATCGTCGGCGTAGGAGATGATGTTGAGGTTGTGTTTGCGTGCGATGGCTGTGAGGGGGCACATGTAAATGTTGAAGAGGGTGGGGCTGAGCGAGGAACCTTGAGGGTCGCCGCAGATGACTTTGGTACCCGTGGACCGGAACGGGGGAAGGCGAACTCTCTGCGTTCTTCCGGCGAGGCCGAGATGATCCACTCCAGGGCTGCTCCTTGGATTCTGGTGTCACTGAGGCGTTGTATCAGGGTGTGTTGGCATACCATGTCGAAGGCTTCTGAGAGGTCCAGGGGGTTGAGGGCTGTGGTTTCCTCATTGTCGAGCATTGACCTGATGTCGTTGGTAGCTGCGATGAGGGCGGTCTTGGTGCTGTGGTTTGCTCGGAAACCGGACTGTGATGGGTCGAGCGATCCGTTTGTCTCAAGGAATGAGGAGAGTTGTTTGTTGACCGTCTTCTCATTGACTTTGGCAGGAAAAGGGAGGAGCGAGAGGGGTTGGAAGTTCTTGAGGTCCGTGGGGTCCGCGGTGGGTTTTTTCAGGAGAGCGCTGACCTCGGCGTGTTTCCAGCTCTCCGGGAAGGTGGCGGATGTGAAGGAGCTGTTGATGACGTCCCGGAGCTGGGGTGCGATGATGGAGTCCGCTTTATTGAAGATCTGGTGTGGGCGTGGTTCGGTAGGGAAGCCGGAGTGGATGGTGCTCATTGTGCGGGCGGTGTCTTCGGTGGTGTATTGTATAAAGAAAGTTAGAAGGTACCCTGCCAGTTATTTATAGAGGTCCCAGCTAGGGGATCCTACTGTGATAAAGTGAGGGGGTGGTTAACTCAGAGGCTGAGGCTGCACAGGACAAAACTAAGTCATTCCAACCAAACTAGACAACATGTTTTGAAAAAATACATATTTTTTAATTTTCTCTCTTCTTAAATATATTCAAAAGACATACATATATAAATTTAAATAATCAGTGATATTTCACAAAATACATAAGCAAAATTCTTTTCAGGATTAGGGTCTGCCCACACTTCAATCAATCTACCACACTCATTCACACAGGGAGTTTCCTAGCTACAATAGGGACATTCGACTCTCATTCATCCATTCTTATAGTCCTGGCGCAGGCAACAATAGATATTAAATAAGTTGCCTAAAACGGGGGGTT
This sequence comes from Lissotriton vulgaris, assembly GCF_964263255.1. NCBI lineage: Eukaryota > Metazoa > Chordata > Amphibia > Caudata > Salamandridae > Lissotriton > Lissotriton vulgaris. The sequence continues at coordinate 821,936,659 of NC_141691.1, read as the reverse complement.
AAACCAGGAGGGTGGTATTAATACGGGTCCTGATGTTTCTTTGGAACGGTTGCCGTATTCCTGGGACAACGTGCCGACGCGCGTTTCGGTGGAAGGCCAATATGGCCGCACCTTCGTCAGGGCCAAGGTAGTATGCTGGGCAGGGGTTAGGAGTAAAAAATCTAGAAGTGAAAGAATCATGTCTTAGTACTACAAATTTTGATAAACGGACACAAAAGAGACATATGCTATCATTTCATTTACTTAAATTTCCATCACTCTGCCAAACATTTTTGAAAAGAGTTGATTCAATATATGCCAGGATGACATTTTTGACACTGTGCATAAACAGACCACCTGAAGACACTCCCCAAGTCAGAATTCCCTATTTCGTGGAATCCAAAGAAGGCATACAGATAGCCTTAGCCAAATGAATAGTAGAGTTAATTTACAACAACATATAACATCACACACCTTTTTTTCTTTGATCTCACATATTTAGTTTCATCCACCTAAGACCTCTAGTTTCACCAAGACAGTTTCTCATTTATTTTTTTTAAAAAAAGAAGGTTGCTAAATAGAAAAAGACGGAAATTATTTACGACAGAGGGATAGCCAGATCGTATTATCTACCTGGAACAGATTATGGCTATTTGGTACATACTATAATACCCGATAGTTCACTTTCATAAATGTTACCTGGTTAGGTCATTGGAGACGCCTACGAAGTAAGGATCACCTTCACCATTTTAGGAGGGGGTAAGTTCCTTTTATCACCTTAATGAGAAGGTACATTCAGTCACCAATTGCAATCAGAAATTAATTGAACTTTCTCATATACTAGATAAAGAAATATTCATTTACCCAGGTTTAAGGAGTCCACCCGTGGCCCCTCCTATAGGGTTATCAGATCAATTAATTCGGTCGAATGAATCCTATCACTTCGGACAGACAGAGATATCAGGTCCTTCTAGGTATGGAGAAGACAAGGGGATTAAAGACGCCATTCATACGTTTTTAACGGGATAGTCAGGCCCCACTATTAATAAGAAAATTAGCATGAAATTCTACCTTCCGGTTTGTTGCTCAGTTAGTTAGTTATAGCTTCTTCATTAAATACTGCCGGGCATCAGGAAGAGGGATAGTTGATAGATATTCCTATTAGTAACATGGCACAATAATGCGTATTTGTTAGTTTCGAGGTTTGCCCATATTGCTGTAATTTAAACCCAGAGATTCATCTATGTTTTATTACCTGTATTTTCTAATCCTTTACTTTCGATGCCATAGATCGGGTAAAAAAATATATAGTGCGTCTGGTATTTCCGTAACTAATACACACAAAGAAACAGATGGACATAAAGGGTGTAGTTAAACATCACATCTCTTGCTGCTATGAAACCCTGGTGGCACACTTTAATGCCAGAGTCAGTTTTAAAATGACTCGTTTGTTACTTTCCATGATGTGAATTTCCCCCGATGTTTAGTAAGGAGAGGGCAGATAAACAAACTGACACGAGCCCATTGGTATAAAGAGATTTCAGATAGACCCTTTCCAGATATGGAACAATAACTCGGAGATGCATGAACAAGGGCTATACATCTGGGAAAACTCATAGGTTTACTGCGCAGTAGTCGCAATAACAGTATTTACCTTAGAGTTAAATCAAGCCCGGCTTTAGTTTATGGATTCCACCGACAGTATTTAGAACCATAGCGGGGGACCGCATCCGCGGGTTCCTAAGCAAGGGCGAGAAGAGATACAAACGCCCGTTATGCAGTGTTTTTACCCACGTAGTTTTACAGGTTAAAATCCCTATTTGCTCGCTCTTCCGCGCTTACCGTATAATAGTCGGTCGTTTTCATTTGATGGGGTTCCGCCGGCTGCCTCGGTCGGCCAACTTCGTGATACAGGACACTCGCCTGTACGTTTTGTGTTTGCATTTAAATACGCATTATTTCGCGCTATCGCCAACTCTCCACAGCTGTGCCCCGCAATTGGTGGACAGTGAAGAAGGACTTCTCGATCTACATACACCATCTCCGCCATCTTGGTTAAACCTACGTTAGGCGGTCGATCGGCTGTTTGCGGTTACACAGCCAATCCACAAACCGGGTCCGCCATATTATGTAAACCTATTTTTCTAAGGTTTGATACCGGGTAAAATTATTGTAGCTATATAGCCATATTACGCTGAACCTTTTTATTAATGAAGTTAGATGTTCTAAAAAAGCTAATTGGCAAAGCCAGATTATGTCATTTTTTAAAGATGTTATATTTAAACAGGAAGTCTTCTATACTTTATAGAATAATTACAAAAGTCAAATCGGGTTCTTTTCTATAAAGTTATACTGGGTGTAAGAATAACATCTTCCATCCGGTTGATTCTCCACATTTCCCATCGTATAATACCGTCAATTCTTCAGCATATATACCTTCAGTTAGTCAATTTCTATAAGATGGCTTGGTGCCACGGACATTCTTCATTTAGCCCTTTTTCCACCGCATTGAGATAAAAAATCCAGAATACCTCCCGTTTTTTTCTTAGGCTTGTGGTGTCGGTTCCTGGGTTGGTTCTTATTTTTTCCAGGATAAACCATCGAAGTTCTGGCTCTGTGTGGTTTTTTTCCATCCAATGGGTTACTAATGGGGCGGTCAGCTTTTGGTTCCTGATATTAGATTTATGCTCACCAATTCGTGTCCTACATTCCCTACCAGTTTCTCCAACATAAGGGAGATTGCAGGGACACAATATCAAGTAGATAATGTTGCTGGTCCGGCAATTAGTCATATTTTTGTTTCGTATTACAGACACTGTGCGGGTATTTGTGCTCACAGTCCCGCCAGTAATGGCTTGTGGGCAAATATGACAAGTCCCACATTTGTGGTTGCCATATATTGGCTCCAAGCCAGTGATGGTTGCTTGTCTCTCCACAGGGTTTTCTTGAATCTTACCCCGAACCAGATGGTTTTTAAGGTTGGGGTTCTTTTTGAACGCGAAGATGGGACGATGTAGGTGTATCTTATCATTTTCCAGATTCAAAAGATGCCAACTTGAGTTGATAGCTTGTCTTATTTTATGATTCAGTTCTGAATGGCGGGTCACACATACAAGTTGTTTTAGTTTTTCTGGTTCCCTTTCAACAAACATGGCCTCCCGGTCCGTGTATCTCGCTCGTTTGAATGACTCTTTGATGAGTCTAGGTGGATACCCCCGGAATAGTAGTTTTTCTTGCAGAATGTCGGCTTGGTTTAAGAAGTCATCCATGAATGTACAGTTCCTTCTAATGCGAAGGAACTGACTGTACGGAATACTGTCCCTCTGACTCCGTGGGTGGTAACTAGCATATTGGAGTAGAGTGTTCCGCGCTGTGGGTTTGGTGTAAAGTGAGACCTTAATGATGTTGTCGTGGTGCTCGATCCAAATATCAAGGAATTCTATTCTGGTTGTGCTCAGGTGGCTGGTAAATCTCAAATTGGCATCCGCCGCATTGATCCACTCAATGAATTCGTGAAGCTGTTCCTCGGCCCCCTTCCAGATAAAGAAAATATCATCGATAAATCTTTTCCAGCTTTTAACGTTTTCATAGAAGGCGGCCATTTCATTAAAGACATTGGTTCTTTCGAACTCACCCATGTACAGGCAGGCTATGCTTGGGGCGCAACTTGCTCCCATACTTACTCCAGATGCCTGTCTGTATATGGTGGTATCAAACTCAAAGTAGTTCTCAAATAGAACTATTTTGACACAATCCATAATGAAATCCTTGTTTGTAATTTCAGTGTTCCTAGAGATGACAGTATCAATGGCATCGTACGCTCCTCTCTGGGGTATGTTAGAATACAATGATTCTACATCAAGTGTGACCATGATTTCAGAGTTCTCAAAGAATTGAGTGCCTTCCACCTGCTGAATGAAGTGTCCTGTATCACGCACATACGATTCAAGTTTAGTCACCATAGGATTTAAAAATTTGTCGATATATTTAGACAGTGGCTCGGTGGCTGAACCAATCGTCGAGACAATAGGTCGCAACGGTGGATCCGTACTGCACTTATGGGTCTTGGGTAGCCCATAGATTATGGGTAGTTTGGTGTTACTAGGGGTCAGAAATTCCGCCTCATCCTCACAGATTTGGTTCTGTGATACAGCTTTCTGGACCATTTTTAGAATACGCTTTTTTAGGGCGTTTTCAGGGTTGCGAGTGATCCTTATGTAGTGGCCTGATGATGATAGAAGCTCGGTCATTCTCCTATGTCTTCGGTGGTGACCTGGGTCCTGGTGCGGAGGGTGGCGGTTGGGTGGGCTGGTTCGGTGGCTCCAAAGCTGTTGTGAATGTCGGCGATCTTGCAGTGAAAGAACGAGGCGAGTGAGTCGCAGAGGTCTTGCCAGGGTGTGATGTTGTTGTTGCAGGCACTGGGGTTGGAGAGCTCTTTGACATTGCTGAAGAGTTCCTTGCTGTTGTGGGTGTTGTTGTCCAGACGTTGTTATTTATGTAGTTCTCTTGGTGGTGCGGATCAGTTGGTGGTGCATGCGGGTGGCGTTCTTGAGGGCTGTCATGTTCTCTGTTGTCTGATCATGGCGCCAGGTTTGCTTCAGGGAGCGGCAGGTTTTCTTCGAGTTTATGAGGTCGTCGGTAAACCACGAGGCTTTCTTGCTGTGGGGTCTGCTGGGTGATTTCCTCAGTGGTGCGAGTTCATCCGTGCAGTTGGCCAGCCATTGTGTGAGGTTGCGGGCCGCATCGTTGGGGTCCGTTGTGATGGTAGGAGGGTTCTGGCTGAGGGAGGTGGTGAGATGGTCGGTGGTGATCTTGCTTCAGCTTCTGCGAGGGGCCTGTTGCGGGTGGTGTTGGGCTGTGGTTTTCCTGAAGGAGAAGTGGACGCAGCTGTGGTCTGTGCAGTGGAGTCCGGTGGAGTGGCTGAAGGAGATGTACTTGCTGGAGAAGAAGACGGGGTCAAGCGTGTGGCCGGCATAGTGGGTGGGGGTGTTCACCAGTTGCTTGAGTCCGAGGTTGGCGAGGTTGTCCAGCAGGGTGGTGGTGTTGCTGTCATTGTTGTTTTCCAGGTGGAAGTTGAGGTCTCCTAGGAGGATGTAGTCTGGGGAGGTGAGGGCGTGCGGGCTAATGAAGTCTGCGATGGCTTCCTGAATTGAGTGCGTGGTCCCGGGGGTCTGTAGATTAGGGTGCCTCTGAGGGTGGTTCTGGGGTCGGGGTGTATCTGGGAGTGCAGGTGTTCGGCGGCTGTGAGGGTGTCTTCCGAGTTGGTTGTGATGCGGATTGTGTTTCTGTGGACGATGGCGATGCCTCCTCCGGTTTGGTTGGTGCGGTCCCTCCGGGTGATCTTGTAACCATCGGGGATGGCTATGGCGATGTCGGGGGCTGAGGGGGTGTTCATCCAGGTTTCCGTGAGAAAGGCGACGTCGGGTGCAGTAGTGTCTAGGAGGATCCAGAGTTTGACTGCGAGTCGGTGGACGGAGCGGGTGTTGAGCAGGATGTCCTTGAGGTGATTCTTGCTGGTGGTAGGATTGGCGGGTGCCGGCCCGGGATGGCTGCAGGTTAATTTGCACTCTGGGCAGGTGAAGGGTCCGTGGGTGCGTTTCGGGGTGGCCAGGTGGCAGGAGGGGTTCCGGCTGGTTTTGAGTGTGCGGAGGGTGGCGGTGTTGTAGGTTTGTCGGGTGCATTGGCATCGTCGGGATCCAGGGTTACTGGGACTGGGCGCGGTCCAGGCACGGACAGGCGCAGACGGGCTTGATTTTGGCACACCTTCGGCGCACAATCAGTGCACTCGCTGCGGGTGAACGCTGAGCGTTTGCGCGGACTCTGCCATAAATGGAGAGTGGGAGGGAGGAGGGAAGGAGGAGCAGCTGGGAGGTGGGAGCGGGGTGGCGAATGGGAAGGGGAGAGGGTCCAAGAGAAAAGGTGGCGGGGCCACAGGGGAGCAGCGGCAGGGAGCGGGCAGCGGGGTGCAACGGCGGGAAAAGCTGAAAATGACAAAAATCACTCAGTCAGGGGCACCACACGGGGAGAAAAACAACAACTGCTGGCACAGAGAATGAACGAAAAACGGAGATAGAGGAGTCACAGCCTCAGGGGCAGCGGCGAGCAGGCGGTGGTAGCAGGGAGACCGGGTGCACTCAGGAGGAGCCACGCAGCGGATGGAGCGACCGGCTCTGACGAGGTCAGGTCAGGTCACCGCTCCCCGTCGCATGGAAGTGCCGTTAATGTCCAGTGGGAGGGAGGAGCAGCTGGGAGGCGGGAGCGGGGTGGTGAATTGGAAGGGGAGAAGGTCCAAGAGAAAAGGTGGCGGGGCCACAGGGGAGCAGCGGCAGGGAGTGGGCAGCGGGGTGCAACGGCGGGAAAAGCGGAAAATGACAAAAATCACTCAGTCAGGGGCACCACACGGGGAGAAAAACAACAACTGCTGGCACAGAGAATGAACGAAAAACGGAGATAGAGGAGTCACAGCCTCAGGGGCAGCGGCGAGCAGGCGGTGGTAGCAGGGAGACCGGGTGCACTCAGGAGGAGCCACGCAGCGGATGGAGCGACCGGCTCTGACGAGGTCAGGTCAGGTCACCGCTCCCCGTCGCATGGAAGTGCCGTTAATGTCCAGTGGGAGGGAGGAGCAGCTGGGAGGCGGGAGCGGGGTGGTGAATTGGAAGGGGAGAAGGTCCAAGAGAAAAGGGGGTGGGCCGCAGGGGAGCAGCGGCAGGGAGCGGGCAGCGGTGGTGCAACTGCGGGAAAAGCGGAAAACGACAAAAATCACTCAGTCAGGGGCACCACACGGGGAGAAAAACAACAACTGCTGGCACAGAGAATGAACGAAAAACGGAGATACAGTAATCACAGCCTCAGGGGCGGCGGCAAACAGGCGGTGGTGGCAGGGAGACCGGGTGCACTCAGGAGGAGCCACGAGGCGGGTGGAGCGACCGGCTCTGACGAGGTCAGGTCAGGTCACCGCTCCCTGTCGCATGGAAGCGCCTTTAATGTCCAGTGGGAGGGAGGAGCAGCTGGGAGGCGGGAGCGGGGTGGTGAATTGGAAGGGGAGAGGGTCCAAGAGAAAAGGGGGTGGGCCACAGGGGAGCAGTGGCAGGGAGCGGGCAGCGGGGTGCAACGGCGGGAAAAGCAGAAAACAACAAAAATCACTCAGTCAGGGGCACCACACGGGGAGAAAAACAACAACTCGGGGCACAGAGAAGGAACAAAAAACTGAGACACAGGAGTCACAGCCTCAGGGGTGGTGGCGAGCGGGCGGTGGTAGCAGGGATACAGGGTGCACTCAGGAGGAGCCACACGGTGGGTGGAGCGACCGGCTCTGACGAGGTCAGGTCAGGTCACCGCTCCCCGTTGCGTGGAAGCGCCTTAAATGTCCAGTGGGAGGGAGGAGCAGCTGGGAGGTGGGAGCGGGGTGGCAAATGGGAAGGGGAGAGGGTCCAAGAGAAAAGGGGGTGGGCCGCAAGGGAGCAGCGTCAGGGAGCGGGGAGCGGGGTTCAACAGCGGGAAAAGCGGAAAACGACAAAAATAACTCAGTCAGGGGCACCACATGGGGAGAAAAACAACAACTGCTGGCACAGAGAATGAACGAAAAATGGAAACACAGGAGTCACAGCCTCAGGGGCATCGGCGAGCTGACGGTGGTAGCAGGGAGACCGGGTGCACTCAGGAGGAGCCACGCGGTGGGTGGAGTGACCGGCTCTGACCAGGTCAGGTCAGGTCACCGCTACCCGTCGCGTGGAAGCGCCTTAAATGTCCAGTGGGAGGGAGGAGCAGCTGGGAGGCGGGAGCGGGGAGGCGAATGGGAAGGGGAGACGGTCCAAGAGAAAAGGGGAGGGGCCTGAGGGGAGCAGCGGCAGGGAGCAGGGGGCGGGGGGCAATTGCGGAAAACAACAAAAATCACTCAGTCAGGGGCACCATACGAGGAGAAAAACAACAACTGCTGGCACAGAGAATGAACAAAAAACGGAGACAAAGGAGTCACAGGCTCAGGGGCGATGGCGAGCGGGCGGTGGTACCAGGGAGACCGGGTGCACTCAGGAGGAGCCACGCGGCGGGTGGAGCGACCGGCTCTGACGAGGTCAGGTCAGGTCACCGCTCCCCGTCGCGTGGAAGCGCCTTAAATGTCCAGTGGGAGGGAGGAGCAGCTGGGAGGCGGGAGCGGGGTGGTGAATTGGAAGGGGAGAGGGTCCAAGAGAAAAGGGGGTGGGCCGCAGGGGAGCAGCGGCAGGGAGCGGGCAGCGGGGTGCAACGGTGGGAAAAGCGGAAAACAACAAAAATCACTCAGTCAGGGGCACCACACGGGGAGAAAAACAACAACTGCTGGCACAGAGAATGAACGAAAAACTGAGATACAGGAGTCACAGCCTCAGGGGCGGCGGCGAGCAGGCGGTCGTAGCAGGGAGACCGAGTGCACTCAGGAGGAGCCACGCGGCGGGTGGAGCGACCGGCTCTGACGAGGTCAGGTCAGGTCACTGCTCCCCGTCGCATGGAAGCGCCTTTAATGTCCAGTGGGAGGGAGGAGCAGTTGGGAGGCGGGAGCGGGTGGTGAATTGGAAGGGGAGAGGGTCCAAGAGAAAAGGGGGTGGGCCGCGGGGGAGCAGCGGCAGGGAGCGGGGAGCGGGGTTCAACGGCGGGAAAAGTGGAAAATGACAAAAGTAACTCAGTCAGGGGCACCACACGGGGAGAAAAACAACAACTGCTGGCACAGAGAATGAACGAAAAACGTAAACACAGGAGTCACAGCCTCAGGGGCGTCGGCGAGCGGACGGTGGTAGCAGGAAGACTGTGTGCACTCAGGAGGAGCCACGCGGCGGGTTGAGCGACCGGCTCTGACCAGGTCAGGTCAGGTCACCGCTACCCATTGTGTGGAAGCGCCTTAAATGTCCAGTGGGAGGGAGGAGCAGCTGGGAGACGGGAGCGGGGTGGTGAATGGGAAGGGGAGAGGGTCCAAGAGAAAAGGGGGTGTGCCACGGAAGAGCAGCGGCGGGGAGCGGGGTTCAACAGCGGGAAAAGCGGAAAACAACAAAAATAACTCAGTCAGGGGCACCACATGGGGAGAAAAACAACAACTGCTGGCACAGAGAATGAGCCAAAAATGGAAACACAGGAGTCACAGCCTCAGGGGCATCGGCGAGCGGATGGTGGTAGCAGGGAGACCGGGTGCACTCAGGAGGAGCCACGCGGCGGGTGGAGCGACCGGCTCTGACCAGGTCAGGTCAGGTCACCGCTACCCGTCGCATGGAAGCGCCTTAAATGTCCAGTGGGAGGGAGGAGCAGCTGGGAGGTGGGAGCGGGGAGGCGAATGGGAAGGGGAGACGGTCCAAGAGAAAAGGGGAGGGGCCTGAGGGGAGCAGCGGCAGAGAGCGGGGGGCGGGGGGCAATTGCGGGAAAAGCGGAAAACAACAAAATCACTCAGTCAGGGGCACCATACGAGGAGAAAAACAACAACTGCTGGCACAGAGAATGAACAAAAAACAGAGACAAAGGAGTCACAGGCTCAGGGGCGGTGGGGAGCGGGCGGTGGTACCAGGGAGACCGGGTGCACTCAGGAGGAGCCACGCGGCAGGTGGAGCGACCGGCTCTGACGAGGTCAGGTCAGGTCACTGCTTCCCGTAGCATGGAAGCGCCTTTAATGTCCAGTGGGGGGGAGGAGCAGCTGGGAGGCGGGAGCGGGGTGGTGAATTGGAAGGGGAGAGGGTCCAAGAGAAAAGGGGGTGTGCCGCGGAAGAGCAGCGGCGGGGAGCGGGGTTCAACAGCGGGAAAAGCGGAAAACAACAAAAATAACTCAGTCAGGGGCACCACATGGGGAGAAAAACAACAACTGCTGGCACAGAGAATGAGCCAAAAATGGAAACACAGGAGTCACAGCCTCAGGGGCATCGGCGAGCGGATGGTGGTAGCAGGGAGACCGGGTGCACTCAGGAGGAGCCACGCGGCGGGTGGAGCGACCGGCTCTGACCAGGTCAGGTCAGGTCACCGCTACCCGTCGCATGGAAGCGCCTTAAATGTCCAGTGGGAGGGAGGAGCAGCTGGGAGGTGGGAGCGGGGAGGCGAATGGGAAGGGGAGACGGTCCAAGAGAAAAGGGGAGGGGCCTGAGGGGAGCAGCGGCAGAGAGCGGGGGGCGGGGGACAATTGCGGGAAAAGCGGAAAACAACAAAATCACTCAGTCAGGGGCACCATACGAGGAGAAAAACAACAACTGCTGGCACAGAGAATGAACAAAAAACGGAGACAAAGGAGTCACAGGCTCAGGGGCGGTGGGGAGCGGGCGGTGGTACCAGGGAGACCGGGTGCACTCAGGAGGAGCCACGCGGCAGGTGGAGCGACCGGCTCTGACGAGGTCAGGTCAGGTCACTGCTTCCCGTAGCATGGAAGCGCCTTTAATGTCCAGTGGGGGGGAGGAGCAGCTGGGAGGCGGGAGCGGGGTGGTGAATTGGAAGGGGAGAGGATCCAAGAGAAAAGCGGGTGGGCCGCAGGGGAGCAGCGGCAGGGAGCGGGCAGCAGGGTGCAACGGCGGGAAAAGCGGAAAACTACAAAAATAACTTAGTCAAGGGCAACACACGGGGAGAAAAACAACAACTGCTGGCACAGAGAATGAACAAAAAACGGAGATACAGGAGTCACAGCCTCAGGGGCGGTGGCGAGCGGGCGGTGGTAGCAGGGAGACCGGGTGCACTCAGGAGGAGCCACGCGGCGGGTGGAGCGACCGGCTCAGACGAGGTCAGGTCATGTCAACGAATTGGGAAGGCAGAGGGTCCTTTCATACGGTTACAGATTGATATCATACAGTTACCCCCTTGTCGAGGACTAAAATACATTCTTGTCATTGTCTGCCTATTTTCAAAATGGGTAGAAGCTTACCCTACACGTAGAAATGATAGCCTCACTGTAGCCAAACTCTTACTCAGAGAACTCATCCTGAAGTTTGGTTTTCCAGTAACAATTGAATCAGACCGAGGAAAACATTTTAATAGCAAAATAATTAGTCTAATCTGTGAAGCATTCAACGTAAAACAAAAGCTAAACTATGCATATCGCCCAGAGGCTTCTGGAGTGGTAGAACTTCTGAATGGCACATTCAAGTCAAGATTGGGAAAGATGTATGAATCTACCCGATTGGAGTGGCCAGATGCTTTGCCACTTGTTCTGATGGGACTTAGAAGTATTCCAGACTGGAACACAGGCTTGAGTCCACATGAAATACTAATGGGAAGAGCAATGAGGCAAGCATGGGTGCCAGGACACAAGCTGATAAATATATCTGATGATTTGGTACTCGAGTACTGCAAAGAACTGGCTGACCAAGTGCGTTCTATCTCTCACCAGGTTGGGGAAGACTCTGTCGCCACACAAGCAACTCCAGCACATGACCTGATCCCAGGTGATTGGGTAGTGCTGAAGAAACATACTCGAAAATCTTGCCTTGCACCGAGGTGAGGAAAACCACGTCAAGTGATGTTGGTTACGACCACAGCTGTAAAGTGCGAAGGAGTTCCACACTGGATTCATACCAGTCACACAAAAAGAGTGACTGAACCTGATGAAACTGAAGCTGAAGGTTGTGCAATTGAAGGGTCTCAAGATATCGATCCTGAAGGAGCTGAAGAGGAACAACCAAGCACCAGCCAAGATGATTGGATTCCAGTAGTCAACATACCTGCTGAATATGTAAGAACCAGAAGCCAAACTTATCTAGATAGACAGAGTGATAGTGAGGATGAGACACGTTTAGAAGAAGGTACTCAGATCATAGAAATGCAAGTCAAAAGTGATCCTGAGGAGGACCAGATAGGGAAAGATCAGATAATCGACACCCCACTAACAACTCCAGAGTCTGAGGAGGATCAGATAGGAAAAAGGGCGGAAGCTCGAGCAGAAGAAAATCAAGGGTTCAAAGATCTTGAGCAGGACCAGATAGGGTTAGGAAAATGTGTTCATGAAGAAGAAGGAGAATCAAATCAAAGTCAAATTCAGCAAATACCTGAACAAGGCCAGATTAGTAACCTGGCAGAAGAAACAGAAATAAGACCTGGACCTAGTCAGATAGAGAGGAATACCGGAGACAGCCTTGAAATAGATGTGCCACAACTGAATGAAAATAAAAGAGCATGGGAAGAAGGCCAGAGCACAGTGCCAGCTAAAAGACTCAGAAAAGGAGACAAGTCGCCTAGATTTGTCAAAAGATTGAGACTTCGTCTAAAGATAATAAATGAGGAACCAGAACAAGTGAATGAAATAACAATTCAAGCTGAACAGTCTGTAATACATCCAAGAAGGAGAAGTCCAAGATTAAAAAGGCTGAATAATAAATTCAAAGGCCCTGAATGGACTTATATCGTACTGGAAGATTTTGAAAACTTGGAAATAAGTGACGAAAGTGATGATGAATTGATTGCTGATCAGACTGATGGAGAAGTGAGACCCACTTGAAAATTTCACAGGGTAAAGTCTGTGTTAAAGTTACAAAGAAGGGTTAAATCTCCTTAGTCAGAAATGGCTGATCGTACTGTTAATGAAAGACTGAAAATAAATTGTTTAAAAACATGCTGTAGAATAAGCGCATGTAGTATAGCAATAGTACTCATAGTATGGGTAGGACTGACAATAGCTATTCCTTACATAATGAGTAAAGACAAGAATAATGATACTAATAAGCAACCAACAATAAATACTGATGAGCTACAAACAATAGATACACCTAGAAAAATAGATATACAAGAAAAAGCAATTAGCATTAAACAACAGAAAGTAGATTTAGAAGCATCAGATTAGGAAGGACTACATTATACTGGAATTAAAAACAGAACACACTTAAATGTATTTGCAAATCCATTAGTACATTATGTAGAAGCTATGGAAATAGAAGAATGCTATGTTTGTACAAGGTTACCTACTTCGGTAGTCAAAGGTGTTACCTACCATCATTTACCACTAACATATGGTATTTCATGTAATATATTAGCTAGCTTGTTCTATAAGAAAGGACCTTTACAGTATTATTATTATAATTCAAATGTGATATTTTCAAAACATCCTATACGTAGTAACCTAAATCCTGTTCATACTACTAGTGATGTAACACGATATATGGGTGAATTTTTTTTCTAACTATGGGTACAATAGATATAGCTGAAGCACACAAGAATAATTTAACATGCTTATTACAAGAAAAGGAGAACATATCTTTGAATATGGTTGAGAAAAGGAAAGAGAATTTCCAAAGAAAGGCAAATGATAAGAATCATAAAATTCGTAAATGGGCTGAAAATATAGGGTACACCCCAAATGGCAAGACCCATGCTGCTCTGTTGCTGGATTTCGAAAAGAAGGGGAAACTGTCTCCACAGTAGGCGTGGGCGGAAAATCCGTTCCGCTCGCGGATTTTGCGGATTTTCGGGAAATCCGCAATCCGCGAGATTTGCGAATTTCCCGCAAAATCCGCAAATCCGCGAGCAGCGGATTTTGCTCGCACTGCTCGCACTGTTCGCGTGAGTTCGCGCCCCGCGAATAAGTGCAAAATTGCAGAAATACGATCTTGGCAAAACTGAAAGTAACTACTTACCAGGTTCAAAAGTTCAGGCACATCATTAGTAGCCATTTCCTGTAGTGCTTCCTGAGGGGCCCCTCCAGAGTTCAGTTGCCAGTTGAAACTATTATGTGACCCTGCTCTGAACCTCAGAATAGTTACACATATGCCACAAAGGTCCTGAATTACAGCTAAGGGAGACAAGCAGGAGCCAGGCTGGAAGTTAAAATCCATTAATCAGCCCCTAATTCATTATTGTCAGTTGGGGCAGGGCAGGTGTTGTAACTAATTTTGCAACAATGAAAGCACTTAGCAAGTGCAAAAGATCACTAATCAGGGCGCACTAAGGAAGCAGGTGCCAGCTAAAAAAATATTCTGTGACACATTAATCAGCCCCAAATTAATTCAGGTCACTTGAGGCAGGGAAGGTGTGCTTTGCTTTGCCGAAAATAATGTACACTGGACAACCAGAGGGTGTAGTGATGAAACAGAGGGTGGCATGGGTGGGCCAGAGGGTGGCATGAGTAGTCAGAGAGTGGCAGTGGTGACAGAGAGTGGCAGTGATGAAGAAGAGTGTCCCAAACAGGCTGGACACGTAGAAACAACAAGTTCGCAAAACTTGCGACCCGACAGGTAAGTTCGCAAATTGCAAAATTGTAAAAACCCTCGCGAACTGGCAGAAACACGGGCGAACACAAAAAAAAAAAAATCCGCAAATTCGCGGGAATTCGCGGATTTTGCGGATTGCGAATCCGCAAATCCGCAAAATTCGCGGATTGCCAATCCGCAAAATCCGCTCATGCTTACTCCACAGTTAAAGAACTATTTATTATAACAATATATTCATTGGTTCCAGTGAATGTGAACACAATTATAAGGTAATTGGGGGTTGGGGTTTGAGGAAAATGAAATTTTACATGGCCAATATGTCCCCTTCGTTTACCCAAACGTTTAGTGTATGTGCATGTCATCCATGCATTTTCCCTCTATGGCCTGCAATAATGATGCCTCTGCATTTGCGTCCCACATTGGGATGCCAGTCACCAAGTCTTCCATAAAAGAAACGTGAATTTTGCAATGAGGCCCATGTGGCCCATGTGTTTGCATTGTGCACTTTTAATATATCGTAAAGAACCCATTTCTCCATTTTGTGGCTCAGTCAGCCAGTCCCCGAATTGAGATTTCATGCCTCCAGACACTCTGAGGGTTGCAGCCACGTATCCCTGATCTCGCATACTTTTGGCTAAGCCGAGAGGGGCCCAGCCCGGGGTGCCAAGACAGTATTTTGCATAACAGTTATCTGCTTGCTCTACAGAATCACATTCCTGCCTGGTGAAGAAGGTAAACAGAACCCGTCTGCAGAGATAGGGCCTAGCCTTTCTGTCTCCGTTTAAGTGATTTACAGAGCTCGCAACCATAGAAAGCCCAAGGCCCCCACGCAATGAACGAAGAAATATATGCCCACACTGGCTCTTGGTGATGAGCGACCTTTGCTTCAGATAATACATCCCCGGACATAAGATATCAGATAATACCAGATGTGCTGGTCGCCCTGACACTGAAGGCCTCCCTACTAGATCGAAAGTCAGCTCCCCCCAGTCCCCCCAGTTACACGTCAGTTGCACGTCATGATCAAGTTGCACACACAAGTAGGGCGAAGTTCAATCTGGCCATGCAACCCCCCTTCAGGTATCCACCCACCTATGACTCACCTATGACTCCACAAGTGAACGCCCACATGTACGCCTTCATGCACGCCCACATGTTCTTATCTCTCTTTCTCTTGCTCTGCCTAGAGCGCTCCTCCCTATGATGCGAAATTGAATGTATAAATATTGTACTCTGTGAATAAAGTTTAGAAGACCCTTCCTGAACCTTAGTGGTGATGGAACAGATTCTCCCCTAACTCGAGTTATTGAAATAAAGCCCTTTTGAATCGGACACCACAGACTCTGCCTCTCATTTTATGCATGACCCTTTGTTTAACTATAGAAACTATGACAGGGTAATACTTTATTTACCACAGGTTTCAAAGATGGAACTGAACCTGTGTTTCCTGGAATTTATTTTATATGTGGATACAAGGTGTATTACAAATTGCCACACCATTGGTATGGGAGCTGTTATTTTGGAATAGTTTCCCAAAAATATATCATGTAAACAAAATCACTGGAAACAATGAAGAAACTAATGGATTAATATGTAGTAAAAGAGCTAGTTTTGGTGAAATAGTAGGTGATATATTTAGTGCATTGATACCTACAGTGGGAGTGGCTCTGAATACACACAGAATTTGCAAATTGTCAACAGTAGTTGATCGGTTATCAACTGATACTGCTGGAGGGTTCTTGATGGTCAATACCAATGGTTTTACAATATCGACTTGCTCTTGATACATTATTGGCAAAAGAGGGCAGAGTCTGTAGAATGTTGAAAGCGCAACATTGTTGTACTTACATACCTGACAAAAGTGTTGAAATTAAGAGGTATGTAAGAAATATTACTAATTTGGAAAAGAGCTTAAACCACTGGAGGTTGATAGTGCATGGAAAAGACTTACTGATGGTCTCTCCTCTATAGGTAGTTGGTTTTCTAATGTAGGAAAAAGTTTTGTAGGGAGAATACTGATTTTAGGGATAATAATCTGTTGCAAATGCCAGAAGCATAAAAATACATATTCAGTAAATAGGTGAGGAAAAAAGAGAAATATTGATGAACCTGAATTAGAAGGGATAAATGGAAACATATACAAGAAAGTGAAAAACATTCACAACAACAATGAAAAGAAACAAAATAGAAAGTTTGAAGAGATTGAGTTGGGTGAAGTGTGAAAAGTTGGCATCTGTTTCATTAATTGGTGATGATATATAATATCATCAAAGAGGGGATTGATGGAGCAAGGATTTGCATGTAATGCGACTTGCTTGTTATCAGCCCTCTCAACATAACATTAATGTATTATTCAACAAGTTTGTTTTATTAATATCGCACTTCACATAAACATTTGGGTATCTGGAAGAAGCTTGCATATGTGTTTCTACTAACGATAATCTGATTGCACTAAAATTGCTGCTGCTACGTGGGATTTTACTGCGCATGCGTCTGTGATACTCACGTGACATGACGTATCTTTCGCTTGGAGGGAAACTTTTGCTTCTGCGCACTAGAATTAAAATAGCTTCTTTGTATAACCGCATGCATGAAGCTTGCACTGCTGCTTTGGCTAAGGTGTTTGTTCTGCCTCATTTCTAATGCAATAGTTAAAATAAAATATTGGGAATAAAGTAGAGATAAGTGGTATAGAGTGCATTCATTTATTTCTCTGTTCTAAAATTGTTTCTTTTCCATTCTTACATGTATCGTATTTTGGGCCTGGGATGTGCTGTAACTCCATCTTTAAAACCTACACTGCGCAAGTTCTGAAATTCACCGGCGTCTATAAGCTATGGCATTGAACCACTTCCAACATCAGAATGAACTGTGAAAATCGTGGGAAGCTGACCCTTCACCTCTGTCAGAGGAAGCTCTAATATACAAAGTTATTACAATGTATTTACTAATAGAACATTCATTGTCGGGTGGAATAAAGATGTCATGAGAAAAATAAAATGATGGTGAGGAAACAGAAAATTTTATGTGGCCAGTGTGTCCCCCACTCGCACCCTATCCATGTACCTATGCCACATGTATGTCCATGTTACCATGTAATTCCCATCTTGTGCCCGTAATAGTAATGCCCCTGCATTTCCGTCTAATGTTAGCATTTCAGTTATTAGACCTTCCATGAATGAAACGTTAATTCTGCACTGAGGCCTACGTTGCCAATGCATTTACATGGTACACGTTTAAAAGTCGAGAAGCACACATTTTTGTTTCCCAGCCGAGCCAGGCCCTGAATTCAGGCTCCGAGCCTCTTCTGACTCTGAAAGCTGCAGTTTAGGTATGCATCCCTGACCTCTCCCTTACTTCCTGCTCAGCCGAGAGGTGCCCGGCCAGACCTGCCAAGACGGTATTTTGCCTACAGTTATCTGCTCAGCTCCGCAAAAACACATTCCAGTCTAGTGAAAGGGGTAAACATATTCCGCCTGCAGAGCATAGGGCCTAGCCTTCCTGTCTCCATGCAAGTGATTTACTGAACCCGTTGCCATAGAAGGCCCATGGCCCCCACGCAATGCACGCAGAAATATATGCACACACTAGCATTTAGTGATGAACAGCTTTTGCTCGAGAGACCTTTACTTTAGACAATACATCCTCCAAACACAAGATATCAGATATGCCAAAGGTGCAGGTCGTTCTGACATCCCAGACTCCTCTACTAGTGCTAAAGTCAGCTCCCCCCAGCTCTCCCCAGTTACACGTCAATTTCACGTCATGACCAGTTTTGCGCGCACAAGTAGGGTAAAGGTTTCTGCTGACCCTGCAGACCTCCTCTATGCATCCACCCACCTATGACACACCTATGACTCATCAAGTGAACACCCACGTGTACGCCTTCTTACACGCCTTCTTTCACGCCCATGTGTTCTTATCTCTCTCTTTCACTTGCTCCGCCTGGAGCGTTCCGCCTTCTCTATTCATTGCAATTGTATGGCTTTACTATATATAATGTGTTATGTGAATAAAGCGTCAGATGACGACCCTTCCTGAACCTTAGTGGTGATGGAACCCGATTCTCCATTGACTCGAGTCATTGTATTAAAGCCCTTTTGACTCGGACACCACGGACTCTGCCTCTCATTTTATGAGCTATCCTTATTCCTTATTAATGTATAGAAATTATGACAGGGTAATGTTTTATTTACCACATTAATCTGGTGCCCGAATAGGGACTAGTCCCCTTCCCCACGCGCCGGCGATGTAAGCGCAGCCCCCTGACCCCTTCTATAGCCGTGACGGACTCTAAGTGTACACGCCAGCGGGATTTCCTGCCAACTCCCTCAGGCCCACGGAGGAGATGGAGACTGCGACCAGGCATCCAATCGAGGTGGTGAGGATTGCGGACCATCCCGACCAGAGCCCAAGCCGAGAGAGCAAGGTCCGAGGTATCCCGAGGCCCACCTGTTCCAAGGCGCATGCGCAGCAAGCAGCAGTAGCGGCCAAAAGCCGTAGCAGTCCAGTCCAGTATCGAGTTTCCGAGGCCTTCAGTTTTGCTTCCCAGTGAGTACCGTTGTTGGGAACGCATAGAGACGGGTTCATTTAATTGAGCCCGGTCAAGACGGGTCTGGGTACACAGATCCGGTAAAGACGTGTCCATTTAGGTGGATGCGGTAAAGACGTGTCTCTTTATGAGACCGGTATGACTGTACTGTTCTAGCAGTGCATACAGTAAACAAGGTTTATTTAGGATTGTGTTTTTCCATGTACTAATTAGTATCTGTTTCTAATGTTTTAATGTCATGGTATGAATGATTGTTATCAGTCTATTATTGTGCTTATTGTGTTTTCGTTCAAGTTAGTTCAAACATGCCGCTGTTTCCGAAATTACGTCAGATAGGAACCAGGAAAGGGATACTCGAAGAGGCAGTTCCCGTCCCGCCTAGGGACACTCCTGGTCATTTTATGTACCAGAAGCATGGACTAGATGCCATACTGTTCTTAGACTTATGGGTAGATTACACAAAGGATCTGGAAGAGAAATATAGATGGCCCGTCTCAGGGACATGGGATGCTGATTGCATCATGAGAGTAGAGGAAGCACTGTGGAAAAAGAAAGCTAGACAATCCCAGAAAGATGCCATAGAGTTGTGGCGTAAAGAAGCGCATAGAAGAACAGAGATAGAAATCCATAAAGCAGAGAGAAGTAGAGAAGCATCAGAAAAAGCCAAAGAAAAAGAGCTAAAGGAAGAAGGTGAACGGGTTAAAGCAGAACAAGTAGAAAGACAAAGAAATGCCCTTATTAAAGGCATGTATCCCATCCTCGCGGAGGGCCTACTTAAAGTGACCCCGGAAGTACCCAGTAACTTGCCGCCACCACTGATCCCGACTAAACTCCATAGTCATAAACAGACAGCAGCGGACATTTTTCTTTCCTCCTATTTAGACGACGCTGCTCCGGAGTATGTAAATACAGATTTACGTCCTCCTCCTCCTCTTGTCAACATCCCTACCAATCATTTCCGCCGACCATCCGTATCACAAGATCAACCCGCACCAGTAGTGACACTGACAGTGAAAGACGACTCAAGCCAAGGTGACTCAAGTCTAGGGGCATCGGGAGGGGGCCCACTGGAGACATACCACACACACCGCACACCCCACCACCATCACGATCACTACGTGAATTAGCACTACAACGCACGCCAAAAACGACAATGACAACAGCATCTCTTAGACAAACTCTTTCCAGTTGTATATATGATCCAGTACCAGGTGTGGGCTCAATGCTCACATTCTCAATACGTTTAAGACGCGTTGCAGACTATTTGGTCACTTTGCCAGACATGAAGGAACATTTAGACAGAATATACCACTTTGTTAGAACGGGGAAGGGACCAGAAAGTATACATGAGGCCATGGAAAATAGAAAGGTGGAGGTTCAAAGCATGCTTTTGCGATTTTTGATTAATTGTTTGATCAGGGAACAAGACCAGCCAGACAAAGAAGTAACTAATGGTATGATTACGTGGAGTGACAACATAGCTATTGGTAAACATGATACACAGAACAAGATAGAATGCATGTATAGGAAAATTCGTAAAGAAATTCTGAATATACACAAGAAAGAACAAGCCGAGAAAGGGGACGACGAAGTCTCAGAGGAGGATGATACAGAAACAGAGCATATAAATAAAATGAATTACGTAGGCAGGGCAAGACCGTTTGACAGACCAAAAGGCCTCGATTACAGTAAACATTCCCTCCTTCCCATACCAGAAAGATATTCCCTCGAACACCTATTCCAAGCTACTGAACAAGCACTGAGAAAACGGGTAGGAGACAGTGAACTTTGTACTATGCATGAACAGGAACTAGCCCGGTCTGCAGTTCAATGGGCTTGTAATTCTAACATATATAAGGATGACATAGTAGCGCAGACCTTTTTGAGCCTTCCTCCGGAAGAACAGCGTTTAGCTGGTATTTACATGGTTCAGCATCTCATCACTTTGTACGAGAGTCAGCATTCTGATCCAGGTCCCTTGTATAAATTACTGGACGATTTATTCCTAGCGAGATGGAGAGGCCTAGGTGCCGAATTAATTAATGTCATTCTAGATCAACGACATAAGTACTTGACTTTCCTGACCCTGCACTTGATTCCTGCCCCACATCGAGAAAGAAAGACCTTCCACATAGACAGACAGATTCCCCTACGAGAGGTTCATCCCGTTAAAACTGCAGGGGGTGCGCTTCAACGAGTATACGTTTACACACCCTTGACGAAAATGGAATTATTAGAAATGAAAAAATTACTGCCCTGTCATGATAAAGACCCAGGGGGGTTCCACCGTGAATTAAAAGACATGCTCCGCATGGGGGATTACACATACGCTGATACCATTAAATTATTAAAAGTACTGTTACCAGCAGGCATTTACGAAAAGCTTAAAGAAAAAGATTGGGAGGTGGGAGAGAAAAGGATCAGTTGGGCAGAATTGGAAGACGAAGATAAAACACGAGGCCCTGGTGTTGGTCTTGGCGACAAAGCTAAAGAACTACCCGAGCTATTAATACAGGTTTTGCCGAGATTATTGACTACTAAAAAGGAAGATTGGGATGCTATTTCAGCCTGCAAACAGAAACAAGATGAAGATACTAGTGATTTTTATTCTAGATTCGAAAAATGTTTTATTATTAACAGTGGCCTGAAGACAAGTAGTGAATCGTACCCCCATCTTTTTGTGAGCAAATTAGTAGAGAATTCTTTACCCTCGATCAAAAATAGAGTACTGAAGGTTGAGAGTACCTGGCAAGCAAATAGCCCTTCCCAAATGTTACAAATGTTACAGTATCACCAGAACCGAATTAGAGAAGAACAGGAACACGAAAAGAGACGCATGAAAGATACGAAAATGAAAGTACTAGTTGCTCAATCAGTTCCAGCTGATGGCCATAAAAAGTGCGCGGCACCTGTCAAAGGGAACTGTAATTACTGCAAACAGCCAGGTCACTATATAAATGAATGTGCTGTCCTGAAACACAATATAGCTACAGGCAAGACGAAAGAAAGACCGCGTCCTCCTAGACAGGATAACATCCCGCCGAACACGCAAACGCCACAGAACACGCAACAGACAGTAGCTACACCCCAACCCATTGCTGCCACACAACATGTCACGCAACAAATGTACCAGTATGCGCAGTCAGACTACCCAGATTATCAACAGTACTCATGAAACAGCCTAGAGAGGGAGGTTGGCTTGCCCCTTATTGAGGTTCCTGTAGATCAAGAGGGTCCCTATGTACATAGTCGTGTATTGGGAAAAGACAGAAAATTTCTGATTGATACAGGGGCGGGCAGAACTACCATCAGTCATGACGAGGTTCCAGGGGCACCCCTCTCAGGCTCACAGAATATTTCCCTGGGATTTTCAGGAAAGCCTATTGTTAACGAAGTGTCAAAGCCAGTTTCCCTAGGAGTTGGTCCATTGTCCCGCACTACAGACTTGTTGCTTACTAAATCATGTCCAGAAAACTTGCTTGGTATAAAGACATTGAAAGAACTAGGAGCAGTGATTTGTTGTTCTCCGGAAGGAGTGAGATTGTTTTTACGTGATTTTAAAGGACATTATGTGTTGAGAGATTTTGACCCCAGACTCCAGAATGTACCACAGCATTTATGGGCGCAAGGTCCTACTGATGTAGGTTACATGCACATTACACCACACCGTGTCACACTCAAGCAAGGAGTTGTACTGCCACGAATCCGACAATACAAGTTACTACCTGATGCCGTAGTAGCATTACTGAAAATTGTTGACGAACTCATTGCACAGGGAGTGGTTGTAGAAACTGACTCCAATGTATGTAATTCTCCTATCATTCCGATTCTTAAAAGAACTGACCCAAATGCTCCACCGGTCTACAGACTAGTGATTGACCTCCGAGAATTGAACAAATGCATAATACCACAGTACCCAGTGGTCCCAGACATTTCTTCACTATTAACTGCAATTGATTCCGAAGCAACGTTCTTCACTGTCATAGATCTCAAGAACGCCTTCTTTAGTGTCCCAATCCATCCAGAGAGCCAATACCTTTTCGGATTCTGTTTAAATGGACAAAGTTTCAAATTTACGAGAGCTCCTCAAGGGTTCACAGAAAGTCCAGTATTTACAGTCAAGCATTGAAAAGACAACTAGACAGTATTCACATGCCTACTGACACTGCACTGCTCCAATACGTTGATGATCTTTTGATCACAGCACGAACAGAACGAGACTGTGAACGTGCATCACTAACAGTCTTATACTTCCTGGCAGAAAAGGGGCACAAAGTGTCCCCTTCGAAGTTACAATTCTGTGCCCAGCAAGTGGTGTACCTGGGACACTTGCTGTCCAAGAGGGGTAGACAGCTGACACCTGACCGCATTCAGTTAATTGCACATCTTCCACAGCCCAAGACACAAAAGGAATTACGGGCCTTCATTGACCTCACTTCTTACTGCAGACAATGGATTCCTCAGTACGCATATCTAGCCAAACCACTCATACAGTTGACAACACAGGAGGCAGCGACTTCGACTGTCCTCCCTTGGACTCAGGAACATACACTTGCATTTGACGAATTGAAGAAAGCCCTATGTCAAGCACCAGTTTTAGCGACTCCATGTTACAGCAAACCTTTTACACTTTTTGTCACTGAACGCGAAGGAACAGCATTATCTGTCCTTACACAAGATCAGGCAGGAAAACACAAGCCTTGTGCTTACTTTTCTAGTACATTGGATCCGGTGGCCCAGGCTCTGCCTGCGTGCCTAAAATCAGTTGCAGCAATAGCTCTAGCAATCAGACAAAGTGATTCCATTGTGTTAGGACATCCCCTGACAGTACAGGTTCCACACTCAGTGGAAGTTCTCTTGAACAGGACACAGACACAACACCTGACTATAGCACGAATGACAGGATATGAACTGACATTGTTCCAGCCACACATAGAGATCAGACGATGCAATACTCTAAACCCTGCTACACTTTTGCCCTCCAACACAGTAGACCCTGCACCGCATGACTGTGTGGAGGTAATTAACACAGTGACGAAGCCAAGACAAGACTTGACAGACATTGCACTACCAGACCCTGACCTGACACTTTATGTGGATGGTTCATGCATGAGAACAAGCACAGGAGAGTTAGTGGCCGCATATGCAGTGACCACTGATACTGAAGTCATAGAGACACATCGAATTGACACCCTGTCAGCCCAAGCAGCAGAGCTCATCGCTCTGACTCAAGCCTGTATACGAGCCAAGAACTTGAAAGTAAACATATATACAGATTCACAGTATGCCTTCGGAGTTGTACACGACTTTGGAGTCCTCTGGCAGGAGAGAGGTTTTCTGACCTCTCATGGGGCCAAGATTCAGCATGGTCCCCTCATTCAAGCTCTGTTAGATGCAATACACTTACCTACAGCCATAGCTATCATGAAGTGCAAAGCACATACGAAAGTCACTGACACTATTTCCCAAGGTAATGACCTGGCAGATCGAACAGCTAAACTTACAGCTCAGACTCAAGCAGACATTCCAACTGACACGACAAAGACTGAAGTACCATCACTGACGAATTGCATGACAGTCAGGGATCCCTCACAAGATGTACTCGACATACAGACACATGCCACTCCAGACGAAATCAAGAAATAGACAGAACAAGGAGGGGTCCAGACAGATCAGGGATGGATGACAAAAGGCAAAGCCACATGGTTTCTCCCTGACTCCATGGTTCAAGTTATCATTAATACAGCACATAGTCGAGCACACTTAGGAGAAAAGGCCATGTTAGACAGTTTACAGAACATTTGGTTCAACAAACATTTACGTGCAGCAGCGAAACAGAAAGTGCCCACCTGCATGATCTGTTGTCAGTTCAATCCAGGCAAAGGCATTCCCGTGGAACAAAGTGGATTTCATCCTCCTGACCACCCTTTTGAAGTCCTCCAGATGGATTAAATTCAGATGGACAGATGTCGAGGATTCAAGTATGTCCTCGTAGTTGTATGCGCCCTATCTAGATGGACAGAAGCGTACCCAGTCCCAGATTACACTGCTGTGACCACTGCCAAGCAGTTGGTCCGAGAATTCTTCCTGCGATATGGCTTGCCCCGTGTCGTGTACTCAGATAATGGACAGCCATTCTCTTCTGAACTGATGAAACAAGTATCTCTTCTGTTAGGGTACCAGTGGAAATTCGACACCCAGAGGCAGTAGGTCTCGTAGAGAGACACAACCAGACTCTCAAAACCAAGCTAGCGAAGGTCTGTGCAGAAAAAGGCGTGGATTGGATGGTAGCCTTGCCGGTTGCCCTCTTTTACATGCGTATGGTAGCTCATTCCAGAACCGGACTATCCCCGTACGAGGTGGTTTTTGGTAGACCGCCAAATATGTGGGGTACGCCTATGCCGAGAAAAATTACTGATGTTGACAGTACTATGCTGACAGATTACCTGGCTTCCTTGATGTCTGCACTCCTTTCTTGTCGTTCACAGGTTGCAGCTGCCTTCCCCGACAACACCCAGGTGAAGAATCATTCAATTGTTCCGGGAGACCTGGTGTTTGTCCGCAATTTCGACCGTTCCAGTCCGCTCGAGCCCCGCTGGCGCGCACCCAAGATGGTCCTGTTGACAACGAGAACCGCCGTCAAGGTCGAGGGGAGGAAGGGCTGGCTCCATGCCCACCATGTAAAACGCTTTCATGGACTTGGTTCAGTAAAAGACTCTAAGGACTGCCCCGAAAACATTGACTCTAAACTCCCTTTGCTATAGAAGACTCCGCAACAGGAGTATAGACAAAAACTACGGTCTAGTAAGTCAGACAGCGTTTAATTGTTTAAGTCCCCCTCGGGTGAAGCGGTTAGACAGGTTCCTGACATGTATAAGTTCGTAGACCCAAATAGCCAGAGAGATAGGCAGAAAGAGATGAAAAAGAAGTACTGCAAAACCTTACGCAGCAGATGCATAGTAACTCTGATCATTATGTTTTTTCTAAGTATTTCGATTATATGTATAAGCTTGACGCTACATGTTTTCTTTCCTCCTCTTGGTTCACATATACAATATTCTTTCAATGACACTGTAGAGCACACATTCAGTGATCTGCCACCCCATGAATTGTCATATCGACTAGCACTGCGCAACAACACTTTTATTCGTATGTTACACCATTCTCACCAGACCAGCAATGTAACGAATTGCTGGGTATGTGGCCGACTCCCACCTTATCAGAAAACGAAGAGAGTTCTGCCCCTCTTTCCTTATCCATTTTCGCACAATGGTTCGTGCAGAGCCTGGTTTGCTTTAATGTCATCAACACAAGACAGACAGTTCACGAATTCCCAGCGTGCATGGATTTGGGGGGACCTGAATATAGTCATGAATAAGGCAGGTTTTCCCGATAAAGATGGTTTACCCCAAAGGAAAGGAACAGATCTAGAAAATGAAGTGTACGAATTAGGGAATGTTTCCCTTAGCCTCATGATTCTGAACGTCCAGTCCGAGACCAATACAGGTTCACCGTTTATAACAGTCTTACCAGTAAAAGGTGAATTTTGCATTAGAAAGAATGGTTCAGTGCACTTGGGACACAGTGATTGTAATACTGTGATCGAATTCAATGATAAAGGAAAGTCTACTTTCAAAGCTTCCCGCCATTCCTATTTCATTTGTGGTCAGACAGCCTATGTACGTCTGCCCTTGGACTGGGGTGGAACGTGTTATATTGCGTTCCTACTGCCACCTGTTTTTCTAGCCCCATCCCATTATCATCGAGATTCCCGACTCATACATGTAAGACACAAGAGGGAGACCGAGTCCCCGGTTGTCGATCAGACTGAGACAGCGTGGGAGCACTATACAGATTTCAATAAAGGATTCTTTTTCTTCATAGGTCCCGTCCGAAACAGTAAATTAATACGCAAACTAACCCGAACTTTGGAGGCAGTAGTGAATGAGACTACTTCTGCTTTAGGAAACTTAACTGAAGAGCAGTCTGCTATGAGACTTGTTGTTCTTCAGAATCGCCTTGTTCTTGACGTCATTCTGGCAGATAGGGGCGGGGCTTGTAGAGTGATCGGCTCCAGTTGTTGTGTGTTTATTCCAAATAACGCACCATCAGTGTATGCAGCAATAACAAGGCTCCATAAGATAGCTCATGAGATACACCAGAATCCAGGCACCTGGACTTGGTCCGGTTGGCTCTGGAGTGTGACATCAGCCTGGGGATGGACAGTATTGTCATTCCTAGGAATAATACTGCTCATAGTGTTTAGTTGCTGTCTCTGTCTGCAATGTGGCCCAGCGATTTGCGGCTTGTGTGCCACTGCTTGTATTCCCCGTCCACGTTCTCGTTCCCGTGCACGAATGAAAAAAGACGAGCAAATGATGCTATATGAACAAATAGATGGTCTCATGAATATAGATGTATCCTGAAGGGCACAGTAGGGGACAAGGAGGGAATGAGGAAACAGAAAATTTTATGTGGCCAGTGTGTCCCCCACTCGCACCCTATCCATGTACCTATGCCCCATGTATGTCCATGTTATCATGTAATTCCCATCTTGTGCCCGTAATAGTAATACCCCTGCAATTCCCTCTAATGTTAGCATTTCAGTTATTAGACCTTCCATGAATGAAACATTAATTCTGCACTGAGGCCTACGTTGCCAATGCATTTACATGGTGTACGTTTAAAAGTCGAGAAGCACACGTTTTTGTGGCCCAGCCGAGCAGGCCCTGAATTCAGGCTCCGAGCCTCTTCTGACTCTGAAAGCTGCAGTTTAGGTATGCATCACTGACCTCTCCCTTACTTCCTGCTCAGCCGAGAGGTGCCCGGCCAGACCTGCCAAGACGGTATTTTGCCTACAGTTATCTGCTCAGCTCCGCAAAAACAAATTCCAGTCTAGTGAAAGGGGTAAACATATTCCGCCTGCAGAGCATAGGGCCTAGCCTTCCTGTCTCCATGCAAGTGATTTACTGAACCCGTTGCCATAGAAGGCCCATGGCCCCCACGCAATGCACGCAGAAATATATGCACACACTAGCATTTAGTGATGAACAGCTTTTGCTCGAGAGACCTTTACTTCAGACAATACATCCTCCAAACACAAGATATCAGATGTGCCAAAGGTGCAGGTCGTTCTGACATCCCAGACTCCTCTACTAGTGCTAAAGTCAGCTCCCCCCAGCTCTCCCCAGTTACACGTCAATTTCACGTCATGACCAGTTTTGCGCGCACAAGTAGGGTAAAGGTTTCTGCTGACCCTGTAGACCTCCTCTATGCATCCACCCACCTATGACACACCTATGACTCATCAAGTGAACACCCACGTGTACGCCTTCTTACACGCCTTCTTTCACGCCCATGTGTTCTTATCTCTCTCTTTCACTTGCTCCGCCTGGAGCGTTCCGCCTTCTCTATTCATTGCAATTGTATGGCTTTACTATATATAATGTGTTATGTGAATAAAGCGTCAGATGACGACCCTTCCTGAACCTTAGTGGTGATGGAACCCGATTCTCCCTTGACTCGAGTCATTGTATTAAAGCCCTTTTGACTCGGACACCACGGACTCTGCCTCTCATTTTATGAGCTATCCTTATTCCTTATTAATGTATAGAAATTATGACAGGGTAATGTTTTATTTACCACAATGGACGGGAACGTTAATTTAAATATGAGCTGCAGAAAGTTTCTTTTTCTATGGTGTGATGACATCTCCTCATTCCTTGTTCAATCAAAATTGGGGATCCTTACACTAGCAACATTGGGGGGTGGTACAATGACCTGAAAATAGTTTAACTTGGGTTAGGCATAGCTAGTTAATTTGTCCGAGTTGTCCGAATAGCTGACCTGTCACTGACCCAACACACTCAATAGGTGATCGAGAGCAGAGGTGCTGCAAAGCACTCTGTCAGACAATTCACTGACCCAATCGGGGTCCGGGAAGCTAAGGTGCTGGCGAAGCACTTAGTCGGTGAATTCGATAACCCAATCGGGGTTCTGGCTGTTACCTTTGGTAGTCATGTCCTGATCCAAATCTGGTTTTCCCAGTCCTGATTCTGATCTGCACCTGCTGGCCTACTGGCAACTGCAACTTTTGGGGATTTCTGTACTTAACTGACCCTTGGCCAGGGTTGGGCTTCACACCATTCTAGGTAAATATAAATCTGTGTGGGTTTGTCATTGTATTTTTGTTCCTTCTCTTTACCCTCCCTAACGTGAAGCTTTGATTACATATATATATATATATGTTCCTTTTCTTACCCTCCCTTTGATAAATGCTCAAATCGTTGTGATTACATAGCAGGTTCCCTTCTCTTATTGCTATTTAGGAAAAAAGGGGACCCCTACTTCTAATGCATTCACTACTAGTAGGGAGTAAATTGAACTATTTTTTAGAAGGACAAATAGTAGTGAGCTTAATAACTAAGCCAAAAAACCCAAGAAGACAAAGAAGCTAAATAGATAATTGAAGTGACATGTAGACAAAATTGATAGAAACAAACCACATAATTATATTCAAAATTAGTTTGTGATTTATTTAAGTATTTTCTTCATTTTTTTGTTTAGAATTTCATTTATAAAAGATACATATAAATCTTTAAAACGTCAATGACATACATTTTGTGATTTCGGAAAATTATCAATACATATTCAAAAACACAAGAAAAAAGAGACAGAGGAAAAAAACGAAAAACAGCACAAATGACTCTGATGATAAATAGGGCTAATGGAGTAAGCAAAGTGGTGGGTGGAGACTTTACGCGCGTTTCGGCTTTTGCCTTCTTCAGGAGTCCGTCATTTGCTTTAGGACAGAAACATAACAATACGAAGAGGGTATACACTTATTTACGAAAACCTTACTCTGTACCTCGCTTGCTAATCTTCTTGTTATTTTTATTCATGAGATACTTGTTCCACTTGCAGGGGTATTGGAGTCATGCCCATAGATGTACAACACTTATTGGTTATTCTCTTTCCCTTCGTGTAAAATTGGTTAGGAGACGCGATGACATTCCAGGGTTAAGGTTACTCTGAGCACATAGCTTGTTTGTCAGTGGTGTCTTAGGCGATTTCTGACTGATTAATATTAGACACTCGACCAATGTTGCAGTTATTTAGTTATATGTAGCTCCCTGTTGTTGAAACGCCTCGAGCCAAGTAACTACCGAAGTAAAGCTGGGCGTTTTGGTTCATCGGGGTTCTGGATGTCCTACGTCATCACACCGTTCTCCCTTCTCTTATTGCTAAATGTTTAGTATAATATATATTTTGCATAGTTATACATTAATTCTGATTTTCATTATTGAGAGTCTTTTGGTGTTTAATTTTTTGATCATGACCATTTTACAAATTTGCATACAGAGTTTAAAACTTCCTGAGTCTGTGGTTATTATATGGGTGCAAATGCTATTTTTTCCCTATTATGCTAACTCCCTGATCCAATAGGTTTCGGGTACCAGCGACAAGTATTGGTAGGTCAATAGTATAGGACCTAGTAAATAAAATAGTAGTAGAGCGAAGGTAACCTGGTTAAGTTATAGGTTATTGATTATGGGCCCAGGTGAGTATGGTAAATTATAGTCGGGTGACCTGCGTGCTCTATCAGATACATTAGTCCATTACATAGTCACAAAAACGAGAAGGTACAGATCTAACTCTACCAGTTCTATTAATCCTAATACACCCATTCCCCCTTCCATCATGAAAAGTTCCAGGGAGAAAAGTAAAATAAGGAACAATTTTTTATGAATCTGCTTCAGCTGTAACATCTGGTTGACTGTTTAGCAACTGAGAATTCGGTACAATAAAATTGTCACAGACACCAAACCAATCAGAATTTGAATAATTGGAAATATTCAAATCACGCTTGTAATTGGAAATGATATCAGCTTGTTTGGGTATAATTTTGACAAGAGCATTTTTGTTCCACCAACCTTTGTCCTTGAGAAGAACAGCTATACGTGAAATTTTTAAAACTTCTACTGGAGCTGAAAGTTTCGATTGACCTTTAAAAAAAATTCCAGGTTTTTTGATGCTAACCCAATCACCAGAAAATAAAAGTGTCACAAACATGCATATGTTTATCATAAATCTGTTTTTAACATTCTTGTTTTTTCTTAAACTGAACACAAACTTTTATCAAATCAACAGTACTTTGAGAGGAGTTTTCCAATAACTAAGCAGGATTAAGTTTTGAAATTGGAGTTCCCTAAGTAAAATAAAAGGTGAAACACCTGTAGTGCTGTGAGGTGTGCAATTATAATTCCAAATTTTGTGGCATAAAAATGTTGGAATATTTTAACCACTAGCGCAAGCTGTTTGTACAGCTTCTTTGAGTAAACGATTAGCACGTTCAACAAGACCATTCAAAGATGGACTATACTGAGGAACAAGCATGTGTTTGACATCAGATTTGCTAAGAAATATATCAACATCTTTTAGCAACAAAATGTGAACCATTATCGGTTACAATCTCTTATGGAGTACCTTCAGAGTAAAACAATCTTTGTAGAAACAAAATGACGGACATAGCGTCAGGACTCTTTACAAAAGCAAAATAAATCCACTTTGAAAAGTAGTCAATGGCTTCAAGTAAATATTTCTTTTCAGAATTGAAAACGGAAAAAGGACCAGAAAAATGTAATCTAATTTTTTTCCACACACTGCTTGGCCACTCTACAGGAGTTAGAGGTGAGTTAGACTACTTCCAATGTTTGTCAGAACTAAGACATTGGGTACATTGATTGATAAAGGACTTGACCTGATTATCTATGCCTGGCCACCAATAAGTTTGTTTAATTTTATTAACAGTAGCAGTGGTGCCAGGATGCCCTTCGTGTGCCAAAGATATTATGCAGTCGCTGATGCCCCTAGGAGGAACAAATTTATCTTTTCGTAATAAAATATTATCAGAACATGACAATTCAGAAGCAATTTGTGCAAAACTTCTTTCCGCTGAGGACAGACTTCTATCCATGGGCCAACCTGAAATTAAGTATTTTTTACTTTTTGTAAACAATCATCATGTTCAAAATTGCCTACCCAATCTTCCATAGTAATTTTGAAATCTTGTACAACATCTTCAATGGTAAACACACATTCAATGTCAGAGCTAACCAAGACATGAACAGGAAAAGGAATGCGTGACAAGCATTCAGCTCTTATATTTTCCCCACCCGGAAGGTATTTAATATCAAAATTGAATTCTTGAAGTCTAGCTAGCAATCTAACTAGACGAGAAGATGCTTTGTTGGAAGAACCCTCGCCAAGCATGTAGATCAATGGTTTGTGATCGGTAAACAACTGAAACCTTGTCCCCCAAATGTACATGCAAAACTTTTCAACAGACCAGGTACAGACCAAAGCTTTGTGCTCAATTGTGCTGTAATTAAGCTCAGCAGGAGTTAATGTGCGCAAGGCAAAGGCTATAGTACATTCTTCACCATTGATCATTTGGCTGAGAACAGCTCCCAAACCTTTGGAGCTGGCATCCACTGTATTATGCTTTGAATACCATGGGTGAAAGGCTTAATTGCTGGAACTGTAATAATCATATTTTTAATGGTCTCAAAAGCAGTTTGAGTCTCAGAAGACCACACAAACTTAGCATGTTTTTCAAAAAGATTCCTGAGAGGTTGAACCACCAAAGCATAACCCCTGACAAAACGAGCATAATACTCACTCAATCTCAAAAGCGCCCTTAACAAATCTTTATCTAATGGGCAAGGGGCATTATTAATGGCATCCAATAGAGAGCTTTTGGGTTTAATGCCAACACTTGACAAATTGTGACCCAAATAGTCAACATCTTTAGCTAAAAAGTTACATTTTTTTTGTTGACTGTGAGACCATGATTTTTTAAAGTATCCAAAACTTTTTCAATTAAAATGTAATGTTGATCTGAAGATTCAGAGTGGACTAAAATGTCATCCTGGAAAGCTTGGAAACCAGGGCAATTGTCAAACATTTTATCCATCAACCTTTGAAATATACTAGCCGAAGAAGCTAGACCAAAAGGGAGTCTTTTGTACATGTATACACCAAATGGTGTAAAAAAAGTGGTCAGATGTTGAGATTCTTTTGCCAAAGGGATTTGGTGATATGCTGATCGTAAATCTATGGTAGAGAAAAATGTATTGCGCCCAATATTAGCCAACATATCATGTGTTTTGGGCAAAGGATGTGCATCTACAACAATGTTACAATTTAGTACTCTTAAATCTACACACAAATTAATCATACCAGATTGTTTGCATTCGACGACTGCTGCTGAAACCCACTCAGATGATTCTATAGGACAAATGAGATCTTGAGTCACCAATTGTTCAATGTGTTTCTTAAGGTCTTGCTTGACAGAAAGAGGTACAGAACGTACTTTTTGAACTACGGGGAAAACCTTCTCTTTCAACTTGATAGTGCTTTCAAAATCTTTGACCAAGCCAATTTCCTCGCTAAAAACTTTTTTGTATCTGTAAAAAACTTAACATAAGATAGGATCTTGTGTTACATTTTCCTGAATAGCCAAAACAGGTAAGTCACCTAAAACCACTGGCTCAGGATGACCAGGTTTCAACAGTAGGCCTTAACTGGCTTGATCAAGCTATCCTAAAATATATCTGCCGTTAAGTGCAACATATATTTTAGTATGAATAAGTCTCCCTTTAAAATCAATGGTGTCAGAGAAATATCCACGCATAATAATGTCGTAACCACCATATGCTTTGGGGTTAACATCTGTGGGAAGCAATCTAGTATCACGCCACAATTTGAAAAATGTTTTTTCATCTAAAATAGTGGTTGGCGAACCGGAGTCTGCCATAACTTCCATATCAATTTTACCAATTAATACCTTACAAATGGGACCTTTAACTTTGTTATCATCAAGAGCACTAATTTGAATAGATAAAGATGAGACATTAAGTGAATCACATAATTCTTCCTCAGTGTGAACCATATTGACCTTTGTTTTATCTTTAGGTGCGCGACACATAGAAAAGAAATGACCAAACCTCTTGCAGTTGGTACACCTTTTACCTTGTGCGGGACATTTCGGATTATTGCCAACATGAATTCTGGAACCACACCAGTAACAAAAAATGTTAGGTTTACGTGCAAATGTTTTCTTTTCTTTGAAATGTGAAGAAACACCTTTAACATTACATTCAGTATCTTTATCATGAGAAATATTCAAAACAGTAGAAGTTGGAGTAGGCTCAGCTAAAATTTTTGAGGAAACAACTGAACATTCAATGCTCTTCACTATGACCATTACTTCATCTAAAGTGGGATTTTTGCACGTCAAAAACCGTTCCTGGATCTATTTACTGTAGCAATTGAAGACTAATTGATCACGAAGAGCAGTGTCAATGTAAGAATCAAATTCACATTTTGAAGCAAGTACTCATAAGGTTGCCAAATAATCCTCAATGGACTCCTTTTGTGATTGTTTCCTTTTTTTTAAAAGGTGGCGTTCAACCATTACTGAAGGTTCATCTTTATATTGTTTGCCCAAATGTACTAAAGCCTCTGTATAATCATTCCAAGAGTCATCAGAAGAAGGGTTTTGCACAACTGCCAAACTATCAAAAAGTTGTTGTCCGGCATCACCTAAATGATTGATTAGTATTTCTCTTTTTCTAGAAGATGAGTGCTCCAATGCATCAATTGCTTCTAAATAGTTGGTAAAAACTCGCAACCATTTATGCCACGGAGTTGGAGGCTTACCAGGTATTTTTAAAAATGAGGGTGGAGCAACAATACCATTAATGGAATCTGCCATGACGTAGTCTATTTAACAATGAATAAAAAAATATAAAAGGTAAATAAATCTTACTTATAGTTTTGTTGAACTTAAAGATGAAAGTGTAGTAGTTGATTAATCCAAAATAAGCGAAGAAAATGGTAAAGCTGAGGTAATCAGCGAGTTTGCGCTGTTGAAACACCTTATACGCCATGAAATCCAAAAATAAACAAAGCAAATGGTAAAATCGAGGCAATCAGTGAATTCGTGCTGCTAAAACACCTTACACGCGATGAAATCCAATGAAAATTAGCCCAATCACCTAAAATGGCCACCAACGTGGAATTACGTGTTTGACGCGGTAGCTATGCGATCAAAAGACATCACTATTGGGGCAGACAATCGTGGAAGGCTGCATGCGCACATGGAATGGAGGACGAATCCAAAAGATGCCAGGTAAGAGAAGCGGTTGACAGTTGACAGTCCGCCAGGCTTAAGTGAAAGAAAATAAGTTTTAGGAACAACTCACGCGTGTCGGATTTCTTCAAAACAGCAAAGTACAAGCTCCGGTAAAGACGAGTAATATAGGGTCGGTGGTTCCAATCTCCTCCGCAGCTCCGGAAGTTGAAAGCTGCTAAAATATAACCAAAATAACACCAATCGTCGCCTAATTATGTAGTAATGGATCTCTTAGTTAAATGTAATAAAAAGAACAAGAGATCCAATTAGCATATTGTAAATTAAAGTTAAGGGTTTTATTTGAGAAGGAGAGAGAAAACCCACGACTGAACGTAACCATTCCAGAACACATCAAATGAGAATAAGAACTTTACACATAAAACATTCTTTAAAGATATAGGGCCAGATGGAGATGGCCATTTACCGGCTGGTAACGGCCGATTTCGGCCGTTACCGACCGGTAAATGGGTTTGTGGGATGTAGGTGGCCAATTTTACTGATTCAGTAAATTTACCGAATCGGTAAAATACCGAATCGGTATTTTTACCGATTCGGTAACTTCTAGATGTAGGTGGGACTCTTCTGAGTCCCAAAGGCCTTTCAGATTCGGTATTTTACCACCCAATCCAATTGGGTGGTAAAATACTGAATCCAGGTGTGCATGCACATGTGTGCATGCACACCTATGCCATGTGACAGACAGACATGTCCTTAGGGCATGTCTGTGTGCCACATGGCACACATGCCTGTATTTGGGGTGCTAGAGGAGTTTCAAAGTGACACCCCCTGCACCCTTGCTGGAATCGGTATTTACCGAATCGGTAAATGCCGATTTGGTAATGCCCATTGATTCCTATGGGCTTCAATGCCCATAGGAATCAATGGGCATTACCGAATCGGTATTTACAGAATCGGTAAATACTGAATCTTAACGATTTGGTATTTACCGATTCTGTAATAGCTACATCCCCCCCCCTCTATTTTACCATTTCTTAAATACCGAATCGGTAAAATTTGGTATTTAAGAAGTGGTAAAAAAAAAATACCTACATCTAGCCCATAGTGTCATCAAATATGAATATTACTTACATACTACTCACAAACGCAGGATTAAATCATACTCCAGTGGTTAGGGGTTGGCTTTACTGACAAAATTGTATATCTGCCCAAACAAACTCTATTTAGAAAAATTAGAATAATGAAAGACAGGGGAACTTCTAATTATATTACAACACAAAAAAAGCTAAGTTCTAACTATGCCATTCAGGTTTGCATGCAACTTTTTGATGACAGTTCATAGGTCACTGTCCTATGATGGGAGTGTAACTTCTGAACTGCAAGTAACACACAAATCTCTGTGACAAAGGCAGTAACCCACTGAGCTATCCACTGAAAATACAGTTTATCTGCACTTCAAAACTACCAACCGGCAAATTATTGCTCTTTAGCATGTTCATAAATCACCAGAGTTATCTGGTCACTTTTTATTGTAAATGAAGTATACACTGTGCCTTGCTGGGCCTTCCCTGATTTTAAAAAGAACAAATAGCCACACATTCTCTTATCTGCTCGGTTCCTCATCACAGACCCGTCTGATAAGCAGCTGCAGAGGCCAGGAAAAGTGAATCAGGATAATCAAACTTTTTTTTTTCCAGCGTGGAATAGAAAAGGAAATATCCACGTAGCAGGAAGGTTAAGGTTGCCCAGTGCCAAAGAAAGGATTTGTTTCCTTCCCATGCCCCTACTGTACCAGCACGGGTGGATGGGGACACATCCCACCTTTTTAAAAGGAGATGTGTGATTGGGGGTGTCTTGGAGGGAGAGCCCAGGACCAATTACTCAACTCTCAGTACAGGAATGAAAACAACATTCAGAGGAACGTTTTCAATAAAAGTGGCCATTTTCAACTGGCCTTCATGCCAGCACTGCCAGGCCAAAGCTTACGTTTGGGTGGGCTGGGCTCATGCTTGGGTGCGCCTAGCCCTCCCGGCCC
Source organism: Lissotriton vulgaris (assembly GCF_964263255.1). Taxonomy (NCBI): domain Eukaryota; kingdom Metazoa; phylum Chordata; class Amphibia; order Caudata; family Salamandridae; genus Lissotriton; species Lissotriton vulgaris. Next base: position 821,899,808 of record NC_141691.1, on the reverse strand, counting down.
ACCCTCTTCATCCAAGCTTGATTTCATTCTATTCCATAGCCAATGAATTTGCAAAAATTAATGTTTTGCTATTGGTGTCTCTGAATCTAGCCGCTTGGAGCTACACCTATTTGTCATAAAACTGGTGTTACATGGTCAACAATTAAAAAAAACATTTAATTCTTCATCTGAATACTTATTCGATTCAACATTATCAGTTCTTCAACTATCTGTGTTATAAATTTCTCTCTTGCACTGGAAATATTTATGGAAAATAAGTTGTATAATCAAACACGGATGAGTCACATTATTTTAAGGTGATGTTTTAAGGCCTGATTACGAGTTTGGTAGTGCGGTGCCGAGTCCGCCCTGCCGCCACTTTGCCTAACCCGTGGTCGGGTCACCTGCCAGATTACAAGTATTTCTTTTTTTGGATGTTCCCATAGTGGTGCCCTAAAAATGGCACTGCAAAGGCAACACCAAAAACAGTTCCTGCATGGCATGGACTGTAAAGTCCATGCCATGAGGAAACTGTGGTGCATGCACACAGGGGGCACATGTTGTGCCCCATTGCATGTACCCCAGGGCACAGAGGCACAAGAGGGCCATGTAGGGCCCCCTTTGTTTCCTCTCCGCCATGGTTTTCATTGGAGGAGAAACTATCGGGAAAACCTGAACAGAGAGGAAACTTGTAATATGCTTGGTGGGACCGCTGCAGTAATGCCAAGCTCCTGACTACCACAGCACTACCAGGGAATGGTGGTTCCCTTGTGGCTACGGAAGAGCCATGGAAGTCCGACCACCCTAATTGTAAAAGGGCAGTCATACGACAACCACGGCCGTGCCCCTGACTCTGGCAGTTTGTGGACCACCAGACTCAAAATAGAGCCATTAAGGCCCGATTACAACTTTTGGCCCGGCTCGAGTTGGTGATACACCACCACCACACTCCAGCTACACCAGAGACATGGTCAGGCCGCACGCCATATTAGGATTTTTCTCCTGTGTGGTGGGCTGGTTTTTGGCATTCCCATGGTGGTGCCACTAAAAATTGGCACCACCATGGGAACACCAAAAAACGTTCTTGCACGGCATAGACTGTGCAGGAACTGTTGTGCATGCACACAGGAGGGCATATGTTGTGCCCCCCTGTGTACATCCATATGGCATGAGGGATGTTGTTGGAACCGCCATGAAAACTGTGGCAGAGAGGAAACTCATAAAATTCTTGGCTAGACCGCAGCAGTCCATCCAAGCACATTGCGGCCTCAGGACTGCCACACCACCACCAGGGAATGTTGGCTCCCTGGCAGCATCAGCTGTCCCATGGAAGTATGACCACCTAAGTCATAATGAGGGACTAGGATCTCCGGTGCGGCGGTGACTGGACCACCACTGCCACGCCACTACGAGGTTGGTGGTCCCCAGACTTTCAGGCTTCGTAATTGGACCCTTAGCTTTTTTCTCATTTAATTAACATAAAGTGGTAAAATTAGCAACGTCTGTGACTTGTTAGCTGCAATGTATTGCAAAGTAATAACTGTTTAAAGGAATGTGAGAGTGATTTAAGTCACAATTTACTGATGTCTGCAAATGCAACCAGATTTATGTCTCCTTGTCACCAAAACATCCAATATATAACTCTCTCTCCAACATTTAACAAACATCCAAAGTGCTTCCTATTTATATATTAGGTGTTTGCACACCTTCTTAGCAGTACGGAGTGTATGTGCAATAAAGAAATAAATAGCAGCATTATGAAAAATATAGCTATGGTTAAGAAAAACGCAGGCCCAGATTTACGAATTTTTCATGCATTGTTCGAATGCCCAGCCTATGCTACCCAACGCCGCAAATGGCTGAAGCCACTTTGTAGGAGCCTTGGTACTAGATCGCATAAGGAGGCTCTACGAATTTTAAGATCAGACCCGTGTCCCCTATTTGCCTGTGGCCTCGCCAAATTTTTAGGTTGGGCATGGCGAGTTAGATCCTGCAGGCTCCTGTATTTTGTATAAATATCTATTTTAGTCTGTTTTTATGTGCAATTCCTATGTCATTCTTACTATGAACTGTATGTTTTTATCCATGCACTGAACCTTGTATTGTTTTTATGGATTTGTAATGCTTTTAAAGATATACGAAATATATCGAAATAAAGCTTGTATTACAAAGTTACAAAGTAGAATTTTTCACGCAAACACAGCGCAGCAACCAAGTATGCTATGCTGCTCTGTGCCAAGGAGGGGAAAACACAGTATTGGATTATATCTACCAAGTATAACCTGCTACTGCTGTCATTCCCTCTGCTGGCTCACAAACAGGCTGCCTTGCTCAAAGCACAGCATGGCATCATGGTGTGGAGGTGAGTGTGCACTGTCCAGGATGGGATGAGATTTGAACTGAAAGAATATCCTCCTTCTTATCCCTTGACAAATTCAGAAGGATCACACACATTGGATGTGAGCTGTGCACTGCAGCACACATGCAAGGAGTGTTTTTTTTGAGGAATAAATACATATTACTAATTTCTCCTTGTAGAACCTGTTTGAAGAAGTCATCAGATTTTGACACCAAGCTCAATCTGGATCCACCCTAGTAACACCTCTTGATGCAAAGCGACACAAAGCAGAGCATAAGAGTTTTATAGTGAAGAAAAAGCTGCCTTTCCAGTATAATGCAACTTTCGCAATAATAGTAAATACACTTGTAAGAATATGCATCAATTTGTATTGCTTTGCACCCACACGAAGGTGGAGCATTTTGATGCATTTCCAGTTTTACCATTGTGGGTACATCAGATAAACCCCCAAAATCAGTGGGGGGATGTAGGGTAACACCCACGCTTCTCTCTTGGAATGCCTCCCTGGGTCAGAGAAATGCAACGCAGCAGTATGGCCGGGATGCCCGTCACCCCCTCCCAACACAATCCCCAATGATGGGAAACGGACGTCATTCTGAACTTTTGGAAGGCGGGAGGGAGTTACCCTCCCGGCCGTATTTATTAAAATATGAAACAAAATTAAAACATTAAATAAAAGTTTCATATCATGTACAATTTTCATTTATTACATTTCGATGAAGACATGTTCATTGGCTAACCTTAACAAATCTCTAATACAAAGGTTTCCTAGCCGAGTCTAACATCCTGCAAATGCATACTTTCTAAATTAAAATTGTACATCCCTAGCATTACGGGCCAACGGCAAGGTCGCAACCGGTGTCAGATCCCTACTACCAAACTCTCGCCCTCACGGTGTGAGTGGCGCATGCGCAGAGGACTCCACCCTCTGTGCCAACTCCAATTTCCCTTGTCTTGTTGGGGGCCCCCATCTAAACTCGGCGCCATCTTAAAGGTCGTCCGAGGACCCGTGTGAGGTGTCTGTAAGAAGGCAGCGTGGACTCCCCCTCCCACCCCACACTGTCTATCACATCCGCCGTCGCGGATATCCTGGGCCCCGGGAAATTCTTAGGAGGGGCATATATCCGCCTTCTCCCCTGGAAGGGGTCTATGGCCGTCTTCCCCTAGGCGACCCATACTTAGTAGGTGCCGCCTCCCCGTGGGAGGGGCCAATGGCCACCTCCCCCCAGGCGCTCCCATCCATAGTGGGTGGCGCCCCCCTCTAGGGACCTTGAAATTACTGCTCACCGATCATGACCTTACCGCCCGACCAAAAAATCATAAATACGACATTGATTACCTAAAAAGAGAAAAAACGATCATCTTATCTACTTGCATGTTTGTCTATGCCACAAGAAAACAGTACCTTCAGACAGAAATCATATCATGAAACTAGACCTTCATACGTCGCAACACCTGAGGGAAGAAGATGTTTATCAAAAAGAAAAAGACTTTTATTGCAGAAAAGCATTGCCATAAGGGGCTGGTGGGTGGGTCAAAATTGCTCCTTGTTCCGTCGAGGGCTCACGTGCAACGAGTGGGTGCAGCTTCCAAGCACAGGAACAAGAGGATGCTTCTTCGAATTCCCGCTCTCTTTATTCATCTCCGGGAGGGCGTGTACCCTCCGCCGGTACGCCTACTGGGCGTGGCCATCGGTGTAGGTGTCTAGGACAACCCTCTTGGGCGGGAAAAGGCGCGCCCCGACTACGCCGCTGTGGGCATACCAGTCGTGACACGCCCCCCCCCCCCCCGCCCAAAATGGTTTCCCGGGAGGATCTGGGCCCCCAACCATACGTTCGGGGGGACCGAGTGGTCGCCCCTTTCCATTTGTGCTGCATTACTCTAGATTTATCAAGCCATGCAGTGCTGCTCAAGGAGGCCTTGTGTGACCTGACAAATCTGACCTAGATTTTGTGTCACCCTTGAGCACCCTTGAGTGGCATAATGATGGCAAAAAGCATTCATAAATCTCTCTTGTGTTGCCTGGAACACAAGGAATGTGCAAGAATCTACATATTCAGTGTCATGTCTGCATCATGTGGCTGAGACAGTGGCTGACTGACAACAGAAGGCTGCCATTGCAGAAAGCATTGATACAAAACTCATAAGATTACTTCCCTGTTTAGTTTTAGACTAACATGATTGTGGTATGTTGAAGCAGAGTCTGCACAGCATTGACCCCTATGAGCTGTATGTGACTCTCATGTGGCAAATAGGAGCTTTACATGTGAGTAAAAAGAGTAAAGTAGCACTGTGTTAATGATCTTTTGGTGAGTGAAGAATATGCTTTTATTGGCCATATTGATCTAATGTTATTGTCACTACTTGCCACGATAGACAAATCAAGGAATGTGTTTAAATTCGTACATCCTAAAGAATGTGGCGTGGACTTATTCTTTGCACAGTTGTGAAAATGGGAAAAGCACTGCTTTATATAATTTTGCAAATGCACAGTTCTTTAATTAACTCTCCTCCTCTCCTCACAGTAATAATATATATATATTTATATATATATAACCTACTGGCGGTCGCCAGTAGGTATATATAGTTAGGATTTTTTCTCTATGGAACTTTTGAAAATTCTATGTCTAATAATTTTGGCGTTTGTGGACGGAATCGGCTGAAATTTTCAGGAAAATGGCACATTTTGTTTCTGATCAGCCCCTGAAAATTTGGGGGGGTTTCGTCAAGGGGGGGCCGAGAAAAGAGGGGGGTTCCAAAACGCGTTTTTCCCATTCATTTTTCGATAGGGCGTTTGGCCTCACTTTTAGCTCGAACGGCTGAATGGATTTACACAAAACTTGGCAAAATTGTAGGGACTGTTAGCCCGATGTGCCTTTGCTGGGTCTCAATATATGTGCTCCTGTGGATTTTGAGAAATTAATGTTTAAAAAAACAGATATATCTGTGACAGCGTCCCGGATAGCGCTCTAGATTGCGTACTTTTCGCGTAACGGAGCTTTGCGAAGCGAAGCTGATTGGCTCTCCGGTGTCTGTCAACATTCTAAACAGTCCGGTGCGGCCGCCATCTTGTCTCTCGGTAGGATCGAGAGACAAGAGGAGGAGAAAAACGAAGGGGGAATTTAATGAAAGGGGGCAAGGTAGACCCCTCTTGACCCCCTAGGAATGATGTTGGGGTTATTAAAGGGTCCCGTGGGGCAAATAAAAAAAATTTGATTTTTCGCGGTAGAAGCGCTTCCCGGTTCGCGAACCGGGTCGCGATCTGGTAGCGAAACGGGAATTCGCCATTTTGTGTTTCGATTTAATTAAATTACAAGATGGAGGAAAAATAATGTGAGAAATGGGTATAAGGGGGTACAGGAGACGTATCCTGACCCCCTATGTTTTCTGGGGGTGGTTGAGGAGGCTCATATATGTTGATACTTGTCTTCCAGCGGCTGCGCGTGAGCGTTTTTTTTTTTTTCCTGCGTGACGTCTGTTAACGTTCGATTCGAAGGAAATCAGGAAGTGTTGACCGCCATTTTGACACTGCGAGTAAATATATTGTTAAAAATAATTGTTATAAATTAATTCGTATTGATAAACAGAAAGGAGAGGTAGTAATATGGCAAGTTACAATCGTTTTAGTTCCAGTCAATTTTGACGAACACCTTTGTGTTCGAAGAGACCCAATTAGGTTTGTGCCGGTGGGGCACAACGTTACCACACAAGGGAAGAGGGAACAGGGGGACCCTCGGAGACAGAGTCATCCGCACTCTAAACAAACCATTCGGTACACGTACGACATGGAGATAGAGAGAGAGAGAGAGAGAGAGAGAGAGAGAGAGAGGGAGAGAGAGAGAGAGAGAGAGAGAGAGAGAGAGAGAGAGACGTGTACAATAATAGGCCATTTAGTGCGCACACAACACAGAACAGCAGGGGTCAAGTAATATGGAAACACAGGCAGAGGGACGACGTAGATCCATACATTACGTACACACAAACTCGGGCGGGGGGAGACAGTACATGTATTATATACAAAAATCCAAGACAAAACATAGAACAGTTGCTGGCCAAAAAGATCTCTTCCTGCATGCTGCGCATCCTTAGCATCCTACTTAATTCATCTGGGGGCTGAGCTCTTTTTACCTTTTTCTTCTCTCTTATCGTCGGCTGCCTTCGCTGGTGGCTTTGGTTGCAAATACTTACACCTTTGTCAATTGGTCCGGAACTAACCTGGTCGGGCTAATACTCAGGGGGGATCTTCGAATCATTTTTAGCGAATGGGTTTCCAGGCTGAGGCAACGGTAGGTATCAGTCGGGAGAACAATGGGGCAGCTTTGAGTTTCATGTCTATGAGGGTGCGAGAAGGAGGTGGTAAATCTTAAACATTGGCAACATTCCTAGTCCTCCAGACGGAGGGTACTTGGGTAAACCTCACCTCGGAATATTCCTTAAACTTTCCCTATTTAGTTAAACGTAGGAATTTATTCATTGGTGCACGTCATTCTTGGTTGTATTATTCGGGGTGCCAAGCGAAGTCATATGTTGTTATCCTGTAATAACCCGTCAAGTTTCTGCTTCAGGCTGCCCTCTCAAGTGCTGGGTTCAGAGAGAGACATAGTCATTGTTTGCTCGTTGTGTATAGGCACCATATTCAAACCCTTTTTCCCATCCCATCGGCCGTTAAGTCACCATTTTTCCGTACTTTAATCGACGTTCCGAAGTGACCTGCAGAAAAGAGGGAAAAAGAAGGGGCGGGGGGAGCGTTTAAAACACATCAGCGCGCATAAACCCAAAAGGCTTTTACTTACTACATACTCGGCCTATCTCCACGGGATGCAGTCCCTACCATCTCGGCGTTTAAGCCGAGGGGGGACCGGTAATGTGGGAGAGATAATTATCGGAGGCTTGTGGATGCATAGGTCGCCCAAGTGTGGCATTACGGATCGTGTGTAGGGGAGGGTCAAAACAAAGGGCAGTCGGTGTAAAGTGGGGGCGAGCTCGTGCTCTCCTTTGAGGAAGAGAGATAACCTACAGTGGTAAGGGGTCATTTTCGTTCGTACTAGGGGGGACAGGTGACATTCCTTCGGGGTGGCTTAGGGGCATTTAAAACAACTTCCCTGATACAGGTAGCATATAAAGTAGAGGCTAAATACCAGGATCTTTATCGATTGCTTTATGCTGTACAAAAATGAAAAACACATACAACAAATCTGGATCATTCATATTTGCAATGTTTCTGCATACTATACTTTTTAACCCTTAACTAATCGAGCTGCTTCATTTCACCTGCTTTTTTTTTTTTTTTTTTATATCGGAAACAGTGGCCATTTATTTGAAACTTACCAATCTACGCGTTACAACTAAGTTTGCTTTTTCAAAAACCTTTAATAAAAATGTTGGTGCACAAATACGGGCCTACAACCCCGTGGGCCGGCCACGGAGCAGGCTGGAACTGTAAATGGGGGGGGGGGTATTTATTTGTGGAAAACATAACAGAGTAAGTGGTCGTTGATTTCATAGTAAAAAGTGCGACAAGTGCAACAAAATCATATCGATAATTCATTGTGAGCAAGTACCAAAAGTGTCGACAATTCGAACCTTCAATAAATACAGTAATCAATAATGCATTAGAACTTAATATCAATTCATTTTCCGAACGTGTAATCCGTATCCGTCCCATGTCAATTCATTGTTCGAACGTATAATCAATACCCATCCCGGATCAATTCATTGTCCGAACATATAATCAGTCTTATCTCATATCAATTCATGTGCTAAAAACTGCATACATATCTCATGATATCAAGGCTGAGCAATCGGGGCACAACAAGGAGTTGAGAGTTTCATTTGTACCGGCACCATCTTGGGTGAGGTCAGGAAGGTCCAAGTATAGTCAATATGTCTCCACCAACTCGTGGTTGGACCGGGACCTCTTTCGGCAGTCCAAAAGTTTTTGTTGAAGGGTAGCAGAGGGGACTGGCGAAATGAACCATCAGTGAAAGTGGGGTGGGAGGCAACAATCTCTCCTACCGGGTCATACTGGTGTCCCACCGGAACTGATCAAGTTGGTAGTCTTGCAGGATTTTGGTCATTTCAAGACTGAGGCCGGCGCCGGCATGAGCACGCCGACGTCCCGCAGCTATGTCGTGGTCGTTCCGTGGGTGATCATGGCAGTCATTCCCCATCGGTGGTGTCTGCGGGGGTCGGGGGCCCCCGTGGCTCTTATAGAATCTTCAAAGTTGAGGAGAACGTTTTTGGACACAGGACTCATTTTCTAGCTGAACTCAGAAGCGCCGTTGCACCGCAACAGTGGACGAGACCCCCGCTGGGTGAGCGGAGCATCATTGCCTCGCAATAGTGGACGAGACCTTTTGTTGGGTGAGTGGAGCGTTGGGGGTGCAGCTGAGGGGCCCCCACCTGGGGGGGTGGGAGAGGCTCGTTCGCGCCGCCTCTCCCTCCAGCGCACCCCACGCCGACACCTGGCGTTGATATCCGTGATGTCCGGACCAGGCGATAAGAGGGGGGGGTCGGAGGCAGAGGCAAGACATCCCCCCCGTGGCCTGCAGGGCGCCGCTTCAGGGCGAACGGGGAGCTCATACCAAGCCGGGGCCAGACCAGGAGATACGAGGGGAGGGGGGGTCAGTGGCATGTGCAAGACATCCCCCCGTTGTCATAGCCATTATTGAAGAAAGAAGAGGGGGGGGTCGGAGGCAGAGGCAAGACATCTCCCCCCCCGGTAGCCTGCAGGGCGCGGCTTCAGGGCCGAACGGGGAGCTCATACCAAGCCGGGGCCAGACCAGGAGATACGAGGGGAGGGGGGGGTCGGTGGCATGTGCAAGACATCCCCCCCGTTGTCGCAGCCATTGTTGAAGAAAGAAGAGGGGGGGTCGGAGGCAGAGGCAAGACATCCCCCCTCGTGGCCTGCAGGGCGCCGCTTCAGGACCGAATGGGGAGCTCCTACCAAGCCGGGGCCAGACCAGGAGATACGAGGGGAGGGGGGGGTCGGTGGCATGTGCAAGACATCCCCCCGTGGCCTGCAGGGCGCCAGAAGAGGATGGGAGGACCAGTACATTCCGAGCCGACCATCCCACGACTTCTCCAGCTGATGGCGGCTAGTCGGGCCCCGCCCTGCACGTGTCAAGGCCTAATCTTCCGGATGGGCGTAACCGTGGACCTGTTGCACTTCGGGAGTTTCCGGAATGGGGGTAGGTATCTGCTGATCTGTATCTATTTCATGTTACCGTTATTGGGCGTGGCGGGTGGTGGGACAGACATGCTTGGAGCAGTGGGGCGGTGGTGGAGCCTAGCTACCTCGTGGCTGCTGTAACGTCAAGCTTGGCTTCTCTCACCACTTTCATGTTTCTTATTTCTAGCGAAGTCAAAAACTCATCAGTGGCCTACTGATTTTGTTCGATTTCTTTCCCTTCCTTTTCAAGTGTGTTTCATGCTAAAGTTTCTGTTTAACAGGATACAGTGATTACTTCGTATTTTACATATGTCTTCTTTATTAGGGGTACCCTCCGGTTGAGCCAGATGATGTACCTCTAATAAATGGTCCGGGTGGAACTAGTTTATCAATCAGTGGGGAGTAGATGGGCATGACAAATTACAACGGGGAACAAAGGTCCGCATTACCCACCCTTCACTACTTGCAAAGACTAGACAGAATATTTCTATTCCACGTTATTTGCAAACAGAGAATACCTCGAAAGAACTATTCCTTGAACAATAAATGTCCAGCCAATCAATCAATCAATCAGTGGGGAGAAAAACAGGCATGATGGATTACAATGGGGGACAAAAGTCTGCATTACCTATCCTTCACTATCTGCAAAGGGAGACAGAATATTCCTATTCTTCTCTGTTTGTAGACAGGGAATATCTCAAAGAGCAATAATCGATAAAAAATTAGTAGGATTATAACACTTTAATAACTTATAAATATATACATCGCAACAAAAACAGTAAACACCTTAAAACATTTTTTATTAAAACAGAAGCAACAATGACAACTAACAGTAGTGATATCCTGGGCGGGTGATGGAACTGGGATTGTTAATGGAAAAACATCTACAGAGAAAGCTATTGGTGAATTATACTTCTCCGGAAATTTAAAACTCAGAAATGTTTCATTTGTGTAATCGTTTCATAAACATGTACATTAAAAAACTAAATACGCTCCACTGTTTTAGAAAATCTTTACAGCTTGCTAGATCACCCTTTAAAGTTACAACTACGAAAACCTACTTACTTAAGCTGTTGAATTCGGCTTCAAATGTAAAGCATAAGTTCAAGCTAGCATATCATATGTCTAAAAGGTTTAACATAATTGATATGCAAATTTAAATACTACCCTTTCTTAATGGTGACACCTTATCTCTCCTATATCCCACAATTTCCATGAGCAAAGCAAAAGAAATTCTGAGGCCCTGAAGAAATAAGGCTTACTGTGGGGTTCAACTCAATCTGGTGTTTGGGAGATTCCATGTTTTAGGGTGATATTCTGTGACAGGGTGCAGGCACCAGAAGAATTTTAGCCTAGTTCATCACATTGGAGAATGAGGGTCTGGGTAAATATCTAATCTGGTGAAGAACCATCCCTTCTTTAAACCCCATGGTGACCAACTATAGTTTATTCTCTATTTCGTTCCCTTGCCATAAGAAAATAAAAGTCTTGGGTTATTTATGGAAGGGAATACTTTTTGTTTCTTCCAATTTTTAAAAGAAAAGAGGAGGGGGGGGGGGACAGCGTTCAAAGCACATCAGCGTGCATAAATACGAAAATGTTTTTACCTACCACGTACTTGACATTTTACAGCTTTTCATATTTGCTATTAAAAAACCATTGAAATTCACTGAAAAAACCATAGGTTATAGACCATATATAGTTAGGAATTAGCATTTACAAAACCTTGAAAATTCACTGAAAAAACCATAGGTTATAGACCATATATAGTTATGGATTAGCATTTACAAAACCTATATATAGTTGCAATAACTATATATCGCGCACCCGCAATCCACTGCTGATGATGTCACATATTACATCATTCATGACATGGTCAGTGACATCACTGATGACATCACTGATGACATCATCCAGTGACTGTATGTTTCAGTAAAGATAAAATATGTCTTACATATTGAAGAATGAGTGGATGTATAAGTGTCTGGATGAAGGATTTAGTAGGTGCATGACTGCCTGTATGACAGAGTGATTAAATGTGTTTCACTGAGTGCATGGGTTAGTGACTAAACTGTCTTAATTTGTGCATCATTATGTCTGTTGTTCTGTAAACTGATGCATGTGTTAATCAGTAGCTATATGAGTAACTATATGGGTTATTGATTGGTTGCCCAAGTATTTGTATGGGAGACTGAGTATGTGTGTGGGTGGCTGGGAGGTGTATGACTCTGTGCATAGATGTGTGAGCAGTTGATTCACTAGATGTATGGGTTCAAACGTGCATGTGGAAACAGCTGTATGGGCAGTTCACTGTGTGCATGAGTGTATTGGTGAGTGAATGGATATCTCAGTGCTACATGTAAGTACATATGTAAAACATAGTACATGTGAGAGTTGACATATATAAATAACTGAGCATAAGAGCCAGTGAATGTGAGAGTGGCTGTATGAATCATTGTGAACTTGTATCAGAGATTGTATAAGAGAGTAAATATGTGTTAGAATATGTTTGAATTAGTAAGGTGTGTATAACTGTATAGTTGAGGAAATGGAGGTGTGATTGATTCTTTGCATGACTGACTAAGTGTATGAGTAACTCCATGGATGAGTGACAGTCTGTGAGTATCTGTTTACACTGAGTGTATCTAAGGTTATATTAGAGTCTGAAGAGGTTCATCGTATTATCACATGAATGATGTCATCAGTGATGTTGTCAGTGAAGCCATTTGAGATGTCATCAGTGATGTCATCAGTGATATCATTTGAGATGTCATCAGTGATGTCATTTCAGATGTCATCAGTGATGTCATCAGTGATGTCACTGACCATGTCATGAATGATGTAATATGTGACATCATCAGCAGTGGATTGCGGGTGCGCGATATATAGTTATTGCAACTATATATGCGAATTTGAATGGTTTTGTGCAAGTAAATTAAGGTTTTGTAAATGCTAATCCGTAACTATATATGGTCTATAACCTATGGTTTTTTCAGTGAATATACATATATATATATATATATATATTGCAGTACTCTATCCGCCAGGAATCCAATGGAGCAAAAACCGACTCAGATAGACAAACGGACCCAATTATTTAGTGCGATTTTCGTTTATTCAAGTTCTGCCCAGCATCTCTGCCGCCATGACGCGTTTCGGTCCGACCTGGACCTTGATCACATGACGCGTTACCCATGGACAGGCGCCAAATTTAAAGTACAAGATTTACAAAATAGCAGGCAGCTGTGTCATCACAGGTATAAAACTGGAAGACAGACTATGTATTGCAAAATACATGAAACGGACTGCATATAATGGTGAAGCGGCTACAATGGGATGTACAAGGATAAAATTGCCATATACAAATTTCATTAATGTACAAGCCTATATATACAATAATATAAATACTGTAGACATATATACATTAGTAAATATATATTATAAATAAAGTTGTAAAAAGCTCCCTAAATTTATACAAGGAGTTTCACTCATATATATATATTAAGAAGTTTTCAGTAGCCACATACTTTGAACACCTGAGTACAGTCCGTAAATTGCTGCTAAAACAATAAGGCCCAAGTGGGCAAGCACTTTAAGTAGGCAACCAAATCCAAAACATACTGATCGATTGTATCAAGTGCCTGAATGTCAAAGGCAAAAGCTAACGTTATATTTGCATTCAAAAGTGAAAAGTGAACCCAAAATAAATCATTGTTGATCCAAACAAATAAATATCAATGTGTAAGAAAAAATAAGTATTAAGTGAAGCGTGTAGTTAAAAACAGTACATGATTTCAATATAAAGGCGCAGATGTATATATTAGGATCATTCTTAGACATATGGGTAAGATTGTACTGATAAGGCTCAGATGAGTTTGACTTCAACTAATCATTCAAAGTTCCCTTGTGACATTGGAAACTCAATATCTTGTTGGTCTATGTTCCCCATACATTAGGTTTAATCAAGAGTCAAAGAGCAACAACTCCATATAGTGCAAAATATAATGATTTATATACAAGTATATAAATCTTCCGTGGTGTTGAGGCCCGTCGGAGATTTAGAATTTAACTCCAGGATATATTTGGTTTCTAATACCCGTAAAGCACTGTCTCTATTCCCACCCTTCCGTGACGGCGGTATAGAGTCGATGCCAAAGTACCAAAGAAGAGTATTGTCACTGCCATGGGGCAAGAAGGGGGTGTCGTATTCCTTAACATTTTTAGCATGTTTGCATGCTTTACAGGTAAAGCATTTGAAAAAACCTTTTTGTTTAGAGAGCCAATTTGAGGGTGGCCTGATTTCTGGATTACACCTGTCAAGACAATTACCAATGGACCTGGCTTTGCGAAATGTCATTTGTGGGGTATGATTACTCTTAATCAAATCCTCACCAATGACTGGATCTTTTAATAGCAAATCCCAATGCCTCCTGAGTATTTTTCTTATGGCCGTGATGTCATCAGTGATGTCACTGACCATGTCATGAATGATGTAATATGTGACATCATCAGCAGTGGATTGCGGGTGCGCGATATATAGTTAGTGCAAATAACTATATATGCGAATTTCAATGGTTTTGTGTGAGTAAAATAAGGTTTTGTAAATGCTAATCCCTAACTATATATGGTCTATAACCTATGGTTTTTTCATTGAATTTCAATGGTTTTTTATTTGCAAATATCAAAAGCTGTAACATGTATTCTTCTTTTAATCGAAAAATTTATTTTATATGTTTTTAATATAATATTTGTATGTATATATTTTTTTTTAATTCTTTTTTTTTGTTTCGCTACCGGTCCGCGTACCGGGTAGCTTCCCGTTAGCTCAATTTGTTGCCGCGACCCGGTCCGCGAACCGGTAAACGTTCCGTTAGCACAACTGCCGCGTTAGAAAACAACATCGTGACGCGTCGCGTAAGCGCGACGTATCACGTTGCGGCGTAATGCATCTTATGACGCACCGCGTTAGCGCACCCGGAAGCGTTCCGGAACCCGAACCGAGGCGCGAAGCGTAGCACCCCGGAAGCGCTCCGGGTGCGTAGCGGGATGCGTAACGTAAGCGTAACAGGTCATGTGACTTGAAAATAACACTTTTCATTGGTTCATTTCACTTTTGGTTTCCTAATGATGTAAGGCTAGGTCATGTGACCTAAAAATAACACTTTTCATTGGTTTAGAACATTTTTTTCCCCAAATGATGAAAGCCCCCACCTTTTTTTCTCACTCTGACTTTGTGAGAGGAAGACCTATTTTGATTATTGAAAGATGGCTTCAATAGTAGCTGCAGCTGGTGGACCCCCACCACCACCACCACCTCCTAGGAAGGAAGGACCACCTCCCCAGTTCATTCCCAACCCTGAGGAAGAGGAGGAAGAAGAGGAACAGGATGTACATGAGAGAGTATTCTTGCCTGAACAGCCCCGGAAATCCCACCACAAGGACAATTTAATTTGGCAGTTTTTTACATTTCCTCAAGGCCAAAAAAAGGTCAATGCCCGTCATGTTACATGCCTGATCTGTAAAGAAGTTCTGTCCCAAGGCACAGATAAAAAGTATAGCTTCAGGAACTATACTATGCATCGCCACATGCAAAGGTGGCATCCAATAAATTACAGCGTTGCTGAGGTGCGTAACCTACGTGAAAACCCACCAACTCCTGTGGCCACCACCTCAACACAGGAAAGTCTTTCGGGACCAGAGGCGAGGGAGACGGTCCCCACTATCCAGACCAATTTTGCACACATCAAGCTAGTGTGTATTTATTGTGGGGGATTACTTTGTTACTGCGAGATGAGTGTAAACTTAATGAACAGAGCATTTGAAAATCACAAGTGCTCAAAACGCCCCAAAAAGTGAATTTTTTTTTTGCTCATGTTGAGCCATTTCTAATGCCTGTTTTTCGTTCTTCCCCCTCAAAAAAACCAATTTTTTTTTTAAATTGTTAAAAAAATACAAAAAAATTAAAAATGTTCAGAAAAATAATAAAAAAATATAAAACAACAAAAACAATAAAAAAGTTCTTTTCAGAACTACCTCCAATTTATAAAAAATTGCTAAAATGTTTAGCACTCTGGCATTCTCTTTTTTTTTGATTCGCTTCCTGGTTCGCGCCCCGGGACGCGAACCGGAAGCGAACCCCCCAAAAAATGAAAAAAAAATAGTGTATATAAGGGAAGGAGACAGAGAGAATAATATTAAAAGAAAGACAGCTAGAGGGAGTAACACAGAGATACTGTATAATAGATAATTATACAAAGAAAAGTTGTAAGAGGGAAAAATTGAGAAGAAAAAAAAGAGAAAAGGAAGTGAAAGAAAAAAAGAGTGTAGAAGAATAATAAACAAGAGTTACTTGGAGAATGTGAATGAATCTTCAAATTAAAAAGAAAGAGAGTAAAGGATGTGGAATAAGAAGTAGAGATAGAACGAACTAAAACAACAACCCTGAGGGAAGGTGTTAAAAAACATCGTATGACGTCGAATGATATGCGATGAACAGCTTATACTCTGCTGTGCTCTGAAAAATCTGTGCCCGCCACTTTCTGAAAGAAAAGCTCTTTCTTTCTGAGTAATAGTTAGAAACAATAAATGACTTTTTGCTCTTTACCACACTTCTCCTCATGGCCAAATCGTGTAAGAGCCAATTTAATCTTTTCGAATTCCTCAAAGCAAATACTGTCATTTTCTTTTTCCCCGACTTTCAGAAAGAAAACGTCCAAAATCACTTTCACAATCTTGTACTAATAATATCTCCCCTTCTAGTTTACTCATGTTTCACATTTCCTATAACATTAATACCACTTACTATGAGGCAAACTTACACTACCTCTATGACTTTTCCAATTTTTTCATTCTCTTGATCTCAGTTACTAACAAAGCAATTTTAAACAACAGAGTAAATCATATCAACTCTTTGAATCTTTAACCTCATAGATGCTAGTAAACATCCCTCCCCAGTGCTACGCTGTCCATAGGAACTAGTGCTGAATGGACGTCCAATGGTCGTGCGGAGCACTGGGGAGGTAGTGCTGCCGTCGGCCAATGCACCGACGCAGCACTTAAGGGGTTATAGACCAGTTATGTATCTCTATGACTACTTTACATTTTAATTTATTATGATCACTCTAATTCACAAAGCAATTTAAAACAGCAGACAAAAATGTATCAACTGCTCCAATCTTCATAGGCCACTTTCCTTCCCTAAAAGTTTGGTTTTAAAAACACTAGGTAAGAATTTTTTAAGTAAAACGGTAAACGTTTTTTGAAAGTTAAAACAGAATCATTGCAGAATGACCAGCCGTTTCCAGATTTTAAATAAGCTGTGTAATGTCCTGAAGTTGTTGAAGGACATCATGATATATAATTGCTGCAGTTACAAAAGTCCTTCCTGATATTGACAACTGCGATGCCACAAAATTTTTCATTAAAGTTGTCAAATTAGTTCCATCAGACCTACATCATTGGAACATTAAAATGACATACTGGCCATAACTTCGTATAAATAATGTGGACAGCATTGCAGACTTACATTGGCTACACTCCATGTTTTGATCGGCTGCTTTTACTAGCTTATTAAAGGATACTGATTTACTGTCAGGCAAAGTTAAATATATAAATCTTTCTGAGTCTACACTAGTAGTACTTGATAGCCTACAGTTCTCGCAGTCATGCTGCCATTGATAAGAAAGGCCAAACAGATAATCTACATCTACACCTTCATCTTGCAAAACATCAAGCATATACATTAAAAACTCCTGACAATCCTGTTGAATATTTTGAGAGAATTGCGTTTGACCAGAACATTTGTCTAAGAGATTTCGAATTTCAGATACACTTTCTATTTTTCTTCTATCAATGCTACATTTGTCTAACACAGAATTTAACAAACAGCAAAATCTTTGATCTGAATTGACCACAATCTGTTCTTTTAATGTTTCTAGAGAAAAGACAACATTAACCACTACATTAGCATAGCAGTTGACACCAGAACTATTTTCAAATTGAAAACCAACAACATCTTGAACAGCATCCATTTTCTTTTTGCTTACAATTTCGGGTTCATCGCCTTTTTGTGTTTTTGCTAGAACCTCCCTACTATTGGTCACATTTCTTCGTTTCCGGCCTACCACCATTTTTCAAACAAAGGATATTAAGGCAAATGTGGCGCATACTCTCTTCTTAACCTATTGTATTCCTTAACACAATCTAGATCTGCACAAATGTTTGTGACATCACACTCAATCAAGTACAAACCCGATAAAGTTCTGACTCGTGACAATGCCACATAAGCCATACCCTCCTTGAACACAGAACTACCAATATTCACCAAAGCACTGTCTACACTTAAACCTTGTGATTTATGGATTGTCACCGCATATGCCAAGGAAACAGGAAACTGCTTACGGCGAACATATAAGTCTTTCACAAGCAAAAACCTAGCAGAGCAACGACCAATTTGCTGTACATCCTCAATGCCATCAAATTTAATTTTTATAAATTCAATTCCATCTCTATTTCTGTATTTCTCAAAATCAACAACATTACCCATTGATCCATTTACCAGACCTCTTTCAACATTTAAATTCCTTCTGAAAATGATACAGCAATTTAAACACACATTCAGAGTCTTTTCAAAACCCGCAGTTTTAGATATAGTCTTCTCTAATAAATCCAATTTAGATTTCAAATTTTCAGACAAAATAATTGTTGCTCCCATATGCTCAATTCTGTCAATAGCTTCCAGTTTCACTATGTCTTGGTTTTCTAAATTCAACATTTTGTTGTTGAAGATGGAACATTCTTGCAGAGTTGGCATCAAACATATCCCAGATTTCTTCTCAGTAATTTTCTGAAAAATATTCTCTGGCAGAACGTCTTCATCTGGATACAAATTTGACAATAATCGTGCATGTAAAGCTTCCTTCCCATGCTCAGTCACTTTTCCAATTCTAACATCTTGTAGAATATTCTCATAATCTTCATCCTTCGCCTGACGCATATTTTCACGCAGTTCAGCATAATTGAAGTTTAACCATATATTAACGTTGCCAATCCTCCCTAGGCACTTCCTGGTATCTTCATGCGTCAGTAGTTTAAACACTGGTTGTCCTTTCACTGGTGTCAGCTGCAGAAGATCACCGAAAACAATGATGTGTTTGCCACCAAATAACACATCATACTCTGTTTTAAGAACTTCTTGCATTCTCAAATGCACAAAGGCAAGCATGACATTAGAAACCATGCTTACTTCGTCAATGATAAGAAGTTTCATCTTCTTTAGGACTCTTGAAACTTCACAACAAGCATCTCCAGATAACTTGCGGTATTGTAATTTGTTATCATGCTCCACTGGCAGCATCAGTAGACGATGCAAAGTAATACCTTTAATGTTATATGCTGCCAGACCAGTTGGAGCGGTGACAACACAAGACAGCGATGACTCAGTCCTTTTCTGAAAATAACATGAAATTGCTTTAATGAGGAAACTTTTTCCAGTTCCTGCTTCTCCACTCACGTACAGTCGGATAGGCTTCAACGACGTACATGAGCACTGTTTCTTCTCATGACTTAATCCATGATCAATTTGGTTGGTAACTTCGTCATATATTTTCCTCTGCTCAACGTTAAGTTGTCTTTCCAAATCTTCTAAGTTAACCGCATCTTCCTGAGCATGTGCCATGGCTCTTTCCACTTCAATCATGGCAGTGGCAGCTTAATTTTCGATAACTGGTCCTCCTAGTGGATCCTGACTCAATGAAGTGGAACTCTGACTGTCCTGAGAACTGTCTCTAGCAATCTCAGCTGCAATTGTTGCTTCCTGCTCGATTTCTGCATTCAACATTTCTAGATATTTTGGAAAAACAGGACATTCTATGGACTCCTTGGCTGCATTGAAAGAATCTTCATAACAGAGGAAATCTCCAAGCAGTTCCTCTTCTGCACGCCAAGGCTTCAAAAGTTGCAAAAGAGCTAAATAGAAAAACTCTTTTCTTTCAGGAGATTCGCAATTCAATTTTCGATGATTAACCAATTGGCATTTTCTTTGCTTGACCAGACATCCCTCACTTCCAATTACAGCATACACTCCTTTATCAATATCTGGTTTGATGTTCCTCTTAAATATGTAATTTTGTAGAACCTCATAAAGACAAACATTCTCGAGATGACTGCTTCTGTTTGGATAATATGTATTCAACATGTTGGTCTTCAAAATATCTGTACTGTTTGGCTCCTTCTCCGCCAAATACTCAATTTCCCATACAGGTTTCAGAACTCGATTACGTGTTGCAGCAAGACCAAGACTCACCCAAATTATACTCATAGATTTGGCATAGAGATTTGCTGAAGATAACCGATCAGAACATTCGTATGCTCCGATTTCTCGATGCGACAACATCTTTAGACTGAAACTGTACAACTTCTTACTGAGGCTCTTTTCATGTGAAATGTCATCCCACATATCCTTCAGTTCTGTCTTTTCTTTTTTTGTGATATAAGACGTCACATACCGAGCCGCGGCCATCCAGTTGTCAGCCACAAACTGTATATCCATGTTGGCATTCCACATGGACAAAATCACTGGGATGTAGTCGTTAATGTATTTGGACTCTTCGTTTCTTTTTAAATTGTATGTATTTTTGGGTGATTTCCTCGTCACAATTTGTCGCAGTGAAGACATCAAATTGTTCACTCTTCCTTCAGATATCACTGATCGTGGAAACCCAAAACAACATTTTGTATAGAACTTGTTCTTGTTTCTAAATTTACGACGACAGTACTTTCCACAACGATGGTTTTGAAAGCGTAAAACTTGTTCTCTTAAACTTTTGTCTTCCTTTTTTCTTTGGAACAGCATATGTAGAATACTGTTCTATGATACTCATCACTAAGTCATCCGGATCTGTTCCAAATCTGGGTGCATCTTTGATCCATAGCAGCATATGTATATGAGGAGCACCTCTTGCTTGATACTCCTTTCTCCAGAAGAAATCCGACACCTCTCCAAGAGGTGGATTTTTCTTGTTCGTAATGAAAGACATCATAGCTTCAAATCTATGATTGAAGTACCTGCATACATTGACTGGATCCAAAGAGCACAGTTCTCCGGGTGTCTTGAATTCAATATTTTCAATGTTTCCATTTGCCTCTCGTAGAAATTCAAGTAAGTCTTCCGAGCCATACTCGGCACAGCTGAGAGTGAGGAACCATGTGGGAGTTCCTAAGTTCCTCAGCATACATTTTAAGTCACCATGACGACGGTACCAATACTCATTAGTACCACGCTGACATGCCATGAGATTAATCAGGTGAGAATCCAAAATACTGTTTTGCACATTAACTTTATCCATAAACTCCATTGCCAAAATATTTTGCAACTGTACACCACTTTTCAGGATGTGGTTCACTGCATAAGACAGTCCAGACAGATCACTTTCATACAGTAGATGAAACAAATAGGGAATGCATTGACGAAACCTAGGATCTTCTGCATACAATCGTAAAGTCCGGTATTCAGAAGCAGGAATTTGATCAGGTCGCTCATCATATCTTCCTCCTCGACCTGTTGGAAATAACTGTGGAAAACACCGAGCTTCCAAACTTTCCCCCCAAACACTAATGGGACTTCCTTTGACTTGTTTCATTTGAAACAACTCAATAGCATTCCCCATGACTTCTTTAGAATGCAAAGGATGAACACTATAATGTTCATATATTTCTTTATTTTTAGAAGCATCTACTTTCTCTATTTGTCCAGTACACAAATCGCTGTCTTCTTCTTCACTTACTTCATCTTCTGCAACACATACATTCTTGTAGTACTCATTGTTTTTCATCAAATACAACGTTGCTTTTTTGACTTTCCTAACATCCACTAAATCTTGCCAGATTTTCTTACTCTTTGTCGGAACACCATTAACTAGGATAACCAGAGGCTCCTCTTCCACTTTGTCTACACCAATTGTATCAATATTTTTCTTCAAATCCAGAGGCAAATAAACAACTCTTCCCTTTAATCCTCTCTGTAAATCTGAAGGAGGCAATTTCCCTGTCTGTGGCTCCATTCGAACAATAGCCTGAAAAGGATGAATACTTTTAATCAAAATAGATTCATAAGTATTTAAATCCTTCAGTTCAGAAGGAATGTCAACCAATTCCAGATTATTATGAACCGCTCTAGCAGGCATCCGGTTTTGATTTAATTTGTTAAAACAATAAGTACACATACGTTGATCTGATCCCAAATCAAAACGATTTTCTACCATCAAGTATGTTGCAAAATCCTTCCATTCTCTATTGTTTACCATTTCACTTTTTGTATATAAATCCACTAACTTAGTCTGATTCTTATAATAAGTCCGTCGACAACACACACAAGTGAAATTAGGTCTCTCACTTGATTTCACCATAAACGTGGAAATTTCCTTGTGAAACTTATCTGTACTGAAAATCTGTACACTCTCTTCCACATTACCTTCTTCTACTGGGTCAATTTCAACATTGTTCTCTTTACTTGCAAAGTAACAAAACTCAATTTCTTCACAAATATTCTTCACATCTACTTCAGAACCATGCAAAAGAGCAGTGCTTAATTGTTTAAGCATAATTGCTGGACTCTTAGCATAATACAACATTCTAACTAATTTCCTCACTTTATTATGATGCACTGCTAGCATCCTGAAATGATGAAAAACACTATGGCATACTCTCCTGGAAAGACAAGCCAGTGAATGACCATGCAAACCTGTCACTTCTCTCACTCTGCAAGGATCTAATTCTTGCAACAACTTCATTTTCTGTTTTAAACTCTTCTTATTAAATGTCCGTACAAAATCACAATCAAATTGATGGAATCCTGTCGCACACTACATATACTACTACACTTCCAGGTGTACACTGGTCCCTTAGGACATCTTCCTAAAACTTCATTGCCTAACACCTCTTCTGCCTCTGTTGACACAAGTTTTTCTTTTTCAACCGGACAACTGCCTTTCACCTCATAAGCTCGACCACTGGTGTCAACTGCATGCACCAAATCATTGTCCTGGAAATAACTCTCTGCATTAAAAAATGCCTCACAACTTGAACTATGCATCCATTCTCCTGAAAAAACTTCACAAAAATTACTACGATTAACTGTTCTCTTCCATCGACTATTTGATTTGAAATCATAAATTGCCTCGTTTAGCTTCCTAATTCTATTGATTATCAAAATAAATAACTTTCGCTTAATTTCAAACGCCTGATCAATAATTTTCTCTACATTTTTCTTTCTCTTATAAAAAGCCACTTTCTGTTGACCTTTCTAAATATTTTTTAACAAATTGCCAATTATCCTGTTGCGGAACATTCGTCTACGAATATCTCCAAACAGATTCCTCCTTCTACTACCATGCACAGAGTTATCTCCTGCTCTAGCAGTAACATTTTTGAGAGATGTTTCCTTCCCGTTTAAATTGGCTCTCTTTTTCTGAAGTAAAACATATTCAGTAGTGATACATTTCCGTCTGCAAATGTTTCTTAAAAAAGATTTTTTGTCTTACCCAGAGTTTTTTTGATGACTTGACAACTTTTTATTGTAGAGGACTGCTGCAATGCTTTACCAAGGTGGGGTATAAGTCGCTTTGCTTCTTTTCTTCTCCTTTGCCTTGAGGGCATGTTTCAATTTTTCGAAAAATCTTGAGTTGAATCTGTGGTAATTTTTTTAAAAAATTGTTATTAAATACTATTACTAAACAGTAAATCAATAACAGTAAGCAAACAATTAACACACTAGATGTCAATTCTACCTATGGTAATTTAGCAGCATAGACAGAATATGTACTGCTAGTATTTCATAGCCAGTATGGGGCATATTTACAAAGCCTTTGAGCCATTTTAAGTCAAAAAACACATTTTTAAAACACATCAAATAAGCAAATTATTCTCCCACATTCATGGGGAACTGACTTAAAATGCCCTAACAGACATGAGGGCGTATTTACAAGGCCCTTGCACCACTTTTGTGTCACTTTTAACATGGGGAAAATGACGTGAAAGTGGCTCAAAATCCTTATAAATATGCCCCATGCTGGCTATGAAACTCTAGCAGTACATATAAAGAAACCTAAATTACTTTACGAATCGTTTTTAAAAACATCAAGTAAGGAAATTATTCTCCCTGATTCATGGGGCAAGTGACTTAAAATGCCCTAACACACATGAGAGCGTATTTACAAAGCCCTTGCACCACTTTTGCGTCACTTTTAACATGGAGAAAATAATGTGAAAGTGGCTGAAAGGCTTTGTAAATATGCCCCAAGCTGGCTATAAAACTCTAGCACTACATATCAAAAAACCGAAATGACTTAAAGAAACGTTTTTAAACACATCAAATAAGCAAATTATTCTCACAAATTCATGGAGAAGTGACTTAAAATGCCCTAACACACATGAGGGCGTATTTACAAAGCCCTTGCACCACTTTTGCGTCACATTTAACATGGGGAAAATAACGTGAAAGTGGCTCAAAGTCCTTATAAATATGTCCCATGCTGACTATGAAACTCTAGCAGTACATATCAAGAAACCTAAATGACTTCAAGAAACGTTTTTAAACACATCAAATAAGCAAATTATTCAACCCCATTCATGGGGGAGTGACTTAAAATGCCCTAACACACACGAGGGCATATTTACAAGGCATACTAGTCTCTATCTAAATTAAATAAATATTTTCACTCCTTAGCAAATGCTTTTTGAATTTCAAAACAGTCTCAGACACACACCAATTTTTCTTTAGCAGAGCAAAGGGTATGCACTCCAGAGGCTGCAACCAGATTTTTCTCCCAGATTCATGGAGAAGTGACTTAAAATGCCCTAACACACATGAGGGTGGATTTACAAGACCCTTGCACCACTTTTGCGCCACTTTTAACATGGAGAAAATAATGTGAAAGTGGCTCAAAGTCCTTATAAATATGCCCCATGCTGACTATGAAACTCTAGCAGTACATATCAAGAAACCTAAATGACTTCTTGAAACGTTTTTAAACACATCAAATAAGCAAATTATTCAACCCCATTCATGGGGAAGTGACTTAAAATGCCCTAACACCCAAAAGAGCGTGTTTACAAGGCATACTAGTCTCTATCTAAATTAAATCAATATTTTCTCTCCTTAGCAAATGCTTTTTGAATTTCAAAACAGTCTCAGACATACACCAATTTTTCTTTAGCAGAGCAAAGGGTATGCACTCCAGAGGCTGCAACCAGATTATTCTCCCAGATTCATGGAGAAGTGACTTAAAATGCTCGAACACACATGAGGGCGGATTTACAAGGCCCTTGCACCACTTTTGCGTCACTTTTAACATGGGGAAAATAATGTGAAAGTGGCTCAAAG
This sequence comes from Lissotriton vulgaris, assembly GCF_964263255.1. Classification (NCBI taxonomy): domain Eukaryota; kingdom Metazoa; phylum Chordata; class Amphibia; order Caudata; family Salamandridae; genus Lissotriton; species Lissotriton vulgaris. Next base: position 821,874,920 of record NC_141691.1, on the reverse strand, counting down.
TCCTTAAAAATATACCCCATGCTGACTATGAAACTCTAGCAGTACATATCAAGAAACCTAAATGACTCAAAGAAACGTTTTTAAACACATCAAGTAAGCAAATTATTCTCCCCCATTCATGGGGAAGTGACTTAAAATGCCCTAACACACATGAGGGCGTATTTACAAGGCCCTTGCACCACTTTTGCATCACTTTTAACATGGGGAAAATAACGTGAAAGTGGCTCAAAAGTTGCTCAAAGTCCTTACAAATATGCCACATGCTGACTATAATACTCTATCAGTACATATCAAGAAACCTAAATGACTTCAAGAAATGTTTTTAAACACATCAAATAAGCAAATTATTCAACCCCATTCATGGGGAAGTGACTTAAAATGCCCTAACACACATGAGTGCGTATTTACAAGGCCCTTGCCCCACTTTTGCATCACTTTTAACATGGGGAAAATAACATGAACGTGGCTTAAAAGTGGCTCAAAGTTCCTATAAATATGCCCCATGCTGAATATGAAACTCTAGCAGTACATATCAAGAAACCTAAATGACTTCAAGAAACGTTTTTAAACACATCAAAAAACCAAATTATTCAACCCCATTCATGGGGAAGTGACTTAAAATGCCCTAACACACATGAGGGCATATTTACAAGGCATACTAGTCTCTATCTAAATCAAATGAATCTTTTCTCTCCTTAGCAAATGCTTTTTGAATTTCAAAACAGTCTCAGACACACACCAATTTTTCTTTAGCAGAGCAAAGAGTATGCACTCCAGAGGCTGCAACCAGATTATTCTCCCAGATTCATGGAGAAGTGACTTAAAATGTCCTAACACACATGAGAGCGGATATACAAGGCCCTTGCACCACTTTTGCGTCACTTTTAACATGGGGAAAATAACGTGAAAGTGGCTCAAAGTCCTTAAAAATATGCCCCATGCTGACTATGAAACTCTAGCAGTACATATCAAGAAACCTAAATGACTTCAAAAAACGTTTTTAAACACATCAAGTAAACAAATTATTCTCCCTGGTTCATGGGGAAGTGACTTAAAATGCCCTAACACACATGGGGGCGTATTTACAAGGCCCTTGCACCACTTTTGCGTCACTTTTAACATGGGGAAAATAACGTGAAAGTGACTCAAAGGCCTTGTAAATATGCCCCATGCTGGCTATGAAACTCTAGCAGTACATATCAAGAAACCTAAATGACTTCAAGAAACGTTTTTAAACACATCAAGTAAGCAAATTATTCTCCCTGAATCCTGGGACAAGTGAAATATTTGTTTAGAGAAGCAGACACCATTTTTTTCTTCTCTTAAATTTAAAAAGCCTTGCTTTTCCATAAAAACGATTTTCAAGTCATAATTTGAAAACACAGCACAGCTCCTATGTACAAGCACACCCTGTCAGTACTAATACTTCACATTATCTCCAATTACAATTTCTCAAAGAAACAAAATCTTGTTGTAAAACATTTGACACAAAGCAACATTTTAAATACACAACTTTCTTCCTAATTTTCTCCCTAAAGCATACTAGTCTCTATCTAAATTAAATGAATCTTTTCTCACCTTAGCAAATGCTTTTTGAATTTCAAAACAGTCTCAGACACACACCAATTTTTCTTTAGCAGAGCAAAGGGTATGCACTCCAGAGGCTGCAACCAACAATGGCACAGAAATGCTGTTAGTCATCACACACATCTCTCATGTCAAACAATCAAAACTCTTCCCTCACTTTTTTCAAATCAACACCCTTCCCCCCTCTGCCCTTTCGGCCTTTTTTCCATAGCAACTACCTCCTGAAAGACCTCTCATGTTTACAAGTTCACACAACAATGTTTCAAATGAACTCTGAACTCTCAGTACACCTGGTTATCCAGTGCAATGTTTCTTAAAATGATTTTTTCTTTTCCATTCGAATTACATCTTTCAAAGAACACATCCATGCACCCTAACTTTCTGTTTTCAGCAAAAAAAAACACCAATCACTGCTACTGAATCATTAGCACTAAAACTCCACAATTTTGTTTCATTACAAACTCCTACTGTTCCAACTGCCATTTCATTCCTAAACTTCATCTGACTGCAGCAGAACCTCCTTTCGCCATGTTTTCTTTCTGGAATCTTGGACATAGCTACATCCACTTGGCTCACAGGTATGCTGATAACAGAAATTTACACAACCTCAATTTACAAAATGTGGAAATCAAATGGATTGGCCAAAGAGGATTAAAATGTCACCAATTGATACCATTGATAAAAACCTTTTTGCATCTGCCAAACCCTAACCTCATAATAGTGCACTGTGGAGGAAATGATTTGGGCACTTTGACTGGGGTTGGTCTGGAAATGCTTTTAAAGGACACCTTTGAGCAATTGATGGCACTTTTTCCTCAAACTGCCTTGGTATATTCCAATATATGCCAAAGACAGAAATGGAGGTGGTCCAATCAATTTTGTCCACAAATTGAGAAAGCGAGGAAGCATGTAAATAAGTCTGTTTCAGCTTACATGCGAGACCATGGAATGGGCGCCATCTACAACAATAACTTGCGTTACTACATGCAAGATATCTACAGAGGAGATGGTGTGCACTTCACAGATGAGAGGAACAGAGTTTTCATCCAGAATTTTAGACTGTGTATTGGAACCTACTTATAAGTACCTAAATCTTCCACAGACCCAAAAGCTCTTTTCAGAGCTACCCTAACTATGATTACTCTATATAAATTTTAAATGTAACTTTTTTTTAACTAATTTTCACGATTTACGCTTTCCGGAGCGCTACCCGGTTCGCGCACCGGACGCTAACCGCGCGAAAATTTGATTTTGTTTTCTTTTTTAGATATATATAGGCCTCTTCATCCACCCTCACAAAACCTAGGGTGTCAAGATATGTCTCCCTTGCCTCCTTTTACACAAACTCAGCATTGTTTATCATCCATCTTGTGTCAAAATTAGACCTTAACGCAAGATGGCGGACTCCCGTTACGCTACCAGTAAGCTACCCGGTTCGCGTACCGGGTAGCGCTTCCACCGCAAAAAAAAATCAAATTTTAATTTTTTTTATTTTTTTGCCCGCGGGGCCCTTCAATAGCCCCCACATCAATCCTAGGGGGTCAAGAGGGGTCTACCTTTCACCCTTTCATTCATTTCCCCCTTTGTTTATTTCCACCTCTTGTCTCTCGATTCTACCAAGAGACAAAATGGCGGCCGCTCCGAACTGTTTACAATGCTCACAGTCACCAGAGAGCCAATCCGATTCTCCACGCGAAGTTCTCTTACGCGTCTGGTACGCGAACCGGGGCGCTAACCGGGACTCTGTCACAGATATATTTATTTTTTTGAACGTTCATTTCTCAAAATCCACTGGAGCACATATCTTGAGACCTAGCAAAGGCACATCGCGCTACCAGTTCCTACAATTTTGCCAAGTTTCATAAAAATCCATTCAGCCGTTCGAGCTAAAAGTGAGTCTAACCGCCCTATGGAAATTAACATGGGGAAAACACGTTTTGGGACACCCCTTGTATCTCGGCCCCCGCTTGATGAATCCCCACCAAACTATCAGGGGACGCTCAGAAACAAAATGTGCCATTTTCCTGAAAATTTCAGCAAATTCAGTCCTCCAACGCCAAAGTTATTCAACATAGAATTTTCAGAAATCCCTAATAAAAAAATCCTAACTATATATACCTACTGGTGACTGCCAGTAGGTAACATATATATATATATATATATATATATATATATATATATATATATATATATATATATATATATATATATATATATATATATTATATATTTATATATATATATATATATATATATACTGATGCTCCACTTGCACCTGCATGTTGCACTCCTAGGTGGGTGCCTGCCAGTCGGGGTGCACCCGACAACAATATCGGCTCAGTAATCCCTCCCCGCAATGACACGGGAAATCGGGAAGCAGCACTCCCAGGAAAAGTTTCACAGATGTTTTAATTCTCAAAAAAACGTGCTTTCGGCACTCGGCCTTCCTCAGTAATGAGACAGAAAACCACGGCAAACACAATCCATTTAAACCATCACATGTCATAAAAGCTAAACATAAAGGTAGGACACAAGGTAAATCAGTGTCCGCCATCTTGGAATGGGTCTAGATCTTATTCAAATATGGCAAGATATGCATAATACAAGATTATCTACACATCACAATTGATAGGATACCCGCAATCAGTAAGCATCCAAAGATTAATTAATCTATAAGTTGGTTCACATTTTATAAAGCCCTGAATGGGCCATGTCATCGCATAAAGCGGCTATTAGACCCACACACAGCGGTGTGCTATACTGCCCTGGATGGGCTGCTAATCATCTCAGTGTAGCTAACGTGATGGTGTATTGAAACAACCCAATAATATCACATTGTAAGTACATTGTACGCAAATGTAACATGGAAATCAAAATAGAAGGAAACAGAAGCAATGGTATGGTTAATCAATCACAGTAACAGTACATATCATTCATCGTTCATATTAGATGGACAGCCAAGTCCTCATGCATATTCAATCCCATAGGCATTTTGCTTTGTAGATCGATAATATATCGCGATTCCAGTTGCCTGAGCTTTTGTAATCTGTCCCCCCCTCTTACACTGAATGGGACAGAATCTGAACAGAAGTAGCCTAACAGATCCCTGTTGCGTGCATGCTCTTTATCAAAATGTCTGGCTACAGGGTAGCTCACATCCGCATACTGAATAGCTCTTTGGTGTTCTAAAATTCTTAGTTTCACCGGATTCGTTGTGCTTCCAACATACCTTCTGCCACAAGGACATGTCAGACAATACACAACGTATGGCGTGGTACATGTGAGAAATTTCTGTATTCTCCTAGGATGTTTCACTCCTGGTACATTATATTGTGTGGTACGTTTGCTCGCTTTACACGCCTTACAGCGTCCACAAGGAAAAAAGGCTTTCATGGGTTCTGACTTGGGTTTGGGTTTGAACTCTTCATGGTGACTATGGACTAAGTAGTCTCTCAGTGCTCTCGCTTTCCTAAAAGTTACCAAAGGATAAGAGGGTAAGTCTTGTTTGATGACATTGTCTGTCATCAGGATGTTCCAATGCTTACGCATAATGCGTTTAATATCTGAAGCATTTCTAGAGTAGGTAGTTATGAGTCGAAACGACCCACCATCAGTTTTCTTGTTGTCTATTTTGTCTTCTAGTAGATTTTTCCTTTCAAGATTCTGGACTTTACTTAAAGCTTGCCTGAGTACCCCTTCTTTGTACCCCCTTGCTTTAAATCTCTGTATGCTGTTGCTAGCTGCTTTACGGAACTCCTGCTCTTTAGTGTTGTTTCTCTTTATCCATAATAGTTCCCCATAGGGTATACTATTGACTAAGATCTTCGGATGTCCACTGGTCGCAAATAAGGTGGAATTCCCAGCGGTCGCCTTCCAAAAGAGCTTAGTGTGGAGACTGCCATCTTCAACAAAAACTGTTAGATCAAGATAATTAACTTCCCCTTGACTGATTTCTCCTGAGAACCTCAAATTGTTTTGATTTTTGTTGAGTACCTCTATGTATTCCTTAGCCAATTCGACTGACCCTTCTATAATGATAAAAAGGTTGTCGATATACCGGTACCAACATTTCACAAGATCGTTCCATTTCTGATTGACAGGAGACCAGGCCACTTGCTCCTCCCAATACCCCACGAATAAATTCGCGAAGCTTGGGGCAGAGCAGGTGCCCATCGCTACTCCCGTTAGCTGTTTAAAAAGGTCCTTACCAAAGAGAAAGATATTGGTGTTTCGGCAGAATCTTAAAAATTCAATCACCATTTTATTGTGCTCAAAATATTTCACTGGTTTACTCTCCAGAAACCAGGAAATAGCTGATAATCCTTTGTCGTGCTCTATGCACGTATATAAGCTGGCGATGTCAATAACCAACATAGTATACCCCTCACACCAATTTATTTTTTCAATGCAATTCAAAAAGTGTTTAGTGTCCTTCAAATACGATTTTAGATTAACCACATGTGGAGAAAGAAAAGAGTCAATATACATTGACAAATGTTCTGTTAAACTGCCTTGGGAAGCTACAATGGGCCACCCAGGGGGATTCAATGGGTCCTTGTGTATCTTAGGTAGATAATAAAAGGTCGGAGTTACGGGATTCAAACATCTTAAAAATAAATGTTCATCGCATCTCAGCATGTTATTATTGTACCACTTAAGGATCAAGAGAAATTTGAAAGAGATGAGAAAGACTATAGCATGGGAAGAGTTCTTACCTTCTTGAAAAAATATGACAAACCCAGAAAGGAATTGAAAAAGAAGCAACCAGCAGCAAATATTACAGTCCTTGAAACCTCTGAATCTTCAGTGACGGGGGACGAAGTGTCGAGCGAGGATGGCCAGGATGGTGCACCTGAATCTTCGGGTTTTCACGAGGAGTATCAGGTGATGCGCACGAAACAATACCTGGGGGGAAGGGGCAAACCCCCGGAAAAAAGAGGATCAAGAGGAAGACGAGGAGGGGGGGCTGGAGCCGCAAACACCGTAGGCTCGCCTCCCTAAACCAGGAGCAGGAAGAACTTCTACAAGAAGAAAACGTAGAAAATGTGGATAACTTAACTATAGTCAATTTGACTTCGAAGACTTTGACAAACGAAGAACAAATTATCCTCAAACTTGGACTCACGTTTTGCCCACAAAAAAAACTTTGAGTTCACGCAGACACGTATTGATTTGTTTAAGTTTACCCGGAAACTGAAACTGTATAAATACTTTAAATTGAAACCTCCTTTGTCAAAACCAACGGCTGTTGGTAATATTGAAGACGATACATTGTCATGTAGAGATCTGGCTGGCATTAGATCTCTAGAAGAATTAAGGATGGAGGTGGAGGAGGACGAAGTTTCCAATTTGAGGAACACACAACTGGTTACACACATGGAAGTGCAGCAGAAAGGAGGAGCCACGAATTTCAAACCTACCTCTACTTTCATGCCCGTAATGGGGACTGATGCTATAGACACTTTCTCGGAAGCTGTTATCCAGGATTTACGAAATCTAAGAAGTACTACGAGATTCAGCAATGATAAACTAAACTTTACCAACAAACAACAATTGTCACTTAAAAAGTTATGCGAGGATTCGTCCTTGGTATGCAAACCCTCAGACAAGGGGGGTAACATTGTGCTGCTGACCAAGACACAATATGAAAAGGAAGCGTTACATCAGCTCAATGATCCAAGCACATATATGAGAGTTACGGAATCTGTGTACAATACCAGCATCAAAGATTACCATGAAATGATCCTTAAGTGGTACAATAATAACATGCTGAGCTGCGATGAACATTTATTTTTAAGATGTTTGAATCCCGTAACTCCGACCTTTTATTATCTACCTAAGATACACAAGGACCCATTGAATCCCCCTGGGAGGCCCATTGTAGCTTCCCAAGGCAGTTTAACAGAACATTTGTCAATGTATATTGACTCTTTTCTTTCTCCACATGTGGTTAATCTAAAATCGTATTTGAAGGACACTAAACACTTTTTGAATTGCATTGAAAAAATAAATTGGTGTGAGGGGTATACTATGTTGGTTATTGACATCGCCAGCTTATATACGTGCATAGAGCACGACGAAGGATTATCAGCTATTTCCTGGTTTCTGGAGAGTAGACCAGTGAAATATTTTGAGCACAATAAAATGCTGATTGAATTTTTAAGATTCTGCCTAAACAACAATATCTTTCTCTTTGGCAAGGACCTTTTTAAACAGCTAACGGGAGTAGCGATGGGCACCTGCTCTGCCCCAAGCTTCGCGAATTTATTCGTGGGGTATTGGGAGGAGCAGGTGGCCTGGTCTCCTGTCAATCAGAAATGGAACGATCTCGTGAAATGTTGGTACCGGTATATCGACGACCTTTTTATCATTATAGAAGGGTCAGTCGAATTGGCTAAGGAATACATAGAGGTACTCAACAACAATCAAAACAATTTGAGGTTCTCAGGAGAAATCAGTCAAGGGGAAGTTAATTATCTTGATCTAACAGTTTTTGTTGAAGATGGCAGTCTCCACACTAAGCTCTTTTGGAAGGCAACCGCTGGGAATTCCACCTTATTTGCGACCAGTGGACATCCGAAGAGCTTAGTCAATAGTATACCCTATGGGGAACTATTACGGATAAAGAGAAACAACACTAAAGAGCAGGAGTTCCGTAAAGCAGCTAGCAACAGCATACAGAGATTTAAATCAAGGGGGTACAAAGAAGGGGTACTGAGGCAAGCTTTAAGTAAAGTCCAGAATCTTGAAAGGAAAAAACTACTAGAAGACAAAATAGACAACAAGAAAACTGATGGTGGGTCGTTTCGACTCATAACTACCTACTCTAGAAATGCTTCAGATATTAAACGCATTATGCGTAAGCATTGGAACATCCTGATGACAGACAATGTCATCAAACAAGACTTACCCACTTATCCTTTGGTGACTTTTAGGAAAGCGAGAGCACTGAGAGACTACTTAGTCCATAGTCACCATGAAGAGTTCAAACCCAAACCCAAGTCAGAACCCATGAAAGGCTTTTTTCCTTGTGGACGCTGTAAGGCGTGTAAAGCGAGCAAACGTACCACACAATATAATGTACCAGGAGTGAAACATCCTAGGAGAATACAGAAATTTGTCGCATGTACCACGCCATACGTTGTGTATTGTCTGACAAGTCCTTGTGGCAGAAGGTATGTTGGAAGCACAACGAATCCGGTGAAACTAAGAATTTTAGAACACCAAAGAGCTATTCAGAATGCGGATGTGAGCTACCCTGTAGCCGGACATTTTGATAAAGAGCATGCACGCAACAGGGATCTGTTAGCCTACTTCTGTTTAGATTCTGTCCCATTCAGTGTAAGAGGGGGGGACAGATTACAAAAGCTCAGGCGACTGGAATCACGATATATTATCGATCTACAAAGCAAAATGCCTATGGGATTGAATATGCATGAGGACTTGGCTGTCCATCTAATATGAACGATGAATGATATGTACTGTTACTGTGATTGATTAACCATACCATTGCTTCTGTTTCCTTCTATTTTGATTTCCATGTTACATTTGCGTACAATGTACTTACAATGTGATATTATTGGGTTGTTTCAATACACCATCACGTTAGCTACACTGAGATGATTAGCAGCCCATCCAGGGCAGTATAGCACACCGCTGTGTGTGGGTCTAATAGCGGCTTTATGCGATGACATGGCCCATTCAGGGCTTTATAGAATGTGAACCAACTTATAGATTAATTAATCTTTGGATGCTTACTGATTGCGGGTATCCTATCAATTGTGATGTGTAGATAATCTTGTATTATGCATATCTTGCCATATTTGAATAAGATCTAGACCCATTCCAAGATGGCGGACACCGATTTACCTTGTGTCCTACCTTTATGTTTAGCTTTTATGACACGTGATGGTTTAAATGGATTGTGTTTGCCGTGGTTTTCTGTCTCATTACTGAGGAAGGCCGAGTGCCCAAAGCGCGTTTTTTCGAAAATTAAAACATCTGTGAAACTTACCCTGGGAGTCCTGCTTCCTGATTTCCCGTGTCATTGCGGGGAGGGATTACTGAGCCGATATATATATATATATATATATATATATATATATATATATATATATATATATATATATATATATATATATATATATATATATATATATATATATATATATATATATATATATATATATTCACTGAAAAAACCATAGGTTTCACACCAGTTATAGTTAGGAATTAGCATTTAAAAAACCTATCAAATTCACTGAAAAAACATAGGTTTAACACCAGTTATAGTTAGCTGGAAATTTTACTGACATAAAACCATTGAAATTCCCACGTTATAGTTAGTTGGACTCACTATAACTTGCACGTGTAATGCACTGATGACACCATCCAGTGAATGTGTGTCTTTCAGATAAATAAATATGTTTTATATATGTATGTTAAGGTCGATGGAAGAATATTTGTTTAAATTATTGTCTTAATGGATGTTTTTTTTAAGAAAAATAATTGGATATCTGCCTTATTAAGTGTATCTTAGTGAATACATATATTAGCGAGTGAAAGTAGGTCAGTCTCTCTGTCATCAGTGATGTCATGAGTGATGTCACTGACCATGTCATGAGTGGTGTAATATGTGATGTCATCAGCAGTGCATTACTCGTGCAAGTTATAGTGAGTCCAACTAACTATAACGTGGGAATTTCAATGGTTTTATGTCAGTAAAATTTCCAGCTAACTATAACTGGTGTTAAACCTATGTTTTTTTCAGTGAATTTCATAGGTTTTTTAAATGCTAATTTCTTTCTATATCGAGTTTCTAACCTTTTTTTTTTTACAATTTGCTGTTTTTTTTTAAGTATTCATTTTTTTTATATAATTTTTTTCTTTTGCGCTCTGGGTGCGCGCTCCGGGAAGCTTTCAGCTAAGCTCTCCGGTAAGCTTTTCGGTGAGCTCACCTGAAAGCGCACCCAGAGCGCTACTGTCGTTCGTGAAAAAAAATATGAATGAAAAGTTAATAATAATGCAAAACATTTCGTACCATACAAATAAAATCAGTTTTTTTTTATAAGGAAAATGATTATGCATTTCTATAAAAGTTTGATGACGTCACTTCGGCGCGCAACGTGAGTGCCCTCGGAAGCGCCTACGTTCGCGCCGCGTAAATGCACGCAGAAGCGCCTACGATCGCGCCACGTTTGCGCCCCGGAAGCGCCTACGATCGCGCCGCGTAAACGCACCCGGAAGTGCTTCGGAGCGCGCAGCGTAAGCGCGTCGGGTCATGTGACCCTAAAATAACACTTTTCATTGGTTGCTAACAGTTTTTTTTACAAAGAATGAAATCCCCACCCATTTCCTTCACTATTGCTTTGTACTTGGAGAGAGCAAGAGCTGTTCTGTGTACTATCTTCATTTCCTACTTTCCTGATCTACAGCAATGGCTGCAAGAGAATCATCCAGCAGTGATTCAGAGGCATTTTTAGATGAGGACCCTCCTAGGCAGAAGAAAAAAATCCATTTCATCTGGAAATTTTATAACATCCCTGAAGGAGAAAAAAAAGTCAACGCTCCAAAAGTAACCTGCAAAATATGTGGTAGTACTTTATCCAGAGGCAATCCTCTGAAAAAATATAGTTTTGGAAATGCCAATTTAATCAGGCATGTCAAAAGAAGATACCCAAACAACTTTGCGAGGGAGAGTGTCAGAGACCTGGCACGGAAATTACCCACAGATGGCGGCAGCACCTCCACTGGTGGAGCAACACCTTCGGGACCATCCCGTAGAAGAATGGTCCCTAACATACAGCCAGAGTTTGCAGGCATCAAATTTCTGTGCACGGAGTGTGACGAACTGCTCTGCTATGGGGAGCAGAGTGTTGAACTCATTGCCCTAAAGAAACAGCAACACCGCTGCCCTGACAGTCCCTAAATTTTCACATTTTTTTGCTCCTGTTGAGCCGTTTTGGAATCCCTGTTTTTTGTTTTTCCTTGACAAAAATCCAAAAAAATTATAAAATTGTTTTAAAAAGTCTAAAAAAAAAAATATAAAACAACAAAATCAAAAAAAAAAGTTCTTTTCAGAACTACCTCTAATTTATAAAAAAAATGCATTTTTTTTGTGAAAAAAAATCTGTCATTTTTTATCTCCATGGTACGCTCCCCAGTAAGCTCTCCGGTACGCGTACCGGGTGCGCCCCCCGCGGAAATCGATTTTTTTTTAAATTTATTTTTTTACCCGCGGGACCCTTTTATGGCCCCCACATCAAAACTAGGGGGTCAGAGGGGGTCTACTCTTCCCCCTTATGGTCATTTGCCCCTTTTTTTTAAACCCCTTGTGTCTCGATTTTACCGAGACATAAGATGGCGGCCGCTCCAGACTGTTTAGAATGTTTACAGACACCCAAGAGCCAATCAGCTTTCTGCGCGCAAGTCGCGTGTCGCGTGTCGCGCCTGGAGCGCTCTCCGGTGCGCGCACCGGAGAGCGCCTATAGATATATATATTTTTTTGAACCTAAATTACTCAAAATCCACTGGAGCACATATCTTGAGACATAGCAAAGGCACATCGGGCTACCAGTCCCTACAATTTTGCCAAGTTTGCTGTATATCCATTCAGCCGTTCGAGCTAAAAGTGAAATCGACCGCCCTATGGAAATTAACATGGGGAAAACGCATTTTGGGACCCCCCTTTTATCTCGGCCCCCGCTTGACGTATCCCCCCCAAACTTTCAGGGAAGAACCGGAGCTCGACTAAGCCATTTTCAGGAAATTTTCAGGCAGATTCGTCAACCGGTGCCAAAGTTATTCCAAATAGAATTTTGAGATTTAACATTGAAAAAAATCCTAACTATAACTACCTACTGGCGACCGCCAGTAGGTAATATATATATATTACCTACTGGCGGTCGCCAGTAGGTAATATATATATATATATATATATATATATATATATATATTACCTACTGGCGGTCGCCAGTAGGTAGTTATAGTTAGGATTTTTTTCAATGTTAAATCTCAAAATTCTATTTGGAATAACTTTGGCACCGGTTGACGAATCTGCCTGAAAATTTCCTGAAAATGGCCTCGTCGAGCTCCTGTTCTTCCTTGAAAGTTTGGGGGGGATACGTCAAGCGGGGGCCGAGATAAAAGGGGGGTCCCAAAACGCGTTTTCCCCATGTTAATTTCCATAGGGCGGTCGATTTCACTTTTAGCTCGAACGGCTGAATGGATATACAGCAAACTTGGCAAAATTGTAGGGACTGGTAGCCCGATGTGCCTTTGCTATGTCTCAAGATATGTGCTCCAGTGGATTTTGAGTAATTTAGGTTCAAAAAAATATATATATCTATAGGCGCTCTCCGGTGCGCGCACCGGAGAGCGATCCAGGCGCGACACGCGACTTGCGCGCAGAAAGCTCATTGGCTCTTGGGTGTCTGTAAACATTCTAAACAGTCTGGAGCGGCCGCCATCTTGTGTCTCGGTAAAATCGAGACACAAGGGGTTTAAAAAAAAAGGGGCAAATGACCATAAGGGGGAAGAGTAGACCCCCTCTGACCCCCTAGTTTTGATGTGGGGGCCATAAAAGGGTCCAGCGGGTAAAAAAAAAAATAAAAAAAAAATCGATTTCCGCGGGGGGCGCACCCGGTACGCATACCGGAGAGCTTACTGGGGAGCGTACCATGGAGATAAAAAATGACAGATTTTTTTTCACAAAAAAAAATGCATTTTTTTATAAATTAGAGGTAGTTCTGAAAAGAACTTTTTTTTTGATTTTGTTGTTTTATATTTTTTTTTAGACTTTTTAAAACAATTTTATAATTTTTTTGGATTTTTGTCAAGGGAAAAACAAAAAACAGGGATTCCAAAACGGCTCAACAGGAGCAAAAAAATGTGAAAATTTAGGGACTGTCAGGGCAGCGGTGTTGCTGTTTCTTTAGGGCAATGAGTTCAACACTCTGCTCCCCATAGCAGAGCAGTTCGTCACACTCCGTGCACAGAAATTTGATGCCTGCAAACTCTGGCTGTATGTTAGGGACCATTCTTCTACGGGATGGTCCCGAAGGTTTTGCTCCACCAGTGGAGGTGCTGCCGCCATCTGTGGGTAATTTCCGTGCCAGGTCTCTGACACTCTCCCTCGCAAAGTTGTTTGGGTGTCTTCTTTTGACATGCCTGATTAAATTGGCATTTCCAAAACTATATTTTTTCAGAGGATTGCCTCTGGATAAAGTACTACCACATATTTTGCAGGTTACTTTTGGAGCGTTGACTTTTTTTTCTCCTTCAGGGATGTTATAAAATTTCCAGATGAAATGGATTTTTTTCTTCTGCCTAGGAGGGTCCTCATCTAAAAATGCCTCTGAATCACTGCTGGATGATTCTCTTGCAGCCATTGCTGTAGATCAGGAAAGTAGGAGATGAAGATAGTACACAGAACAGCTCTTGCTCTCTCCAAGTACAAAGCAATAGTGAAGGAAATGGGTGGGGATTTCATTCTTTGTAAAAAAAACTGTTAGCAACCAATGAAAAGTGTTATTTTAGGGTCACATGACCCGACGCGCTTACGCTGCGCGCTCCGAAGCACTTCCAGGTGCGTTTACGCGGTGCGATCGTAGGCGCTTCCGGGGCGCAAACGTGGCGCGATCGTAGGCGCTTCTGCGTGCGTTTACGCGGCGCGAACGTAGGCGCTTCCGAGGGCACTTACGTTGCGCGCCGAAGTGACGTCATCAAACTTTTACAGAAATGCATAATCATTTTCCTTATAAAAAAAAACTGATTTTATTTGTATGGTACGAAATGTTTTGCATTATTATTAACTTTTCATTCATATTTTTTTTCACGAACGACAGTAGCGCTCTGGGTGCGCTTTCAGGTGAGCTCACCGAAAAGCTTACCGGAGAGCTTAGCTGAAAGCTTCCCGGAGCGCGCACCCAGAGCGCAAAAGAAAAAAATTATATAAAAAAATGAATACTTAAAAAAAAACAGCAAATTGTAAAAAAAAAAAAAGGTTAGAAACTCGATATAGAAAGGAATTAGCATTTAAAAAACCTATGAAATTCACTGAAAAAACCATAGGTTTCACACCAGTTATAGTTAGGAATTAGCATTTAAAAAACCTATCAAATTCACTGAAAAAACCATAGGTTTAACACCAGTTATAGTTAGCTGGAAATTTTACTGACATAAAACCATTGAAATTCCCACGTTATAGTTAGTTGGACTCACTATAACTTGCACGTGTAATGCACTGCTGATGACATCACATATTACATCACTCATGACATGGTCAGTGACATCACTCATGACATCACTGATGACAGAGAGACTGACCTACTTTCACTCGCTAATATATGTATTCACTAAGATACACTTAATAAGGCAGATATCCAATTTTTTTTTTTTAAAAAACATCCATTAAGACAATAATTTAAACAAATATTCTTCCATCGACCTTAACATACATATATAAAACATATTTATTTATCTGAAAGACACACATTCACTGGATGGTGTCATCAGTGCATTACACGTGGAAGTTATAGTGAGTCCAACTAACTATAACGTGGGAATTTCAATGGTTTTATGTCAGTAAAATTTCCAGCTAACTATAACTGGTGTTAAACCTATGGTTTTTTCAGTGAATATATATATATATATATATATAAACATATATATATATATATATATATATATATATATATATATATATATATATATATATATATATATTACCTACTGGCGGTCGCCAGTAGGTATATATAGTTAGGTTTTTTTCCCTATGGGATTTCTGAAAATTCTATGTCTAATAACTTTGGCGTTTGTGGACGGAATCGGCTGAGATTTTCAGGAAAATGGCACATTTTGTTTCTGAGCAGCTCCTGGAAATTTGGGGGGGGTTCGTCAAGGGGGGGCCGAGAAAAAAGGGGGGTCCCAAAACGCGTTTTTCCCATGTTGATTTCCATAGGGCGGTTGGACTCAATTTTAGCCCGAACGGCTGAATGGATTTCCACGAAACTTGGCAAAATTGTAGGGACTGTTAGCCCGATGTGCCTTTGCTAGGTCTCAATATATGTGCTTCAGTGGATTTTGAGAAATTAACATTTAAATCAAGATATATATCTGTAACAGCGCTCCGGGCAGCGATCCGGTTAGCGAACTTTTCGCGTATCGGAACTTTGCGATGCGAAGCTGATTGGCCCTCCGGTGTCTGTCAACATTCTAAACAGTCCGGAGCGGCCGCCATCTTGTCTCTCGGTAGGATTGAGAGACAAGAGGAGGCCAAAACAAAGGGGGAAATGAAGGAAAGAGGGCAAGGTAGACCCCTTCTGACCCCATAGGATTGATGAGGGGGATATTATAGAGCCACGCGGGGCCCCAAAAAAAAAAAAAATCCGATTTTTTCGCCGTAGAGACGCGTCTTGCGAACCGGGCAGCTAACCGGGCAGCTAACCGGGAAGCTAACCGGCAGTGTAATGGGAGTCTGAGGAGTAGCTGATTGGCTGTCAACATTGTAAACAGTCCGGAGCGGCCGCCATCTTGTCTCTCGGTAGGATCAAGAGACAAGAGGAGACCAAAACAAAGGGGGAAATGAAGGAAAGAGGGCAAGGTAGACCCCTTCTGACCCCATAGGATTGATGAGGGGGATATTATAAAACCACGCGGGGCCCAAAAAAAATAAATCCTGAGGAGTAGCTGATTGGCTGTCAACATTGTAAACAGTCCAGAGCGGCCGCCATCTTGTCTCTCGGTAGGATCGAGAGACAAGAGGTGGAAAAAAAAAAAGGTGTAAATGAATGAAAGGGGTAAGGCAGACCCCTCCTGAACCCCTAGGATTGATGAGGGGGCTATTAAAGTTCCCTGCGGGGCAAAAGAAAAAAAAATTGCGATTTTTCGCGGTAAAGGTGCTTCCTGGTACGTTAACCGGGCAGCTAACCGGCAGCGTAACGGGAGTCCGACATATTGTGTTTTTTGAACGTTTGTGATATGTGCACGTGTGGATTTTGTCTAATTAAGGTTAAAAAAATATATATATATCTTTAAGCGTGTTCTGGCGCGCTTACGTTTTGGGTTTGGTTTGCGCTGCAGAGACGATACGTCACGGTTATGGGATGCATCATGAGGCGTCTCACGGGCTACGTGATACGTCACTTAATAAAGAATATATTTTACAGCTATAGATATTAGCTTTTAAAAAACCAATGAAATTCACAGAAAAAAACATAGGTTATAGACCATATATAGTTAGGAATTTGCATTTACAAAACCTTGAAAATTCACTGAAAAAAACATAGGTTATAGACCATATATAGTTAGGGATTAGCTTTTAAAAAACCTTATTTTATTTGCACAAAACCATTGAAATTCCATATATAGTTAGTTGCACTAACTATATATCGCGGACCCGCAATCCACTGCTAATGATGTCACATATTACATCATTCATGACATGGCCAGTGACATCACTGATGACATCACTGATGACATCTCAAATGACATCACTGATGACATCACTGATGACATCTCAAATGACAAAAAAAAACGCAACGGAAAACTACGCTTTCCGGTGTGCACACCGGGGCGCGCACCGGGAGCGCTCCAGGACAAAAAAAATATATATAGATATATATATATATATATTTTATATAAATATATAATATAGGATTCATTATAAAAAACTATTACATTTCAGAGGTTTGAGGCCCTATATATGGTTAGGAATTAGCATTTACAAAACCTATGAAATTCACTGAAAAAACCATAGGTTTCACACCAGTTATAGTTAGGAATTAGCATTTAAAAAAACCTAGTAAATTCACTGAAAAAACCATAGGTTTGACACCAGTTATAGTTAGCTGGAAATTTTACTGGCATAAAACCATTGAAATTCCCATGTTATAGTTAGTTGGACTCACTATAACTTGCGCGCTTGCAATGCACTGCTGATGACGTCATATATTACATCACTCATGACATGGTCAGTGACATCACTCATGACATCTAATGGGATCTCTTTGTCGAGCTGTCCAACTTCTCCATGTAAATTTTGACAACTTGGAGCCTTGAGAAACTCATGCTGGTGACGAAATGCGCGTTGGCTGTTTCGTCTGTTCTTGACAACAAGGACTGGACTACTACTCACATCATGGAAAAAATTTTATGAGTGTGGTAACAAACTGTCATATTCTAGTCCTTGCAACTTTTTGTATTATGAAATAAATTAATGAATGATTAGTTGATTGTATCTTTTGTGTTTCCTGTATTAGGAGGAATCCCTCCTCATTTTTTGTGCTTTTTGTTAGATAGGCAAATTATTGTTTTCAATCTAATTCGATTAGACCTCCCCCTTGACTCAGCAGATGTTGGAGGCAACGACGGACAGAGTGGGCCTCGTTATACTGAGTTTGGTTCCAGGTCAGGTCAGGTGAGGTCTAATCCCCGGTCAAGACGGATGCCATCTGCATCCCTTGAAGTGGAGGATCGGTATAAGTAGGCTGCATTTTTTCCAACCTTACTGTAGTGTTAACTGTTCACTTAATTCTTTTGACACATTTTTTGTACATATACACATGCAGTAGCAAATCTTAAGAACAGAGGTCCTGAAGAAAGCCTTGGGTACTTTTACCCCATTGACTGAAACATGTCAGCCTTGATAATTTAGCAGTCATTTGTTAAAACTGCTTTTTGCACTGTTCGAATTTTAAATTAGAGTGTGAGGCGATACCTCCAATAAGCTTTGTTTCTCTCTTCACAACCCTATTTTAAACACTGCACTCACTGTTTTTTTTGCACTGCACTAAATTCCCATGTGGTCATGGATCGAAAGAACGTATATTCTGTCTGTTTTTCTCTCTGGTGCTCCTTCGCTGAAACGATTGAGTAAATCCTTCCTGGAAGTTAGTCTCTATGATCAAGAGACATATCATCCATACGGTTGGGTAACCAGATGATAAGATTGATCACGGTGACAATTGATGGGAATCCAAGATCTGCTCAATGATTTCCCTTCTTTCACGATACTCTTGTTTCTTTCCTTTTTCATCTCTGTTTTTAGTAATTTGAGGCACTTGGTGGCATTGTGTTTACTACACCCCAGTTCAGTTAGTTATTGTTATTGTGTATTTTGGGGATTGGAACTGTGGCAGGTCGTTAAAATATCCCTTTGACCCTATCTTTCTCTGTTGTGTTTTGAAATCTTAAGATAGACCCAGATCATTGTTTTAGGTTCAGGACACTCTTCTGTACCTGTGCTATCCATCTGTGGGAGTCTTCCAGTCTAGTGTCCAAATAGTCAAATTCATGTACCCTATTCAGTTATTGCCCCCTATGAATACCTTACACCTGGCTGTTATACTCCTGTTAACGAAGACCATGTACTTAGTTTTATTATTATTCATTTTCTGGCCATGGTCAGAGAAAAAAGTGTTCCATATGTCCGAGAGAATAGATAGACTAAGTGTGGGCGTAAAATCTGTTCCGCTCGCAAAATTTGTGGATTTTCGCCAAATTCGCAATCTGTGAATTCTCGCAAATTTTATGGAAAATTCGCAAATTCGCACGCAGCGGATTTTTTTGCTTGGTGATACAATATTGCGGCGCGCGGCGTTCACTTACGGTCATTCAGCGTTTGCAGAGTTCTTTTTCTCCATGTTTTGCGTGTGCTGCGCCATTTTGGATTTTGCTGCAGGATCCCGTGGGAGTTTGTCGACCGCGATTACGTCATCGCGGCTTGCCACCTTGCACAGCGAAAGTTTGTCAATGGGAGTACGTCATAAAGGCCCGTGATCATGCATCGTGGGAGTAAACAATTGCGAACACGTAGATGCGGCGGGCAGCAACAATCTCGCACTCGCGAAATTGCAAAATTTGCAATTCTGCACAAGAAATCCACCAGCAGGCAGCATAAACCTTCTGAAAATTATGATTTTTATCAGACTAACTCCTCAGGTTGACATTTGCCTGCACTTTTTTTGCAAGGAATCCATTTTGGGGGGGGGGGGGGGGGGGGAGGAAGGAAGTGATTTGGATCTTGACCTGCAAGGATTACTTTTTGTGGATGCTGCTGGATATTTGGATTTTAGGCCTTTTTGACTTTCTTTGGATCACTTATGGATTAGAAATTTCACAAGTAAGTTTGTTTGGGGCATTACAGTTGCTGCAACTACAATTGTGGAACTTTTTCAGAACATTACATAAAATATATTGTGGGTAGCCACAGTATCCAGTAGGATCAGGGTTAGTTATGGGTGCATGATACAACTGTTTTGTTAAATTTCAACATGATTTAGGCTATGGATGGCATTGGATTGTGGTGATTTTTGTGTGTTTTTCGAGTTTTGGGCAGTTGTTGGGGCCTTTTGCCCAGGGGTACTCAGTGGTGCATTGACTAAGTCTTTCTGTGGGGTCTCTTTAATGTAAACATCATGGAGGGCATGGATGGCATTGGATTGTGGTGATTTGTGTGTGTTTTTCGAATTTTGGGCTGTTGTTGGGGCCTTTTGCCCAGGGGTACTCAGTGGTGCATGGACTGAGTCTTTCTGTGGGGTCTCTTTAATGTAAACATCATGGAGGGCATGGATGGCATTGGATAGTGGTGATTTTTGTGTGTTTTTTGAATTTTGGGGGTGTTGATGGGGCCTGTCCATGTGGGTGGGGGCCATTTTGAGGACTGGTACAGGCAGGGCCTGTCCATGTGGTGGGGGTCTAGGGGCTATTTTAAGCCAGGCAGTGTGCTTTGTTGTGCCATAGGCCTGCATCCAATGTGCCTTGCTTTCATCCATTATGCCCAGGGTTACTCAGTGGTGCATGGGCCTAGTCTTGTTGTGGGGTGTCTTGAACTTGAACCTGATTGTGGGCATGGATGTCATTGGATTGTGGTGATTTTTGTGTGTTTTTTGATTTTTTGAGGTGTTGATGGGGCATGGCCATGTGGGTGGGGGCCATTTTGAGGACTGGTACAGGCAGAGCCTGGCCATGTGGCTGGGGGTCTAGGGGCCATTTTGAAGCCAGGCAGTGTGCTTTGTTGTGCCAAAGGCCTGCAACCAGTCTGCCATGCTTTCATCCATTATGCCCAGGGGTACTCTGTCAGTGGTGCATTTTATTGGTCTTTCCATTTTGGGGGGTGGGTGTAATAAAAATGCTTACTTGCAAACTCTTAATTGAAGCGCAACATATGCAACATTTATTTAACTGATGTTCCTCTGGCTTTGTTTGCTTTTAGGTGCAGAAAGACGAATCATCAGCCTCATTGTTCCTCATCAGTGCCAGGAACAATTCCTGCTGCGGTGTGTGCAGCACAACAACACGTGTGGCCACAGACAACTCTGCAACTTGTGCAACTGCGGCCTGCTGTTCTGACATCTGAAGAAGATGGCCCCAAAAAAAGTTGCCCGTAGCTCCTCTAGCAAGAAAGTTGCCAGTAAGGAGCAGAAGAAGCAAGTGGCGCCACTTACCAAGGAGACTGGTGTGCCGACCGCCGCATTTTTTGGGAAAAAAAAGTACGCCTGCAGCAGCAGTGGGGTCTGCTGGGGACCAAGCTGGGAGCAGCACCTCCACTCCATTGGGCTTAGTGCCACCACCACCACGCCAACTTAAGTCCAAGCCCTTGAGTGCTGCAGAGGCAGCCAGTATAGTTGTTCAATCACCATCGATCAGTGATGTTGGCTCATCGCAAGAAAGTAGCAGCATCCCTCAATGAACACAGGTTGTTGTAACTCATCTGACAAGTGTTCAACAACCACAGCCGCAACAACAACCACATGTGCAAGTACAAGCCCAAGTACATGTGGAAGGAGAGGCGGCGCAAGGAGATGCGCAAGCAGACGTGCATGGAGCGGCACAATTGGCCACAATAGTTGTTCCTCCCGAAGTAGGGGCACATCAGGAAATCGACATTCAAGCCGAGGTATTATTTGAGAAGCCACTCCTCCTGATCATTCATTGTCTTCCAGACCCCTAGCAAGGAAAAGGTCAAGGATGGTGTCTACATCTTCTTCAAGCCCCCTTGCTTCTGATGATATGAATGAAAATTGGGAACCACCACGGCCGTCTGAGAGTGAGGCACACCATGATCTGACAAAGGTAGCTAAGCGTAAAAGGAAGGTCCCCAAAGTCTCATAGTTATGGAGTGTGATGATGACGCTGAACAAGAAGTGGCGTATACTCCTGCTGATGAAGACTCTCACGACGACGACGCAGTCATCATACACGTCGCTCCAGCCTCAGCAGGCATGCAGCAAACAGACATTTTTACCCTATCCTGAAATGCTGCTGAGCGTGATGTTGGCGATGTGGCAATGGGACCACCACCAATGCAGGTAACTAGTACACCATCACCTACCGCTTCCATATTTTCTCGCCAGAAGGGACCTCCATCCACCTCGACCTCCATTTCCTCAATTAGTGGTGCTGTAAGTGCACAACGTAGTAAATTTCGGCAACACACATCCTCCACTTCATCTGGCATTAGCATTCCCAGTATCGCCTCCTCCGCCCCCCCACAGACATTTGAAGTTCGCAGTTTGGGACTTCTTTAGTGTTAGCCCAACAAGGGAAAACATAGCCATTTGTACCATTTGTAAGCTTCGAGTTAGTCGTGGTAATCTTGGTACCAACTATGAGACAGGAGGCCAGAGAGGTCATCTTGAGAGACAGCACACTGTCAAATGGCATGCGCACCTAAAGGAGATCAAGGCAGCCTGAATTGCAAGTCAACAAATTGTATCCATTGATGTTTCATCTGATGATGACGAGAAGGAAGAAGCGTCAAACATTTCTTCCCTTACATCCAGTACCCCTGTCAGCAGCACACCCCCTGCAAGATATATGAGCCACACTAAGAGTGCGGGAGAGAGTGAGACACCAATGCGAAAAAGTTCATCATCACCGAGCATAACTGGGTCGAAGAAGTCATCATCATCCCGTAAAATGGTCGAACCCACCATTGGAAGCATGTTGTTTTCAGATGAGCCATTTGAATGCAACCACCCAACGCCGCGTCTGTATAACACTAAGCTGGCTAAAATGCTAGCGTGGACCTTCTCCCTTTTTCTTTTGTGGAAGCGGTGGGTTTTCTTGAATTAGTGGCAATGCTCTTCCCTAAATGGAAGGTTCCTAGCCGTTTCTATTTTGCCAGAATTGCGGTTCCAGCACTACATGAAGATGTGCTGGAGGTGATTGGGGCAGCTTTGCAGAAGAGTGCTGTTCACAGTTACATCTGACAACAGACATGTGGACCAGTTGCCAAGCCGTTGATTACATGTGCATCACTGCACACTGGGTCTCTTTTCCAGGGGTTAAAGCAAAGCTAAACGCAGGTGTTGACCCAGACAAGGTTTTTAAAGCTGCTCGGAAACATGCAACACTAGCCATGTTTGCCATGGAGAAAAATCATACAGGAGAAAACGTTTTGCATGAGTTTTGTCCCCAAGAAAACGCATGATTGGTTATGTTTCCACGGATAATGGCGCCAATGTAGTTAAGGCCATGGATAAGAGTGCCGTGTTTGGCGGACTGTATAAACCTGGTTGTTAAAAATTTCTTGAGTGAAGAAAGTCCAGTGTGCGAGTTACTGACCACCTGCCGAAGAATGTGCGCACATTTTAACCATTTTTTTAAGGCCCGGAAGCAGCTGAGGTGCCTGCAACATGAACGTAAACTGCCAGTGAAAGCACTCATCCAGGAGGTGGTAACACGTTGGAACTCAACCTTTTACATGCTTGAGCTTCGGTGTGAGCAGTATGCGGTAGTCGATCAGTATTTCTTTACATTGGATACACCTATTATTGACCTGAGGATACAGGTGGAGCAATGGCAGTTAGTTAAAAGCCTGACAGACATGCTTCGTCCTTTTGAGGTCTTCACGCATGCAGTCAGCATGGAGGACTGTAATTTCGGAAAAGCTATCCCATTGTTGCGCATGCTAGAGCACCAACTGAAGGCGGTGTCTTCTACGTTTCAAAAAGATGGCAAGCAAGAAGCATTTGAGTTGGCAGAGAAGTTATTACAGCGCCTACTTTGCGATGAACGCCTTCAAATGATCCACAGAGAACAGCATTACATTTGTGCTACTATTCTGGATCCACGGTACAAAAAGGCAGTGGCAGGCAGAGTATTCTTTCCTTTTGATGACGCAGATGTTACAAAGTATAAACATTGGCTAGCTGTGTCAGCCAGTCGGTTTGAAAGAGAACGGCAGAAAATTGAAGGAAAAGGCAGTACATCAGCATCAGCAGGCCATCCGGAGTCAAAAAAATCCACTTTTGCATCTGTGGCTGTGGCAGAAGTGAGTGATTTTCCCTCTCAGCCGTTAAAGACACCAGCAACCGTATCAGCTGCACCAGACACAACAGTAACATTGTGTGAAGAAGAGGATTGGCTAACTCAGCTTGGGTTTGCTTCTCAAAAGGTTGCAGAAAAAAGTAAGCAAAGTGGAGGAACCCTGGAGAACCTTGAGTCGATGGTGCAGAACTATCTGAATGACTCAACAGAGGTCTATGTTAATGATGACCCATTGGCGTATTGGCATGGGAAAAGAGATGTGTGGCCAGAGATCACCAACCTGGCTATAAATTACTTGTCTTACCCACTCGCAAGCGTGTCTTTAGAACGTGTTTTCAGTGCTGCTGGTGGCATTGTAACTTCCAAAAGGATCCGCTGCTCGCCCAAAAATGTGGAGAGGTTAACAATGATCAAGATCAAGATGAATCAGCACCTCATACCAACCGATTACAAAATACGAGAATGCACGCAGGAAGAAGACGAGAAGGACACCAACTTAGATGAGGGAAGTTCTTCTCTGTTAACTGACCTACACCCGTCTGAATTCGAAGAGTTTGAGGACGAGCTCTTCTTCCCTGACACCGAGCCCTGAAAATGAGTCAATTAATCACTAACTTTCTTTTTCGTCCTTATTCACTTTTATTCCTGTGTGTCTGTCTTTCTTTGTTTTGCAAAATCTATATAAAAAAACTTTAATGACCTAATCACAAAAACAAGCCCATCAGCAGAACTGTCTTCACTTATTTGCTTATTGATTTGAAGGTGCCGCAGTCTGCATTCCTCAGGTTCACAAGTTCACAAGAACATGCTCCTCTATCCTCCTCCTCCAGACTCCTATTTCCCTCAAAGCAGATGGCTGGATTACGCCCAATGAAGAAAGACTCTGCATTTGTGGGGATGTTCTACTTCTTTGCGGGTGAGTTGACGGGTCTGGGGCATTGCTGTGAAGGTCTAATACCGGATAAAAGTGGTTTGGAGAAAATCGGAGCAGATAAAGATTTTGCGCTTTTGATCACTTGCCTGTCTTTAGGGTGCTGTTTGGCGGGCTTTTAGGTTGTTGGGGGTGGGTTTTGGGGTCTGGGAGCACTGCTGGCAAAGTCTAATGTTGATTGCATTTGTTTTTCAGGAAATCCATGGTGGAAAAGGGGAATTAGGGCTAGCTGTACAGCGTATTAGGACTGAATTGAAGGTAGGCCCATTTTTGCTTTTTGCCTGTTTGGGGGTGTTCTGCTTTTTTGCGGGTGGCTGCAGGGGTCTGGGGGCATAGCTCGGAAGGTGTAATATTGGAATCAAGTGTTTTAGACCAAATCCATGGTGAAAAAGTGTTTGCATTTTTGCTCGCTTGCCTGTCTTTGGGGTGCTATTTGGGGGGCTTCCAGGTTTTTGTGGGTGGGTTTTGGGGTCTGGGAGCACTGCTGGCTCAGTCTAATGTTGATTGCATTTGTTTTTCCAGAAATCCATGGTGGAAAAGGGGAGTTAGGGCATAGCTGCACAGCGTATTTGGATTGAATTGAAGGTAGGCCCATTTTTGCTTTTTGCCTGTTTGGGGGTGTTCTGCTTTTTTGCGGGTGGCTGCAGGGGCCTGGGGGCATAGCTCGGAAGGTGTAATATTGGAATCAAGTGTTTTGGACCAAATCCATGGTGAAAAGTGTTTGTGTTTTTGCTCACTTGCCTGTCTTTGGGGTGCTGTTTGGGGGGCTTCCAGGTTTTTGTGGGTGGGTTTTGGGGTCTGGAAGCACTGCTGGCACAGTCTTATGTTGATTGCATTTGTTTTTCAGAAAATCCATGGTGGAAAAGGGGAGTTGGGGCCTAGCTGCAGAGCGCATTTGGACTGAATTCCAGGTAGGCCCAAAGTTTTCTAAGTTTGGCTTTTCCAGGGTTTTGCCTTTTGGCTTGTTTGGGGGGTTAAACTTGTTGACAGTTCTGGGGCCATTGCTGGGAAGGTCTAATACCCGAAAGAAAGTGTTTTGGAGACATTCCCTGGGGAAAAAGTTTTTGCATTTTCTGAGATTTCGCTCACTCTACCGTTTTCGGGGGGCTGTTTGTGGTGGTTCCTGGTGTTTGTGGGGGGGTTTGCGAGTCTTGGAGCAATGCTGGGTATGGATACTTTTGCTTGCTTGCAAGGGGTTTGAATACAATCCATGGTGGGTAAGGGGGGATTTGGGCCTACTTTACTTTCAAAGTACGTTTTGTTACCATTTTCTACTAGGCCTTGTTTTTGGAGATCTGATTGGGGGTCTTCTACATTTTTGCGACTGGGTTTAGTAAGGGTCTGGGAGCACTGCTGGGAAATTCTAATTTTGTTCTAAAACACAGTTTACAGTGCACCTAGCTTGAGGGGAAAGATCCCCTAAAATAATTTGTCCATACTTATTTATCCTTCAAAAGGAGACTCAGACAGAGTACGCACTTTCAAAAATATTGTACTGTCTATTAGGAAACTCAAAGTGAGACTTTTTGCACTACACAGCATACATACCTTATATTTATTTGTCAGTGGTGTTCTAATATCACTTCTGTTTTTCCATCAATAATTACAGGCCGGGTTTCAGCCTGTGCAATGGGAAAAAAAGGATGAAGTCAGGCTTCACAATAGCGAGCCGCAATTCAGCATCCGCCAGGCAGGCCGTGGACAGGGTGTCTTCTGGTCACCAACATTCATGGACGGAGCGTCAGATGGAATGGAGGAGTCCTGCTAATAAGAGGAATGGTTGGATGCATGCAACTTACCAAATTCAACAGGACAACTACAACAACATACAGATACAGTATCCGTTCTTTTCTAGTTATCTTTTAAGTAATGTTATTGCTGTGAACTTCTTTGACTGTGACTCTACATTTCTTCGATCTCTGCTTCTAAATTCATCCCTACAGCCATTGTATAGGTTTTACTTCTGCTATTTTTTAAACCTAATTTAATGTAAGAATTGTTTCTCTGAGTGCAGAGATAGGCAAGTGAAAACGCATAATCATTACTGTTGCATTCTTTCATTCACGGTTGTCGAAAGTACTACTTACTTTTCAGTAACCATGAATGCAGTAGTACATGCACTTCCTTTATGTCACTTAAAAGATTTCTGGATAGCTTTGTACCCAAAGATTTGTTTATCTTCAATTATTGTTTGTCCATGCTGTGCTTTTGTTTTCTTCTCTCAACAAAACTTTCCCAAAAAACCCCATTCCCATCCATTTCCCAAACCCTAACCCTCTTCCCCCGGGCTGTGTGGTTTTGATTGATGTGCGACTAAATGACATTAATAATTCCACACACTTGCTGGGGAGGATAAGGTCATAGCAACAGGCTGGTGAAGGAAACGGAGGATATATTCTTACTCAGCTTGACACAGAGTCACTATTGGCAAATGAAAGCAGATTTTCATGTGCGCCATCAACTTGATTGGTCATCAAGAACATCCTCCTCCTAGACGTGGCAAATTAGTACGCTTCTGTGTCCTTCACCTTCAGTACTATTTCTTGCAGTAGTAGCCAATGTCAAAGGAATTCAACGCAAGTACTAGTTACACTTTCAATACTTTACCATTTGTTAGGCTACATTGTGGCACTGTTCTAGTGTACTGTCACCTGCTATATACTCTATCATACCGTTCTAATGCTACGGTAAGGACAAACAAGGTTTCATTTTTTTTTCAGATGCTGCAACTGCCACTGTGTAACACCACTAGTACCACCGCATGAATGACATTTCATCCGGCCAGGATTGCCATCCTTAATCGCCATTTCCCGTGCAGCCAGTCCTGTGCCTAGCCCTATTTCCAAACACAAATTACAGGTAAGATAAGCATTTGGGGGGAGGTAGTATAATGGAGTATTAGGAGAAACGAGAGACTGACCGTAGTTCTAGTAAAGTCCTAGGACTATTGAATTCACTTACTCTGTGAGAGGCACTTAGTTTTGAAAACATTTGGGCAATTACTTACACAACTTGAATCAAGATGCCACTTAAGTTTCAGGAAAACAAACTTACTGTTAAACCCCCACCCACCAGCCTCAAAAGCAGTAAAAAAAACACGTATGCTAAGATAAAGTTTAAAGTATATTTATATCCCTAACATAAATAATCTCCCGCAAGACCCAACCCACCCCCACTCCCTAACCCCAACGAATGTCCGTGAAAAGTCCAAAAACCCAACTCCCAATTCCCACCCCCAGAAGTCTTTAAAAAAGGGGCAAAGGACGGTCTCCTACTACTGCTGGCTGCTGTTGACTTTTCGGTCCATGGTCGGCATGCTCCTTGCGGAGGGTCTCGAGCAGGGTTTTGGTGTTGAGCAGCTCCTGCTCGAGGTAGGACACCCTGAGTGAAAGGCGGTGCAACCTTTTTTTGGTACTGCTGTGGGGGGCAGCAGATTTCTTTGCTGCTCGGCGGTGGCGGGTGGCTGTGGTACCCGGCTCCGTACCGCTGGAGACCTGCTGCGCTGACTGGCTGACACAGGGAGCTCGGAGGAGGATGCAGGTGTCGCTGTGGATGTCGTCGACGTACTCTGCGTGTCCTCCTCCTCCTGGGCCACAAGCCACCGATATTCGGCGACAGTCGCCTCCAGCCTCCCTTGCCGGGCCCTTTTAGCCAGCTCCTTCCGTGTTGGTTTGGAAGGAGCATCTATATGAAGAAAGAAAGACATAGTCTGTAACCAATGCTCTTTAAGATTAACACAAAATGATTCAGCAGAAAGTTGTGTCACAGTAGAACTAGCAACTTGCAAGCACAGTACATAACTATTGTGGCCAGTATCTTTCTAACCTCCCACTTCTTCATCCTCGCTCTAACATTAGTGGGAGTTTAAGGAATCAATTCTACGAGCACTATGGACTCACTCCATTAGAGTCGACTATGATAGTACACCAGTCTAATTCTTCTTCTTCTCTCTTGTTTAGCAAAATTGGTACGTTAACTTTTGCAAGCCGGCATAATGCCAGCGCAGTCAAATTGCACCCGAGAAAAACAGACGCCCACCATGATGAGTGAGACAGACTTGCGTTACTGTACCAGTCCAATACTCTGTTACAAGGGCTACTGCTTAATTAATTTAACTTTCACCCTACAGTGCCAATGAATACTAGAAAAGGAAAAAAAGAAGATAAATAATCTGATTATCTATCACTGCACATGGTATGTATTTGCTTACATATGGGATGACTTTAGGTGCTTTGCTTTTTATTGAATGTACAGTGATACATCCACACATGAATGACCGAGTTCTACTAAATTTATTAACAGAGGTAGTGAGTGGCCATCATAATAGCCGGATATATGCTGTGCTTGCAATACAAACTACTGCTACTATTCATGGTAGTATTCAGACAAAATTAATTTAAAACTTCTTTTCCTTGCCTTTCCTACACTGGGACGGACGTGCGGGTGCAGTGTTACATGCTCTTCAAAGTAACACTTAGTTCATTCAATGACCGTCTACTTTCTGTAGATACACATATCCTATCTAAGAGTCAGATAGTACCATGATCCAGGCATCCATCCATTCAAACTATATGTCAATCATTCTTCTTCATGTCTCTCATCTGGACAAACCTTACCTTTTCTCATGGGAAAACAACCTTTTCATTTTATTTGGGAAACTGCAAGCCATACATCCGTGCTTGACTTGCATTTGAATTTCAACCAAAGGATATATTGCGCACATATACAGTTTCTGTTTCACCGACCCAGGCTGTTCTCCTTTCACCCATCCTTGCTTCATCCTTCACCCAGCCATGCATCATATTCCTTCCCAGCCATCTCGGGCACCAATCAAACATGTATCATTCTTCTTTGTCAGTCATCATTACTTTTAACTTGCTCGTCCTTCCACACTTACTTACACCCTTCTTTTGCTTTTCGTTCATCCCATCCATCAACTTCATCTCAGATCTGATTTGGATTCTTGAAAAAAAATTCACCGCTGAGTTGAAGTAAATTTTCCGGTCCAGGGAAGACATGGCTTGGCAGTTTGGGCTGGACTGGTCCCATGAGGCACAGGGTCAGACTGATTTGCATATATCCATGTCTGAACTGGGGTGGCAGAGTGGGCTAAAGAACGGTGATGAATTAAACCCAGATCTTTTGACTGGGTGTGAGTGTTTGATTGATTCAGATGCTCCGTCCATCACCACCCCCTTTTGTACCACACCTGTGCAGAGAGCACACTCTGCAGTCTGCAATCTCAATAAGTAAGGAAGGAATATAAGAGCTTACCTCTACCCGCCACTACCGTGGCAACCCGCACAGCAGTTTCCTCCGGCACTTGCACCGCCTCCTCCCCAGAAGTGTCCTCCTCCACCTCCGCGCTGGGCCCGACACCAGATGTTCCACCTAAAAAGTACATTTAAGAATGTTAGATGTCATAGACATACACCACTCACTAGTATTTTGTCTAGGAATGAAGAAATGTGAATACAGAAACCAATCTAATAATTTGTGACTGTCTACTCTGAAGTAAAAATGTCCCTTTTTACAGGGAAGGGTTTTGCTTGCTGCACTTTTTGGCACAACTGATGAATGCTTGCTTTTTAATACACACCATTTTCCTCATAACAGACAGAAGCTTCACTTCTAAGAACAAGAGCAAGATCAGATCATCATCACTAGGACGGAGTGACCAACGATTCAGCACCAAAAAGAAAAATTAAAGTTCAAACCAGGTGAGGGCTCGGCTCGCCCACAATAAATGTGTGCAATAAATCACTAAGTACTTTTCCATTTTTAATCAACCGTTTATGTTTTATGACAAGCTTGATTTTAATACATGTTTTTACTTTTAATAAAGCTTTAAAACTTAAATAGACTCTGTGGTTTTTGGTCATGAGTGACTGAGCAAAAGGTTTTGCAATTTGCAAGCATGAGTCCGTGCCTCTGACACTTCTGGACTCTGACTCCGTACTCTTGTCCTGCATTGGATAATCATCATTGGGGATCAATCATCGATGAATTCAGGAGCTAAATGACTCTGCCACACTATCTAGTCAGTAAGGAGATTGGGGGTTATTCAAAGTCTAATATCACTGAGGTATGTGGAAAGTCTACCTGCGCCTATTATAATTGATAAACAATGCACTATTTAGTGTCCATAGTTCTGTTTGTGCAGATTTGTCCCTGCAACAGTAGTAGTATGGACTGTTCTCCTATCCAAACCAAAAGTAAAGTAGTATCTTTTTCTTTCTTGGTGGTCATTCACATTTTATTGTTGGTAATTGTCAAAGCATAAACATTTAGAAGACTTGAAAAGACATTATGGACAATCCCAGAGGACTGCACTCAGTGCATAAAGCTATTGCTGACTAGAATGGGAGTTTCGTTTGACACCTTTTGCCAAATGTGCAATCTTAGTTAGCTACACGGACAGACTAATAAGAATAATCTAGTATAATCACAGGGAGTCATAGTAGAGGCAGGATAAGAATTTAGATACAGTCTACAAGAAGATCAAAGACGATTTAGAAAAAATCGAATGAGGAACGCTAGGAAAAAATAGGTACTCTATATTAAAATTAAAACTTACCGGGGCCAGCAAAGGCGTCCTCGCCTGACCGATCCTGGCCTTGTACAGCAGCATTAGCCGATACCCCCTCCTCCTCTGTCCTCTTGCCCCTGGGGGGAGCTGATGTACAACATGAAAGAAAGAAAGACCTGAAAACATGGATGATTGTTGTCAACCAAATGAAACATTTCAAAAGAACAATAACAAAATATTTTGGCGAAATAGCAAATAGACAACTATTCCACTGGATATATTGACCTATCTCATGTGGTCTACTATGATATTAGTATTGCTTGATTTGCGGACCGTCGACTTGGAAAGTTATGTAACTGACTAAACAAACTACTTAAAAGGTTCGCCTAGGACTGGCAGGTAGCAGTCCGCAGCACGCAAAGTGACAGACAAACTCTATCGTGATTGCAGATCAGTGACAACACTAAAAAGTTTCCTACTACATTAACCAGTCATTAAAATACTCAAACTGTCAATCCACCACCACTATTTCTTCTTATTGCCAGGTGTACAAAGGAAGGACTGGACTGTCTGTAGGGGCAGATTTACAAGCCCCTTGCGGCTCTTTTGCTCCGTTGTTGCGTGACTTTTGTGACGCAGCGGCAGAACAAAAGAAGCGCCATGGTGCGGCGTATATTACCAACGTGACGCATATGGGAGATGCTCAAAAAACAAAACAGGGGCTTTGACTTACTCTCAGTAAAGCAGAGTCTATATACTAAATGAACACCAACAGGAATCAAGTACTGAGTTCTACTCTGAACAACAGCTAGTTCAATAGGCTGATAACCAATAAATAACCAATGAATTATTAGCCATGTAATTGGATTTAATTGATGAATGAAATGAACACAAAATCGAAAACAAATAAGCATAGTGCAATGCTACTGAGAAGGAGAGCAGTGCACCTGAAATGCACAAAAGATTTTGAAATATAATTTACCTACAATGTAATCTGCAGCATTATTGCTCTTGGTAAAAAACTAAAATTTGCAATATAATAACACACAGAGCAGGAGAAAACAGAGTAGTGATGAAATAGCTACTACTACTCACCAAGCCCGGGGATCTCGATGCCGAGCAGGTCGCGTTCCCGGTCCAGGAGATCCGTCCAACAGTGGGTGGCCTGGTTGTAGGTGTGCCGGACCCGAGAGTGAGAATACATGGCCCGGCACACCTTCTCCCACTGCTTCCGGCGCTCCCGGAGCCGCTTGCATTTCTGCCGCCTGCCATGATGGTCCTGGGGAGGTGGCGCTGTAAATAGAACACTAGTGCGGCCACCTCCTCCCCACTAAAGATCTCCCGTGGCATCACTAGCTCCCCCCTCAAATGCCCGCACGGGAGCTGGGCACGGGATGCGGGACCCTTCCCCTTCTTGGGCTGCTTCCTGGCTCCCTTTACCATGGTCTGGGCACAAAGGAAGGTAAATAATAAATAATAAATAGAATAGGGAAGAAGAAAAGAAAAGAGTTTAAAAAAGTAGTTTAAAATTAACCAACAGTAGCAGAAAACACAAAAATATAGAGCTAGAATAATAGAGGGATAGATAATAAGTAAAATAGATAAAAAAACTTCAAACAAACAAAGGATGGCAGAGATTGAGAGAGGATACAGAAAGCATGCCCAGAACCATAGCAATGAATGAAAAACAAGATGGAGCGCCCGTTCACGACTCCGTGGGTAAGTTCGCGCGAGATTTCCCCCGCGATCACACGCAAACTTGTACTAGCGAGCCGCACACTTTGCGAGATTACACATAGTGCCCGGAAACGGAAATACGTCACGCAAACAAGATGGCCGCTCCCATGTACGATGGCTAGGGTAACTTCGCCTCGTTGCGCTACCAGCGGCTTGCAAAAACGCAAAAAACCAAGCGAACTAACACGCCGCAAAAAACAAATCGCATATTCGCACAAATTTGCGGCTTCCGAATTCTATCTCGCGCAAATCCGCGCCCCGGGAATCCCGCGAAATTGCAGAAAAACGATTTTTGCAAAACTGAAGGCACTCAGCAGGTGCAAAAGTTCAAGCTCATCATTAGTAACCACTCCCTGTAGTGCTTCCTGAGGGACCCCTCCAGAGTTCAGTTGCCTACTTGCAACTATTCTATGACCCTGCTCTGACCCTCACAGCAGGCTCAGAGAATAGCTACAAGTATGACACAAAGGTCCTGCTAAAAAAATTACACTGCAACAGAAAGCAATTGCAGATAAGGAAGCAGGTGCCAGACTGGAAGTTCAAATTCAGTGACACATAAATCAACCCCTAATTCATTCATGTCAGTTGAGGCAGGGCAGGTGTGCTAACGAATTTTGCAAAACTGAAAGCACTTAGCAGGTGCAAAAGTTCAAGCTCATCATTAATCAGGAAGTACTTACAGCTAAGGAAGCAGGTGCCAGCTCAAATTCAGTGACACATTAGTCAGCCCCAAATTAATTCATGTCAGTTGAGGCAGGGCAGGTGTGCTTTTCCCCCCATAATCTATAGTGATGAACCAGAGGGTGGCAGTGATGTACCAGAGGGTGGCATGGGTGAGACAGAGGGTAGCAGTGGTGAAACAGAGGGTGCTGTGATTAACCAGACGTAGAAACAACATGGTCGTGACCGTTGCAACACGACAAGTAAGTTCGCGTTTGCGAACTGGTAAAAAACCCTCGCGAACTGGCAGAAACCCTTGCGAACACAAAAAAAATCCGCAAATTCGCGAAAGTTTGCAGATTTTACGGATTGCGAATACGTGAATATGCAAATTCGCGAATCGCGAATTCACAAACTTCACCCATGCTTAAGATAGACCATGGGGAGTGTTTGATAGTAACAAAGTGACATCTGCGAAAAAGAGACATGGTATTTTGTAATCCTTCACCTTTGGGGATTCATTTTCACAATTTAAGAGATAGGGAATGCAGCCATTTATGTACAGGAATAAAAGTGTTGGGGCCAAGATAAACCCTTGTCTAACACCTCTCCTGATTGGAATGCCTGACGTCAATTGCCCTGCAGGGCTCCACCTAACCCTCGCAAAATTATCTGTGTATAAGGCTTGTATTGGGGACTGTACTCTGTGAAGGATCCCGATATTGTGGATGGCCACCCACAGTTTTGCCCTAGGGACAAGATCAAATGCAGCTTGCAAATCCATGAAAGCAACTCATAGCAATCCTCTATCTATGTCTACTTCCTCCACTTAATGTACAGAAATCAGACAATCTGATTTATGGCATTTATATTGGATCTAAATCCTGCCTGTAAGTGGGATAACACTTTTGCTTCGAAAATCCAGTCCCATAGCCTAGATAAGATGTGCGTGCTGTACACTTTCTGGATATTGTCAATCAGACTTATTGGTCTGAAATTTCCAGGTGTGGATTAATCACCCTTTTTTTGTATATAGGGATTATTTACGCTCCTTTCCAGGACCACTGGCTCAGTGCTCCATTCATTAATGCGCACGACAGGGAGTTTATATATGGTCCCCAGATCTGGGGTTCTTTCTGAAATAAATCTGGGATTCTATCTAGACCTGGGGCTTTTCCGGATTTCTGGGTCTGGATTGCATCTAAATTTTTATTTAGAGCAAATGACTTGACCTCCTCCCCAGGGAAACCTATAGTAAGAGCTGGCAAAGTCTGTGATATCCTGTCTCCCAATCTTGCCACCTCAAAGAGTGCCAAGAAGTGGTTCACCAAAACCTCTGGGGGATATGGCATTTTTTGAGGGATACATCTCTACGGCCATCATGTTTAACTAACTGCCAAAAGTGCTTATTGTCTCTAAGCCTGACCGCCTCTAATAAATCATCCCATATGCTAGCCTTCCATTGGGCTTTACTGGTTTTAATAGCCCTGGTGTACCCCCTTCTAGACTCAATAATGAGTGCTCTTTGATTACTCTTTAGTGATTCGACCAGGGCCATCTTAGCGATTTTATTTGATTTGTTGAACCCCTCATTTACTCTTAATCTCCTGGGCCCCCATCCACTTTTGCAGTCCTTGACAAACAGCTTGCCAGTTTTTGAAAATAAATTATTGTGCGTTGTAATGATCTGAGTAGATGTTAAAACATAGCACTCAACAGTTTGCAATTCTTCCAACGCAAATGTATAGATTTCTATTACGGTCTCTTTGGATCGGGAAAAAACTTCCCATTTCACCTTGCATTTATTATTACTAGTCGCCACAGCATTTTATGGTTCAATAGGGATTAAGCTTATCCCTAATCAGTGACTCATCTCAGACAGATATGCATAATGTTAGCCTCCGTGTCTTTAAGGAAGTCCAGATTCTCTTGTCATGGTAATAGGAGAATCGCAATTTCGCCTACATGCAAGAAATAGCATATAATGTTGCAGCTTAATCTATAGAAACAAGCATGCTCCACCAATTCTGTGTTGTAAACTGGATTGTTTCTATTCATTAATTTATATATTGAGCATATTGATGGAGCGAGTGCAAGGCCTAAGAGCATCGGAGCTCTTCACAAATAATATTATACAGTGCATAAACAGATGTGCAATCTTTGAGTCTTATGACGCTTGCACATAAATAAGAGGGTACACAGGTAAGGTCACATGATCAAGCTACATAATGCAGGCACTATTAACATCCATATGTGATTGTGCAATTCTGTCCTATTTGGCATCCTCATTCCCTTTCAGGAGGAAGTTGACAATAATCACATCTAAGCAGCTCCCACTAATTCATCTGAAACTTTGTTAAAATCCCCATTCCTGTTGAGGGCAATGTTACTCTGTTCTCATTTGTGGATCGCCCAATAAAGACTAAAATAAAAATTGCAATGCTGAACCCTTTTGCATTTATCAAATAGATGGTTTGAGAACTATTTATCACATTTTACATGCAACTGTTGTTGAGACCTGACCGGTTTTGCTGGAAAATGCAAGCAAACATTTGATAGAGGGATCTGAAAAGGGAAAAGAAAATGAAACTTGTAACATAATAGTAGAACCTTTGTTCAAATTCTGCTGGATCACCAAGCTAGAAGTGTAAATTGAAATTTTACAACTCAGATGTTGAACTGAAGTGAGGAGAAACTCAAAATTCTTACTGAGAATGGGTTTAAGGTAAACCCCCCAACATGATTAGGAGGGAACTACATTTTTCTTTTATTTTGGTATTCAGACAAAATATCGAAAATAAAATATTGAGAGGCAAAAAATATAAAGTTTGGAATATATTAATGCAACAACATCGCGTACAAGAATACAGTGGACAGGAATATCGACTTTAAGGTAAGTAATATCATTGTTAAATATATCTATGTTTTTATCCCCTTCCCTGCTGCTGTCGGCCATCGCGGCCACTCACGCGCCCAGAAACGCCCGCACCGCGGCGGTATTACCGCCGCGGTTAACGGGTTAATATAGTTTACAAGAATATTGTTGAAAATAATATAGTTTTTACATTATTTTTATGTATTGTCATATATATTTTAATTGTACATGTTATAAGTTGTTTGTGTAAGTATTATTAATGTGTTTTTAATATAGTTGGTTACATTTTCTTTTTAAATTTAATTGATTAGTTTATTGTTATTTTTAGTGCTAAAGCAGTTTATAAGGGTACAGGGTGGGAAGTAAATTAATTAATATTTAAAGAATATTATTGATTTAATTGCTGATTATGTTAATTGTGTACTTTTTTTGTTATGTTTAGTTGGAGGTGCGGGGCGTGGCCAAGATGGCAACGGGAGCGGACACTGCTTAGAGGAGCTCTGCGCCTGCCCTCGACATAATCCTTAACAATCCTACCCAGCAGAACCCCCATACTTGAAAAAATGCCTTATTTGTTGCAGTGAGGGTAGCAGATGCATGCCAAGAGATTTTGGTGGTCCAGGACCGACTTGGGGCGAGAATCAACTGGTGGCTTGGGCGAGGCCGCTTAAGCCAGTGTGGAGTACACAGCAGATAGCCAAGAGGGCATGCCCAGGTGGCGATCGAGGGGTACTGGTGAGCTGAAGGGGCGTGTTACCCCCTGGGTGTGATGGCGGGACACTCCACCTAACCGATCATTGGGCACGCAGTCGGCGAATCGAGTGAAGCTCCAGCACTGGAGGTGAGGTGGGGGATCATCTGCTGACAGACTGCAGTCCAGCCGAGGTCTCCCGTGACCTGGGGGGAAAGGGCTGGAGCTACAGTGAGAGACCGCACTGGTGTGGCTGATTGGGCTGAGGATCTCTCCAGACCCCGGCGTGGCTCTGTCTGGTAAAGTGCAGACCGACACTAAGTTGCTTAGTACTACTTTTGCCAGCCCTTGAACCTGTATGACCGGGGCATGCCTCGCCCCCTGTTTTTCAAATTGGACTGGACGCTGAGGTCTGCGACTGACTGACTATTTCCCCCCCGCTTCCATGACTGAGACCGTGGCCTGAGGATTTAGGCCTTTGCACAAGGTTTCCTAAAAGGCACAGCCCATTCCCACATGTACTGTATTGCAGAGCTGTTCTCTGCAGATATGGAGACGCAAAGGGCCTCCTGTGACCTTTGGCGACGCACAAGTCAGGTGCATTGGGGGACCAGAAGTCTTTCCTGTGCTCCTATACTAAGGTGAGGTGGAGCGTTTGGGGGGCAGTGACACCAGCTATACTGGTCATATATGTACTGGGGCACATAGAGAGACTTCCATGCTGAGCCCCTCTGTAGGTGGGAATGAGTATCCGGGGACACTTGCAGGGGATGTGGGTATGGCCCTAACTGAGGTAGGAATTGCTGTCTATCACATAGCACTTGATTAATACCACCCCGAGCGACTGCCTGTACTAGCAGAAACACAGAGGAGAGGGCCCATTATTTGGGTGCAGCAGACCAGGGCCCCGTAAGTGTGAACCAAGTGACCTGGCCCACAACTTGTGTGCTAGTAGGGGGGATACTGGAGCGGAGAGTCGGTAGACATATCGGGTGGAGTATTCAGCAATGGCCAAGGATCGCCTGTCGAGAGCCGTCCAACAAACAAAGATGGACCAGTATACAGCTCCAAGTGTGCCCCCAAAGACCACTGAGGTACCCGGAATTTCGACGTGGGGAGCTGTGACGCAACCTGAGCCTACGGGATCCCAGATTTTGGCTGCTACCAAAGCCTCAAGTGTGAAAGTGCAGGCAAAGATTGATGCAGTTTCCCAGGATGTTGGGTTACTTAGAGCGGACCTTCGCGCTGTTGCAGAGTGGTCCCTAGCCACGGAGCAATTGGTTACTGAGCTACGGGAGGATTTCTCGGCCCTGAAGGTGACTCTCATTGAGCTCTCCCACAAAACGATGTCTCTGGAGCACCATGCAGAGAATGCGTAGGTGAGGTCCCGCAGATGTAATCTGCGTTTTTTTGGGTATCCTAGAGAAAGTGGAAAGGAGGGAACCTGAAATTTTCTCAAAAAATGGATAAGGGGAAGTTTCCTCTGTTTTCATCATAGAGGGAGTGCACCGGGCGATCACTGCACCGCCACCGCCAGGGTCCCACCCAGGACACTTATCGCCCAGATCCTCAATTATAGAGATAGGGACAGTATCCTCAGGGCAGCACGACAAGAAGGGGATCTAGAGTTTTAAAATCTGAAAATTTGCATCTTTCAAAGTCAAGTCAAGTCAAGTCAAAACATTTATATAGCGCACTACATACCCAGAGGGTTTCAAGGCGCTTAGGAAGGGGAGGTGGATTATTTGTCAAAAATCCACGTTTTAAGCTGCTTTCTGAACGCTAGGTGATTCTGGGTGAGGCGAAGGTAAGCGGGGAGTGAGTTCCATGTTTTGGCAGCCAGGTAAGAGAAGGATCTGCCTCCCATGGTGGTCTTGTTGATGCGAGGTACAGTGGCGAAGGTTTGGCTGGAAGAGCGAAGTTGGCGGGAGGGGGAGTAGAAGGACAGTCGAGAGTTGAGGCAGTCTGGTCCGATGTCGTAGAGTGATTTGTGTGCGTGGGTGAGCAGTCGGAAAGTGATCCTCTTATTGACGGGGAGCCAGTGGAGGTCTTTAAGGTGACCAGAGATGTGTTCGTTGCGTGGGATGTCTAATATGAGCCTGGCTGAGGCGTTTTGGATTCGTTGTAGTTTCTTCTGGAGTTTAGCTGTGGTACCTGCGTAGAGGGTGTTTCCGTAGTCCAGTCGGCTAGTGACTAGGGCGTGGGTGACTGTTTTCCTTGTTTCGGAGGGGATCCAGCGAAATGTTTTTCTGAGCATGCGAAGAATGTTAAAGCAGGAAGAGGATACGGCGCTGACTTGTCTGTTCATTGATAGTGAAGAATCCAGGATGACGCCAAGGTTCCGTGCGTGATCTGTCGGGATGGGTGCGTTTCCGAGGGCTTCCGGCCACCAGGAGTCGTCCCATGCAGAGGGGGATTTACCTAAGATGAGGACTTCTGTTTTGTCTGAGTTCAGTTTCAGACGGCTTTGTTTCATCCATTCGGCGACTTCTTTCATTCCTTCGTGTAGGTTAGTCTTAGCGGTGCTGGGGTCCTTGGTGAGAGATAGGATCAGTTGAGTGTCATCCGCGTAAGAGATGATGTTGAGGTTGTGTTGGCGGGCGATGGCCGCGAGGGGGCTCATGTATACGTTGAAGAGGGTGGGACTGAGAGAGGATCCTTGTGGCACGCCACAGATGACTTCAGTGGCCTCGGACTTGAATGGTGGGAGGCGGACTCTCTGGGTTCTTCCGGTGAGGAACGAGGTGATCCATTCCAGTGCCTTTCCTTGGATTCCGATGTTACTGAGGCGTTGTAAAAAGGTGCTGTGGCAGACTGTGTCGAAAGCTGCAGAGAGGTCGAGGAGGATGAGGGCGACTGTGTCTCCATTGTCCAGTAGAGTTCGAATGTCGTCTGTTGCTGCGATGAGGGCGGTCTCAGTGCTGTGTTTGGCTCGGAAGCCAGATTGTGAGGGGTCGAGTGATTTGTTGGCTTCGAGGAAGGCGGCGAGCTGGTTGTTGACAGCTTTCTCGATGACTTTGGCCGGGAATGGAAGAAGCGAGATGGGGCGGTAGTTTTTGAGTTCGGTGGGGTCTGCTGTAGGTTTTTTCAGAAGGGCGGTGAGTTCCGCGTGTTTCCAATCTTCTGGGAAGGTGGCGGAGTTGAAGGAGCAGTTGATGACGTCTCGGAGGTGCGGAGCTATGACGGAGTCTGCTTTGTTGAAGATGTGGTGGGGGCATGGGTCTGTGGGGGATCCAGAGTGGATGGAATTCATCAGGCGGATGGTGTCCTCAGTGGAGATTGGGTTCCATGCGTTCAGGGTGTTAACGGGGGTAAGATGGTGAGTTGGTGGTAGGGTGGGTTGGCTTCCGGGTTGGTTGTCAAAGCTGTTGTGGATGTCAGCAATCTTGCTGTGGAAAAAAGAGGCTAGGGAGTCGCAGAGGGTTTGAGAGGGGGTGATGTCGTTGGAGTTGGCCGAGGGGTTGGAAAATTCCTTTATGATGTTGAAAAGTTCCTTGCTGTTGTGGGCGTTGTTGTCAAGTCGATCTTTGAATGCTGTTTTCTTGGCTTTTCGGATCAGTTGGTGGTGAGTACGGATGGCGCTTTTGAAGGCGTCCTTGTTGCTGGTGGATGGGTCTTTTTTCCAGGCCTTTTCAAGGGAGCGGCACAGTTTCTTGGATTTCTTGAGGTCGTCGTTGAACCATGAGGCCTTCTTGCTGCCAGGTTTGCTTTGACGTTTTTTCAGTGGTGCTAAGGTGTCGGCGGTGTTGGATAACCAAAGGGTGAGGTTGGAGGCGGCTTCGTTGGCGTTAGAAGAGAGGGCTGGGGAGTTTCGAAAGAGCGATGCGGAGATCTGCTCTGTGGTGATTTTATTCCAGTTTCTTTGTAGAGTTGGTTGGAGGTGGATGATGGGTTTCGGCTTGTTGTAGGTGAAGTGAACGCAGCTGTGGGCAGTCCAGAGGAGATCTGTAGTGTGGCTGAAGGAGACATGGTTGCTGGAGGTGAAGATGGGGTCGAGAGTGTGACCTGCGATGTGGGTGGGGGAAGTGACCAGTTGTTTAAGTCCGAGGTTGGCGAGGTTGTCTAAGAGGGTGGCGGTGTTGCGGTCGTTGGTCTTTTCAAGGTGGAAGTTGAGGTCTCCCAGAAGGATGTAGTCTTTGGAGGGGAGCGCGTGTGGGGTGATGAAGTCCGTGATGTCTTCACTGAATTTTGCGCGGGGTCCTGGTGGTCTGTAGAGGAGGGTGCCTCTGAGTGTGGTCTTGGGGTCGATGTGGATCTGGAAGTGAAGGTGTTCGGAGTTGGCGAGGTTGGCGTCAGAGCTGGTTGAAATGCGGATAGTTTTCTTATGGACGATAGCGATTCCTCCTCCTGTGTGGTCGGTGCGGTCCTTGCGTGTGATCTTATAGTCATCAGGGATAGCGATGGCGATGTCAGGGGCGGAGGAAGCGTTCATCCATGTTTCCGTTAGGAAGGCGACGTCAGGAGAGATGGTGTCTAGTAGGTTCCAAAGGTCAATGGCGTGCCTGTGGACCGAGCGGGTGTTGAGAAGGATGCATTCTAGGTGGTTGGGATCAGGAATCTGTGGTGTGGTTCTAGCGGAGATGTTGTCAGTGCCGCTAAATTTGCAGGAAGAGCAGGAGAACGGTCCATGGGTGCGTCCAGGAGCGGCTTGGACGCAGTTGGGGGCGCGACCGGGGTTGAGGGCTAGGAGGGTGGCTGCATCGTAGGTAACGCGGGGGGGTAGGGCAGCGCGAGGGGCAGGGGGTCTGGCGCTGGGCGCGGTCCAGGCGCGGACGGGCGTAGACGGGCTTACCTTTGGCGCACCTTCGGCGCGGATTGGGCGCGAACGCTGCGCGTGGACGCTGCGCGCGGGAACTACTGTCATATATGGATAGTGGAAGGGGAGGGGCGAGGGCGGCTCAGCTGGGAGGCGTGGCGGGCTCAAGGAACGGAGCACAACAACAACAATCACAAAATGGAGGGGAGGGCAGAGCAGGGCGCCGGGGGATCTTACAAACAATGCGCAGGTCGGGTAAATGAGCAATAAATGAAAAACGGAATGCACACGCTCTATGAATGGCAAACTAGATACAGTGCAGCTATGAGAAAGTCACAATCTGAACAAATGAAATACACGCGCTCTTAAATTGACTGAATTGGACACAGTGCAGCATGAAAAATGCTCGGGTAATGAGGACTAAATGCATACGCTCTTAGGACGCAAAGCTAGTTATCAGAACAGCTTAGAAATAACGATACCAAGTTGTGCAGGGAGCGCAGGCAGGGGAGCGATCACTCGAGTCAGCAACAAAGGGCATCGTCTTTGAAGTCAAGCAACAATTGTGGGCCAGGGACCTTCAAAACATGCTTCTCTACCCAGCAAAACTGACAGTCCTAAATGCGGATCACACACACTTCCTTATGACACCAGAAGAGATGTGGGACAGGTTGGAGGTGCAAGGAGAGGGGCGAGTGGTGGCAAGATCCTTGGCGCACCCTGGGTGCAAATGGTATAGTCCACAGAGGAAGGTGCAGAAAGAACTCCAGATCAACCCAGAGAGTGGTGGTACAGCAGGATGGGTTCTTGGAGCTGGAAGGATCTGGCGTGGGGGTGAGGGTGGAAGATCCCCCACAATAGACTTGTAGACCCAACGGGCTGAGCAGAATGTGGACAGGTCCCAGGTCGAGATGGTGACAGCTGCGGGTTCAGACACAAGCATAGGCAATATTGTGGAGGACACCCCAAAAAATAAGACCCAGCATGAACAGTCCAACGGAGGATA
The DNA here is from genome assembly GCF_964263255.1 of Lissotriton vulgaris. Lineage (NCBI taxonomy): Eukaryota > Metazoa > Chordata > Amphibia > Caudata > Salamandridae > Lissotriton > Lissotriton vulgaris. The sequence goes on along the minus strand of NC_141691.1, from coordinate 821,831,876 downwards.
CAGTGATGCACAGAGTAATCCAGTTATGGGATCTGTTGTGATGTAAACTTGTGCCTTCACCCTCATGAGGGGGTGTGAGTTGGAGTTCGGGAGGGGACACCTTCTTGTCTTTCTCGTCCCCCTCTCCATTTACATAAACAGATAACGTGTCGATTCCCCGCGATAAAGTCACCGGGACGTTGATAAAAGTGTAAATCCCAACGCGTAAAAAGTTGCGATGGGCACAACCGCAATAAAAAAATCTGCGATAATCTTCACCAGGCCTGCAAGTCAGGCACATCAGGTGGGAAAAATCACTATAAAAGTAGAAAAAAAACATACAAACGAAAGCAGAACAACAGCGAAGCACAATGGAGGTAGCCGGAGCAAGTACAGAGGAGAACAAGAACCCCACAAGCCCCACTGTAAATGCACAGAAGTCAAAGGCACAGGGCATGAAAGGGAGAAGGGCCAGCAACGTCAGAGCTGCAGCGCCGGCTCTCCCAAAATGCCACATGACACATCTGTGTGAATATGAATGACCCGCTTCTTCCTACTCTTCTTGTCCTTGCTCTTCCCTGACCCCAAGGTCCCAGGCTGGTCCTCCGGGGGGCTTGTGGGGTTCTGGTTGTCCTCTTTACTTGCTCCGGCTACCTCCATTGTGCTTCACTGTTGTTTGGCTTTTGTTTGTGTGTTTTTTTCAACTTTCATAGTGAATTTTCCTGCCTGAAGTGTGTGAATTGCAGGGCAGGAGGATTATCGCGGATTCTTTTATCGCGGTTGGGCCCATCGCAACATTTTTCGCATTGGGGTTTACTTTTTTAATTGCTGTCCCGTTGACTTTATCACGAACACTTGAAGCGTTATTGTGAGACTATTGCATGTGTTGGGAATACAACGTAATACATGTATAATCCCGAACCCCGAGCGGGCTTGCGTTCCCTCATTTAACTCTCGGCTAACCCTGCACTCCTAGGGCATGCTACATAGTGAAATTGTACATTGTGGGATGGGTGGCGCAGACAATACAACAAAGATACATGCATTATTTACTTCCTTGGTAAGGCCTAAACGTAACCACACCCAGAGCCACGGGTTGAATAACCACACCCCTACGCTATCCTGATGTACGCATGTCCACTCCGCTTACGCTCACAGGGGGGTACGACGCAGCTACATGTCCCAGGTCTACCCCACTGCCTGCGGTGATAAGGTTGCACCCACTGTACACAGCACAATGTAATGTGGTATAGTCCTGGGCCCTCATGCATACATAGTGACCACACGGACACACTTAGATAGCTTGTGGAACTGACTACAGGCACGTGCGCCCAGCACCTTTTATTGCCTGGGTCACATGTCCAGTGACGCCTGTGCTGGATGGGTATTGGGTAGTGTAAGCCAGCCCTCAGGGGTTGGTTGGTGCTGGCAACAACTAGAACAGTGATCAGACAATCAGAAGTTCAAAGTTCAAACAGCAAGGGTCCATGAATTGAGCGGCACAGGCACACCGCCACGGGACGGTGACTTGCGATGCACTGAGGTAGAGCTAGAAGAACTGAGCGGGTCCTCGTTGATGTCCATAGAGAAGGTAGCTGAGTGTTACGGGGGACAGTGGACGGTGTCCTTCCAAGGCATGATGCAGAGGGCAGAAGCAAGAAGAACCAGGCATATGGTGGAGTTGAATGCTACAGACTCCTTTTCACCTCCATGTCAGTATCAGTTACATGATGATGAAGACAATACCCAGTCAATAGACTCAGATGCAACCTAAGTTCAACCAGAGACTGCTCATAACTTCTCTGGCACAGACTCAGTGGCACCAGAGCTGGAGGGGATGCAGTCTGCGACGAGGCCTGTACAGTGACATGAATTCTACCATGAAGAGATCAAGACTCAGTTCCAATTGTGTGACCTACTCGACTGCAATGTGTGCCGGAGGCAGCGGTCAGCAGTGGCCCACAGCCATGTGTAGTCGGCTTGCGATGCACAGAGTTAGTGACACCAGTGCATTTGTTGGTAGTGTTTGATTACCTCCGTAACGGAGATCCTTTTCTCCTCCAGACTGAACCACGTCTTCCTGGCTGGTTGTTGTGAATTTTGTGGAGTGGTGTTGTTGCAGCTTTTTGCACGGGAATGCCTACTCTGCATCTCATTAGTGACGGTTGCAGAAGTCATCTATGGTGATGGTTTTTGCGGCTGCTGTCCCAGGTAAACTGGTGATATGGGCTGTTAGCACCAGCTTGTGAATGGGGCAATAAATGTATCGCCACTTTGGCTAAAAGAAATGTGCCGATAACTCGGCAATAAGTCCTTGGAAATATGCCCCTTTGATAGAAAAGCAGATATTTGAGGTGAGCAGATCTAGAGTGTTGCTGGTGTTGAGAGTGCTCTATACAGGAGCTGCTTTCCACCTAACTTGAGAACTACCCGAAGTTCTCTCCTTCTTTTTTGCATAATTTATCTGTCACGCTATGCCTGAAAGGGTATTGTTTTGACTTATACTGGGTGGTTCGTTGTTTCTGGACAAAGCTATACCTCTTTGAAGAGCTCTAAGTAGAGCGAAACACTGTGTCAAGGGTTGTTTTTCCTCATTTTCGGTTGGCTTGGTTGGTATTTTACCAAATCAAAGCTGTAATACTGGGCCTGGAGTGGTAATTGTCTTTTGTCATTTTACAGCTCGGCATGGACAGCACTGTGCTAGTCCTATGCTTAAATATCTTGCTGTAGAAATTGCAAAATACCTTGTCCCTTTCTATCTCGTCATGGATGGCACTCTGCTAATCCTATGCTTAAACACTTTGATAAAAAAGCAGACATTTTGTTAAAGATTGCAAGAATCGCTGTTAGCATGAGCGGAAAGCCATTTTGTACTTGGCAGACATCTTAGTTAGCTATGTGCTTGCCATGTGCTTTCTTCCCTTTCCAGAGCCTTGCACATGAACAGAAAGGCCTAGCTGTCAGAATGCACCTGCTCCTAGTATAGAACTGTCAGGATATTCTTGCTGATTTAAGGAGAAATGTCTCCCCTCTAACTTTGTTGAGCAAGCACTTTTTGTATACCCATATTAGTCAATTTGCATTCTGGTATGTGCCAGGACCTCCCCTTGGTTTCATGCTGACTAATGTAACCTATGCATATATAAGGCCCCTGTTCTTTGTACTCCCTAGAATGCCTCCTACATTGGCCTGAGGGTACCGTATGATGCAGTCTCCCTCATCTGAGGTTAATAAATGCATTATTTTTATATTACAGCTTCTGTGCCAACTTCTTCTTTGTTGATTAAAAGGACCAGGTGTGTCAGTGATCCCCTTAGGAGGTTTATATTTCTTCAAATGGCACCTGACATGGACCTCATCAGAGAAGCGGCTATCCAAGGGAGTGGTCTTGATAGGAGACAGGACTCTACTGAGGAGGACAGGGCAGGAATCTGCTAAGGAGGTACCCTGCGCACGGAGATTCTCTGTCTCTGCAGCCCAGTATATTTCTGGTATTACTGATTTGATCCTCCAAATGTTTACTGCTCCTGACTAAGAACCTTTTTGGCGTGAGTATTCTAAAACGACCGTTAGGTCATTCAGAACTTGGCAGTGAGAGGTTGGAGATTTGTGTTTGGAAAGGTTGTCGATATGTAATTTGTTTTGGTTTAGGCCAAAGATTTTGGAACAATTCGCAACAGCACATATTGTGTTAAGTGACACTGCTGTATAATATTGTATATGCTGCAATATTTTTGGCATACCCATTTCAAGTGCACATCGAAGAATGTGTTGCTTTCTTGGACATACCATAATGGAACTAGAATGGAATCAGCAGGCTCCCCTTTAGGGGATACCTAAATAGGTTTAGGTATAAAAAAAGTATTTCTTCCTTGGTGACTAAGTACTCCATGGAATTAAAATATGTACATAAAAAAAAGGATCGTAATCTGCGCAGTTTCATACGTGGTGATATGCAGAGGGTTTTTTTTTAGTCTTGTGCCAGTCAAAACTGTCAAATTTGGTGTATTTTGGCTTCTTGAAAATGGAACAGTCTTTGTGCTGTTTTGGTGCAGTTTTTTCTGGACTACTTTTGAGAAGCTTTTCCTGTAAATATGACTTACAATTAGTATTTACAAACGTTTGGTTTTAGTACAGTCTGTGGGCTGCCTTTTATTCTGAGTGTTGATTTGTGGGTTAAATGTGTTTAAATGTCTATGTGATTCGTGGTTTGACACCGGTCGTACTTGTGTGAGTAAGTAGCGATTGCGTTCTTTATGCAAGAATGGCTAGCCTTAAGCGGGCTGTATTGTGTGTTCTGAGTGTATGACCCCTTCTGAAAATGTCGGGAATGAGCTCAATGTGTTTTTTTGTCATCATTCTGTTATGCAAAATGCCATTTAATTAATTACATATTAAATAAAACATCCAGAAATGAAATGATGTAACATATGCTAAATAGCTGCACAATATCATTAAAATTGAGAAAGTAAGAAACTATACATTGTGTGCAAATTGCCACAATGCTAAAGATAAAATTAGAATTCACATTCAATAGGAATATAATAGGCCTGGAAAAAAACGAAATTGTGTGTTTTGCAATAATTAGGACTAAAATGCAAAATGTTACAGCATTTTCCTTAGATACATTGTATTAGATATTAAAAGGCATTCACATCATCTGAGTAAATTGGTTGTTAAACACGACATTACAGAACGATAGTTTTGTGCAGGCTTGAAAGGCGTGAGATGTTTTCGCCTGCTGGTCAGAGCAACAGCTGCATAAATGGCACATGGCTATTCCTGACCGCAGGCCACAGAGGGAAAATGCTGAGTCAACTAGGTTTTAAGTCAGTGTAAACCTGGTATAAAAGCCTGCATCACAGACTGTTGATTTTAAAAAGTTACAAAAGAATGTTTCATTATTTTGGATAACAGAGAAAAGATTGAAAGTAGGGATTTTCTTTCTTAATGCCTTTTTACATAAGCACATCCGTGTTTTTGATGTGAAATAATAACTGTCCCTTAAAAAGTGGTGCAGACTTTTCATGTTTCAAGTAAGGCTTCTGTGCTTAGGGTTATAAATGAATACATTTTGTAGGCAAGAAGGAATGAGGCTTGCTTTTCATACGTGGAACCATCAAAAGGGTTGGTGTTATTAAAAAAATAATTTAAAAAAATAACAAATAATAAGAAAGGGAAATTTTGAGGATATGAAAAAAAATCTTAAAAATAAGTGCACTAAAAAGGATTTTTTATCTCTACGCTGCATAATTATTATACTGTGAACTCCTAGCATCAAAGTTGGATTTAAGCAGAGCTGTACCGCAATGGGGGGGAACTAAAATGTGAAATGTTACTTTACCCAGGCGTACAGAACTCATTTTTATAAGGGTGTACCTTATATATTTCGGATCCCCCATATCTGGGATATGTTGAGGTCTCCCTGGGGATCCCTAATATGCCAAAACATTGTAGGTTATTCATTTTTAAGTGCCCCTAACACCAAAGTTAAAATTGGGCAAACTTCACTGTTTAAAAGCAGTTCTGCCACTCAGAGCAGTTTTCAAACTCATCTTAGGCTTCAGTAAATGCACACATTTAAGTATAACACAAATAGATGACCTCTATACTGCTAGAAAAGCACACCGCACACTGCACACAAATGAAATTAAGTATAAAAAACCAGCAGGCGTTATTATCTTACCTCTAACTTACTGGCAAACAGGAATGGAATAGGACTGCTTTTCAGCTATTAGTCTCCAGGGTCACTTTGAATTGGAAAACCACATGGAAAGCATTGCACAAAATAGGACAGCTGGTAGGGGTTAAAGGTCGAGTTCTGCATTTAGCAGTCTAGCAGGGTTCAGAGCAAGGTTTACTTTGAAACTTCGGCCTCTGAAACTTTTTGAAAGATGACAGCGCAGGCAGAGAAAGAGAAGTTTTGCTTACTATTTTTGGCAAAAGCAAGTTTTTATGCAGTCATAAGAACAGAAGGAAATATAATGGTATATGTGGGCTCTGATTAACAAAATAGCTCTGCCATGTATCTAGCACTAATGCTTTTAGTTTGAGGATTACCGTACAAGGGCTGAGATAAGGAGGCAATGAGATTTAGTTTGAATTCATGCGCCCTCATATTACAACTTGTATAATTGCTAAAGGGGTTGGTAGTTTGTTATTAATATTTTTTAGCTAGCTATATGTGCTATTTACATCCTACAAGTGTAATTGCGCCCATCTTCCACAAATAGAAGTAGATAGTGTTGACAGAAGTGAAACCTGTTTCAGGTTTTCCTACTGTCAAGATTGGGAAGGGGGTTAGCTCCTCTACAAATTAAGGGTAGGCACATTTATGTTTTCTCTCTCTTTTTCTCACTCTCTTTTGAGCTTGTCTAAGCTATCTAGGAAATAGCCATGAGACATGTCATTGGCTATTCAGCAATACTGTTTTAAAATTGTTAGCATTAATAAAATGAATATATAAATATGCTATGTTACTGCCCATCCTGTCTGATGAAATTATGAAAGGAGGAGTAGCCTAGATTGCTTTTCCCTTATTTGACCTTTAAGGGGAACTGGATGTGGGTAGTTTTTGTTCTAAAATTCTAATGTGATAACGCCATTATTATTAGCTAGTCTGTGTAAATAAACTGACAATCCTTATTAGAGCTGATGTTGCATAGTTTGGATCGTAAAAAGTAGAATGCAGGAAAGATGCCCATGTGATCCTTAGCAACCATTTTTGAAGAAAATATCGTTTTATAGGGGTTTGTTTGTCACACCATGTTCTGCTGGAGAAATGTATGTACCCACTATGTTGAAGTTGTTTTAGTTCTTTATGTAATAAGAATCCCTGTTTAATTAGCAGTTTTAGATTTTCCTGCTGCTCCTATAACATGAGAGCATGGTCCTAAGCATACAATGTAGGTGCTTTTATTACGAGAAATCATTTTAGAAGTGTCTGCAGTCCTCCTATACAAGTAATGTAAAGTCTATGAGTAAAAGTGTAGAACATTTCCTTTTTTGTTGAGGGTTCTTCAGATGAATAATATAGGAATACACAAATGTAAGGATTTAGAGTATGTCTGTATTGTTTTTCTCTTTTTCTCAGAATTTAGTAAATGAACACATACTTCCTTAGCTGCTTCAAATAGAGTAATCGGTCCAGGGTTTTTACTCTCAGATAGATTAAGTGACTCTTGGGTGCCTTGCTAATATATGGGGCGTCCCAAGACTAGGAAGTATTTTGAGACTATCCTCTCTGTTGATAGATTATTTGTATGCCTTGTCTAAAGACCTTTTTTTCTGTCCATCAATAGATATTTGCTGCCTTACAACCATTGCCAGAGGGGCCCGGACATCAGATCCAGCCTGGGGAGTTAGCAGCAGTCCAGCTTGAAGTCAAGGTGAAGGTAACCAGCACAGGCGTTGCTAGCAACTAGGACCTCAGTGAAGGCGTAAGCACTGGGATGTGAAGTGTGTACCCCTGCCACTGTCTTGTGTGAAAGACGGGGTCTCAAATCAGAAAGAAGAAATCTTGGATCAGGTTTTTGAGGCCCAGCTGAGAGAGTCACAGACAGACTAGAACGGCAAGGATGCTTTTGCTTGAGATGACCCCTTTTGAAACAAGGGTTGCTTTAGAGATCCCAGCATTAGGCCCCTGAATCCTGGTCCCAAAAGTTTGCACCTTTGTTTGTTGATCAAGAGTGCCTGGGCATACTGGATAATCTTTGGCAAAAGAACAGTGCGCCAGCAGAGCAATACAGGAGTTCGGAAGGACTTGAGTTTAGCGTACAGGTGCTGTGTCTCTGGTGCCTGTTAGATTGAAATGAAGAAAACTGGTGCACTGCCTGAGACACTGGACAGGATCGTTAAAAGGCTTTTTCTTCTCAAACTGGGCCGTGATTCCTGATATGCGAGTTGCGCAGCTCCACCGTGGGAACAACAAGAGCCTGCCTGTGTGGCTCAAACGGACACAGGGAGAAGACTCCCCTCTGGCTAGTTGTACAGCAGCTTCAATTTCCCAAGGACTTCTTTTTTTGGTAGTAATGTACCCTTTCGGACTTCCCATTTTTGAGGAGGAGCAGACCTTTGCAGCTCCTCGTCCTAATTCCTAGGAGCCTGTGTGGTCCTCCTGGTCCCCTGTAACCAGGATTATCTTTTAATATAATAATTGGAATACTGGAAATGTCAATTGAAAATGTTTTTTACATGGAATTGGACTGGATGGTTCTAGAATTTGCTTTTTGCTTAGGGCTGGAAAAATATTGATCATTTTGTTTGTGATAATAATCATTACTCTCTCCTGCTATCTGCATGTTAATTATGACACAATGCTTTGTTCCCTTTGTACTTATGCTTATACCTTATATATACCCGAATAATTAAATATTTAGAATGAAAAATGCCCACCTAGCAATGGAATAGTATATTGATGAATTTATGAAAATGAATGTGCAAAATATTTTCTATGTTCCTACTAATCATAGGAAGGTCTTTAGCTCATGCTAAAATGTCCATCTGTTAAAGATTGCAAGGATCGCAATTAGCATGAGCTGAAAGCCATTGTGTCCTTGGCAGCCATCTTAGTTAGCCATGTGCTTGCCATGTGCTTTCTCCCTCTTACAGAGCCTTGCACATGCTCAGAAAGACCTAGCTATCAGAATACACCTGCTCCTAGTATAGAACTGCCAGGCTAATCTTGCTGATGTAAGGAGAAATATCTCCCCTCCCACTTTGTTGAGCAAGCACATTTTGTATATCCATATTAGTCAATTTGCATGCGGGTATGTGCCAGGACCTCCCCTTGGTTTTATTCTGACGAATGTAACCTATGCATATATAAGGCCCCTGTTCTTTGTACTGCTTGGAATGTCTCCTACAGTGGCCTGAGGGTACCGTATGGCGCAGTCTCCCTCATCTGAGATGAATAAATTCATTATTTTTATATTACAGCTGCTGTGCCAATTTCTTTTTTTTCTTTTTTATCGAAATCCAAAAATAACAATGCAATTAGCATAATACATCCATAAAAAGAGTTTACCTTTAGGCATAAAATGAGAATTGCAAGAATGAATAATTAGTATACAAAGCATTGAAAAATCAGGGGCAAATACAAAAAACAGAGTAAAATACTATTAGCTTATTAAACATGCATAAGGCAGTGACCCCTCGTAATCTTAATCAAAGTATGTAGCCCAGATTTTTTTCAAACTTCCAAAGCCCCCATCACATAGTGCATAAGTGCATTCACTTCTCTTGACCGCTTTCATCTTATGAACCCACTCTAGAACAGAAGGAATCAAATCGGTGTGCCACCTTTGCTACAAAAGTGTACTTGCTACTGCCATTGCAATGTACAGAAATTTACCAATTTATCGGGAAGGAGAAGATCTGGATCAAAACCAACAATAATTAACAAATCATTCCCTACTAATTTAATACAACATTCAGTTTCCAGATAAGAGAAAATATACTCCCAGAACCTCTGAATCCTAGGACATTGCAAGATAATATGCGACCAATTAGCTGTAGGATGAATAATACAGTTAAAACAGTGCGCTGATTGATTGGCATATATTTTCGAGAGGGAAAAAGGGGTTCGGTAAAGTTGCCAATTACTAAGAAACAACGTCCGGCCCCAATTCACACCTCTTAATGTACTTAAATTAAGTTCATTAATAACTGACCACATATTGGCAAAAATGTCTAAGTATTCGTGATCCAACCATTTTTAAATTGCCTTCTGTCCAAGATCCAGGCCCCTAACTAGGGCTAAATACTTTTTCTGCCTGGCACGTACTCTAAAAGTTCATGGACTAGCTGGTGGTGTTCGGCGATTTGAGATACGTCTAGTTCATCAAGGAATTTATGGAAGACGTTATAAGACACCAAAAGAATAAAATCATTAACAATCAATTGCGACATTTAGGTCGTAGTCCGCCATCTTCCATTCCTCAGAAAGTCTGAGACCTTACGAAATCCTGCTGAGGCCCACTTTGATATAAGTTCTGAGGATTGTACAATCCCTGCTAATGGTAATATACCAGATAGTGAAACGGCTGAGTTAATTACAAGGATGGAATATCTTTTATAAAAGTCCTGTCGTGTAAAAAGCGTTGAAGACACTTATATTGGACCAGTTTAGGGGATTTGAAGCTTGTCAAAGGGGAGTGGATCTGACTTTCCTTACAAATTAAATTTATAAAACTATTAATAAAGAGATGTGGTTGTAGTTGCGGCTTGAATCTAATAAAAAATTGTGCAAAATAAGCATAATAGTAGTCCCTGAGATTCGGAAGAGCTAAGCCTCCCTGTTCTAGTTCTTCATATAAAGTGCTAAGTGCAATACGCGATTATTTTGTTTTGCCCAAAGAAAGGTTGTGAACATAGACTCTACTTGGGTGAAAAAGGAGCCTGACAAACTACAGGGGATGGCCGCAAACAAAAAATGAAACAAAGGAAAAACAGGAATTTTAATCAAGGCCACTCGTCTCAAGATGGATAAAGGGAGATAGTTCCAATGTGAAAACAAGTCCTGAACTTTTCGAAGGAGTGGTGCGAAATTCAGGTGATATAGTTCCCTGACATTTTCAGAAAAATATACCCCCAGATATCTCTTAGGTTTGGTATTGACGCACGAAAGAATATCGGGGTGCAGATCCAAGCCTGCCCCACCACATTACAAAATCTCTATTTTCATTTTAATTATATGGCACCCACCTAAACGCTTGAAATCCTCAAAGACCTGAAAAACTTTAGCCTGAACTAAATAATAAGCATGATATTGTCACCGTATAGTTTCAATTTCGCCAAGGATGGAATTGGAGGGCGAATATTAGCACAGCTCCTTATTGCTATCGCCAGTGGTTCAATAAAAAAAGTGAATAAAACCGGTGATGAAGGGCACCCTTGCTGTGTGCCGCGTTTTAATTTAACCTGCCCGGCCACTGAAGTGTTGGTAATTATATTGGCTCTGGCGTTAAGATATAAATTATGGATCAGGGCTGTGATCTTTGAGGAAATACCAAAATGACCTAGAATCATAAACAATGTCTCCCACACAACAAGGTCAAAACCCTTCTCGGCATCTAATAAAAGGACTAATGCGGGTATCCTCTGAGTGTCGAAATAATCCAACGCCTCAGTTAAATAATGTGTATTGGTGGCTAGCTGCCTACGGACAATAAAACCAATCTGGTCCGGATGGATCAGTTGCACAGCGTGTTGATTAAACTGAATAGATAACAACTTAGTGAAATTTTGTAGTCTGAATTTAGCAGCGTTATTCTTACCTTTTTTCAGAAAACTAACTATGTTACCTCGTCTAAAGGATTCTGGCATCGCCCCCCTCCAACATAGGGCCTGATTCTGATGCGGTTGGGAAAGCATTCCCACGTAGGGCCTGATTCTGATGTGGTTAGGAAGACCTCCTAATGGCATTTGCTCCTTCAAAATCGGATCGGGAATGTGTCTTGCCGACCCAGGGCCCAATTATGTTACGGTTAGGAACATATGCTCCCATTGAAGTCAATGGGAGTCCAACCAAATCACGTTTGGAAGCATCCAGATGCATCATACTCCATAGGTCCGAATCTCACGATCTGAGTGGGTCGGAAAACATTTCCAAACAGATTTCCAACCCGCATCAGAATCAGGCCCATAGAGGTAACTAAACAAAGGAAAAAATCTGCAACTGAACTATAAAAAACTTAGAAAAATTCAGGAGGAAAAACATCTGGACCACATGCCTTGCCATTTGGCAGGTTCTTAATGACTTCCTCCAGTTCTTCCTTAGTAAAGGGGATTGCCATAGATAGTTTTTCTATTTCTGGGAGTGTTAGTAGACCGTTATTCAGCAAAAATCTTTTCAGAGAGGTCATATCCACCGCCTGTTGTTGACCATAGATAGACCCATAATGCTGTAGCATTATTTCACCAATTTTAACTGGGTCATGTGTTCGAGAGACGGTTAAGGGGCATTTTCACACATTGATCTGATTAGAGGCAGCCTGCTCCCTAGCCTGCCAGGCCAAAAAACTACCTGTAAAATTACACTCCTCATATGTTTTTGAGCGGGATTGTTGAAAAAAGGCTTCCCTCTGAGTGCAGTAATTTGAGCTGAGATCACGTTTAGCATGATCCAGCTGACGCTGGTTAAACACAGAGGGGTTGTTAAGAAATACAGAATAAGACACTTGGACCTTCTGCTCCCAGATACTCTTATCTTCCCTCCCTTTTTTTACATTGTCTGCATCTTTTCCAGTGATTAACCCCCGAATGAAGGCCTTAAGAGTGTCCCAGACTACACTCAGTGGTGCAGACCCACAATTTCACGATAAAAATTCCTTGTTCTCTGTCCCAATGAAACCCACCCAGTCTTCTTCATTAAAGTATTGTCTGTTCAGCAACCATCTTTTAGGGGTCCTAGCGCAATCTCCTACTTGTAGCTCAAGCACAAACATGGCATGATCAGAGAATCCGTTTTGTAGGAATCTTTGCTGGCTAAAACACAATCTCCAATAGACCAAAAAAAAATCAATACTTGCCGAAGTACGGAATCTACCTGACCAACAAGTATAAACTATTTTAGTTGGAAAGGCCACACGCCATGGATCCTGTAGGTCCAATTTTGATCAATAATGTTGCATAGTTCTTAAGGTTTTAGGTTTCAACTGTTTTTTAGCCTGTGCTGATGAATCGATTTTGGGATTAATTAAAACATTGAAATCGCCCCCAGAATCAGCTCACCCGGTGCCTGAATTAGGGAGTGAAACAAATCCTCGTAATCCTTGGGATTATCCACAACTGGGGCGTATATGCTTACAAAAGTTATTGGTCTCTGTGTCTGTCTAAGAATGCAGGTAACCCAGCACCAGCGACATACTGATCCTTATCAAAGTTAACAACCTCCACCTGAAATCTTTTACTTAAGAATTTTGCTCTACCTCTATAGGAAGCTGAGGATGAAGAGAACCCCCTATAAACTGCCCAGGACCTGAACATAGAAAAATCTGGCAGCTTTGCAGCTTGTATATGGGTCTCTTGTAAAAGAATCACAGCTGGGCTTTCTGATTTAATCCATAACTTAATTGCCCGCATTTTCTTTTTATTGTTGAGACCATTAACATTAAAAGAAACCACTTTCAGCAGTTCCTTGCTAGCCATACTAAAGGTCAAACCAGAACTTAAACCAGCTAAATAGCCTACCCAGAATCTGGCTAAAGAATGGATGTATAAAACCTGAATGAATTTGCGAAAAAAGGACTTCATTTTTTTCCCTTATACTCCAATCCCACCCTCGTGACCCCTCCCCCCAAAATGTGGAAAACTCCCCACCAACCACACTGACCACATTTCACTCTAACCTGGGTGTCAGCAATTCTCAAATTTGTCAAATATTAATAAAACATGCAAGCAAACGTGCGTTATAGGGGTAGAGCCCCAATTGTGGGCCTATAACAGTTTAGCAAACACTTCGACCTTCCAGGGACAGAGGCAGGGGAGGCTCACCCACCTGACCCCCCAAATTATGGCAATGACAATGACAAATATATTACATCAAGCAAACCTTTCTTAGCCCTTGAGCCCTGCGAGATTTCTTTTAATAATTCCTGGGCTTCATCCAGATCGGAAAACATGAAAAATTTGCCCTTGGCCAAGAATCTCAATTTGGACTGCTGAGCAATAGAAGCTTGCGCCTCATTAGCTTTAAACAGGTAGAGGATCTTCACAAATTCCTTTCTCCTACGTGCCGCCACAGCAGTCATATCGGAGCAAATACAACATTTTACAGTTTCATTCACTACAAACTGTCTCTGTTGGATTGCTTTAGTCAGTTTTTTCTCTTTTACGAGATAATCGACAAAATTTAACAATATTGTTTGTGGCATCGTAGAGCTGGGAAATGGGAGGGCAGGGACACGATGAGCCCTTGTGATGATAAGATCACCCTTTAACTTTGAGATAACCTTTTGTTTAATGAATGAGTTGACCCACTGCAGGGTATGGGAGCCCTTGATACCTTCCAGAATTCCAACTATCCGGAGATTGGATCTTCGGGAATGATTTTCTAGCTTCTCCATTTTGATCTTACAGAGATTCATGCTTTTGGCCACTGCTTTAGCTTCTCCCATTACGATAGTTATCTGTTCCTCCAGAACTGAGATCCTAGCTTCAGCCTTCTGGAGTTTAATTGGCAAGCTTGACATTGTCGCTTCTATTTTCTCTAGTCATTGATGAAGAGAGGCAAGTTCAGTTCTCTTCAACTCACGACTTCCTCCAAGATTAGATTTAACATGTCTTTGACATTCATCTAAAATTCACCAGCTGGCTCTGTATTTCGGCTAGAGATAACGTGAGGAGGGTCCGCAGCGGGCGAGAAGTTCCCTGCCATAATCCCTTCAGGAGACCTCGGGTCAGTCAGGGGGACCAGTTCTTGTGGAGGAACCCGAAGCTGTATCAGAGTCTTGGCTTGGGCTTGGGAAGTCAACGATGTGCCGGAGCTACCGAAGGCGACAACAGTCTGACCAGGTGTTTCTGATGTCTCTAGTTGCCCCACATGTCCCGATCTGAACGGTCGGCAAAGTTGAGGAGTTCGGCTCATCCTGACTAGGGATTTGTCCCACGGATGTCTCCATGACTGAAAGGAGATCGACTCTCAGGTTACCTTGCGATTTTTCCTCACTCATCGGGGCCAAGTCTACTGCTGGTACCAGAGCTGATGATACTATGGCGGCTGAGGTTTCCTTTAAGAGTTTCAGGACTAAACTAGAGACTAAAGACAGATATTGCAGCGTTGCCTTTTTAAAAAATAATGCAAATTGTTTTGCTTCTTTTGTCACTTTCACCTTTTTAGGACCTTCGGACCATGAATCATCCTGGGGGGATGTTGCAGGCATAGCTAGCATAGCTGTAACGACATTCTTGTCTGCCGCGTCTGCCATGCCCACCTATTCAGAAGATGCGACAAAGGATGAATCCTCCTCTTCAGAGCTCTCAAGTGTAGAGTCATGGCCAAGCAGATTGGGGGCATTCTCCTTACTGGCTAATCGGACTACCTCCTGTGCTTCCTTAGCGAGGGCTCAACAGGTTTTAACTTTGAGGTGGGCATTAAGCAGTTTTCCTGTTCTGGCCGCTGAACCCCCTTTCAACTTCCCGAAAATAATTTGCTGGCACTTATGACTTTATGCCTCTTTTATTAATATAGTCTCTCTCAAGATGAGGTGTGGAGTTGGTATACACAGAGAGGAGACACGGAGGAGGCACCTTATGGAGAAGAGGAAAAAAGAAATAGAAGCCTATTCCGCTCTCCAAATAAATCCTATGCCACAGTGCATCTGTGTGCCATAGATGTCCCTCTTAATGCCAGTAATTATTTCAGATATGTCAGCTTCAGTATTTCACCAAAGTGTCTCAAATGGGGTCAAGCGCATACAGCTGAAAGCGGCAGCCGCCACCGCCAGCAGCCTCCTTCTCCTTACCTGCTGCGAAGCTCCGTCCGAGCTCGCCGGGGGAGCCAGGAAACCTTATCAGCAAACAACTCCCAAGCGTCGCAGCAGGAGTGAGAGCGCCCTCAGGACCAGAACAACGTGTAAAACCGCGCCGCAGTTGTTCCGAGGTAGAGCCGCAATCCCTGTGGTCACCATAATCACAATCGCTCAGCGGGATTTTCAGGAACGCCAGCTTGCCGCACGCTGAGAACAATCCACCATTGCTGGGGGCGGGGCGATGATCACCTGCCTCCAATTTCTTCTTTGTGAGTTAAAAGGATCAGGTGTATCAGTGATCCCCTTAGGAGGTTTATATTTCTTCAGTTTGAGGTGAGCAGATCTAGAGTGTCACTGGTGTTGAGAGTGCTCTATACAGGAGCTGCTTTCCACCTAAACTTGAGAATTTTCCAGAGTTCTGTCCTTCTGTTTTGCATAATTTATGCGTCACACTATGCCTGAAAGGGTATTGTTTTGACTTATACTGGGTGCTCCCTTGTGTCTGAACAAAGCTATACCTCTCTGAAGAGCTCTACGTAGAGTGAAACACTGTGTCAGGGTTGCTTTTACTCATTTCAGGTTGGCTTGATTGGTATTTTACCAATTCAAAGCTATAATACTGTCCCTGGAGTGGTAATTGGCTTTTGTCATTTTACAATTCAGCATGAACAGCACTGAGCTAGTCAACTGTTAGAGGGTTTTTTGGGAGTTCAGATAATATGGGCGCACTGCCTCAAATCTAACGTTACAGTGTGTAATTTAAGAATAGGTAGCTATGTGGTGCGTTAAGAGCAGGCGGAAAAACACCCTTAACCGTCTAAGAAGTCAAAGGACTATTAGAACATTCTGCAGCGAAGCTCTCGCAACCACAAGATAGTGTAACACAATGGGCATAAACAAAACAGATAACAACAATATAATAGAAGCAGATTCTTTGGTGTGTTCTAATCCCAGCAGGGCGAAGATTTATTTTGTCCAGACGTAAGGAATGTCACAATATGCCGACACGTGTTTCGTCGTGTGCCGTGGAGTCAACACGACTCTTCAGGGCTTAGGACTCAACTCCTGCGTATGGGTTGAGATTTAGTCTGGGAATGTGGTGAAGTCTCACGTAGGTAAAACTCGAGAGAGACACTGGGATTTCTTCGTATCTAGTAATTGTTGATAGAAAGTGGTAGGTTGTCCAGTGGAGTTATGAGCCAGACGAGTGATCTCCACTCATTTGGAAAACTGTTAGGGCGTATTACTACCTTCAGTGCTAGGACACTGGAAACGGTGCGTTTCCGGTGTTTACCGGGCGGGGATCCGATAGTCGAGAAGCCGTCCGAAAACGTGTGTGTTTTCCGGAAAGGCGATGCGCTCCGAGATCGTGAATCCCTCCTCCGTTGTTGCCCGGTGGCCGTCTATTATATTGTTGTTATCTGTTTTGTTTATGCCCATTGTGTTACACTATCTTGTGGTTGCGAGAGCTTCGCTGCAGAAAGCACTGAGCTAGTCCTATGCCTAAAGACTTTGCTGTAGAATTGGCAAAAAAGTTTGGGAATATTCTCCAGAAGGTGTGAAAATCATTGCCAAAATCGGTTATTGCAATGTCACACATCGACGTCTATCGCAGGAAAATAACTCTGTGTTAACGTCCTGTTCACAATACGGCGATAACATGCAATATGTTCCTAATAGCGCATCAAATGTCTGTGATAAAGTCACTTGGACGGCGATAAAAATGTAAACCCCAATGCGAAAAAAGTTGCAATGGGCCCAACTGCGATAACAAATCCGCGATAATCTTCCCAGGCCTTCAATTCACAGCCGGCAAGCAGGAAAAATCACTATAAAAGTAGAAAAAAAGCATACAAACAAAAGCCAAACAACAGCGAAGCACAATGGAGATAGCCATAGCAAGTACAGAGGACAACCAGAGCCCCACAAGTCCCCCGAAGGACGAGCCTATGACCTCGGAGTCAAGGAAGGGCAAGGACAAGAAGAGTAGGAAGAAGCGGTTCAGTCCGCAGAAAAACAGAATACTGATAACGGAGAACAACATCAACTACTGTTTGTCACTTCACTGTGTCATTGGCAACAAAAAAATGGAATATGGCAGTATATGGGGACAAGGTGAATGCAGTCGGAGTGCTGTAATGGACAATTGAAGAGGTCCAGAGGTTCTGGCATTACGTAAAGCACAAAAACAAGCAGAAACTTGTCAGCAACCGGAAGGCAGCAATGCAAACTGGAGATGGGAGTCCAGCGCCACAGGAGGAACTGGGTGAGATGGAGGAAATGGTGTCCACAGTCATCAGTGGGGAGACGGTAGCAGAAGTTGGGGGACCGGACACTGCTCAACATGACCCGACACAACAGCACCAGGGTGAGTAATGACCAGGGCCTGGAGGGACGGGGGAGATGGGCACAACGGGACATATGCACAATTAAGTATAGCACATCTGCCAACAAACCATGACCCAGACCCCCAAATCCCACCAATAGACCAATGTACAACAGTCTGCAACATCTTAGCACTGTATAAGCACAGACCTCAAAGGCACACCACATGAAAGGGATAAGAGGCAGCAAAATCAGAGATGTATGTGACTCCCCCAAAATGCAGTACACACACATAACATGCAGAGTACATCAACATTGACAACGATGTGGTACAAACCGCAACACGTCCACAACAAAACAGAGGACACAACTGGTGCCGCTTGTGTGTAGAAACTGGCCAATCACATTTGGCATTGCAGGGAAATGTGAGTTGACAATGTACAAGTACAAACACACATGCATGATGTTGTCGAAATGTCCACTGTCCCGCATTAAATAGGCAGCTCCTCCCAGTCACAATGTACACTGTCATGTAGTCTGTATGTAAACATGCACAATTCGTCAGCATACATGGGAACACAATGTTAAACTGCATGTCCCCTTCACATTGCAGAGGGAAAACCAACAACTCCTGCAGAGCAGGCCGAAACTCTCTTCTCTAATGACAAAAGGACCACCACACCTTCCACCCGGACGCCCTCCAACAGCTCGTAGACAGCCTCTGCACCCCACCTCCAGGATCAGAGCAGCCCAGCTGCATCAATTAGACCCAACCCCCTGCACAGACCACACAGCAGGTAGCACCCACCACCACAACTCGGCCATAATTCTTGAGAACATGCCACTTTGTCCCTTTCTATCTCGGTGTGGATGGCACTGTGCTAATCCTATGCTTAAAGACTCTGATAGAAAAGCAGATTTGAGGTGAACAGATCTAGAGGGCCCGATTCATGGAACTAACTTAAGACAAAATCCTAAACTTACTACTTTTGGTTTTCACAGAAGGCATTTAGTAGAAGTATAGATAGGATTTTGTCTTACGTCTGTCTTAAGTCTGTCCTAAGTTTGTCTTAAGTTTGTCTTAAGTCTCTCTTAAGTTTGTCTTAAGTTTGTCTTAAGTCTGTCTTAAGTCTGTCTTAACTCTGTCCTAAGTTTGTCTTAAGTCTGTCTTAAGTCTGTCCTACTACTTTTGGTATTCACAGAAGGCATTTGGTAGTAGTAAAATTAGGATTTTGTCTTAAGTTTGACTTCAGTTTGACTTAAGACAGACTTAAGACATACTTAAGACGGTCTTTAGACATTCTTAAGTCAATCTTAAGACAAACTTAGGACAGACTTAAGACAGACTTAAGACAAAATACTAACTTTACTACTACTAAATGCCTTCTGTGAATACAAAAAGTAGTAAGTTTAGGATTTTGTCTTAAGCTAGTTCTGTGAATCGGGCCCAGAGTGTCGCTGGTGTTGAGAGTGCTCTATAGAGGAGCTGCTTTCCACCTAAACTTGAGAACTACTCTAAGTTCTTTCATTCTTTTTTGCAGTCGCCAGTAGGTATTTATACTTACAACCTAGTTTCTATAGGAAAAACATTTTTTGATTTGCTAATAACTTTTGCGTTGTTTGACGGATCTTTACGAAATTCTAAAAAAAAAAGTCTATCCAGGTTAGCTCCTATCCTGAAAGTGTGGGGTGACTTGTCAAGCAGAGGCTGAGAAAAAAGGGGGTCCCAAAACACTTTTTCTCCATGTTAATTTCCATAGAAAAATGTGTGACGATCTACAGCTCGCACTGCCGAAAGGAATTACCCCAAATTTGGCAGAAAGGTAGAGCTTGGTTCAGAAAGCAACCTTTTTTTTAAATGGTGTAAATCCATTCAGTAGTTGCTGAGAAATGAGAAAAATAAAAGTTTCAATATCTGGGCAGAGCCTAAGTCCTGTGCACACGCTTCACTGTGATTGGCTGTCAACACCCTAAACAAGGAAGTGCTGGCAGACATCTTCTGGCTCAGTAGAAGTGAGTCACTACAAAACAGTGAAACAAGGGTATAAAACAAGAGAAGGGGGCAGGGTAAAAACACCCTGATCCCCTAGGCCTGCAGAAGGACCCTCAGGGCCAAAGAACGCATTAAAAAAAAAAATATATATATATATATATATATATATATATATATATATATATATATATATATATATATATATATATATATATATATATATATATATATATATACATCGGGGCAATTCGCTTTGGGATCGCGGATTCCCACATTTTATTTTAATGATGCCCCTGAGTGGGCTAGGTTCTGGGGGCATTTCTTAAAAAATAATAGCGGATGCTCGCTGGAGCTGTGGGGGCCTGCTGGGGTCCCTGCAGCCCCGGGGTTTCACTCATTTTGGGAGGGGGTTGCACGGCCCTCCTCCTGGAGTCCTCCATGTGCCTATAACTTTGGTGTCGTTTGATGAATCTTTACGAAATTTTCAAAAAGTTTCTCTTTTTTGATCAGCTCCTATCTTGAAAGTTTAGGGGTGATTGGTCAAGGGGGGTCTGAGAAAAAAGGGAGTTTCTAAAAAAGTGTTTTCTCAATGCATTTTCCATAGGAAACTTTAGACAAGGCTACAGGTAAAACTGCTGAATTTGGCAGGGAGAAAGGTCTTGGTCCAGAAAGCACGCTTTTGTTGAAATGGTGTAAATCAGTTCAGTAATTTTTGGGATATTAAAGGAAAAAAGATATATATATCTGGACGGTGCCTAACTCCCGAGCACGAGCTTGCCACTGATTGGCTGGTAACGCTTCTAATCAGGAAGTGTCCTCTGATTGGTTACTAACACTTCAAACCAGGAAATGTTATCAGCCATCTTGTGCCTTGCATCGAGTGAAAATATAAAAAAAAGGTCCTGGGGGCAATTTAATATACCAGAGCTCTGTTTGTGCGAGATACATCTATCACGCTGCATCTCCCCACATCGGCAGGTAAGGAACCCTCTTTCCCCATCAACAGCATACCTCCAACAACCTTCTTGGGCACGCAAGTCTCCCTCTGCAAACCATTTGTCGGCTTACAGCTCTTCAGATGCGAGTTCTCGGGCCCACAGTTGTATCTGTGAAGCCAAGACTGGAAATATACTGCAGGTCTCTCTCTGCGAGACAGGCTCTTCACGCTCCCTCTCCCCACATTACTGTTCCGGAGCTATCCCTTTGGAAGCCGACGCCGGCACCTTTCCCTATACCAGTCGGCCCGCAGGTGTTCCTCTCCAAGCTGGCCCACATCTCTTCCTCTGCGAACTGATGGGCCGCGGTTCTCTCTTCATCTATGAGCCAGCCCGCTGGCTGGTAAGTCCGTGAGAAAAGATGCAATGGAGGCAACGATCATGCAGATTGGAAACCCAACACTGCTCTGACATCCCACAGCAGGATCTCCTTGAGCACTATCTCCCCTCACCTCCACCCCACCCCCCACAAACAAATGTGACAGTCACGTTAGGGTATCCGGAACGTAAAAAATTGAGTATTGTTGTACAATTGATAAGAAGATGCTTGTGAGATTGGACAAATACGAATCTTAGTCATGTATGGATTTACATATAAAACATTTTATTAAAACAAAACAACATCAATTAAAACTATGCACATCCATGTCATGTCATTGCTGGACCACTTGGGAATCACAGCCTGCAAGAGGAAAAGAAAGATAAGATTGTGCGTCATGGGTCCAGCAAAGGAGAAAGAAAGAAAGAGTGAGAGATAGGATGTGAGAGAGAAAGAAAGAAAGAGTGAGAGAGAGAGTGAAAAAGACAGAGAAAGAGAGAAACAGTGAGAGAGAGAAAGAGAGAAAGGGTGAGATACAAGGAAGAGAGAAAGAGAGAACCAGTGAGAGTGGGAGGAAGAGAGAGAGAAGAAGAAAGAAAGAGTGAGAGGAAGACAGAGAAAGAAAGAAAGAGTAAGATACAAGGGAAAGAGAGAGAGAGAAACAGTGTGAGGGAGAGGAAAAGAGAGAGGGAAAGAGTCCGAGAAGTAGAGAGAGACAAAGAGTTAGCGAGAGGAAGAGAAAGAAAGAAGGAATACGAAAGAGACAGAGAAAGAGAGAACGTGTAAGAGAGAAAGGAAGAGAGGAGAGGGAGTGTTAACACCGGAGAAAATCTTCGCAGCTCACCTTTGTGCCACGGGTGTGTCTCTAACCACATGCCGGGATATAGTGCACCCTCAAGTTTAGTCGTCTGAAAGAAAGTATAGAATTATTAATTGTAGAGTACATACAATTGCATACGCCTAATTCTCTGTTTCTCCAATGTGCACTCAAGCTGCTGCACCCTATCCACTCCCACTGATAGGAGGTGTCTGTGTGCTCTTGTGTGCCCAGGCTGCTGCACACTATCAAATCCCACTGGCCAGAGGTGACTGCCTGCTACTGTGGAAAGAAGCCTCTCTGCTCACCTTTTTCCACCGCCATATGTGTAAGAGGGTGCACCATGAGCCGAAGCAACCTTCAGGATGTCCACGCATCATCGCAGGTTCTACACACGTTCAGCTGTGGTGATCTTGGGGGGACGCCGTTTCGTGAATCACAGCCTGTTAGATAAAAAGCAATATAAGATTGTGCATCATGCGTCCAGCAAAGGAGAGAGAGAGAGAGAGAGAGAAAGAGTGAGAGGAAGACAGAGAGAAAAAGAAAGACAGAGTGCAAGGAAGAGAGAAAGAGAGAAACAGTGAGAGTGAGAGGAAGAGAGAGAGAAAAAGAAGGAAAGCATGAGAGGAAGAAAGAGAGAAAGAGTGAGAGAGACAAAGAGAAAGAAACAGTGAGAGAGGAAGAGAGAGAGAGAGAGAACGAGAGAGAGGAAGAGAGAGAGAAAGAGGAAGAGAGAGGAAGAGAGAGAAAGAAAGAGTGAGAGGAAGACAGAGTGAAAAAGAAAGACAGAGTGCGAGGAAGAGAGAAAGAGTGAGAGTAAGAGGAAGAGAGAGAGAAAAAGAAGGAAAGAGTGAGAGGAAGAAAGAGAGAAAGAGTGAGAGAGACAAAGAGAAAGAAACAGTGAGAGAGGAAGAGAGAGATAAAGAGTAAGAGAGAGGAAGAGAGAGCAAGAGTGAGAGAAAGGAAGAGAGAGAGAGAAAGATTGAGAGTGAGGAACAGAGAGAGAGAACGAGTGAGAGAGAGGAAGACAGAGAAACAGAGAAAGAGACAGATACAAGGAAGAGAGAAAGAGAGAAACAGTTTACTAGAGGAAGAAACAGAGAAACAATGTGAGAGAGAGGAAGAGAGAGAGAGAGAAAGAGTGGGAGAGAGGAACAGAGAGAATGAAAGAATGAGAGAGAGAGGAAGAGACAGAGAAAGAGAGAAAGTGTGAGAGAGAGAGGGAAAGGAAGAGATGGAGAGGGAGTGTTGACACTGGAGAAAATCTTTGCAGCTCACCTTTCTGCCACCGGGGTGTCTCCAACCACGTACCGGGATATAGTGCACCCTCAAGTTTTTTAGTAATTGCAGAGTACATACAACTGCACACGCATAAATCTCTGTTTCGCACCTGCGCACCAAGGTTGCAGAGCCCCATCCACTCCCACTGCCCGGAGGTGACTGCCCGCACCTGCGCAAACAAGCCTCTCTGCTCACTTTACGCCACTGGCATGTGTCAAAGAGGATCCACCACGTGCCGAAGCAACCTCCTCACCCATTGTGTCCTTTGGGTGAAGCACAGCTCAAATTCAGGATGAGTGTTGTTTGCAGGATGGCTATGCATAATTGCAGGCCTGCTAGAAAAAAAGCAAAATAAGATTGTGCGTCATGCGTCCATCAAAGGAGAGAGAAAGAGAAAGAAAGAGAAAGAGAAAGAAATAGTGAGAGGAAGACAGAGAAAAAAAGAAAGAGTGAGAGGAAGACAAGGAGAAAGAGAGAAACAGTGAGAGTGAGAGGAAGAGAGAGAGAAGAAGAAAGAAATAGTGAGAGGAAGACAGAGAGAAAGAGTGAGAGAGACAAAGAGAGAGAGAAACAGTGAGAGAGAGGAAGACAGAGAGAGAGAGAAAGAGTGTGAGAAAGAGGACGAAAGGGAGAAAGGGAGAAACAGTGTGAGAGGAAGAGAGAGAGAAAGACTGTAAAGGAGAAAAAGGAAGAGATGAAGTTAGACAGTGAGTGCCCATACTGTGGACAAAACCCTCACAGCTCACCTTTATGCCACTGCTGTGTCTCCAACCACATGCTTGGACCTAGTGGAGCCCTCAAGCTCCCACATTTGAAACATAGTACAGAGTTAGTAATGGTAGAGTATATACGACTGCGTACGCTTAAATCGCTGTGCATCCAGGCTGCTGCACCCCATCCACTCCCGCTGCCCAGACATATTTGTCCACCACTGCACACCCAGGCCTCACCGCTTACCTTTTCACAGACAAGTCACCCTCCACATCATGCAGCTGCTCTCCGCGAACCAACAAGTCTTACATTTGGTGCTGCGTCTTAATTTTTCCATGGCAGACGACATATTGGTGCACCTATCATCATCACAGGTTCCACACCCGCTCAGTCCTTGCAGTGCTACTAACTAAGTGACCAGTGAGGCCACACACGTGGCGGTAGGGCCCCCTGTTCAATGGCTCAGGCCTACATGAGGTGTCCAGACCACTGGGACTGGCCATCACAGTGCATACAGTGGGAGTAATTCTAAAATGGTGTAGATCATGTGCTCCCAGTCTTTTTTAGTGGTACGTTCACGTGTCCTGTGATGCCTATGCTGAATTGGTGTGATGTGGGTGTATACCAGCCGTGAGGGAGTGGATGTGGCATACTGACAACTAGACCTGTGACCAGCAGATCACTACAATGAAATCTGGGCCATGTAGCATTGTTGTCCTTCCCTGTAAGCGTAAGCAGTGTGGGCTGGCCTGGCGTATGCCAGTCCTGCATGAGGCTGTGAAGAATGACTCCGGAACTATGGGCGTGTCTCCATCGTGAGCTGTATGAGGAATCAACTGATGCAGCACTGTTGCCAGCTTGGGCTAGATCACGCACAATTGGGCTATATTTTTCCCAGTTGTGCGGTCAAATGTTGGTGTGTGCTAGTTGCCAGATTATAAATATATATACAGCGCTCCAGCAAAGTAGTATGTCAAAGCGCTTTATTAGACAAATATTTACTTGGCAGCCTGCTGCAACATCAATTCCAATGCATTCACCGCCTGCTTGACGATTTTGCTGCCCCTCCTTCCTTAAAGTAATATTATTAGGCTACTTTGGGCTACTTTTTCTTTGGCTTTAGGCTAGAGAATGCTTAAAAATTCAGGTGCTGCCGTCACCCAGGTCACAAGTGTCAATGTGTCACTCTGTGAGCCAAGTCCCACAACATGGCCAACATGGAGGGTACGGCGAATCACTGATCCTGCATTCATCCCTAGTTCCACACAAGAAAGATGGTGGAGATGACACATCTATGTGGATGTGAATGTTTATTGCACATTCAGTAGAGTATTGCAGCTGTAGCAATACAGGGCCATGCAAAGCCCAAATTTCAGTTTTTTGGCACATGAAGGACAGCCAGTTAGAGACAAGCTCATTGTCGGAGTTAGGCTGCGCAAACATATGTACTTATACAATCACTCCGCCAATCAGCACGCACTTATAAATTCACTACACACTTTCCAGACTGATACAGGCATTCACACAGTTTAGTCACTAACCCATGAATTTGGTAAGACATATTTAATCACTCAGTTATACAGTCAGTATACACCTACTGAATCCTCCATCCACACACTTATACACCCACTTATTCTTCAATATACCTTGGCCAATATATTTAGAAAACATATTTAAACTTTACAGAAACACACAATCACTGGATAATATCATCAGTGATGTCATCAGTGCTTTCATTTGAGATGTGATCATTGATGTAATCAGTGATGTCACTGACCATGTCATGAATGATGTAATATGTGACGTCATCAGCAGAGTATTTAGGGGCATGAGTTATAGTTAGCTCAACTAACTATAACGGACAATTTCTATGATTTTGTATAAGTGAAATGTGCAACTAACTATAACGCCTATAAAACCTATGGTTTTGTCAGTGTAAAATGAGATGCGTGGGCAGCACCAAATTACAAGCATGATCCCAGCTACCCGGTGGCTAGACACTTCAAACATGTGCACAATAATAACTTGAAAGAACTGAGTTAATATGTTGTTGACACTGTGCCTAGATCAATCAGGGGAGGAAACAGGGAGAAGAAGCTCAGACAACTGGAGTCATACTATATTCTATCTCTTGACAATTAGATGCCTAATGGTCTGAATAATGGGGACGAATTGCACTACTTTTTATAACTGCGTTGTGTATATATATATTATGAACTGTATCTATTTATTATTTTACCTTTCTACTTTTTTACTCCATTTTTATTCCATGGTTTTAGTCCGTTTTTTAGACGATGTTTTTTCATGGGTTTTATCTGGAATTTTCCGGTTTTACCTTTGATTTTACCAGTCTTTTTAACGGGGCTTTGGCTGGGGATATTGGTGGGGGTTAAATTGTAGGAAGGTAACTTTTAACTGTGTACATAATTCCTCTTTTGACATCATGTTCTTCGTAAGGGTCTCCCACAAATGAATGGTATCATTTTTAGCACTGGCTAAAAAATTAGGAGTAACCCATGTAAGTGAATAAGTGAATGTCATGATATGTACATTTGTCTGTCTCCCACTGGACTCACTTTATACACAATTAATTTTGCACTAGCGAATTTTATTATTAGAAATGATTATGATTAATAAGCATCAAATAGGCTTTTCTAATTTATTTGGTTATAATAAGTTAAGGTGCATTATTAATTGGTGATGAATTAAGATTGTCTTTTATGATTTCTTGCACTTGCACTTTATTTTTTCGCGTATTTATTTGAGACATTGCATAATGTAAAGCCCGACATACAATAAATACTAATTGTATATGCATGCTGTTGGAAGTATTTCTTCTATTTCTAATGCATTGGAATAGGAAGAGAGAAAGGAGGAGAAAAAAAGCGGACATTGTATGTGTTTTTTCACCATTTGCACTTGTATTTATTGCTGATTGGCCCAGAGCATGCCATGTGATCAAGACAGAGTTCCACTGTCGAAACGCGCCATGCCAGGCACTCGCCATCACAAAATGCTGCTGATTTTATGGCAATAAACTGCACTTGAACTCTACTTAACTATGGCGAAAGATCGAATGGGATCATTTGTATGAAAGTCGGAATAATGGTATAATTCAATAATTTTATTGTCTATACTCATTTGATGCAAAAAAACGGTTTGACTTTGCTATGTGTGAGCCGATCTTTGGCTGAATTATGAATAATCTTCATAATTTGAAGAATAACTTTATTGTTCACACATATCTGGTGTCAGTTAGACACGTATTAGGCATACAATTTATGAGCTGATTTCTTGCCAGATCGCAAGTATAGCACGGGAAAGACAATTTTTTCAGTCTTAATGCATTCGCATATATAACAAAAATGTGGTTATATTTATAGGATCGATTATGTTTTGAATAGAACGCCATAAATTATAATTGGGAATTGTATGACAATGTGATATTATTTGTGTTGGATTGCAAATATACGTTGTAAGATGGCGGACAAATTAAGAACGTCCTCCTGTGGGTCCACACTGTCCTCTTTTGATTACACCAATGTTAATGAATTAAAAGACGGCTACCTGCGGTGTTCTGGTAACACCGAGGAAGGCAGACCACCGAAACGCTTTCGTTCGTGAAGTAAAAACCAAAATGGAACGCCACCCAAGAGTGATTATTCTTTCCTGAAGCGGGGAAATTTGAGCTGATATTTTTGTGGGACGCATCACCGCACTAGAGCACCCGTCCAGGAGTGATTCGTTGGGATGCATGTGGAGCTTGGAATATATATATATATATATATATATATATATATATATATATATATATATATATATATATATATATATATATATCGCATACAAGTTGTCCTGTCGCAGCGGGAGCGCTTGTCAGCCGGTGCCAGCGAAGGGACCAGGGCAGTGTCCCGTTTCATGAAATTCCAATGACTCGCTGCACACGCCTTGAAGTTGGTTGCAGTTTCTTTATTTCAAAACGTGACAATCACCTACGCGTTTCGAACCGTAGTTCGTGTTCACGGTAGCTTTCATGTGTGGTCCCTTCATTATTTCTATACATTTCGGCCTCTTAGCACGCCCCTAGTTGTTTGAGGCATGCTGGGACATGTAGTTTTGACTGATATTTTTGCCATCGCGTTTATATTGATGTCGTGGGTTTTTGCAGCATTGGGGCGGTGTTTAGCGTTACTGCATGTAAAAGCGTGTCCCCAGTTAGCTAGGACATATATATATATATATATATATATATATATATATATATATATATATATATACCACCACACTCGTTCAAAGGGATTGGCGATCCCGTCCTGGGCCCGCCGCTGCAAGAGGCCACTACAGCTTTGCGCCAAAAAACTTTCGCTGGAATATATATATATATATATATATATATATATATATATATATATATATATATATATATATATATATATATATATATATATATATATATATATATATATATATATATATATATGTGTGTGTATATATATATATATATATATATATATATATATATATATATATATATATATATATATATATATATATCAAAAGATTACCAGTCCTCGTAGTTAAGACCCTGTAACTCCAGTGTGGGTAAAGCACCCAAAAGTATCCAATCCACTGTTCAAAAAATTAAAGACACACAATCCAGTGCTGATTTAAGAAACAGGCATACATAGTTTTGCAAATTGAATCCTGTATAACACCAAAGATCAACCCAACGCATTTCATTGACATGCACACCTTGGTCACGGGTTGAGAAACACCACAGCATCAATCATCATAGAAATGATGAAAATGTGTAAACATAAACGACGGGCAGAGACTCAGCAGGTTATATATAATGCAAGCAATGTGGCAGCCATATTGCAGTATCATTAATGCATATTAAACACACTGGGCCATGCATATAAAGTTGCACATAGCAGACAGTCTGCCAACAATATAACATGTGAAAGGCAAACAAAATAATTTAACCTTCAGCATTTATGCACGCAAATCCAAATAAAATGCAAACAGTAATGTACACCCTCTAAAATAAAATAAAGGATTGTATAATGACCTTTACTGATCTACAATGTTGAAACCGTCTATATATCCTGCAGACAAAAAATTGTATTTGGTGACATTAACGTTTAATATATATGTGCTCCCTGATGAAGTCCTTGTTGAAGAGTAAAAATGCATTGGCTGATTTGGATGGTTCTATTTTGTGAAAAATAACACATTTTTTGAAGATTCACCACTACATTTTCTCATGTGTTTATGGACGAATGGAAGAATTTTTTGACCTGTCTGGATGGACTTTGTTGTGACTAAACTGTCTTTTTATTCTTAATAGTGATATTAATATAAGTCCCCTGTGATTATTTTAATAGCGCTCCCTACTGCAATTTTTCTTTTACAGTAACAATCTTGTGAGCAGCTGGGCCTTTTTTGCGTGCAGCACTGAATAGAAAGATTTGAGTATTAACACTTGTGTCATCATAGATGGCCTATAACTTCTATGTTTATGTTATGTTTTTTACATATTTGTTTTGATGTGTTTGTTAATACAGAGCCACTTCTCTTGAACTGAGACTTATTTTTGTGCTTGATCCACATGTGATTACATGCATTTACGAATACGGGCCTAAATCACAAACTGCACTTTGCAGAACATTTTGTAGTACTAATGTAGTGCTAAAAAACTTACTACAAAGTGTTATTCACAAACTGCACTTTTGTAGTAGCTTACACTTTTAAGTAAGTTAACTACTTCTTAGTATTTGCAAACAGCACCAGGAAATGGGTATGTTGCCTTTGAAGATGAAGATAGAAATTACAACTTTTAAGTATCTGTGCTTTCTAATGCCTGACCACCAATATCAAACTACCCTCTGAAGCGTCTAGCTTCTATTTCAATGAACCACAATGGGAGCAGCTCTGAGGAATTCTAACCTGAGAAGGGAGAGTGTTCAGTAAATCTCACACCACTCTCTCATACTTTGGTCCATTTTGAGAACATTTTGCAGAATTACACCCTCTAATGATTCTCATTTTGTCAGTCAGAAATCCATATCCATTCTACCTCACCAGGTTTTTGTGAATGACAGGATATAGACCTAAATATCATTGGCAAAATATTCACATAAAACTGTGGTTCAAAATATTAACACGAGGGGCATCCTTCACAAAGATAACTTACACTGTTGAGTAAGTTCATAACTTTTCAATAGTCAGAAATTGCACTTCTCTAGTATCTCACACGTTTGTAGTAACTTATACTTTTGAATTAAATCCAGCATTACACATGGCAAAAAACTGCTTCTGCAAGACCCTCCCATAAAAGATAATGGAGTTAGGGATTTACTGCAAAAGTGTAAGTTTACTACAAAAGTGTAAGTTTGTGCAGTTTGTGAATGGCACTTTGCAGTAGTTATGTAGTACTATTCTAGTACTACAAAACCTACTACAAAGTGCATTTTGTGTATCAAGCCCTCTATTTTCAAATATTTTTCCGGGATATTAATGGGAAAGCATTGCACAGAGTACAGCCTAGTTTCTGGCAGCCAGAGAAACAGAGCTCTTGGCACACACATTGCAATTACGTAATATTTGGAAAAGGATGATTAGAAATGTAAATGTAAAAAATGTGCAACATTGTTACACGTGAGGTCACTTATTAAGTTGAAACAAAAACAGAGACATATCAACAATGTTGGCCAACTTGACAATATTAAAAACATAGTCAGCATGTTCAAATTCCGTTAGAAGAATGAAGTATTGCAAGACAATATTACATTTGGAATACATTTCAACTGACTTGGAAGTTAAGTTGCAGTAGATGATGCAATAGAGTTGTATGTCAAGAGCAGAAAGAAATGAATCAGTATGGTTATCATACGCTGCAGTGAAGTGGTGGGAGTTATAATACAACGAGAAGAGTGACCTAGTAAGTCTGTATGAGGTGATGTGATCGAGTACAAAATAATGTTTTACTATGCCATTTATAGGCTAATATTTGTCCTCAATAGCCTGGAACTTCTTATTAAAATCCCACTGTGCGTTTGACCTAACAATTTCAAATGTGTCTGTACTAAGACAATGATCCATTCATTGAAGAAAATGGATGATTACTCTATATTTAATTATGAATTCTGAAACTTGATGCTCACATCTCGTTCTGTATGTATCCAGGCATCCACCCTTAATAAACGGTGGTGTTAAAATTCAGAAAGGCATGTGTTGGCTAACCAAGATCTGGTTTTACTTCCTTCTCATTCAGTGAGAAATTATTAATTGGAGTGTCCCTCTTCTCTTCACCTGCTGGTTGCTGGGCACTTGTCTTGTGGGCTGGCTCCCAATTCCTTTCTGAAGAAGTAAACAGAGACAAATCAATAAGCAGACCCACCTTGAAGCTTTTGCATCTTGAATATCAGAAACTGTAGTCCCACCCTTCGTCTATACTGTGTATCACATGGCAGTGCTCTGGAAGAACTAATTAACAACCTTTTTCTAACAAGGCCCTCGTTGAATTTCAATGGGAATCCCCGTTTCCACCCTCCTATATTTTAGTGTTTGGGTCTCTGACCTTCAGCCACAGGAATGTAGGCACCACCCCTGTCTGGGGAAGCTTCTCTGATAGGCCATCAGGCCATCTTATGCACATTAAATGAGGGGCATCAAAAATGGATCTCACTGGCCCCAGCACTCAGACTTATACTACATACAGCATCCAACTATCAGATGAGCTACATGTACTGCATATACACATATGTGGCATGCACATGGGATGTCAGTGCAAGGTTCTAGGGATTCACATAACAGTAGAACTTTACATTAGAGGAGTCATGCTGTACATGATTAATTCCCCATCTATGCATTCGCTACAGTTTAAGCCTTCCTCTGTGTTTCCCTTTTTCCTTCCCTTCTAGAATACCTGTGTAGATTCTAGCATGTGTGTTATATCAAAAGGAAACATTCTCACTTTTCTCTGATGTTGATGACACTTTGTGTGAGGCTGCACAGACTTCAGCTGGTTACATGTTGTCTGATATGGATGATTTTGTTCCTCATCCTGTTGTTGTTAATCGAAGGGAAGTGGGTGGTGGTGATGCCTGAGACTCAGGTGAAAATCATTTGAACACTTACAACTTATAGGAGTCCAGGAGTATAAGATGTTGCAGACCACCTGCTTATTTGAGTGATTACTGTTGTTGAGTATTATTGATTATCTTTGTTTTCTTTTTTCCGGTTGGCACTTATATCTTCATGATTGTTTGTATAGAGGAGGAAGATTTGTTGTACATGATTAATTCCCCATCTATGCATTCTCTACAGCCTTCCTTTGTTTGCCCTTTTTCCTTCCCTTCTAGAATACCTGTGTGTATACTAGCACATGTGTCAGACCATTCTATGTTTTGTCAGTTACTTGTCTGGTCAGCTGGCGAGGTGTTCATTTGGCTTGGCTAGTGGCTCAATAAAATCCATTAATTACTTACCTGGAGAAGTCTTCAAGTTGCCCATTATTTACAATAAGTCATTAGACTGCATTCTCTGACACAGAAAAAAAGATTACATCGAACTAAAGATCCACAAAACATGGTATGATGCCCCCACCCATTAATGTGTCCCTCCCCAGGCATGGAGATTAGACTTATGACTACTGCAAGGGAATCTGTAGTACACCCTGCTGGGTCGTAGACCAGGTTCTAGACTTCATATCACCAGGGGCATGCCTCGACTTCCACACATACGCTAGATGAGTGTGATGCTAAGGTCAAGCAAAAAGTCACAATATCAACTTCATATTCAGTCAGGCACTCATGGCAGGGGTAAAAACCTGTTTACAGTCAGTACATTCCCATCCCAACAGCTGCACAGCTAGTGTTCAGACATATGCATAAAACCAACTGGGCCAGCTGATGCTTATTCAGGAGTAGGTTTACCCTCTGTGTAAGTAACACTTATGTACATTCCTTATGCATTCAAGGGCCATCTGCATAAAACCAACTGGGCCAGCTGATGCTTATTCAGGAGTAGGTTTACCCTCTGTGTAAGTAATACTTATGTACATTCCTTATGCATTCAAGGGCCATCTGCAGACCTACATTCTCTTATGCAAGGTGGTGTTCCCAAAAGTAACACATGAGGCAAAAGCTGCTTCCACTCATCCATTCCTGTGCAGGGGAGGCTACTCTAAGATGTCAAAAAGGTTTTTACTTATTTTATTCGAGAGAAAAATGATGCCTCTATCATCAACATGTGTTTGAAAGAGTGTGTTTGCAGTATTCAATCATGGTATCGACATATTTAAACGGCATTGGGGTGTCACAGAGTAAATCCAAAATGGTTGAGATGGCTGGGCTGATACCAACAAAAGCAGCAACTATGCATCTTAGAAAGTAGAGCAAAGAGTGGAGTGAGCAGGAAAAAACAAGGCAGAGAATGTAAGAAAACAGCAGATACGGGCGTTTGAACAAGGAAATGAATCCAGATTCCTGCCAAAAGAATGCAGAGACCCTAATGCAAGTTCCCTGTTTGTGAAATGTGTTCTCTACATTAACTAAGTCACCAATGAGTCTAAGGAATTTTAAGATTTTCAGGAAATCTAGGAACGCCACTATAAATACTTGGTGTTGCAGGTTGGGCAGACGATTGTTCCTTGTAGTGACAACAGACCTCGATAAGGACTGTCTGATTGCCCAATTGTCAAATTGAGAGTATTTAGACACCAAAATGCTGAAAAGTTTGGAGTTAACGCTTCATGACAGTCACCTCTATCCTGGGAGAAAAAAAATCAAATGGCTACGAAGCCACATTGTTTGTTACCTTCACCATCAATTCTCTTCTGTCTTCCATCATAAATACAGCCTAGTAACAGTGACCATCCAAGCGACTGATGCAGGAAAAGAAAGATCCGTGTCCTTTCAACCTCCTTTATCTGGACTAGCCATGAACATAATAGGTAAACCAGAAATATCCAATGTCACTACCCAAATGATTAAATAATTCTTACAGGTAACATTAGTAGAAAACATCCTCAACAAAAAAAACATTATATATCAAATTGAGCTCAATTTGGACTGGGCCCTGTGCAGTGACATTGAACACCTACACATCAAGTATGGGACATTTTAATGGCCCTTTAGTGTCTCTCCCCCTTCATAGGTATTGGTGCAAACTCATTCATCTTCAACATATATGAGAATAATCACAAACACAACTGTTCATGCCAAAGTACCAGTCATGGGGCTTGTACTTATAAATGAAGGGCATATAGTCCACACCTACTGATCTTTCAGACCCCACCCTTGAGCATGCCTGAAATCCAAATTCTTATATATCAATCACCTAAACAAACTTCCCGCTGTGATTGTAATTAAATTATCTCCAGAATTAAAGAAATAAACTGGCCCCTTCCCTTCCAAAATTCAGTTTAAGACGCAATGCATAGTAATGGGTTCTTTTTCCAAGGCCCCCGGTTGAAGCATGAGTGAAACAAAAAATAAATGTCCCTAAAGTAAAAACTGTCAATCAAGAGCTGTATTGATCTTTTGATTTTCGGACATTATAAACATCTTGAGTAGCAGAATCCGCAGTCCTAATTAAGGCATCTGTGAGGTGCTAATAATCTGTAACACGTTCAATAGTATACTAGTTTAGGAGACAGGTATCCCTTATTGACAAAGACTCTGGGGAGAGTCTCTGTGGTTGCAGATACCTTACTTTAAAATAGACCTTTGTGACCTGACAATAAAAAACACCCCAGGTTTGCTTATGTTCAGAAAAATAACTAAAGACCACTGGGGTTTATGTACAAGGCCCTTGCGCCACTTATGCGTCATTTTTAACATGGGAAAAGGGACGCAAAAGTGGCGCAAGGGGCTTGTAAATCTGCCCCCACTACCTCTAATGATGAATTGCCTTGTTGCTCAACATGCAGATACATTGGTGGAACCCTGCTGAGGACAACAATCTGATTCTATATTTTGTGTCTATGACGCTCAGACTCTTGCATTGTTGTCCGTTGTCTATGTCTATGTGCGTATCTAGGAGACTGGAGTGTCTGCCAGCAGGGACCGTGTTCAGAAGTGGAGAAAGCGCCGAGGGCTGAGAGCTGCGCAGCGGTGAGGCAGGCTGAAGAGTGACAGACTTCAACTGCTGTGCTCAGACCCCATTATCTTGCTGCTGCCTCCTTATTCCTGCCCTCACCTTGATCGCCCGGGAGGGGCCGAGGCGTCAGCATGAAGGGGGGCTTTGATTTCGAGGAGTGCTTGAAGGACTCTCCCCGTTTCCGAGCCGCTTTGAAGGAGGTTGACGGTGATGTGACGGGACTGGAAGTGAAACTTGAGAAGCTGGTTAAGCTACGTAGTGGCATGATTGATGCAGGCAAGACCTTTTGTGCTGCCAACAAGCAATTTATGAGTGGCATGCGGGACCTGGCACAGTATTCGAGCAAGGATGCGGTGATTGAGTCTAGCTTGACCAAGTTTTCAGACTGCCTCCAAGAAATGATCAATTATCACACAATCCTGTTTGACGAAGCTCAGAGATCCATTCAAACACAGCTCCAGATATTTATTCAGGACGATCTTCGAAAATTCAAAGATGCAAAGAAGCAGTTTGATCAGGTCAGTAAAGAAAAAGAAAACGCTCTAGTTAAACATGCCCAAGTTCAAAGAACAAAACTGCACGAGGTGGAGGAGGCAACAAACATCTTAATCGCGAAAAGAAAGTGCTTCCAGCACATAGCTTTGGACAACTTCCTTCAAATCAATGTTCTTCAGTCAAGGCGGAGGACTGAAATTTTAAAATCAATGTTGTCCTTCATGAAGGCCCATCTCGGCTTCTTCCGCCAGGGCTACGATCTCTTCAGTGAACTTGAACCGCACATGGAAGAGCTTGGTTCACAGCTTGATCGGCTTGCTGTGGATGCAGCAAAGCAGAAGAGGGACATGGAACAAAAACACTCCACTATTCAGCAGAAGGATTTCAACAACGATGATCTCGGACTTCAATACAATGTTGATACTGCTAATGGCATTGTAGTGGAAGGATATCTCTTTAAAAGGGCCACTAATGCCTTTAAAACTTGGAACAGGCGCTGGTTCTCAATACAAAACAACCAACTGGTATATCAGAAAAAAATGAAGGATAACCCCACAGTGGTTGTCGAAGATTTAGGGCTCTGCACAGTTAAACACCTTGAAGACATAGAAGGACGTTTCTGCTTTGAAGTAGTCACACCAACAAAGAGCCGCATGCTACAGGCTGACTCAGAAAAGCTGCGACAGGCATGGATTAAAGCTGTCCAAACCGGCATTGCTATAGCATATAGAGAGAAGAGTGATGAGACGGAGAAGCTGGATAAGAAATCTCCACCTTCCACAGGAAGTCTGGACTCTGGCAGCAAGGTGGAAGAAAAATTAGTTCAAGGTGAAAGTGCCTTACAGCGGATCCAGTGTATCGCTGGAAACTCGGTCTGCTGCGATTGTGGTATGGCGGATCCGCGATGGGCCAGCATCAACCTTGGAATTATCCTGTGCTTTGAGTGTTCTGGGATACACACGAGTCTTGGTGTGCACATTTCAAAAGTAAGGTCATTAACGTTAGATACATGGGAGCCTGAAGTACTAAAGCTGATGTGTGAACTGGGAAATGAAGTTATTAATCGAATATATGAAGCTAAATCGAAAACCCTTGGAGTAAAGAAGCCAGACAATGAAAGTTCAAGAGTGGAAAAGGAGGCATATATCAGAGCAAAGTACATGGAAAAGAGGTTTGTGAACCAGGACTGCGTTGCTGCACACCCTACTGATGGACAGAAAAGGCCTTATTCCCAGTGCAAGAACGAAGACCTCAGTGGTTCTGAGAAGTCCCTGGCATCACAGGATCACTTCTCAACATCTGCCAGAAGTTCAGTGAAAAGCAATGACAGTGTATTCCACTTCAGTTCAGAAGGCATTCGAGAACTTCTCGCCTCTTTTGTACCTTCAAACAGTTTGCATCAACCAGTCCTAGAAGTCGAGAAGCAAGATTCTTCAGTATTTCAGGATTCGAAAAAGTTTCATCCAGGGCTGCACCTTTATCGAGCTGCGCATGAGAAAAGCCTTCCTGATATGGCAAAAGCATTGGCACATGGCGCAGATGTTAACTGGGTGAATGCTGAGGAAAACAACGCAACACCCCTCATTCAGGCTGTGCATGGGGGCTCTTTGGTCACTTGTGAGTTCCTGCTGCAGAATGGTGCCAATGTTAATCACATGGACCTGCATGGCAGAGGACCCCTGCATCATGCAACTGTTTTAGGGCACACCGGGCAAGTCTGCTTATTTCTGAAGCGTGGGGCAAATCAGCACACCAAAGATGAAGAAGGAAAATGCCCCTTGACTATTGCACTTGAAGCTGCAAATGCTGATATTGTAACCCTGTTGCGAGTGGCAAGAATGAATGAGGAGATGCAGGAATCTGAAGGACTACATGGACAGCCAGGTGATGAGACCTACCAGGGCGTAATCCGTGATTTTTCACACATGGCATCCAATAATCCTGAGAAATTAAACCGTTTCCAGATGTCCGATACACCAAAGTTTTCAAAGATGTAGAGGAGAAAAGTGCACCCTTATCCTCACCCACACCTGGTGCTTCCTGAGTAAAGTGCCTGGTCCCTGGCTCTTTGCCTGACTTGGGAACATTAGTTTAAGTACCGAACAGTCTGGAACCTCCTACAGAATTTGATTGACACACTGAATATAGGGTCCTTTATATACAGAAAGACACCACAGGGCACCAGAAATATGGATACCTCAGCATCCAGTCTAGCAAAGTGCTCCTTGGTTCAAATGTATCAAGTTACCACATGTTCCTACTGTCATGTATTTCACCTTGTGGTACCTCAGCGGAAGGATACACAGATTTGAAGTCTTCTCATTGTAAATCCTAAGTGAAGCAGATGCCATGCTATGTAGTGTATGTCAATTCTGGTGTCTGTTTTCCATGTAAAACACACACCTGTGCATGTTCTAAAATTGTTTATACTGTTATTATAGACGGCAGCTTTTGAATATCTAATTGTAGTTGTCATGTCCTAGTCAACAATGACTAGCTTGCCATTTCAATTTCTTAGTTTCAATAATAGAGGTATCAGTTTTAAAAGATACACTTGGCACATGGTAAATGGGCACCATGTAGCGTTCTCGTTTATGAATTTATTTACCCATTTTTTTAATTCTTTAATATTGTGAACGGTATGGAAAGTACGAGGTTTTCAGAATCCTTGCTAGCATCTTACTTGGATATAATGAATGTAATTCTTGGAACCAAATCAAGAAATTGCCAGGTGCATGTATATCCAAATAGTGCAAATTCAATTGAGTCACTTATCAGGTGCACATACATTCTAGTTCATCTGTACAGTGCTCATTGTAACATATTCGATTTTTCCCAAAACATTGCACTCCATGCACCTTCTCTTGAAGCATCTCTAGTAGCAACAGCCTTTCTTCGTACCAATGTCATTTTGTTCGCCCATTAAATGCAAGTCAAGTCTTACACAAAAAAATGTAAATAAATTAGAACTGAATTTTACCATTTTTAAAAAGGTATAGCAAGGTTCTTCCAACTCGAAGGGAAATGTTATGCAAACAAATGTATGTAAATAGTTTACTTCTTGAAGAGACCGAAATAAATAAAAACTTTTTGTTTTGAAACAGTAATTTCCAAAAATAATATTAATTTATTAAGTTCAAACTGGTAATTATGAGCCTTTATGTGGTATACGATTTGCAAAGAGTGGCGAGTTTCGTGTTGATTTCTACACTTTTAAAGCACTTAGGCATAGTTAATTCGCTGCATGAATTTGGGGGTGGTCAATATCCCCCTCATTGACAAGAAAACTATGCAGCGTTGCGCCGCAAGCCATTTTGCTGCGCAGAGCTGCATAATTTGGATGCATTGTGTTGACAACAATGCAATGCAGGCGTGTGCTTTCCCCTACGCTGGCACACAATTGGCTGCCTTGCGCCAGCGTAGGCACCCTTGAGTCATTTTTCAGGGATGGCTCCATTGTGGGGATGATAGTTTTTGTGCAGGAAGCCCAAAAACAATCAGTGATGACATGCCCTCTTTCTATGCATGCTGTAGAATACAGCATGCATAGAAAGAGAAAGATTGAGGAGAAATAGAAGTATTTATCCTCTTGCACCACTACTACCCCTTCCCTAGTGAGGCATAGGGTTCTGATGCATTCCCAGCTTTTCAAAACATTGTAAATCTAGGAATGTGTCAAGTTGCATGGATGTTGCGTGGGAACATCCACAACAACACCCATGGAATGCCGCTTTCACCCGGAGTAATGTGTGAAAGGAACTCATATTTACAAGGTCATGAAAAATCACACTGGGTAACTTTACGTGGCTTGTATATATGGGCAGTACAAAAGGGGGTGGTAATAGACGGAGCATCTGAACTAATCAAACACTCACACCCAGTCAAAAGATCTGGGTTTAATCCATCACCGTTCTTTAGCCCACTCTGCCACCCCAGTTCAGACATGGTTATATGCAAATCAGTCTGACCCTGTGCCTCATGGGAACAGTCCAGCCCGAACTGCCAAGACATGCCTTCCCTGGACCGGACACAAGCTTCCGAGGACCGGTTTCTGGCATTCCAGCCGTCTTCAGCCCCAGCTTGCTTGAATCCAGTGGCAAAGTGAGCAAGGGACTCACGTCTGAGCATACCCTGCCACACTTATGGCGGCCAAAAGCGGTACAAAAGGGGGTGGTAATGGACGGAGCATCTGAACTAATCAAACACTCACACCCAGTCAAAAGATCTGGGTTTAATCCATCACCGTTCTTTAGCCCACTCTGCCACCCCAGTTCAGACATGGCTATATGCAAATCAGTCTGACCCTGTGCCTCATGGGAACAGTCCAACTTGAACTGCCAAGCCATGCCTTCCCTGGACCGGACACAAGCTTCCGAGGACCGTGTATATATGGGCAGGCACACTGTGCCGCCGGTGTGTTAAAAAAAGTGACGCACCAGTGGCGCAATGGCCTTGTAAATGAGGCCCTATGTTTGCAGTGTCTTGTGTACTCTTGTGGATTATACATTGAAATCTTAATCATGTGTCTTCCCTTTAAGGAAAGAAAGCTTTGCAAGTAAAGAATATTCGTCACAGTTTTATTTAAAAAAAAATGTATCTGAAGAACCTATGATCAAGCCAAATGTGGTATTCAGAATGCATCCACTCACACAAAAAACCCTACTGCCACAAACACCTTTGTGCACATGTACATGTAGGATCAAGCACTGTGTACACGGTTGCCAAGCTAAGTGGGCATCACAGGCTGAATGCAGGAAGGATACAAGGATTTTTTAGCACTCACTCCAGGAAACATAGGGCCTCATTAATATGCCCATTGTGGTGCCGGTGCACCACTATTTTAGAAGCACGAGTGGTGCAGAGTGCCTGCCCATATTTACAAGGCTGCATAAAGACACCCTGCATGACTTTTCATGACCTTGTAAATATGGGACCATTTTACTCATTACTCTGAGTGAAAAGGGGGTTCCATGGGTGCTGCTGCGGGTGTTCCCAAGCAACATCATGGAACCTGACACATTCACAGATTTACAAAATGTTGTAAACCTGGGAATGCGTCAGAATCCTATGACTCCCCTGGGGTGGAGCATAAGTGGCACAAAGAGGAGAAATACTTTTATTTCTCCTCGTTTGTTGCTCTTTCTATGTGTGTTGCATTCTGCAGCATACATAGAGTACCAACTCGCCTTTAATGATTTTTATATGCAGGGAGGTGTCCATTCTTGCACATAAACAATCATCCCAGCAACGCAGGCACCCTTACACCATGGTGTCCAAGTTGGTGTACGGCTGCTGTTTGTGCACCAGCGCAAGGCAGGACAGGAATGTGCCGCATCTTGTAGATACAATGCATTCCTGCTCTTTTATTTTGACTCACGGCAGCACTGCAGGAATACTTGCTATGCTGCTGTGCATCAGAATTTAGTAAATGAGGCCCACAGGGAAGTTTTTGAGCTAATGCCCCCCACTTATACCGGAAAATTGCATCATTTCATCTATCAGTAATTTGGCTCCACCACCCAGTGGCTCCTTTCTTCTAGTGCCATTTTATGAAAGCACTGGCCCTGTCAACATAAGGAAAATGCAGGAACTGGTCTGAGGGAGGAAGTACAATCTTCCTGAGGCAGGGAACAATAGGAATGCTGAACTGTGAACATCAAAAAACATTATTCACATTACTAGTATGTTGCTATAATACTCAGCAGTTCTTCCTAAATGTAGCAATATTAGAACTGATAAAAAGTAGGCCTGGGCGAAGCACTACGCTACGCTCGCGGAGTTTGCAAAGTTTGCGCAACTTCGCACTACGCGAGCTGCACGTAGCACAGTGCGAACATGTGTAGTGCAGCGCAGCGTAGTGCAGCGCTCATTTTTTGCTTGTTCGCTGTCCTGAACGTCATGTTCACGACCGCGAGCAAGCAAAATTACATCCCGGCGAGATTCTCAACGCAGGGAGGTTAGGTTTCTCATTGTGAGTGGTTGTGCATGCTCGCGACCGCTCTCAATGAGAAACTACCAGTTCGCCTTGAGAAAGCTGCAGCTCGAGTAATAATTTACTCGAGCAGCAGAAAACTACAGCTCGCACTGTGCAAGATGCCGTTTTCAATGATTGCACAGTGCCGGATGCTTGTCCGCACTGTGCAATCATTGAAAACGCATCTTGCGAACATGCTACTACGCAGCTCGCGTAGTGCTACGTGAAGTTCACGTAGTGTGAAGTGCACTTCACGTAGCTTCGCGTAGCGCTACTACGCGAACTACGCCCACCCTTAATTAAAAAGCACAAACATCATTCAGTGGTGCATGGGGTAACCATGGTCCCTATTCTGCTTCTCGCACCCTTATGGTTATCTCTCATCTCAGAGCAGTGCCAGCCTAATAACGTATAGAAATGCATTGACTGACTTGATGTTTCCTTTCCAAAGTATTTGATGAATGAATAAAAGTAGTATGGACGCAAGTTCTGCCACTGCGGGTAGGATGGGAACCACTTTTGAGTTCTGGGAGTTCCAGCTGCCTTTCTTAGCGTGCCTGTCTCCTACAGTTTTTTTACCTCTCCTCGGATATTAGAAGGCTAAAACCTCGGCACTGCAGCCTCTGTGGTTTAAATCAAGAAAGACTACGGGGTTAAACAGAGAAGAGAGAGGTATGACGAAGGCTGAGTGTCGTTGAAAGTGTGAATGGATGCACCAATGAGTGGGAGACAGTATGTAGGTATGAAGGAAGAGGTGTGTCGCCGCGGCTAGGGCGACTGATTTCGGAATCTGGCGATCACTGCTCGATCCTGGCACCGGCGGCAGATTAGCCCAGCACCATGTGACCCTGGGCAATAGCTTGCTTAATCTTCCCAACGGCCCCCAGTGCCTAGAGACCATTAGGGGTGATTTTGCGCTTTACAAATGTGGATTATTATGTAGGTCTTGTGATATTGGCGGGAATGTCTGCATATGTGATAGTGAGGGGTATTTATGTGTGAGGCACATAGATTGTGTATGTGCCAGTGCTTGAAATAGGCAGAGCTTGTGTTACTGATGGGAGAGGAGTGTGAATGCACCTTTATGGAGGGGGTGTGTGCATATGTCAGTATTTATTTGTTCGCGTTTGTGTGTTGAGAACACACAATAGAGAGGGGTGTGCTCATTTGGCAGTACTCATGGAATTCGCATGTGTTGAAAAGCAAGGGGACATTGAGAAGCTGAAGAACATGCACTTGACAGCAAGAGTAGTTTGTGAAGCAGTGTCTGTGAAAGAGTATAGACGTTGTGAGTGTATGTGTCAATGAGGGTGAGATGTATGCATGTGACAGGGTGGAGTCAGATATGTGTATAGGACATTAAGGTGCACATGTGTAATAACAGGCAGGGTGGTGGTGTGTTCACAGAGCAATGAGGGAAAGAGAGGTGTGTGGTTTAAAGGGAGAGCTGTGTGACTAAGGACCAGGAGAACACAAAGGTGAATGAACTGGGAAGTTGAAATACAAAGGTACAGGGATGTAGGCCATGAGTGCACAATGATGGAAGGGCCCAACCCGCTGGTGATTTGACCATGCTGCACAGTATTTCCTATACAATATCACCAAGGTACCACCTCAGTGCACATAACAAAAAATAATACACAAAAACATTTTTTGCAAAAGCTCTTTTACGTTGTAATACCACTTATGAACAGTTTCACATGTACAATATTTACCAGGTACCATCAAGTAATGGGCCCACAGAGCAAAACTTGGATGAAAAAAAGATTTGCACAATTTTTTTACATATTTGGCATTAACTTTACAGTGACATTGAATGTGTCTAATCAAAGCCCAAAATCATTTTAGCAGTTCCTGATTTTAAAGATGTTCCTTTTTCTGAAGCAGAAATTGATTATTTCTCCATTAAGACCTATGGTCACTGAAGGGAGCTTAAATTGACTATCAGAGATTAATATGTCAACTCAACAAAATGCCACTGGTTCCTCTGGGGTGACAGTCCAACAGTTTTGTCTGTTTATCTGCTGTGGAGTCCTGAGTGCTGGGAAAACTGTGTGAACTTGTAGCTAGGAAATCGAACAAGAATACAAGAGCCAGATGTGAGAAGGTGGGTTGGTATATACTGTCCACTAGTTAAAGTGGGCACCTTGTACCAGGCCACTCGATCCTTATGATGTATGACTTCAAAGATAACATTTTGAAAGCTATCCTAGTTGTAGCTGTGAGGAGCAGCCTTCAGGCTTAATCTTGAAGGAATTTAAAGCAGCTTGTTTTACCAGAAAGTCACCTCCTGAATGACTAAATGAAAGGAGAACCACACATTAGTTATTTAAAAATATGTATTTATTAATATAACTATCTCTACTAATTTCTACACGAGTTTAGAACATGAAGCGCACAATACTGTAACAATAGAACATTCGTAAGTAGCAAAATACACATCGGGTTCCGGGGGAGACCAAACCATATACTAAAAAAAGGTATAGCAATCATGACTGCAATATACACAGTGCCTACAGCACATAGAATTGCTGGGACCTCAAGGAACCACCCAGAGGAGTGACACAGGGAGCCCAGGGTGGACGTGTTCAGTGAGACAACACAACAGCGTGCTCCGTCCAACTCTTTGGGAAAGT
This sequence comes from Lissotriton vulgaris, assembly GCF_964263255.1. NCBI lineage: Eukaryota > Metazoa > Chordata > Amphibia > Caudata > Salamandridae > Lissotriton > Lissotriton vulgaris. Next base: position 821,787,775 of record NC_141691.1, on the reverse strand, counting down.
CGCTGTTGGAAAGTTAGAGTTTAAAGACACTTCTATGCGGACTTCAAGCAAACCCTTTGGAACATAGGAGGTTCTAAGGCCAACCCAGTGAGTACCGAAGTACCTGTGTTACCTATCCCAGAGGAGCCGGGTGCATAAGAGTCAAGTGTGTCGGAAACCTTTGTCGATTCCAATGGAGAGCTTCAAAGAAGTACTGCTGCCAGGATGGCGAAGAGCATCCGGTGGAATCCAAGCCTAGATTCGTGGTGAGAGGAACCTGAAAGCAGAGGGGACAGAGTCTGGGCCACGGCAAGTGACCATGGACTCGGTAGTCTAATGCATACCGATGTCGGGTGCTTTAGGTGCGAAGAAGGGATGCTTGACTCTGCAGCCACGGGGACCAGGAGATGTCGAAGATGACCAGGATCTGGAGGTGAACTGTCCAAAGAAGGCTGTCGAGTGCTGAGGGGTTGATGTCCAGCTGGAGCACCAACAAGCCTTGACAAATGCAACCAACGTGGTCAGAGGAAACAGGTTACAGTATGAACCAGCAAGGTCTAGGGGACTCTCCAAGCGATGGAGAGTCAGGGCACATCTGGAGCAACCAGGTAAGCCCAAGAACAAACAAGGTGACCCTCGCCAGGACCCACAGGCCAACGGACCAGGGGTCCCAAGGAGACCTCAAGCAAGTTTAGAAACCACCAACCCACTGAGCACTCGGTGAGTGGCGGCCGGATATCTTTGGAGCAAATACTGCTCAGGGTCAGGACTACACGAGTCCAATGCACAGGTTCAGGGATCGACAAAATATACGGGGTGCACAGGAGTTCGGGTTGCACAGCCCCCTCAAGGGATACTAGTCTCAGAATCGCTGAGAGGTCATATCTACCTCATGGACTTTCTGGAACCCACCTCCTGTGTTGCTGAAATATTCAGAGTCCGCAGGAGCACTGGAGAAGCAAACTGGTTAGATGTGTTTAGGTGGCTGCTGCTGCAGGGGAGTAACTCCTTCACTCCAAGGGAGATTCTTCTGTCATACAATCGATGTGCAGGCTGTCAAGGTACTTGGTTTCTTCTTAGCAGAATGTTGTCCAGGTAAAATCTAAAGTCCTGTAGTCAGGTAACCTACTTAATACCCATGGGAAGGGGTTGGACGGATTCTGTGGACCCTCCTAGGGGAGGGGCAGGACAGAGGGGTGGCTACACCTATGTCCTTTGTCTAATTGTGCGTCAGAGCAGGAGTCAATGGCTCCCAGAACTGGTTTGAGCTGGACTATGCACAGGGGCACTTATTGTGCCCCCAGGGCAGACTTTTTGGCACTCTCAGAGGGTACCCACCCAGCCCCAATACACTAAATCCTGTCTGGGAGGTGGTCACACCTCCTTCTGACAGGATTCCTATTGTCATGCCTTCCTCTGCTTGAGCTTGGCTCAGCAGCAGGAGAGCAGAATCGTGTCTGTGGCTGACATTTTGTGCTGCCCAGGTCGTGAAAGCTGGCACCGGGAAGACCAGTGACCCATAGTAGTGGTTCTAGAAGGGTGGAATCATACCTCCCACACCAGTTACTGGTGTGGAGGTATGATTCCAAGGTGTTCGACAACAAACACAACGTTTCCAAGCAGCCGTTTTAAAGTCAGCATTTACCGCGAGGTTATAATGCACTTAAACATATATGTTTAGTTGCATCACAGACAACCTAGGGGAATGGTCTCTGAAGGCTACAGTGGGGCTCTGCTCATGCAGGGATACCTTCTCATGTCAAACCCAGCACACTGTCTTCAGGATTGATGAGGCCTGCCATAGGGATGACTGATAGCTTTTTAAGTGTAGTGATTTAGATAGATATAGTGAATCTATATCTCAGCATGTGGTGCAAGAACCATCTTACACAGTCTGCAGTAGTAGGCCTATCGTGTCATTTTGAATGGCCTCTCAGGAGTGGCATAATACATGCTGCAACCCATGGGAGGCCTCTGAGGTACCTATGCCCTGGGTACATGTAGTACGATATACTAGGAACTGATAAGGGTACCTCAGTAGCCAATCTGGAGTGTACCTAAAGTACATATACAACATTTTAAGGGAGAAAGCAGATAGACTGGGGTCCTGTATAGCAGGATACTAGTCAGAATAGTCAAAAACAGATGTACATCAGCAAAAAGCGGGGCTATTCATAAGAAGCCAATCCTACTTTCCTACATATTCCCCCCAAACGTAAGGACATTAAGCTAACCTTGACAAGTTGAGTCTTCATGTTCCATGTGGAAATATCTGGAGAGTCCGTCTGCATTGGCATGGTAACTCCCAGGTCTATGTTCCACTGTATAGTCCATCCCCTGTAGGGAAATGGACCACCTCAAAAGTTTGGGGGTTTCACCCATCATCTGTTTTAGCCGTAATAGGGGCTTATGGTATGTCTGAACAATGAAGTGAGTTCCAAACAAGTATGACCTCAGCTTCTTCAGAGCCCAAACCACAGCAAAGGCTTCCCTCTCAATAGCTTACCAACATTTCTCTCCGGGGGTCAGCCTTCAGCTTATTAAAGCTCCTGGCTGAGCCTGACCCACTGCATTAAGTTGTGATAACACAACCCCTACCCCCAGCTCAGATGCATCAGTTTGAACAATGAATTGTTTGGAATAGTCAGGACTTTGCAGAACGGGAACAGTGCACATGTCTTGCTTCAGGTCATCAAATGCCTTTTGACAGTTAACTGTCCACTGAAATTTCTTAGGCCTTCTTTTGGAAGTTAGGTCATTCAAAGGGGTCACTATGGATCTATATCCTTTGACAAACCTCCTGTAGTACCCAGTTAGGCCCAAGAAAGTTATAACCTGAGTCTGGGTAGGAGGAGAAACCCAATCCATTATGGTTTGAATGTTTCTCTGTAATGGTTGAACCTGGCCTCCACCCACAAGGTGGTGCAGGTACACAACCTTACTCTGCCCTACCTGGCACTTGGTGGCCTTGATAATGAGGCCTGCCTTTTGCAGGGCCTCCAGAACATTTCTCAGGTGGACCAGGTGATCCTCCCAGGTGGAGCTAAAGACAGCAATATCATCTAGATAAGCAGCACTAAAGGCTTCCAGTCCTGTGAGAAATCGGCCTTTGAAATGTGGCAGGTGCATTCATCAATTCAAAAGGCATCACCACAAATTGGTAGTGCCCAATAGGTGCTGAGAATGCTATTTTTGGTTTAGCTTCCTCAGCTAATCTGATTTGCCAGTAAACAGCTGTCAGATCAAATGTACTTAAGAATTTGTCAGAGGACAAAGTGTCAAGTTAATCTGCCCTTGGAATTGGATGAAATAGGTTGTTAAACAAATGTTTGGCAACACCTAGCCAGTAAATCCTAAGTGTGCATAGTTTATTTTACATTATTTTTCAATTTCAAAACATTGTGCATCATAACATTCCATCATATCCTCAAAAGCGACATAGATATAACACATTTGTCACCAACAATACATGTAAATCAAAACCACAAAATACTCAATAAACACATATACAAAACATAAACACCATATGAAATGTCAATTGCCTCGAAACATTTTTAGAGGACACCAGTCCTGGTGTAACAGATGAACGAACAGGCGGACACATCCTAGTTCAAAAAGATAAGAAGAGCTTTAACCTCGAGACAGTGTATCCATATCTGGAAGAAGATTTCTACTCAAGATCAGATTCTACTAGATATTTAACAACCTACCAAGACAGATCGAGGACAAAATTCCTAACCTTCTCTGATACATCGTCCTCCAAATCAACAGGGTATTCTGACCCAGGAGATGGACTATCAAACAGGAATCAACAAAAGAGGCCTTTTTTAGGACAGGGCCAACAACAACGGTGGAGCAGATTCAAACCCCAACAATGGGAAATGACAATGCGCAGACAATACTACAAGTCCTAAATAAATCGGCCATTATACATCTTTCTAATAGAGCCCTCTCTAAGGTTGAAACTGAGGTGTTAGAGCTGGGTCTGTCCTTTGTCCCAGGAGACATTATGGACTTCACGAAAGTCAAACTTCAAGTGATGGAATTTTTCTGGAAAATCTGTCTAAGATGGTTTTTCAAGGATACACAAAACCAAGCTCACATGGAGGCGTCTGGTCTAAGAAACATATCCTTTTTTTGTCCTCCTTCTCACAATATCAGAATCAGAGTACTCGGTAGAAAAACATCCTCGGACACCCCACCTGTGCTTTTTACCGAAGGTACATAAGGATGCGGCTACACCTCAGGGGCGCCCGATAGTGTCGGGGTGTGACTCAATCCTGGATTCAAAATCAAAATTTGTTGATGTGTTCCTTAAACCATTCCTGCTCGAAGTCCCATCGTATTTGCGGGATACCATGAAGTTTATTAACAAAGTGGAAGGTTTTGTATTTGACCCTCGTGACAATGGATGTCGCATCTTTATACACTCAAATTCCTCAAAAAGATGGATTGGATGCCATTTATTTATACCTGGAAACAAGACCTCAGCCACATAGAGTGCCAACTGAGCTGATCATAAAACTAGTGTCTGTAGAACTCAAGAGAATTTTTTTTAAATTTGAAGAAGAGCTGCCCCTGCAGTTGAAGGGTACTGCCATGGGTTGTCTCTTAGCTCCAGAAATGGCTGTGTTGTATATGGCCCAATATGAGAAAAAGTATGTGTATCATGACAATCCGTTCAGTGCCCACATCAAACAGTGGCTAAGGTACATTGATGATGTGTGTTGCATCTGGGAAGGACCTATTCCTGCTTTAAAGGAATTCCATAAGTGGCTCAACAGCCAAAGCCCTGACATCAAGTTCCGTCTGACATATGATTCAAAAGCTTTATCATTTCTGGATGTGGAGATGAAATACACACCTGAGGGATTAATGTCTACTCTGCAGCAAAAAACAAAAATCCCCTACACAGCGCATTGTCTGCTTCTCCACATTTGAACCACATACTCATCCAGTACAGAAAATCATTCGTAATAACTGGCACCTTGTTGAGGGAGCAATTCCAAATGTAGGACCACCGCTCTTTGCTCTAAAAAAGAAACGGCGTATTGGCCAGCAGATCATTAGCACATCAACAACTCAAAAGAAAGACAATCAAAGCACTTTGTTTAATCTTCAACCAGTACAAGGTCACCACAAATGTGGGGCCTGTTCAGCCTGTGGATCAACAATTGAGGGGACACACTTCACAGATGTCAAAAAATGTCGTCGACATAATGAGTTCACTAATTGCAAATCAAAGTATGTGATTTATGCAATCATCTGTCCTTGCCAAAAGGTGTATGTGAGCAAAACCTCACAAGAGGTATGACAAGGGATAATCCAACACCGCTCACGCATTAAGAATAAAGTAATGACTGCCCCGCTTGTGAATCATTTTATACAAATGAACCATACCCCGAGCGAATTCAAATGGACAATCTTGGCAATAATAAAATCCTCACCAAGAGGCTGCGATCCAGCACTTCGGCTATCACAAAAGGAGGCATTCCTTATAATGAAGTTTGATACGGTGATCCGGGGCCTCAATGAACTGTCTGAACTAAGTAACTTGTAAAATAAACTACAATACCCACAGTTCACTGCGGCGTGCAATCCAGCCTGCTTCTTATCAAGAGCACTCTCTCCAAAATCTCTTGCATAGATTGTGCTAGCTGAGCAGCAGAAAGGTAATGGCAGTGAAAGGATTGAAGTTCCATGATAAAGAGGCAAGTGAAACGGGCATGTTGAACGCGTTCACAAATTTTCAAACTCCCACGCGGTTCGGGCGCGGAGGGCTGCACGCGCTACATGTGGCGGTTCATCCACGGTATAACAGCTTCGAAGAGGTTCCTTGAAATGTAATATAAGCGTATTTTTCCCTCTAGGGCTCGGGTTGAGACAAACAATATGCAAGCCCGACATAGGAATTAAAAGCCTCACGAACATAACAGGCGATAATGAGGTAGGCTGACGGACCTCGTCACCACTCTTCATACAAGACTTTTTAATAAATATCGGCTTTTGTGCATGGAATTTAATTTGATTGCTCTTTACTTATTAGGGCCTCCTTTCACACATAATCCTTGAATATTCCACCATGCTGATTATTCAGAAAGAGATTTTGAGTACGGAAAAATTACAACTTCCCTGTGAGGTACGATTGTAAATTCCATTTGCCACAGACACACTCTGAATAATGCAATTTCAGGACATGCCCGTGTTGATTCCTCCACACTATATGGATTTTGCTAGATCACAGTTAGAATATAAGGGTCTCACAACCTTTTGACACCAATCCTGTTTCATTGTCTTTATTTTTCACAGTTAAAGTTATTTCCGGTCCACGTCCTGAGGAGAACCCTGGAATCATTCTGGTTTTGAAACGTGTTGACTCTGAGCTGAAGCCAGAATAGTTATGGGGCACTTCAGGGAACTGTAAAAGAAATGTATCTCCCTATGGTGTAGCAACCCCGTTTACACAGAGTAGTCTTCAGCCCAGCAAACAGGCAGGACCTTTTGAACTAGGATATGTCCGCCTGTTCGTTCATCTGTTACACAAGGACTGGATGTTTCGAGGGAATTGACGTTTCATATGATGTTTATCTTTTATATATGTGTTTATTGAGTATTTTGTGGTTTTGATTTACATGTATTGTTGGTGACAAATGTGTTATATCTGTATCGCTTTCGAGGACATCCGGAATGTAATAATGAATAATATTTTGAAATTGAAAAATAATGTAAAATAAACTATGCACACTTAGGATTTACTGGCTAGGTGTTGCCAAACATTTGTTTAACAACCTATTTCATCCAATTCCAAGGGCAGATTAACTTGACACTTTGTCCTCTGACAAATTCTTAAGTACAATTGATCTGACAGCTGTTTACTGGCAAATCAGATTAGCTGAGGAAGCTAAACCAAAAATAGCATTCTCAGCACCTATTGGGCAAATATTTGTTTAACAACCTATTTGGTCACTTTTTCTGTTTCTTAATTTATAGCGGTCCAGGCCAGATAGGGATAGGACCCAAGCCATTCTTGTTTCACTTGGAATTGGATGAGCATCAGCCCTAGTAACTGCATTGAGTCACCTGCAGTCAACACAGAAACTCTCTTACCACCTTGGGTGTGAGGTTTTGGTACTATGACTACTGGACTAGCCTAAGGGCCTAAGGGCTATCTGAGGGCTCAATCACCCCCAGTTATAACATATTCTGGACTTCAGTCATGACACAGTCCCTGACATGATCAGGTTGCCTGTAAATCTTATTTTTAACAGGCAGACTTTCACTTGTGTCCACCTCATGTGTACACCAGGTAGTCTGACTTGAAGTCAGTGAAAACATATGCATGTACTGATTTAGGAGCTTCCTACAATCAGAATGTTGCTGTTCAGTGATGCTGCCTGCCAAGGCTACACTATCAACTGAACCCTCATCAGGGTTCTGTGAGAGGAGGTCAGGGAGTGGGCCACTCTCTTCCTCCTGTCCCTCATCAATAGCCATAAGTGAGCCCATGTGTGCTCTGTCCACATATGGCTTGAGCCTGTTCACATTGAGCACCCTGTGAGGGTTCCTGGGAATTCTAGGGTCCACCAGGTAGGTAACCTCTCCCTTCTGCTTAAGTATGATATGGGGCCCACTCCACTTGTCTTGGAGAGCTGCTTGGGCCACTGGCTCCAACACCCATACCTTTCGTCCTAGTTGATACACAGTCAAAGCAGTATTTTGGTCAGGTCAGACTTTCTGTAATTCCTGGCTAGCTTCAAGGTTTTTGCATGCCTTCTTCATGTACTCAGCCATCCTGGAGCGGAGACCAAGTACATAGCCCAGTATGTTCTGTTTAGGTGGTTTGAGGGTAGCTCCCATCCCTCCTTAACCAAACATAAGGGACCCCTAACTAAATGTCCAAACAGAAGTTCAAAAGGGCTGAAACCAACCCCCTTCTGATGAACCTCTCTGTCGGCAAAGAGAAGTCAGGGCAAAAGGATATCCCATCTATGCCTAAGCTTTTCAGGGAGACCTTTTATAATGCCCTTGAGTGTTTTGTTGAATCTCTTAACTAACCCATTGCAGTACAAGGTGATAGGGTGTGGTGAATTTGTAATTCACGCCACACTCCTTCCACATAGCAGTCAGATAACCAGACATGAAGTTTACCTCTCTATCTGATACTACCTCCTTAGGGAAACCCACTCTGGAAAATATTCCCAGGAGAGCTCTGGCCACTGTGGTAGTCCTATGGGTGATTGCCTCTGGATACCTAGTGGCATGGTCCACCACCACTAGTATAAATCTGTGCCCAGATGCAGCTGGAGGATCCATGGGACCAACAGTGTAAATCCCAACCCTCTCAAAGGGAATCCCTACCACAAGTAGTGGTATCAGGGGGGCCTTTGTAGGACCACCTACCTTACCACTGACTTGGCAAGTAGTACAGGAGCGACAAAACTCCTTTGTGTCCCCAGACATGTGAGGCCAGTGAAAGTGAGGGCCAAGCCTGTCCCAGGTCTTACTTTGGCCTAAGTGCCCTGCTAATGGGATGTCATGTGCCAGTGTTAATGGGAAGAATCTAAACTTCAGAGGCATAACCAACCTCCTGGTAACACCAGGACTGTGGTCTATACCCTCTGAATATAGAAGTCCATTATCCCAGTTGATCCTGTGGGACCTACTGGCACTCCCAGCAGCCTCAGCAGCAACTTGCTGTCTAAGGGGTTCAAGAGAGGGGCAGCTCAGCGGCTCCTGGCTCAGATCTGCCCTGGGAGGGTCCCCTGTCCCCAATAACTCAACCTGATCAGGATCAAGTTCCTCTAAGACAGTACCTTCACAGGGGCTGAGATCATCTTCGTCAAGAGGCTGATCCTCACTCGGAGGCAGGGGAAGACACTGCCTTACCCCTACTTCTCCTTCTCTTGGAAGGCATCTGGTCCATTTTTCCAGAATCCAGGGTCTGGTCAGTGGAAGACATTTTTGTCTGTGCCCTAGTCACTGCAAACACATCTGCAGAGATGCATAATAATTCACCATGTGTCCTGAGTTCCACTTCAGCCCAAGCTGAAGTCTTCAAATCATTGCACAACAAGCATTCCACAGGAAGGTCTGAGCTAACCACAACTTCACTTAGGGCCACTTACCCCTCCCTAGCTGAAATTCACAGCTGCCAAGAAATGGTCTGTCCTGACATTGCTAGCATTGGTCACTTGGTACATTTCACCAAATATGATCTATTCAGGGCCCACAAGATCTTTTGTCATCACTGCAACACTTGCTACTGTGTCCCTATATGCCATGGCTTCTTTTCCATTGACAAAAGGCTGATGTCTGTACTTGTCCAGATTACTGGTACTGACAAATAAGGAGGCAATATCCATGCCTCCATCACAGACTAAAACAGCCTGAGTTGGAATTCTGACTAGGCCAGAATCCATCTCATATCTCATGGTCAACCCTACTATAACCTTGTTCTGTGTACCACCACTTGAAACTGGGCTAGAGGGAAAAGTTGCCTTAGGGCAGTGGTGGCTGGAGTAGATTCCTTGGCCCTAGGACAATTGGCATCTTTTGTCCTGTGGGGCTTCTCTTTACAGATATGACACCGAGGTTTTTTTGCCTTTTCCCTCGTTGGATTGTGACTCCCCATCAGGTGCAGGTTTTTTGAGCCCTTGTGAAGACTCTTGGTCTTTATCCTTCTACCCACCATTATCTGAAGTTTTAGCATCTTGCTTCTTGGGGTCACCACCTTGGTTCTGAGCTTGCAGGGTGACAAATGTGTCACCCTGTTTCTGACCCATTTGTCTGCCTTCTTTCCCAATTTTAGGGGCGAGATCAGATCAGAATCAACCAGGTACTGATGCAACAACTGATTTTGGCAATTATTAGGGATCTGCTCCCTCATAATTAAATTGTACAATCCTTTAAAATCATTCACTTACTGCCAAGTAACCAGCCTTCCAGACCCTTAGCAGCACAATCTACAAAGTCAACCCAGTCCTGATTCTGTGTCTTCTGGGTGTCTCTGAACTTAATCCTGTATTTCTCAGTGGTTAAGCCAAAGCCATCAATCAGAACACTCTTCAGAACTGAATAATTGTCAGCATCCTCTTCTTTAACAGTGAGGAGCTTATCTCTACCTTTCTCAGCAAAGGAGAGCCACAAGATAGCTGCCCACTGCTCCTGAGGGACCATTTGTACCTTACAGGCCCTCTCTAGTGCAGTTATACATTTGTGGATGTCATCCCCACTCTGATAGGGAGGGTCTATCATGTTCAGGTTCCTATGATCATGAGTATACTCCTTACATCTAGGGACACTGTTGCTGCCACCATGGGACTCTAGTCCCAATCTTTTACTAGCTCTCTAGAGCTCTAAGGCTTCCTTATCTAATGCCAGTTGCTCTCTTTTGAGCCTAAGCTTGACTTTTAAAAGCTGTAGGAATTGGCACTGTCTGACATAGTTTTCCCTCTTATTAGATATGGCAATTCCTACAGAAGTACCTGAGAGTCTAGATTCTTCAGAGGGAGACCTATGTCTCCAAGGTAAACTCTGAATTGTACCAGGAGGATTAAAGACAGGGCCCTCAGGGCCTTCTCCATGCTCTTCTTGATCCTGATTTGCCAGGTTATAATCATCTTGATTCTCCTAGTCAGGGTTTGATTCTAGGTCAAAGAAGGTGAGACCTCCTAGCCTATCGTCATTCCCTGCCCCACCCCACACTACCTACTTCATCATCAGACCCTGGTGTCTTTCTGAGGTCAACTAGAAGTAATATGTCTATGAGGCATTGTGTGTTGGCACTTCTCCCTGTCCTCGTCTTCCTAGATACACACATGGCTTTCAAATCTAAAAAAGAAAGGCCATTGTACATAGTTGGCAAAGAACCGCTTGGCTCTTCTCTAGAAGACATACTAGTGTTATGTGGTGTAGACACCTACCTAACCTAGTGGAGACTAAACTCTCTTGAGTTTGAGAAAGGGTGTGCTAGACCCTTGACTTACCTAAACTTACTTATTCTAATCTCAGTATTATATGTGCCTAATACTTAGTGGTTTTCAGTTAATCAATCAATGAGATTTATCTGGTAAAACAATGCAGGCTTGAATCCCAACTGCTGCACACCAATGTGAGAAGGTGGGTTGGTATGTGCTATCCAATAGTTAAAGTAGGCACCTTGTACCAGGCCACACGACCCTTATGATGTGTGAGGTCAAAGATAACCTTTAGAAAGCTATCCTAGTGGTAGCCGTGGAGAGTAACCTTCAGGCTTACTCTTGAAGAAATGCAAAGCAGCTTATTGAACCAGAATATCACCTCCTGAATGACTAAATGAAAAGAGAACCTCACAGTAGTTTTTTATAATAACTATCTCTACTAATCTCTACATGAGATTAGAACATAAAGCACAACGATAGAACATTCATAAATAGCAAAATACACAGCAGGCTCCAGGGGGAGACCGAACCATATACAAAAAAAATGGTATAACAATCACAACTTCAATAGACACAGTGCCAAGGGCACGTAGAATCGCTGGGACCCCAATGCACTACCAAGAGGAGTGACACAGGGAGCCCACGGAGGACGGGTACAGTGAGGAACAAGCATTGGCATAGCCAATAGGTCTCGCCTTTGGGGCCTTATAAGTATTTAGTTATGCAGCACAATATCTTTGGTGCAACAACCGCAACTGTTGCATGGCTAAACACTTATAAGGTCCCAAAGGGCAACACCTATTGGCTACACCAGTGCTTGTTTGTTGACTGCCATCTTCAAGTACTAAAAACCATAGGTAGGTAGATAGATACTATAAGGGTGAGGGAGGGGTGAAAGAGAGAGACAGGGGCAATTTAGTAAGTGATGAGAGACAGCAGAAGAATAAATTGAGAGGAAGAGGCAGGTGTAAGACACTGAGAATGAAAATGTGCAAGAAGTCATGATTAAAAGGCATGCTGCCTTGAAAAACCAATAGCATTTCTGTATATAATGCATCTATGAGATCCGAAATTGATTGAGCAGTGATTTTGTGTATTCTTGAAATTACATTGGCCACGCCCCTTTGAGAGACCCAGTTTTTTCATCCTACTTAAAGCCCTGAGTACAGGTCAGTAGTAGCGTGAACCATTTGGGCAACTGATCAGTTACGTCATGGTCAGTACTGGTTGTTTTTTCCTCACTATCCCGCCAAGTGCCTATGCATGAAAGATTAAAGATCTTTACTTGGCACACCACCACCTGGTTTTCTGGGCTGCGATCCCTCCTCCCCAAACAAACACACCCTGCCTGCTTCCTGTGAACAAGAGTGAGGCACGAGGGAGTGCTGCAGTCCAGCACTAAGTGCCACCGCACAGGGGCGCAGCAACTAAACCGAGTGCTGTACACTAATTGAGGTAATCACCCAAGCACTGAGTGCCTCCACACAGGGCAGCATCCACTAAACCAAGCAATGTACAGTGATCGGGCTAATAACCCAATCACTGCTTGTCCCGACACACGGCATATCCAGTGAACGCAGTACAGGGAAATAATCTTGTCAGTACCAGTGCGGATCAGAACCCAGCACTCAACAGATCACACAGGACTGAAAAACAAGCAAACCACTAAACAGAGCACCAGCACTGAACTGAGAACGCAGCAATGAAAGAACACCAAATAGCGAACAACAGTGCAGCAACCACTGAACTGAGCAACCTGAACACCCAGCACTGAAGAGAGCACAGTGCAAAAGCAGAGAATTCAGTTCCAGGCAGAGCAACCAGCGCCGAACAGAACACTCAGTTCCGTATGCAGCAGCCCTACCAACCAACTAAGAACCAAAGAGAAAGCAGCTTCGTCACAGCACCCAGCATTGAACAGTCTGCCCAGAACTGAGCAGGACACCCAGAGTGAATAGAACACCCATCACGCCGCAGAGCAGCAAGCAAAGAAAACAGAGCCAGCCACGAAAACAGCAATAAACAGAATACTAAACACTGTGCCAATTAACCAAGAGCACACAACCATGAATCTGCAGGCAGGTTTAACGAGAGAGAAGCGGGGGTGAGTGAGCGCTGCAGCGTGGTGAATGTGATATTTAGAAACAGATGGCTGTAATTACAAACAGCTGCTGCTGTGCGCATAACCGTAAGCCTTAGGCCATGGGCGGTTACATTTGCTAGGAAAGGAGGGACATGCACCCGCCTTTACCCAATTGTGTGCTGTCTTTTAAGGAAGACGCACGCAAACACCAATAGAAATATTGATGGAAAAGTGCCACAAGCACGAGCTTGTGAAAAGTCCTGGTCAGCTGCAAGAGGTCGCTATAGAGCTGCTATAGGCTCAACCTAAAAACAACTACTTGCTCCATACAACTCTATGGGAAAGTTGCTATTGGAAAGTTAGAGTTTAAGGACACTTCCACGTGGACTTCAAGCAAACCCTTTGGAACATAGGAGGTTCTAGGGCCAATCCACCAGTGAGTACCCAAGTACCCGTGTTACCTATCCCAGAGGAGCCAGGTGCATAAAGGTCAATTGGTGTCAGAAACCTTTGTCGTTTCCAATGGAGAGCTGCAAAGAAGTACTGCTGCCAGGAAGGCGAAGAGTGTCCAGTGGAATCCAAGCCTGGATTTAAGGTGAGAGGAACCTGAAAGTTGAGGGGACAGGGTCTGGGCCATTGCAAGTGACCAGGGGCCCGGTAATGCCCACCAATGTCGGGTGCATCAGGTACGAAGAAGGGATGCTTGACTCGGCAGTAGGCCTCGGTGGTAAATTCCGTTCCGCTCACGGAATTTGGGTAATTTTGCATTCCACGGAGGAGGTGGAATAGCCACAAATTCCGCAATTAGCGGCTTCGCAGATTTTTTTGCTTGTTTGCGCTTTCAAAATGCGCGTTGGCAAGATATTTCTCCCTGAGCATTCAAATAGCATTCACAAACTGGAAAAAAGCATCATGAACGGGTGGAATAAGTAATTCCGCATGTTAGCTGAACTTTTGCGTGCTCACAGAGATTTTTTACCATTTCACAGAGCTTTGCGTAGCGCAATTGCGCAAATTCCGCCAACCCCTATTCTGCAGCCATGGGGACCAGGAGATGTCGAGGATGACCAGCATCCGGAGGTAAGCTGTCTCACAAAGGATGTCGCGTGCTGAGGCGTCTATGTCCGGCTGGAGCACCAACAAGTCTTGGCAAATGCAAACCACGCTGTCAGAGGAAACAGGTTACGGTGTAGACCAGCAAGGTCCAGGGGACTCTCCAAGCAATGGAGAGTCATGGCGTATCTGGAGCAGCCAGGTAAGTCAAAGAACAAAAAAAGTTACCCTCCCAGGGCCAACAGGCCATCGGACCAGGGGTCGCGAGGAGACTTCAAGCAAGGTTATAAAGCACCAGCCCGCAGAGCACTTGGTGAGTATCTTCAGTGCAAATACTGCTTGGGTTCAGGACTACACAGAGTCCAATGCACAGGCTTTTGAAATCGCTAAAAAGCATATGCACTTGCAAATGTACGCTGTGCACAGGGGTTCGGGTTGCACGCCCCCCACAAGGAACACTTTACTCAGAATTGCTGAGAGTTCAGATCTACCTCAGGAACCTTTAGGAACTTACCTTCGGTGTTGCTGACATCTTCGGAGTCTACAGGAGCTCTGGAGAAGCAAACCGGTCAGATGCGTTTAGGTGCCTGCTGCTGCAGGGGAGTAACTCCTTTACTCCAAGGGATTCTTCAGTCGTACAATCGACGTGCAGGGAGTCGAAGTACTTGTTTTCTTCTTAGCAGAATCTTGTCCAGGTAAAATCTAAAGTCCTGTAGCCCTACCTCCAACTCAGCTACTTAATGGTGGCCCCTGCGGGGACAGGCGAGCAAGACCACTGATTCATCGTGAGTGAAATTGCTCCCCCTCCCTCGCAGCGCTACCATTAAGTGAGGCCTGCACCTGCCCTTGCACTCTCGAGTGTTGGTGATCGAGGCCCTCCTCCACCCGCAGGTTTCCCTGCACCTGATCCCTGGTGGTCCAGTGAAACTCTGTCTCCTTCTTCTTGCTCAGCTCTTTCTCTCGTTTTCACTTGTTTTTCTGCCCTCTTCTATATTTCACCTTTCTGCACTTTTCTGCATCTCTGCTCTTTTGTGCCTTATTTCTGCTTATGTTCCCCCTTTCCTTTATCACCTTTATCCCTTATTTCCCCGCCGTTGCTGCCCCGTGGCCCCACCCCCCAGTGCTACCGGCCCATTTCAGCTCCCCTCCCAGCTCCCGCCTCCCAGCTGTCCAGCTCTCCCCGACCCCCACTTAATGGCGGCCATTGTGGGGACAAGCGAGCAAGACCACCGCCTCATTGTCAGTGAAATTGCTCCCCCTCCCTCGCATCTCCACCATTAAGTGAGGCCTGCCTCTGCCCCTGCACTCTGTAGTGTTGGTGATCGAGGCCCTCCTCCACCCACAGGTTTTCCTGTGCCTCATCCCTGGTGATCCACTGGACCTCTGTCTCCTTCCTCTTGCTCTACTGTTTCACTCATTTTCCCTTCTTTTTCTGCTTTCTTCTATTTGTCACCTTCTGCACTTTTCTGATTCTCATTTTTTTTGTGCCTTATTTTTGCCTATTTTCCTCCTTTACTTTATCTCCTTTATCACTTATTTCCCCGCCACTGCTGCCCCCGTGGTCCCTCCCCCCAGCCCGACTGGCCCAATCTTGCTCCCCTTCCCGCTCCGCATCCCAGCTGTCCAGCCCTCCCCAACCTCTACTTAATGGCCGCCGCCATGAGCCCTACAGGCCGTAGTGCTGCGCACGTCCGTTGGCCGACACGGCCCCGCCCACTTGATCACAGTGCCACACACGCAGCGGAATTTGCGCCGCGGTTAAGCAGTTAATGGCGCAGCTGTGCCGCCGCGCGCATAGGGGGCGCCGCAGGCGCACCACAGGTGCACCAAAGGCAAGCCCGTCTATGCCCGACCGCGACCAGTGCCAGGAACCCTGGACCTCCGCCCCACCAATGCTACGACCCAGTAGCACTCTGCGCACTCAACCCAGGCTGAAACAACAACTGCAAGCTAGCATCAGCAGCCGACACCCACGCACCCTGCAGCTCTCACCACTGCCGGCACACCTGCAGTACAGCCAAGAACAAGGATCCAGCACAACCCGCCCACAAGAACACAACCAAACTGAAGACCCTGCAATGCATCCTCCTCAACGTCCGATCCCTCCACAAACACACCACCGAAATCTGAGACCTCCTTGACTGCACCACCCAGGACATAGAGTTCTTCACCGAATCCTGGACCAAAACCACCTCGGGACTGGACATCGTCATCGCCATCCCCGAAGGATACAAAATCTCCAGGAAGAACCCCCCCACCCACCCGGGAGGAGGAATCGCCATCATCCACAAATCCAGCCTCCGCCTGAGCACATTCCCCAACGAACCCACAGAACTGATGGAACACCTTCACTTCAAGATATTGGCCAGTTCCACCGCCACCCTCCGAGGAACCCTCATTTACCAACCCCCTGGACCCCGCGGACCCTTCGCCAACTCCATCACGGACATCATCTCCCCACAGGTCATCACATCCACCAACTACACCCTGCTAGGGCAACCAACTGGACCCCAACAACACATCCCTCCTGGACAACCTCCACAATATTGGACTCCGCCAGATCGTGACCAAGCCCACGCACTCAGCAGGACACACCCTCGACCCCCTGTACACTACAGGAAACTCAATCACCTTCAGCCACATCACCGAACTCCCTGAATAGATGGTTCTCGGATGGCGCCAACACCTTAGCCCCCCTAAAGAAAAACAACAATACCCATGCCAAGAAAGCCAGATGGTTTACCACCGAACTTTGAGAGTCCAGACGCACTTGTCGCTGCCTCAAAAAGGCCTGGAGGAACACCAAATCCACAGGAGCCCACAACAACTTCAGAGCCGCCACCAACGCCCACCATCAACTCATCAGAGAAACAAGGAAAAAAACGATTGAAGACAGAATCTTCACCCACGGGCATAACAGCAAGGAACTCTTCAGCATCATCAAGGAGTTCGCCCAAACCCTCCAGTAAGTCTACTGAGATCCCCCCTCACAAGACCTCTGTGACAAACTCAGCACTTGTTTCCACCACAAAATCAAGAGCATCTACATCAAGATTGACAAAGACAACCAACACATTGAACCCTCACTAACCACCCGATACCCGGAAACCAGCGATTAACAACTGGACAGCCCTCACCACCGAAGACACGCTGAAGACAATGAAGTCAATCCACACAGGGGCCCCCATGGACCCCTGCCCCACCACATCTTCAACAGAGCCGCCGATACCATTGCACCCATGCTCAGCCACACCATCAACCGCTCCCTGGCGACCGCCTCATTTCCCGACGACTGGAAACACGCAGAGGACCCCACCGCTCTCAAAAACTACAGACCCATCTCCCTGCTCCATTTCCCAGTGAAAGTCATCGAGAAAGCAATCACTAGCCAACTCGCCACATTCATTGAAGAACACAACATCGTCTACTCCTTCCAATGCTGCTTCAGAATAAAACACAGTACGGAAACTGCCCTCCTCGCCATAACAGATGACATCCATACCCTACCGGATAAAGAAGAAACAGTAGCCCTCATCCTCCTCGACCTCTCAGCGGCGTTCAACACAATCTCTCACTGCACCCTAATACGCAGACTCTATGAAGCAGGAATCCAGGACAAGGCTGTAACATAAGAAGCCACAAACTTGAAGATAAAAGTTCAGGTTTTATTCAGAAGAAAGATCCCATCCACAGGTGAACATCCAGCCAGCATCAATGAAGGATTGTAACTGCCTGGTGAACAAAACATAACATTCCAGGAGATGTGCAGGAGATTCTAGTGCCTCATGACATCAGCGCAGCTATGTCATGAAGCACAGACACACAGAACCAGGATGCCACACATCTCCCTTCTAACAACAAGAACAAAATTACAAATAATATTAAAGCATAAGTCACACAGTCACGTAGTCTTTCAAATACTCAGGAGAATGAGAAACTCTTGCAGACTTGCGAGGAAGTGAAGAAGATTCATCACTAGAAGCTTGAGAATGGCGACCACGAGAAGCCTCCACAATATCATTACTAACCACCACCACCCTGTTCAAATTCCAAACCCGATGGTCTGCAGTTTTGATGGCGTTCCTAAAAACTTTGATGACACGGATAGGCTTTTTAAAGGTAGCAGAGAGGGCCTTATTGTTTTTGCAGGGATTTTTAATAAGTACCCAATCGCCCACTTTGACAGGAGTGACCTTTACAGAATTCCTTGTATCAAAAATTCTTTTTCTATTCTCAATCCTAGAAGATTCACGCACCATCCAATCATCACTGACATCATGAGAACATGGTTGTAAATCATTAACCCATGCAGGTGCTACAAGTGTATTAGGGGTACGTGATCTAAATAGTTCAAAGGGAGTCTTCCCAGTAACAGCATGGGGAGATACCCTGTAAACCTTAACCTTCTTGAAAACATCTGCCCTCCAATCTGTGCCAGCAGACTTAGCCATTCTGATGGTTTCTTTAAGAACACGGTTGAATCTCTCAACAGTACCATTTGTTTCTGGGTGGTATAGGGATGATTTTTTGTGTTTGATACCATGTTCTAACAGAAATTGTTCCATGTCCTTAGAGACTAACTGAGGACCATTATCTGTGAGAATGGTGTTAGGAATACCCTCCCTTGCAAAAAGTTTGGCCAAGAAGGCCACCACATTTTTAGTCTCAATGCCACGAGTAATGGCAATCTCTGGCCATCTGGAAAAGAAATCAACAAGGACAAGAACATACCACTCACAACCAGCTGAGACAATGGGCCCCAAAATATCTAAACCCACCTCTTTCCAGGGTGCATTCGGTCTGTCTTTAATCACCATAGGCTGGACCTTAGGTTTCGCCACCCTCTCACTAAGAGCACAGTCAATGCAATCTCTAACCTTACGCTCCACTTCCAAATCCATATTTGGCCACCAATATGACCTCCTCAAGATCTCCTTGGTTTTTGAGACTCCTAAATGTCCAATATGTGCTAAAGACATAAGCTCACCCCGAAGAGCTAGAGGTGGAACTAATCTAGTGCCTCTAAAAAGTAAGCCATCTTGTTCTGAGAGCTGATCCTTGACATGCCAAAATTTCTCGATCCCTTCATTAGACTTTGGTTTTACCTTCCACCCTGTCATTAACAGTTTAAGTACTTCCACAAGAATCAAATCTTCTTGAACCATTCTTAACCACCTCTCTTTATCAATGACAGCCTCCTCAACAACACAAACCATTTCATCATCTTCATCAAAATCTTCCTTGCTATTAGCCTCAGAAACAGGAACAAGGCGAGATAACGCATCCGCCACCTTGTTTTCCACTCCAGGTAGGTATTTCACATGAAAATCATAATCTTGCAAACCAACAACCCATTTCGTGATCCTACCTGACACAGCATCAATACCCTTTTTCTTCAAAATTTCACACAGCGGCTTGTGGTCCGTCCTAACCTCAAAGGTGGTTCCCCATAATAGGTTTTTAAGCTTCTTGACCGACCAGTAAACAGCAAGAGCTTCACGCTCAATCACCGAGTATCGAGTTTCAGCTCCTTTTAAACTCCTTGACAAAAAGAGGATGACTCTTTCAGTCCCTTCAAACCTCTGTACAAGTACCGCACCCAAACCTTTCAAACTTGCATCAGTTATCAAAATAGACTTTTCAGAAGGATCAAAACTGCTTAATTTCGGGGCAGAAGCTAATCTTTCCTTAATGACCTCAAATTCTTGCTGACATTTTTCTTCCCAAATGAATTCCACTCCTTTCTTTAACAAATACCTCATGTTGGCACACAAAGAGGCAAAATCCTTCACAAACTTGCTATAATATTCAGCAAGCCCCAAAAAACTCATCAATTCTTCCTTGTTCTGCGGGGGAGACATCTTAGAGATGGTAGAGATCAAATTCTCTTTGGGTAAAATTCCTCCTTCAGTGATTGTGTGACCTAGGTAGTCAATGGAAGTTTTTCTAAACTTGCATTTCTCAATCTTGACAGTTAAACCTGCATCACACAATCTTTCTAAGACAGCAAAAAGTCTAAAATCATGTTGGGAATTATCAATGCCAAACACCAGAATATCATCTTGATAGACTCTGACACCTTGTAAACCTTTTAGGACTTTTTCTAATGCCCTCTGAAAAACCGATGCGGCTGACACTAAGCCAAATGGTAGTCTAACGAACCTAAAAGTGCCATAAGGCGTCACAAAAGAGGTCAAATCTTTCGAATCTTCTTCCAACCTAATCTGATGGTATGCGGACCTTAGATCAATGGTGCTGAAGATTTTAGCACCTTTAAGTAGCATAAGCATGTCCGCAATCTTGGGTAAAGGATAATGATCTGTATCTACACATTTGTTAAGCTCTCTTAAATCAACACAGAGACGAAGAGAGTTGTCCGATTTCTTGGCTGCGACAATCGGGGCAACCCACTCCGTTCCCTCTACTGTTTCTATAATGCCTCCTTTGACCAGCTTCTCAAATTCATCTTTGACATGTTCTCTGACAGCTACAGGTACATTACGCACCTTGCAGCAAACAGGTACAGCATCCTTTTTCAAAATGATACGATGACAATAATCATTAAGACACCCCAAATCTTCCGAAAAAACTTTAGGAAATTTCGTTTTCAGTTCACTAGTGAAATCATGAGAAACCAGTGAAACAGTTTGAGACATGCAGGGAAAAGGCTCTTTTAGAACAATAGGAGGTGTCGAGTTTGGATCAAGCATTACGCCTAAATCCTTGAGAGCAAACCAGCTTATTATGCTATCTCCTTTTTGAGAAACATAAATTTTTGCTTTGGTCAACCTATTCTTATAATTAATCACTCCTTCAAAAACCCCAAGTAATTTAATGGGTTGCCCAGCATAACCAAAGGGCCTTATATCAGGGCGAGACAGCTCAAGTTTTTGTCCCAATTTACTCAAGAAAAATTCTTTTGCTACAATAGGGATTTTTGCTCCAGAATCAAACAAAACTTTTGTGGGAAAACCTTCTACTAGAATTTCATCACAAGGAGAATTCTTTGCTTCTTCAGCACTTACAGTCTGTATACAGATTTGACCACAATCTAGGTGCTCATCTAAATTACTTTCATTTTCAAAATCATAGAATATCTCATTCACTCTACCTTTGTAGTTTACCCCTTTACAACATGAGGTAAAGTGTCCTTTCATTTTGCACTTACCACAATAGGCTTTCCAACCTTGACATTGTCTATCCGTAGCAAAATGTCCCATTTTACCACACCTGTAACATTTTACTTGGGAGAAATCAAAACTGTTTTCTTTCTTTTTATTAGGTGTTTTGCTTGAAACGTTTTCATTCCTAGACTCCTTTTGGTGATTATCAGTTACTCTAGGAGTAGATTTTACAACATTTACTACTTCTTTAGTAGTTTTGTTCTCACCATTTTTCTTAATGACTTCAACACACTTGATAGAATGTTCTATCCTCTTTGCAATAGTAAGAACTTCTTCTAGAGAAGGTTCGTCCTTTTGCCACAATTCCTCCCTTACCTTTTCAATATAACATCCAAGCATGAATTGATCCCTTATATGTTCATCAAGACTTGCACCAAATTTACATGAGGAAGCAAGCTTCCTTAAAGCTGTAATATAATTTTCAATTGTCTCTTCTTCCATTTGTGTTCTGCGACCAAAATGATACCTTTCTAAAATTGTACTGACTCTAGGAAGGTAATGCTCATCTAATTTTGCGATACATATCTCATACTCATTTAAACTACCATCATCAAGATCAGGCAAATGATCGAATACCTCTTGTCCTTCTGCCCCCAGACAATGTAAAAGTAATGCTGTCTTTCTTTCAGCACTTAAACTAGATCCACACACCCTTGCATACCTTTCAAATACTTTGCGCCATTTTTTCCATCTAATAGGTGGATCTTTCTCTCTGGCAGAACGCAGTGGGTCAGACTCTCCCCTTTTACTCTTGGACCCTACACCTACCACTTGCAGAGTTCCCCATGGCTCCTCTTTCAGCCCGACGCTCTTCAACGTCTACATGGCTCCACTCGCCCCCATTGTCAGAACCAACGGACTAAACATTGTGTCTTACGCAGACGACACCCAACTTATCCTCTCCCTATCCAACGAGCCCAACACCGCCAGACACAACTTTCGAGAAGGCATGGAAGCCATTGCCAAATGGATGAAAAACATCTGCCTACAACTAAACACCAACAAAACAGAAGTACTCATTATGGGCCAAACCCCGATGCCTGGAGCGACAACTAGTGGCCCTCCGCCCTCCCCAAGGACCACACACGTAACCTGGGAATCATCCTGAACTCCGAGCTCAAAATGGATGGACAGTTCAACTCCGTCTCGTCTTCCTGCTACCACACCCTCCACCTCCTTCACAAGAATTTCAAATGGATCCCCATTGAACACCGAAATACCATCACTCATGCCCTGGTCACCAGTAGACTCGACTATGGCAACACACTCTACGCTGGAATAAAGAAAAACCTCACCTGCAAGCTACAGAACATCCAGAACGCCACCGCAAGACTAGTTCTCAACCTGCCAAAACACTGCCACATCTCCTAGTACCTGCGCACACTCCACTGGCTCCCCGTAAAGCTGAGAATCACTTTCAAGATACTAACCCGCGCACACAAGGCCCTCCAAGGCACCGGACCAGCATACTTGAACAGCAGACTCAAATTCCACGCACTCCAAAGGACCCTACGGTCAGCTCAGCTCTCCTACACTGTGGTCCTCTGCACCAGAAATACCTGATCGGGAGGCCGCTCCTTCTCCTTCCTCGCGGCCAAAGCATGAAACGCCCTTCCACTCCACCACAGAGCAACAACTTCAATCCCTATTTTTGCAAAAAACCTCAAAAAATGGCTCTTTGACGGACCCCCTCCTTGATGGAATGGTACCTGCACCCCCCACCCCTAGCGCCTTGAGACCCTTACAGGTGAGTAGTTGCGCTTTAACATACCCCTGATTGATTGATTGATCAGTTTGAACAATTAATTATTTGGAATAGTCAGGACTTTGCAGAATGGGAGCAGTGCACATGGCCTGCTTCAGGTCATCAAATGCCTTTTGACAGCTAACTGTCCACTGAACTTTCTTAGGCATTCTTTTGGAAATGTAGTCATTCGTAGGGTCACTATAGAACCATATCCTTTGACAGACCTCCTGTAGTACCTAGTCAGGCCCAAGAAAGCTCTGACCTGAGTCTGGGTAGTTAGAGCAACCCAATCCATTATGGTTTTAATTTTTCTCTGCAATGGTTGTACCTGGCCTTCACCCACAAGGTGACCCAGGTACACAACCTTACTCTGCCCTATCTGGCACTTGGTGACCTTAATAGTGAGGCCTGCCTATTGTAGGGCCTCTGGAACATTTCTTAGATGGACCTGGTGATCCTTACAGGTGGAGCTAAAGACAGCACTATCATCTAGATAAGCGGCACTAAAGGCTTCCAGACATGTGAGAAACCAGGCTTTGAAATGTGGCAGGTGCATTCTTCAATCCAAAAGGCATCACCACAAATTGATTGTGCCCACTAGGGGTAGAAAATGCCATTTTTGGTTTAGCTTTCTCAGCTAATCTGATTTGCCGGGAGGACCATGCAGTGTTTTTGAAGCCATACAGTGACACTGCTGTTTTGGAAAGTGGAAGTCAGAACAGACATTGCCTGTGCTAATGGATGTCTGAGTCCATGAGGTGTTCACATGCTCATTTGTGACATTACAAAGACTTTTTGTCCAGAGGGTATTGATGAAAGTGTGTTTGACTTTATATTGCCACCATGGATCTGTAAGCATTATGCACAAGAGTGAAACGCCTGAGGGTGACACTCTTTGTGGAAATTCCCATCTGACACAGCAGATTGTTGTACTTCTGAAACATCCTTCTTCCATTCTTATCATGATGTGTACTGACTCACATGTGTAGGCACTGTTTGCCCTCTCATATTGTACATGCATGTGACTGTTCTGAAGGCCCACGTTTAACCTCAGTGTGAGCCCCCCTGGCCTGCACAGTTACTGGCCATTTTACAGTGAGCCATCACTGAATGGACAGAGTAAGACATAAGTGTTGTCTGCCACCCTTTTCATCAATGAGCCATCTTAAGCCTGTGTATTGCACAAGACAGACCTTGTGAGAAGGGTGTGAGAATATAAGATCATGTCCCTAAATGTGACCTCCTTGACACAGTGAGCCATTCACAGGCCAAGGACATTAAGGGGCGTGCAGTGTTGGACACAGTGAGTCTGCCCTGACACATCATTTACAATGTAATGGCTGGCTTGCTCACTCACACACTGCATCACACATGTGGGCCTTCTTCACATTGCTTTCTGTGTTGGCATTCTGCATGTGTATGAGATGGCCAGGTACTGTGTTCATCCTCATACCTGCATGCATTTAGGTATAATTATCTTATGCTAATGTATTACGTGTCATGCTGTATGGCCTCTGCTAAACATATCTGAATAGCTGTGCTAAGTTTGTGCATGCACCTGTACTGAGACACAGTGTTACATAACCCAGTGTCACTGAAATATCCTCCTCTTGTTCCCCATGCCTGCAGCTCAAACTCTACCAGCGTAAGGCCTTATTGAGGGCCATTGCACGCAAGGTGTGGGCTCTGGGTGTCTCCAACCGATGGCACACACACTGTCACAAGAGGTGGAATGACATCTGGTGGCTGAGAAAAAACGTGACAGAGATGACGCTGGGGTTGCTCCTTCAGACTGGCAGGTTGGCGCCCAGGAGCATGACACCACTAATAGCCAGCATCTTGGCAGTGAGACAGACAGAGCCGATGAACGCTTGATGGCCCATCAGCAGCAAGTTGGGGTTGAATATTCTGTGAAGGGCGACTTTGGGTGGAAGTGACTGCTTGTATCCCAACCCTGAGCCAGTGCAGAGCTCTGTGATGTTTCTAGTGTGATGCTATGGCTTGTAAGTGGTCTCTGTGTTGAGTGCAGCTGTCATTCATTTACGCTACATGTACTTTCTCATGTATTTAATGTAATGGCCATTGACATCGCATGCTGAGATGTGGCCTTATGAAATCGGCTGCATTAGGAGTGTCATAGACATCCCCGGGCAGTGAACGGCAGTGTGCCTTATCTTAGTGTGCTTTTGTCGATGTGTGGAGTGCCTGACCTCTTAATTGTGAGAACTACACATCAGAGACTAATGTGCAACTGTAGTTGTGCTTCAAAGCACAACAGGGTGGATAGCAAGAGCTTATAGCCATTGCAAAAGGACATTTGGGAGTCTGTATCTGTGTTGTCCCCTTAAAGTGACTCCATATATGACAATGGCAACATGTTGAGATGTACATCATTTTTACCTACAGGCACGTAGGTGTGCTTACAGGACTCTGTATGTCAGGTTACATGGAGGCACGGGCAAGCTATTTGGCTGTGTGAACATCACATGGGTCATTAATGTCAAGTATGCACTTTACCATACATCTTCTGATTTTTGCATTAAGGTTGCACATGCAGACTGCACAGGGGTGTGTGCAACATGAGGGTATCATCATCTTTGTTTTGTGCTTTGCTTGCATATGCTATTTGTGAGTATGGCTCTAAACTGAACCTACGACTCTGTCTCTTGCAACATCTACCGAGGGCACAGAAAGACAGGGGATGGACACCAGTGGTGAGGCATCTTGCATGACTGCTACACATGAGCTCACTGACACTGATGTGACCAGCTCTTCGGAGGGGGACAGTAGTGCCCTTGAAGAATCACACCCAGAAACACCAACCTCAACACCATCTAACGCCAGCGGTGACTCCTAGATGTTGGCGAGCACAGGGAGTGGAAAATCTGACTCTTCTTCCACCACACATCATCCAGTGCCCACCCTCTCGGCTACTTCCACTAGTGCTGCCCGCGCCTGCAGCAGTAAGAAGGGTAGAGTGTCCTACCCCCCAGGCACTGCTGCCCCTTCCTGTCTCCCCTGCTGCCCTCAGTGTTGAGGTGGTGGACCTTTGTGCCAGCTGTGTGTGGGTCAGACTACATTCTTGAATGCCTTCCAGGAGCATGACAAGAAGTTGGCACAGGTAGTTGCATTCATGGAGGGCATTCATTCTGACGTGGATGGGCTATACAGAACTGTCCAGTCTTTGTCCTCCAAAGTGGCAGCAGCCATTCAGCTGTCGCAGACTCAGAGTCCAGCTCCATTCCCTTCGGCAACCACCCTGCCAGTGGCAACATCTGATGAGAGTGACCACACACCAGGGCCTGAGGCTTCATGTACTCCACATGCAGCACAAAACAGCAGTACCCCAAGTGGCCCAGAGCGCAGACACCATCCCCAAAACAAAAACATAGGTCCGCAAAGGCAAAAGTCCTTCAGGTGACACTCAGGGACATCAAGCCAAGAAGCAGGCCTCAGGCTCACATGCATCCAAATAAGCCCCATCCTAGGACACTCCGAAAACCTGCTCCCAAAGACAGGCAAACAGTTGCCATGCCTGCTGTGAAGCTGGTGCCTGCAAATAGTCTGCAGAAACAGCTCTCTAAGGCAGATTCACCCACAACCTCAACTCCCACACACACCCCTGTGAAGCTGGGACAGATGGGCAATGTGGGGGGTTCACCTGCTCAACAGGGGGTGGAAGGGAAAAGGCAAGGCCAGGCCATGCGTACCATCATATCCAGCAGATCACCACAGTTAGGGCCACCACCTGCACCTGATGCCCCTTTTGTGGAGAGTGTGCCTGTTGTGCTCACTCCACTTCCCACTCCTACCAAGACAGTTCTTGCCTATCGAATCCCCAAGAAGTGGCGAGGCAGCCCTTCACATTCACCCTCACACACTGCGTTTCACAGCAGCATGTCTCCACCTCCCCGTGCCACCATGCCACCCAGTACAATCAGCCCTCCAGCTCCCAAAGCCTCTGATTCCTCTACCTCAGCTGGTCTTCTCTCTCCCAGGTCCAGTCCTCCACCTGGCCCTGACAATGAACCACCTCCCAGTTTGACTGACAACCAAATCTGAGGCAAAGTTCCCCTCCCAAACCTATCTCTCCCACAGTGGGGCCTGGACTGCCCATTGTGATCCCCCGAGCTGTGTTGATTCCCATGGCAGTGTATGGTGTCACCCATTCCCTGTGCAGGTTCTCATGCACACTTGTACCTACTTTGAACTATGGACTGGCCACTGGGCTTGCTGTTTTTCACTTTGTATGCCCATTCCCAGTGCACGTTCTAATGCACACATGTACCTACTTTGAAATATTGCATGGCCACTGGCCTTGCTGTTTGTCACTTTGGATGCCATTCCCTGTGCAGGTTCACTTGCACACATGTACCTACTTTGTACTTTGGACTACCCACGGGCCTTGCTGTTTTTCACTTTGGATGCCCATTCCCTGTGCAGGTTCTCATGCACAAATGTACCTACTTTCAACTATGGACTGCCCACTGGCCTTGCTGTTTTTCACTTTGGATGCCCATTCCCTGTGCAGGTTCTCATGCACACATGTACCTACTTTGAACTATGGACTGGACTATGGCCTTGCTGTTTGTCCCTTTGAATGCCCATTCCCTGTGCAAGTTCTCATGAACACATTTACCTACTTGGAACTATGGACTGCCCACTGGCCTTGCTGTTTTTCACTTTAGATGCCCATTCCCTGTGTAGGTTGTGATGCACACATGTACCTACTTTGAACTATGGACTGCCCACTGGCCTTGCTGTTTTTCACTTTGGATGCCCATTCACTGTGTAGGTTGTGATGCACACATGTACCTACTTTGAACTATGGACTGCCCACTGGCCTTGATGTTTTTCACTTTGGATGCCCATTCCCTGTGCAGGTTCTCATGCACACATGTACCTACTTTGAACTATGGACTGGCCTATGGCCTTGCTGTTTGTCACTTTGGATGCCCATTCCCTGTGCTGGTTCTCATGCACACATGCATCTACTTTGAACTATGGACTAGCCTATGGCCTTGCTGTTATCTACTTTTGATGCCTATCTGGGTATTATGTAATAAAGACAGTTACTCCAGGTGTCTGCTTTGACAGTGTCCTTTCTAAATAAAATATTTCCTGTATGGGTATGCTTGCTTGTGACAAATGATTTGTATGCACTTTAACATTGCCAATTGCTTGTTTTGCTTTTTCTGAGTTTGCCAGTTATGAAAGGCACTTTAGTTCTTCTTGACTCTGAGGTTAGGGAGTGCAATGATGGGTGTTCGTGATGATCAACTGTTATCATACTCATCATATTGTCATGTTTACTAAATTGTACGCATGTCATGTTATGATGCAATACCACAACAGAGGCGACTTCTATCAACAGGATTACTTGTGGGGTGGCCAGGGTCTATCATATCTGTTTGATCTTTCTTGATGTGTGTACAGCAGTGTTGACGTGTGTTCATCTTGTGATGGCCTGTCTTTCTAGTTACATGGGTTCATTTGGATATGTGAACTTGAGTGGCCATACTTTGTGAATGGGCTGACATTGCCAGTAGTGTTGATGTGTGAGTGCCCCTGCAATGCCAACTGCACACATGTATGACCCAGGAGATGAGTGCCTGTTTGTTTCAACGGTCTGCAACGAGCTTCACATTAAGGGCAAATGTAGGAGTTGTAGGTTGGCACGGTGCAGTGTGTTGGTGTGTCCTTGCACTCCTGGGGGACACCTACTTGTTGTTGCTGCCAGGTGTGAGTATGCAGTGTGTGACTGCCAAGTTTGTGTTGTGTTTTGTTGATCAGCCATGTGTCTTGTCACTGTTTTTGCTCAATGTGCAAACCTGCTCAGTCACACTGACATTATTTGTGGGTCTTCTCATGCATTGCTGTCACTTGACTCATTTTTGGCTCCAGTATGGTATGTGGTATGTGGAGTCATGCCTTCCCCTATAGGTGCTTCTGATGCTTAGACATTGTGAGTGACTCTTCTGTGTGTTTGTGTACAGTGCACTCCTTACCTGTCCTCTACTGACATACACACCACTTCAATCTCATGTCTTCCACCGCATGGCTTGCCAGTCTGTGAGCCTCCCCACCACTTTATTTGTTACACTATGCTTTGTGATGCTGAACTGTGTGCAGGACCAATGTGCCACTCAGGACAGTTTTCCAATTAGTTATGTGTTATTTTCTTATACTGGTTTGCTGTCATGGTTGATATTGTGCAGTGCATATGTTTGGGCAGCACAGCCCTCTGGTCATGTTGTTTGCACTTGGGAGTCCCTGAGTTGTGCATCTGTGGGTGCTGGCTAAGCTTTATGTGTGTTTGCTGAGGTACTGCTACCCTTCCAGAGTGTGATGGTCTCTGTGTGCTGTGATGATTTGTGTTGTGGGAGTTCATGGTGTGGCACTCAGATGTGCATGCTACTGGTTTGGCTGGTGTGCACACACTGCTTGGTGTGCATGCAGTGTTGTCAGAGTATGTTGCCTTGTACTTGCTCGTTGTTTATATCCCTGATGTCCCTCTGAGTTTTCAATGTGATGGATTGGCATGTGCATCTGTTGTGTTTTTGTGGTGGATGTATACAGTGTTTGGCCTGTGTTGGCTCTTTCTACAGACAGCTGCTATGTGTGTGATGTTCTATTTGCATGACGTTGTGTGTGAGTAGCTGTTGCAGTGTGATCCATTTAGATGTGTGTTGCAGGTGTAGTGTGCAGTACTTGTGTGTATGTCACATGCAGCAAGGTGGATTCTTGTTACTGGGCTCGTTTTGAGTGCACATTGTTGGTTTGTCCCCCTATGTTTGACCTGTCACTTGTCAGGATTGTGCATGTGCATGCTTGTGGTACATTAGTGTACCTTGTTCACTTGATGAGTGGTGTGGTGTCTCTGTCTGTGTCAGCTGATTGTCCCATTAATCCCAGTTATTGTTCATGAATGATTTTTGAGGATGCACATCTTGTTTGTCTTGAGGTATGGTGTCTGTGCATTGGCCTGGAGGGACAATGTTGTTTACTCCTGTTCTGCCTTTTCACTGTTTGGCTGCCCATGTGTGGGCTTGTGGGACTTCTGTGTATGTTGGTTGTGAGATTTGTGTTTGTCTATTGTTTCTGTGTCAGCATTGGTTCAGGCATCCCTGTGATCTTTGTGGAAGCACCACAGGGAATGTGACTAGTTGTTGTTGAACTCACAGGACACCATTTTGACCATTGTGTGTGTTTCTCCCAGGTGTTGAGTGCTGCAGCTATAAGGTGGGTAGAGGATGAGTATGTGTGAAGGTCCTACCTGTGTTTGGCAGTCAAGGAGTGTGACAATGGGTCATGTGTATTGTATTGATGACATACACATGTCAAGTAAGTTTAGACAGATGTGTGGCGGGTCACTGTTTAACTTCAGACACTTCCTATCATTCCTGTGCCTATGCATGGCTTGCCTTGATGTATCCCTGAGTTGTTGCACAGATGTCACTTTGGTTTCATTTCACTCACTCTGCCACCCATGACTGATTTGAGGGCCTAAGGGAGTGTGATATGCTCATTCTCTTGCATGTGATGTGCAGATGCTATGTGGCTTACTCCATGGGTTTCCAGGACTGTCCACTTCACTTTTGTCTGGCCCATTCATTGTCCTCCATTGCTGCTGACCTATGGTATGGGTATGTTGCTGGGTGTCAGTGTTGGGTGTTTGTGAGTGACTTGACAGGCAGTGTGGACAGTTCAGTGGATGTTCATGTGCTGTGTGAGTCTTTATTTTGTGATCATACTCAGTTTGCTTCATGTGAGTGGAAGGCTGGTGTGAGAAGGAGAGTAGTCCAGTCCCTGAGCTTCAGTGCAGGGTGTTCCTCTTCACCCCCACCTTCCAAGACAGGCTCCCTTGTCCTTTGGTATGTGAGGTGCAAGGTCTGGCTACACCTGGCCAATGAATTGTAAAGGGGGGCACAGGAGGAACACACAGCATGTTCTCAAATGGGTGTGGGAAGCGTAGTGTGTGAAGGGTGGAGGTGGAGCCATGTAAATCTTTGCGGACTGCCCATGCCTGGCGCAGGCCCTGCTTACTACATTGTGCACAGGTTTTTCCGTCGTGTTCTCTACTGCAGTGATGTGACCGGGAGATTGCAGTGATTTCGCAGTTGATGGGTGCCCCGGATGCGGTGGGGTGATTTTCTGACAGGTAGGACATGTGTGGGTACACTGGGGTATATGTTGCTGTCCCTACCAGAGTGTCTGATGCGGACAGGAACCGTATGTCAGCACAGGAGTTGTGTGTTGTGGTTGTGTGTGGAGTTGTGTAT
The DNA here is from genome assembly GCF_964263255.1 of Lissotriton vulgaris. Lineage (NCBI taxonomy): Eukaryota > Metazoa > Chordata > Amphibia > Caudata > Salamandridae > Lissotriton > Lissotriton vulgaris. The sequence continues at coordinate 821,756,528 of NC_141691.1, read as the reverse complement.
TTGTGTACCTGTGGCATTGTCCGCAACGCTGCATTATTTGCTGGTAGTGGATGAGGTACAGCAGTAAAAAGGCTTGAAGAGCTGGATACATTGTGGTTTGGACCGGGTCGAGGGGACCGGGAGTCTGGTTTGGCTCTCTGCTGTCATTCGTCCGCAGCCTCTAGGTGGGTGGATTCTCTGCTACGGTGTGATGTAAGCATGGGCGGATTTTGCGGATGCACGATCCGCGGATTTTGCGGATTTGCGGATTTGCGGATCGTGGATCCGCAAAATCCGCGGATTTTGCGGATTTGCGGATCCGCGGATTTGGGGCGGGGCTTCCATGCGAGTGCACATGCCTCTTGTATGCATAAAAGGTCGGAGAAAGATCAGTTCAGCAGATGAAGAGAAAGAAGCCCCTGCCGGTCACAAGAACAGCACGGGTATTGTGCTTGTGAAAGTCAAGGATGCAAAGGCCTCTATACAGCATCACAGCTGATTTTCCACGGTAGAGTTGGGAAGAAGGCACACCTGTCCAGCCTCGACGACGCTCACAATTGTTTTTGGGCTAATGAATGAGTCACTGAATTTGAGCATCAACTAGTTTGAGCGACCATGTGTGTGTTACTATGCAATCGCCCCGAAGGGCACAGGGGTCCCTTGAGTGAGCTGTCCATCATAGTGGGTGAATGGCGGGAAGACGGTGCAAACCGCGAGTGTGTGGGCGGGGCCAAACGTGCAGGGCTTCCATGCGAGTTCACATGCCTCTTGTGTGCATAAAAGGTCAGAGAAAGATCAGTTCAGCAGATGAAGAGAAAGAAGCCCCTGGTCACAAGACCAGCACGGGTATTGCGCTTGTGAAAGTCAAGGATGCAAAAGCCTCTATCCAGCATCACAGCTGATTCTCCACGGTACATTTAGGAAAAGATTAAAGAAAGCACACCAGCCTGGCCTGTTGTAACTATTTTACGATGGCGCCGGCAAGCTGCCAGCGCCATCCTAAAATAGTTACTAAATTAGCTTCAACAGGAAGCTCTAATAGATAAAATCGAGCACCTGCTTTATTTTATCTATTAGAGCTTCCTGTTGAAGCTAACTTAGTAACTATTTTAGGATGGCGCTGGCAGCTTGCCGGCGCCATCGTAAAATAGTTACAACAGGCCAGGCTTCAACTTTTGCCCCCGGATCCGCCGCTCGCGGATTTGCGAATTCTTGGTAAATTCGCGGGAGTTCGCGAATTTACTGAAAATTCGCAAAATCCGCGAGCGGAACGGATTTTAAGCTCATACTTAGTGTGATGGACTGTTTGGGGCATTGTGATTTGTACAGCGAACGGGACATCATTCCGCACCGCAGTGGGTCTCTATTGGCTCCCTCCACCACAGTGGCAGATGCAAATTTCTGGTGGTTCACGTCACTCTGCGGCGGACGGAAAATGGGCTAGTTTGCCCATTGTAATATGGTGGGCACGAGGACCGCTGCTGGGGTGCGCAAAAGGACATTTTCCACCAGCACCGCTGTTGTGCCTCTGCCCGCCATCCTAATGAACCCCTAAATTCGAACTGGAGTGGGAATAGTAAATTATTTAAGTTTAGTGTTCAGCATAGTCTTTTTTGTCATGATATACATGATGATTGGGACTAAATATGAACTGTTTTCTTATTGTCTCAGCATGTTCCTATACCTATGAAAGGTTTAAAGGACTGCTTTTCTTGACTCTATTCTTTCTCACTTTTTCGGTTGTCTCTGGTACTGTTTACATTGCAATGCCTAGGGATTTCTTACCAAATATACTTGATATATAGCTATTGGTGGGCTCCCATACTGATTTTCATAGTCAGGTTTTCTGTTTGTTGTGTATATGAGGGATTCAGGTTTCTATAATACGCTCCTAAGTTCAACAAACGTGTGGCTGAATTTTGTAAAAATGCACCTTTTGTTGTTATTTGTTGTTGTTTAATTCTTTTCTTAAGGTAGCAACAAGGGTGTGCTTGTTGTGGGACTCAAATCGGATCAACAATGTCCGCTATTGGAGACTTATTTTCGTCTCTGTAGCATTACCATTACGGTTATACATGCAAATTGCATGTCAGGGCATATAATCTCTGGATACATGTTTTTATTACAAACATATTCTTTTGATGATAGACAGTAGTTATTGTGTTCTGTACTTGCACAATGGTGATGATTTTGCATATATCATGTAACCAAAGCACGCCCTCCTTTTACGTCTTTTTTTTTTGTCCTCATACGCCAATAAAGATATTTTCAGTATTGATTATACTGAGAATCTTTATGGAAACTCTTTCTGCAGACACCCAGTATAAATCTCACGGTAACACCATGTGAACAGTCAGCTCAGTCTCCCAATTTACCAGACCCTTAGACTGATCTTAGGGTGGATCATTCCGCAAAAAGGCCTAATCATTGGACAAAGTTGTTATAATCCATCAAGCCAAATAATACAGGGAGTCCAAAAATGCTTCCTTCTATTCCATGCCATACTATCCAAACTAAGAGTATGCCTAATTGCCCTAATCCAATCTACATATGTCGAAACAATAGTGCTCACCCACAGTTTACATATTTCCCTACGGGCTAAGACAATTAAATACAGAAATAACTTATTACTGTCTCGAGGTACATTCTCATAATTAGAAGGGATTCCAAAAAAAACTTGTTGCGTACTAACCTGTATTTCATACCCAAAGAGGGCTTTCATACCTTCTTGTATTTCAAACCAAAATTCTCTAAGTGCGGGACAGGTCATGAACATATGCAGGTCATCTGCTTTTTCCAGATTGCACTTTGGACAACAGGGAGTAGGCCCCTTCGAAAATTTGGGGAGCCTAGCTGGAGACCAATATACTCTATGGAGAGAAAACAAGCGATTCCGCTTTAAATTGGCAGGTGAGACTGTAAGATGTAGTAAATCAAAGGATACTTGCCATAAGTTCTGCAAGTCGACGTCCAGTACTTGATCCCTCCATAGCTGTTCCGGAAGGGCGAACTCTCCATCTTCTTCCTCGAGTATTGTCCAATAAAGGACTGATGTTTTGAGTGTTCTAGGTTTCTTCATTAAAAGCTCATCCAAAACAGTCTTAACACCTTTATCCCCTGTAACAGCCTGGGTCCAGCTTTTAATTTGTAAATACTTGAATTTAGATACATTCTTATCTGTAAGAACAGAAATGTCTTCCCAGCTCAAAAGGTTCCCTTCAGGCAATAACTGGCCCCATGTTCTGATATTTGCTCTCTGCAAAGCTATAGATAGTAAATCTTTAGTCCATTCAGGAGAGCCAGGAGAGTCCCATATTGGGGCGAAAGCAGAGTAATATGGGATGTTCAGCGCTCTCCTAACTCTGGTCCACACATATGCCATATCTCTAAGGACCTTTAATCGCACTTTTTTAAAGTAATGCATGTCTCCAAACTTAAACAAAAATGCATTAGATCCTCCCTGGATCTCAGATAACATATTTTGAAACATAAAGTCTGTTTCTGTCTCCCCTAGGGTGTCAAATAACCTTACTCCTGCCTTCAATAATAGGGTCCAGGCATATACTCTCAAATCCGGTGCGCATAGTCCACCCTTGATTTTCTTTCTGCTGAGCTTTTTCCATGAAATCCTTATGCCTTTAGAGGCCCAAATAAAGGAGCTCCATTTAGCTTGAATCTTAGTTAGTCTGGCTTCTTTAAAGGTAAGTGGAATGTTCTGGAATATGTATATTAATTTAGGTAGCAGCATCATTTTTACTATATTTATTCTTCCGATTAGGGTCAGAGGAAGAAATGACCAGCTTTTTAAGGATTCCGCGATTTCTTTCTCAATTTTTAAAAGATTTTTTTCTGCAAGTTGATTTATGTCCTGCGTAATTTGAATTCCCAGATATCTAATTTGGTGTTTCAAAATTGGAATGGAGTTAACATGGGTTATATTCCAGCACATACATTCTGATTTAGATTGGTTAATCAGATATCCAGAAACTTGGCCACACTTCTCTATGAGAGGAATTGATTTGATAGGGTCAATAGTGTACAGCATCAGATCGTCCGCATATAAAGCGACTTTTTTCACCCAGTTGTTATGTTTAAAGGGTAGGTTGTCTTGGTCTTGTCTGATCTTTTCTGCAAATGATTCCATATATAGATCAAAGAGCAAGGGGGAAAGCGGACACCCTTGTCTTGTCCCTCTTTGAATTTTTATAGGAGAGGATAAACTTCAGTTTATTAGCAATCTAGCTATCGGAGCTTGGTAAAATGCTGCTATTGCCCTACAGAGGTTTCTGCCTGAATTAACCCTCCTTTTACGTCTTGGACGTACTGTGCGCATGCACAAAATACTTAGGGCCCCATTAGATGGTCGGGCAGATCGCCACCGCCCACATGGTGGTGGTGATCTGCCCGAAATCCGCCCCGCCCACCACCCATTTCCCCCGCCATATTACTATGGCGGGGGACCACGGCAGACGGAAAGAGTTTAATATGGTGGCGGTGTCTCTTAGACACAGCCAACCATATTATGATGGGTGCAGTCGCTTGCAATGCCGCCACGGAAAGGCATGCGGGAATCACTTGTGGTGGCCCTTTGTGGGCCCCAAAAGATACTGGGGGGTGGGGGGTGCACATGGGGGGTACCTATGGTACCTGTCACATTGTACATTGAACTGCTTGGTGTGCATTTTTAGCATTGTGGGCCGTCGCAATGTTAAAAATACGGGAATGCACCCGCCCCTGTGGCGGGCGCATCCTAATGGTCCAAACGAGGCCCCCTCCCTTATGGCGGGTGGTTCCTTTTTGCGTCGGGATGGCGAGCGGACAAAGTCCACCCGCCATCCTAATGGACCCCCATAACTTGAACACTCTAGTGGCGGTTCAAGAACTTTATGGAATGAGAGCAGGGAGCAACACGCACATCGGTAAATTCCGCTTAACTTTTGTATGCTGCAATTAGTAACATAACAAGATTTAGACCCTTTTGGTATCATATAATTACGGTCGTATTTTTATAGCCCTTTTTCACTTTTTATTAGACTGGTTCGGAAGACGCATGTCTGAGAGGCTTGATACACTGCCTCTTCTTGTCTACCACAACGAGTTGCCTAGCTCTCCTGCTGCTAGGAGGTAAGATGGTGTAGATTATGCACGCATATTCACTTCTTTGGGCTCTTCATTCGAGTGAACTAACATTCTTTCATTTCAACTGTCACCTGGGATTGTGCCAGCAATAATCGGTTATCACCCCCTCTCTTTGACTAAATTCTCCACAGGCTTGACTTTGTTAAGTCTAGTTTTTGACATACTTTTGATAACTTTACATGCTGGCGTAGCCAATTTTCAAATTGATAACCTTATACTAATGTGACGCTTTGGATGGAGGGTTTGTAGACCAGCTCCATGTTGTGAATTTCACAATTAAGGGTCTCACTTGTTCCCATTTTGAGAACTCAATTGGGATTTTGTTTTAAATAAAATATTTGAAATATCAAATTTTTTAACTGTACAGGGTTTGTAACGTCTAAAAGTCTATATTTAGATTTTTTCTTAGCGATCATTTTGCACCTTGGTGAGAAACTCTGCATTTCTTGGATATTTATGGATTGGAGTGATATCCTCGAACCCCTTAAAATGATCAGAAAAGGGTGTTCAAATTGATTACGTTCTTTCATTTTGACACTATTTTGAGGTATTTGTTTGATTATCTGATTCTCCTTCTCCTTTTCTTTTCTTCTCTTCTTTTCTTTTTACTTCTTTGACTGAATTCAAGAGCCTTCAAGGGCTGGCTGCTTCCGCTCTTTGCATGAAGAACGGGTCATAAGGTTTTGTGATATATATTTTATTATTCTTCTTCTATAAAGACTGTAGTGTTCACATATTTAAGTATGTCTTTTATGGCTCTAAATGGGGCTAGGTCTCTATCATAGATATTCTCTTATTGGATTTGTTGCACATGTGGCACTATACACTCTTTTAAGACATTAAAGGCCCCATTACGATGGCGGGCGCGCCGGGTGGACAGTGTAACGGAAAACGGGACTGACTGTCAGAGGTGAGCGGTCCCGCTGGGCCAATTAGGATGCAATCGCCACCCTGACGGTTGCATTCAGCATCTTTTACATTGAGGCGGGCGGTGCTGTAAGCAGCACTCGCCGCAATGTAAAAGTTGCATGTTGTGCATTGGCAAGCACGAAGTGACAGGAACCTTGTGCATGCCAATGAAGGGGTGTACTATGGTTACCCCCCAAGTGCAGCCACCAAATCCGCCACCTCACCGGGGGCCCACAACGGGTCCCCAAACCATTTCCTATATGCCTTTCAATGGCAGAGTCTCCGCCATGGAAAGGCATACGCACCACATACATCATAATATAAATGGCTGTGCCTGCAAGGCACCACCACCATATAGTGTGCCTTTTCCAACCAAACGGCAATCCGACTGGCGGAAAAGAGGCAGACGGACTTTCCATCCTCAGCGGTACCCACCACCATGCTAATTTGGCGGTGGGTATATGGGGTTGTGATGGCGGGCGGATCGTAACTGAACAGCCAGCTGTGGCGATGCGCCCGCCATCGTAATGCCCCCCCTTAGAGTGATATGGAGTGTTTGACACTGGGAGATTTAAACAATATTTCCCCTGTTATTCTAAATTTCAGCTGTCCATTATATAATTTTTATCAATAGGCTTGAGAAAGTTGTCTTACAATGAAACACATGTCGGATGTATGTACGCTTCATCCAGGTTTCAACATATCAAGAACTGATCCACTTATGACTTAGACTTTGTCATACTGTTTGTCCTATAACCGCAACTGTTGTAATTAAGTTTAGTGTTTAGCACCTACTTTGACTTAATGCTAACTGGAGTGAGAATAGTAAATTAATTAAGTTTAGCGTCGTAGCACCAACCCTGACTTAATGCTAACTGGAGCAGGAATAGTAAATTAATTAAGTTTAGTGTCCAGCACCAACCCTGAATTATTATTAAAAGTATTGGGATTAGTATTTATATATATATATACGGCTTGATCATGCTCGTCACACACTTGAAATCGCCATGTTTAAATACACCTCCTCTGATCATAGTAAAAAACACCACAGTGCAAAAATAAGAAAAACTGGCGGACATCTTTGTATGGACATATATATATAACATTCCAATGGTAGTATATCCTTACTTCTCTGTGGCATGTCAAAACGGCATATACATCTGCCATAATGAGATTTCATTGATATCCACAATAGCGGGTTGGCGAAAAGTAAATGTAAAAATTAAAACACAGTATGCAATTAATTCAATACATAGTTTGTGCCACAATCTATTGCATCAATCATGTTACTAAAATCGTAACATGCTACAATATACTACCATTATGATATTCATTAACGGGACAATACAATTTTGCACACGTTCGTGTCATGTGCTACGTCATTTGCGTAAGTTCCACATTCATTGGTTCAACCAGTAGCGTCTATTGCTGCGCGCTCTCTGATTCGCTTAAACTTACCATCCCTTGTTGCTAGGTAGCAATTTAACTAACTAACGTTATCTACGGACACTTTAAAGCAAAGCCCAAGTGGGCATTAGAAGGCAACAAATACACCACGAAAAATAGAAACCAATATGATCATAAATCACCGCCCAAGTGGCCGTATCTCATAGAAACAGTCCAAATCCATTATTTACTGAGTTCTCATTCTCATTGCTCGTTGTCCGTCCGTAGAAAAAGGAAGAAGTGCCCCCATCCTGTAAAAAATTTCATAAAAATGTCTTAAAAATAAACAGATTAGAGATTTTATTATAAGCAACATACATCCATAAATGATTATTCATGTAAATGAATTGCAAATTCTTCACTCATGTTCAATCCTTTAGGAACCAGACACTCTAGATCTATAATGTAACGGGATTCTAATTTCCTCAAAGATAGTTCCTGGTTACCTCCTCTAACACCTAGATCCACACAATCAATCACTACCATCGGAACCAAAGTATCATCCTGCATATGTTTCTCATGGAAATGTCGGGCTATGGGATATTGTTTATTGTATTTCCGTATCGCCCGTAGATGTTCCAGTACTCGTTTTTTTGCCTCATGTTTCGTGCTCCCAATATACCACTTATTACAGGGACAGGTCAAAACATACACACTGTAAGGTGTGTTACATGTCAGTTTCTTTCTAATGACAAACTCTCTCGAAGAATTAGGTACTGTTAATTTCTTACAGTCCTTACTATGCCTGCATGCCTTGTAATTGCGACAACATCTGAACCCAGGTCAAGCCAGTTGGCTTTACACACATATTTGTATTTGTTTGCCTTACGCGTTTCAAGACATCAAGTCTCTCATCAGAGGCAGCTCAGATAAATGAGTTGCGGGTTGTTCCTTTTTAATTTATTCAAATTCATGCTCAATCCTAATTGATTGTTACGCCCTCAAGGGGCTGCACATAGTTCGTGACAAAGAAATTTGCATGCTGGAATTTGTAGTCCAGATGAACAACTTTATATTTTCCTTAAGTAGGTTGCGACTCACTTGTTTTTTAAAAGCACATTTTTTCCTTGGTAGGATTCCGAGTGTTCAGGCTAGCTTGTTTTGTCTGGCTCACTGCGCCGTGTCGGTCTGAACCCCATTTCAAACTGCAGCCTCTTGAAGTTTCCAAGATGGTGCATCCTGCCACGACGAGGGCCGCCGTGCAAAAAATGCTTCACCAAATGCCCTGGAGCTTTGCAGGACGCACTCGGCAACAGGCCTTCCCTTCGGTTTTCATTGACAGCTGGCCTTACACACAGATTTGTATTTGTTTGCCTTACGCGTTTCAAGACATCAAGTCTCTCATCAGAGGCAGCTTAGACAAATGAGTTGCGGGTTGTTCCTTTTTAATTTATTCAAATTCATGCTCAATCCTAATTGAATGTTACGCCCTCAAGGGGCTGCACATAGTTCGTGACAAAGAAATTTGCATGCTGGAATTTGTAGTCCAGAAGAACAACTTTATATTTTCCTTAGGTACTCACTTGTCTTTTAAAAGCACATTCTTTCCTTGGTAGGATTCCGAGTGTTCAGGCTAGCTTGTTTTGTCTGGCTCACTGCGCCGTGTCGGTCTGAACTCCGTGGGGGGCAGCAACATCCTCAAACTGATTAGGAGACCGTGGGTTGGAACTGTATCCTGACCTGTTAGCGGTACAGCAAATGGAGGCTAAACAAACTTGGTTTCTGCTCATGGGCACACTGAGGGTAAAGTAAAGATGCTTTTAAAAGAATGACACGCTGGACCTACTTAAGGGAAATAATACATTTCTGAACGGGACTATAAATCCCAGCATGCAGTATGAAGCACGAACTGAGTACGGCCCACTTAGGGCAGGGCATGTCATTAATAAAAACCAATACAACTCAATTCAGAAATGCTGGCGTGCGACTCATTTGATAAAGCGACCTTTGACAAAGAGGCAGGAGCCTCGAAACACGTTAGGTCTGAAAATTTATACCGAAGAGCAACAAATTCGAGTTCTGTCCTCTGAAGCAAACCGGATGGTGCATTTGCTGAGAGTGCGCCCCTGCACCTGTCGGGCATTTGGTGAATATATATATATATATATATATATATATATATATATATATATATATATATATATATATATATATATATATATATATATATATATATATATATATATATATATATATATATATATTCACAACACTCCCACCAACGCGGGAAATGGAGTCGCACACAGACGGTTTAAACAAGCAGGTATTTTATTCTTTAGTAGGTGAAGTCCTGACGCGTTTCGTCCAAACATTGGACTTTCTCAAAGGTCACCTCATCACACCCTCGCTGCTGCCAGTCCACAAGCAATTACCCAAGTTTTATTTATCGACCCCCAATGGTCGTGACCTTCAATGGTCATCACGTGGTTAAGGCATGCTGGATCTCGTAGTTCTGCTGGCAACAGTTATTTTTCAGCCCTCCATTAGGCGGTGTTTTATGATGTATTATGTTCCGTTTGGAATTCTCCGCTTGTTCCGTATGCTGTTGGCAGACCACTTTGAAGTCCGCTTGCAGAGTCAAGCCGATGCCGGTCATCGGCGGCAACCGCTTTCCCTTTCGCTCGTCACGACCAAACAGCAGTGGTTCAAGTCGGGAAAGCCTCTGGCGCACTTGCTGACTGTGCGTCCTCCTGCGGCCGAACCACGCCGCTAAATATTCACAACACTCCCACCAACGCGGGAAATGGAGTCGCACACAGACGGTTTAAACAAGCAGGTATTTTATTCTTTAGTAGGTGAAGTCCTGACGCGTTTCGTCCAAACATTGGACTTTCTCAAAGGTCACCTCATCACACCCTCGCTGCTGCCAGTCCACAAGCAATTACCCAAGTTTTATTTATCGACCCCCAATGGTCGTGACCTTCAATGGTCATCACGTGGTTAAGGCATGCTGGATCTCGTAGTTCTGCTGGCAACAGTTATTTTTCAGCCCTCCATTAGGCGGTGTTTTATGATGTATTATGTTCCGTTTGGAATTCTCCGCTTGTTCCGTATGCTGTTGGCAGACCACTTTGAAGTCCGCTTGCAGAGTCAAGCCGATGCCGGTCATCGGCGGCAACCGCTTTCCCTTTCGCTCGTCACGACCAAACAGCAGTGGTTCAAGTCGGGAAAGCCTCTGGCGCACTTGCTGACTGTGCGTCCTCCTGCGGCCGAACCACGCCGCTAAATATTCACAACACTCCCACCAACGCGGGAAATGGAGTCGCACACAGACGGTTTAAACAAGCAGGTATTTTATTCTTTAGTAGGTGAAGTCCTGACGCGTTTCGTCCAAACATTGGACTTTCTCAAAGGTCACCTCATCACACCCTCGCTGCTGCCAGTCCACAAGCAATTACCCAAGTTTTATTTATCGACCCCCAATGGTCGTGACCTTCAATGGTCATCACGTGGTTAAGGCATGCTGGATCTCGTAGTTCTGCTGGCAACAGTTATTTTTCAGCCCTCCATTAGGCGGTGTTTTATGATGTATTATGTTCCGTTTGGAATTCTCCGCTTGTTCCGTATGCTGTTGGCAGACCACTTTGAAGTCCGCTTGCAGAGTCAAGCCGATGCCGGTCATCGGCGGCAACCGCTTTCCCTTTCGCTCGTCACGACCAAACAGCAGTGGTTCAAGTCGGGAAAGCCTCTGGCGCACTTGCTGACTGTGCGTCCTCCTGCGGCCGAACCACGCTGCTAAATATTCACAACACTCCCACCAACGCGGGAAATGGAGTCGCACACAGACGGTTTAAACAAGCAGGTATTTTATTCTTTAGTAGGTGAAGTCCTGACGCGTTTCGTCCAAACATTGGACTTTCTCAAAGGTCACCTCATCACACCCTCGCTGCTGCCAGTCCACAAGCAATTACCCAAGTTTTATTTATCGACCCCCAATGGTCGTGACCTTCAATGGTCATCACGTGGTTAAGGCATGCTGGATCTCGTAGTTCTGCTGGCAACAGTTATTTTTCAGCCCTCCATTAGGCGGTGTTTTATGATGTATTATGTTCCGTTTGGAATTCTCCGCTTGTTCCGTATGCTGTTGGCAGACCACTTTGAAGTCCGCTTGCAGAGTCAAGCCGATGCCGGTCATCGGCGGCAACCGCTTTCCCTTTCGCTCGTCACGACCAAACAGCAGTGGTTCAAGTCGGGAAAGCCTCTGGCGCACTTGCTGACTGTGCGTCCTCCTGCGGCCGAACCACGCCGCTAAATATTCACAACACTCCCACCAACGCGGGAAATGGAGTCGCACACAGACGGTTTAAACAAGCAGGTATTTTATTCTTTAGTAGGTGAAGTCCTGACGCGTTTCGTCCAAACATTGGACTTTCTCAAAGGTCACCTCATCACACCCTCGCTGCTGCCAGTCCACAAGCAATTACCCAAGTTTTATTTATCGACCCCCAATGGTCGTGACCTTCAATGGTCATCACGTGGTTAAGGCATGCTGGATCTCGTAGTTCTGCTGGCAACAGTTATTTTTCAGCCCTCCATTAGGCGGTGTTTTATGATGTATTATGTTCCGTTTGGAATTCTCCGCTTGTTCCGTATGCTGTTGGCAGACCACTTTGAAGTCCGCTTGCAGAGTCAACCCGATGCCGGTCATCGGCGGCAACCGCTTTCCCTTTCGCTCGTCACGACCAAACAGCAGTGGTTCAAGTCGGGAAAGCCTCTGGCGCACTTGCTGACTGTGCGTCCTCCTGCGGCCGAACCACGCCGCTAAATATTCACAACACTCCCACCAACGCGGGAAATGGAGTCGCACACAGACGGTTTAAACAAGCAGGTATTTTATTCTTTAGTAGGTGAAGTCCTGACGCGTTTCGTCCAAACATTGGACTTTCTCAAAGGTCACCTCATCACACCCTCGCTGCTGCCAGTCCACAAGCAATTACCCAAGTTTTATTTATCGACCCCCAATGGTCGTGACCTTCAATGGTCATCACGTGGTTAAGGCATGCTGGATCTCGTAGTTCTGCTGGCAACAGTTATTTTTCAGCCCTCCATTAGGCGGTGTTTTATGATGTATTATGTTCCGTTTGGAATTCTCCGCTTGTTCCGTATGCTGTTGGCAGACCACTTTGAAGTCCGCTTGCAGAGTCAAGCCGATGCCGGTCATCGGCGGCAACCGCTTTCCCTTTCGCTCGTCACGACCAAACAGCAGTGGTTCAAGTCGGAAAAGCCTCTGGCGCACTTGCTGACTGTGCGTCCTCCTGCGGCCGAACCACGCCGCTAAATATTCACAACACTCCCACCAACGCGGGAAATGGAGTCGCACACAGACGGTTTAAACAAGCAGGTATTTTATTCTTTAGTAGGTGAAGTCCTGACGCGTTTCGTCCAAACATTGGACTTTCTCAAAGGTCACCTCATCACACCCTCGCTGCTGCCAGTCCACAAGCAATTACCCAAGTTTTATTTATCGACCCCCAATGGTCGTGACCTTCAATGGTCATCACGTGGTTAAGGCATGCTGGATCTCGTAGTTCTGCTGGCAAAAGTTATTTTTCAGCCCTCCATTAGGCGGTGTTTTATGATGTATTATGTTCCGTTTGGAATTCTCCGCTTGTTCCGTATGCTGTTGGCAGACCACTTTGAAGTCCGCTTGCAGAGTCAAGCCGATGCCGGTCATCGGCGGCAACCGCTTTCCCTTTCGCTCGTCACGACCAAACAGCAGTGGTTCAAGTCGGGAAAGCCTCTGGCGCACTTGCTGACTGTGCGTCCTCCTGCGGCCGAACCACGCCGCTAAATATTCACAACACTCCCACCAACGCGGGAAATGGAGTCGCACACAGACGGTTTAAACAAGCAGGTATTTTATTCTTTAGTAGGTGAAGTCCTGACGCGTTTCGTCCAAACATTGGACTTTCTCAAAGGTCACCTCATCACACCCTCGCTGCTGCCAGTCCACAAGCAATTACCCAAGTTTTATTTATCGACCCCCAATGGTCGTGACCTTCAATGGTCATCACGTGGTTAAGGCATGCTGGATCTCGTAGTTCTGCTGGCAACAGTTATTTTTCAGCCCTCCATTAGGCGGTGTTTTATGATGTATATATATATATATGTACTTCCAAAATGCTGCTCGAGTGATCCTCGGACAAACAACACAGATGCCATCGATAGTAGCAGCCGCTACTCTTTACTTCACACAGGTTCCTGATCCCACTAATTAGAAGGACACAGAGATGACACACCAGGAGATCTTTGCACAAATCCTTTATTGTGCACTCGTAGAACAAGGTCCTTGTTCTACGAGTGCACAATAAAGGATTTGTGCAAAGATCTCCTGGTGTGTCATCTCTGTGTCCTTCTAATTAGTGGGATCCGGAACCTGTGTGATATATATATATATATATATATATATCCACTCAAACGAAAAAATAATCCGGCTCTCCGCTTGGTAGTTATAAGTTGATTTATTTAGCACACTGTGATCGCCTACGCGTTTCGAACAATGGTTCCTTCTCACGGCAGCGTCATACAGTTTTCCTACTTCGCTTTCATTATTTATACATATCGGGCATGGTGATGCATTCTGGGATATGCAGTTTTATGTAATCACATTACACATTTTATATATTTTACATGTGAATAGGAGAGCGCCTAATCTCTCGGACCATCTGGTACACAGCCACTTTGAAATCAAAAAAGTAAACAATTGGCTTACAGATAAAAATAAAGGATTTGTCAAATGCCAGACTTGCAAGGCCTGCAAGATAGGAAAAAACCTCAAGAACATAAAAGATCCAGCAGGAAATACTTCACAATAAGAGAACACATCACCTGCGAAACCACATTTGTGGTATACATGCTTCAATGCTCTGTGGAAAAAGTTACATTGGAAGCACCATGTGCACCCTAAAGAAGAGAATTTTGGAGCATACAAGTGCAATCCAAAATGGGGACCATGCATATGCTATGGCAAAACACATCACCAGCCACACCGACAAAACTTGGAAGGATATTCAGTAATTTGGCCTAGCGACCATACCACAGCATGAACGTGGAGGAAATAGAAAACTAAAACTACGAAGATTGGAATCCAAATTAATCATGTGATTCAAGAAAAAACAACCTACAGGATTGAAAGGGGATGAGGAGCTTCATTTTCATCTCTGAACTAATGAATGTTATGAGGAATTGAACAATGTGCTCTACATGATGGAACAAACTTCAAACATGAGAACTAGTAAACAATGGGGTTGCTACTGCACTGCAAAGCAAAAAACTCCCCCTTTTTTGATCGATGAGAAACAAAACGGGCATCAATTGTGACTAATGTCAGGCAGTGGATGTGGTAAGGGCACTCAGCCCTAGATATAAAGACAAACTGTCCACAAACACGAACTGCCTAAAGGTTTATGCTAATAACCTTGTGTGTACAGAGTAACACTGCCTAGTCGCATTTTGACCAATGACCATAGTCAAAATATACTGCTAAGTGGGATAATATGTATTTACAGGAGTAAAACAGCTTGTAGTATGGCACTCAGCCAACAACCGTTGATACATCTCATGTGAACCAGCTATGTCAACATAACGTTAATACTGTTATTGACAGCAATTAGAATCAATTGCGAGCGAGAAAACACTGCAATCATTTTATGCAACATAAAGTTCACATGTAAAATATATAAAATGTGTAATGTGATTACATAAAATTGCATATCCCAGAATGCATCACCATGCCCGATATGTATAAATAATGAAAGCGAGGTAGGACAACTGTATGACGCTGCCGTGAGAAGGAACTTTTGTTCGAAACGCGTAGGCGATAACAGTGTGCTAAATAAATCAACTTAAAACTACCAAGCGGAGTGCCGGATTATTTTTTCGTGTGAGTGGATTAATTACGAGACCCTGTCCTGGTCTCGATTCCGGCACCAACTCGTCAGCGCTCCCTCTGCGACAGGACAGTTTGTGTTGAATATATATATATATATATATATATATTACCTACTGGCGTGTCGCCAGTAAGTATATATAGTTAGGATTATTTGTCTATGGAACTTTTGAAAATTCTATGTCTAATAACTTTGGCGTTTGTGGACGGAATCGGCTGAAATTTTCAGGAAAATGGCACATTTTGTTTCTGAGCAGCCCCTGAAAATTCGGGGGGGTTTCATCAAGGGCGGGCCGAGAAAAAAAGGGGGTCCCAAAACACGTTTTTCCCATTCATTTTTCCATAGGGCCTTTGGCCTCACTTTTAGCTCGAACGGCTGAATGGATTTGCACGAAACTTGGCAAAATTGTAGGGACTGTTAGCCCGATGTGCCTTTGCTAGGTCTCAATATATGTGCTCCAGTGGTTTTTGAGAAATTAATGTTCAAAACAAGATATATATCTGTAACAGCGCTCCGGGCTGCGCTCCGGTCCGCTTACTTTTCGCGAAACGGAACTTTGCGCGCAGAAAGCTGATTGGCTCTCCGGTGTCTGTCAACATTCTAAACAGTCCGGAGCGGCCGCTATCTTATCTCTCGGTAGGATCGAGAGAGAAGAAGAGGTGAAAAACGAAGGGGGAATTTAATGAAAGGGGGCAAGGTATACCCCTCTTGACCCCCTAGGAATGATGTTGGGGTTATTAAAGGGTCCCGTGGGGAAAATAAAAAAAAAATTATTTTTCACGGTAGAAGCGCTTCCCAGGCCGCGAACTGGGCCGCAAACTGGTAGCGAAACGGGAATTCGCCATTTTGTGTTTCGTTTTAATTAAGTTACTAGGTATAAGGGGGTGCGGGAGACGTATCCTGACCCCTTATGTTTTCTGAGGGTGGCTGAGGAGGCTCATATATGTTGATACATGTCTTCCAGCGGCTGTGCGTGAGCTTTTTTTTTTTTTTTGCTGCGTGACGTCTGTTAACGTTCGATTCGATGGAAATCAGGAAGTGTTAACCACCATTTTGTCACTGCGAGTAAATATTTTGTTATAAATGAATCCTTATTGATAAACATTGTCTGCGCCATCTTGCCTTTTTGTCCAATGCCACAATTTTGTCGTGCACGGCAGCCATTTTAGATGCCTTGACCAGACCCACTCTCTGCACGCCGTCGATTCTCAGCACAGCTCCCCACCCTCGCAAGCATCTCCCCCACGCACTGGTCACCCCCGCTCTCTCTCTCATGCATGGGCCATATACTTCCCCCCATCTGCGCTGCTCTTCCCTGAGAATCACACCCTGTGCCCGCCCGACACCTCCCTTTCACCCTATTCACTACCGCACCCTCTGACACTCCTCTTCCTCTGTGTCCGATTGTCCAGGCCGGACCCAGGCTATCACCTAGCCCTGCGGAAGTAGTTTATGGCCCCAGCTGTAGAGAATCTAGACATACCAATCCTCCCGATTCAGGCGTGAGACTACTGATTTCAGTGCTAGTCTTCCGCCTCCCGATTCCTGCAAGGAAAAACCCGGGGGCATATTACCAACAACTAGCGATAATTTTTGTCTCTAACTTGTTTAGAGACAAAAATTATCGCCGCACATCGGCGAATTTTATCGCAGATAAACCTTGCTATTAGCAAGGTTTATCGCAAATGCGATAAAAAACGGCCGCAATGCATGAATATCGCTGAAAAGTCAGCGATATTCATGCATTATCCAGCAAATGCTCTTAGCCATGTTATCCACCTTCCATTGGATAACATGGCTAAAAACTGCTCAGGGCAGGTGTTAGCTTTTGGAGATATTCGCGCTTAGCGCGAATATCTCCAAAAGTTGGTAATAGGAGATAGCGATGTTAGGGACTGTTTCCAGTCGCTAACATCTTGGCACGCCCACTTTGCATGTCATTAGTGATAAATATCACTGACATGCAAAGCGGGGCCCAAGATGGTCGCTATCTCCTTTTAGCTGTCACTAACTGGTGTTAGCGACAGCTTGGTAATAGGGAGATCATTTTATCTCCTTTTTTTTGGCTTTTAAAGCCAAAAAAGCGGAAATAAACCCCCTTGATAATATGCCCCACGATTCCTCGGGGGTTTCAGCTGACAGGGCTTGGTATTGTGTTACGTGCTAATTCTTCCAGGAAACGTCAGAGGGTCGATGCAGGGGTTCTAGAAGGGGTGATAGACCATTTAAGCCTCATGAACAAGCGCATGGTCTTTTAAAGATTTGTGAAGTACTCGGGGCGGCGGTGTGTGTGTGCCCTCTTTCAGGAGCGGGCGGGGGGGTGGGGCACTGCCAGCAACTTGCCAGGCCAGGCAGTGTTCAACACGTGCATCACCCTTTCTCTGCCTGCTATTGCGCTCCATGCTTCGGAAAGGTAAGAAAAAGAACGTGCATTTGAGTTTGAAATGTCCGATCCTGTAGCAGTACACTTGCAAAGCCCACACATGACAATAACCCGATTCAAGGCCCCATTCACCCGATTTAAAAAAAAAATATAGTACTCCAAGAAAGTAGGATTATAAAACTTTATTAACTTTTAAATATAACGAACGCAACAAAAACTGTAAATATATTTAAACATTTTTTGATTAAAAAAAACAACAATGGTCAGAAGCTGTCTTTTGTGCGAATAGTCCCAAGGCAACACAACGTGCTGAGTTGTGGAAGGCACCCAGGTGAAGAACCATCCCTTCTTTAAACCCCATGGTGACCAACTATAGTTTCAATGAGTGCTATGTCCCAGGTTTTACATAAAGTAGTGTTTACCTAGAGTGGTGCTGTGTAGGACACTCTGAATGGAAATTAACCAGAACTATAACGATAACAACAACAACAACAATAATATAACTTTTATGCCCAAATTACGCAAACATTTAGCTAATCTGCTAAAGGGGGGAGTCGCCATTTCTTTTGATAATTTATTCACCCATCCGTAGCCTCTCTAATCTCCATTACAATGTGTTTCTTGCTGAAATTAACCAGAACTATAACCATAACAACAACAACAACAATAATATAACTTTAATGTCCAAATTACGCAAAGATTTAGCTAATCTGCTAAAGGGGGGAGTCGCCATTTCTTTGGATAAATTATTCATCCATCCGTAGCCTCTCTAATCTCCATTACAATATGTTTCTTGCTGTCGCTAGCTGATGAAAAAACTAAAGTGATAACTTCCTCATCCTTATTTTGTCTTTCTTTGTTCCTTAAGATGTTATCTGTGTCAACCTCTTCCGAGAATGCTGATGCGTTAGGGATTTCCTTGTGTTTCTTAATAGCATTGGTGTCTGCACACTTCTTTGTCAATTCTGTGAACATGATAACTGCTTCATAAACAGACGATATCTTTGTTAAGTCATTAGTGTTAAGTGTGTCTGAAACTACAGTGCCCTTCTGTTTTTCTTTCTTCAGGCTCTACAGAGTTTTGTGTGTTGTTCTTTTGAGCGACAATTATTCCAGAGGTTTCAGGTTTACTTGTTTTGTCCTGCAGTGAGTTAACAGCTTTAGAGACTTCATGTTTATTTGCTATGTCCTGCTGTGCGTCAACTGCTTCAGAGACGTCAGCCTCATTTGTTATGTTTGACTAGATCCTGGACCTGCCCGGCCGCGCCCAAAATGGCGCCGGTGTAAATGGGACTCGTAACTGCATGTTGTGTACTGGTTGCCCAACCTTGATATCACGAGATACGTATGCAGTTTTGAAGCACATGGCGGAGGCTCGTCTGCTGTAGTGGGGCGCCCCTTTATCGTTTCAGTTGCCATTCCGCCCGCTTTTGCTACACTGTGCCTTTTCCGCCATTCAGCTGTTTACCGCCCGCTCTTACGGCTACAGCGTCTCGCTCACCATGTAGTTGAGGCCACGCCCCCCGACAACAGTATAAATACAGAACGCGCTGACCACTAGCGCGAACTGACTATCCTAACCACTCCTGAGGCGGAAGCCGGGAGACCTCTGTCACTTCTTTTAAAACTGTATTCTTGTATTTTTAAACTGACACGTTCTTCCCCGAGCACAGACTACAATTGAGACTCACCTGAACCCAAACAGCGGATTCTAGCGCTGTCACAGGGCTCCGTGAATTCTTTGCCGCCATTACCGACCTTACAGGGACACGCCCACTGCCGTGAGGCCACGCCCCCCGACAACAGTATAAATACAGAACGCGCTGACCACTAGCGCGAACTGACTATCCTAACCACTCCTGAGGCGGAAGCCGGGAGACCTCTGTCACTTCTTTTAAAACTGTATTCTTGTATTTTTAAACTGACACGTTCTTCCCCGAGCACAGACTACAATTGAGACTCACCTGAACCCAAACAGCGGATTCTAGCGCTGTCACAGGGCTCCGTGAATTCTTTGCCGCCATTACCGACCTTACAGGGACACGCCCACTGCCGTGAGGCCACGCCCCCCGACAACAGTATAAATACAGAACGCGCTGACCACTAGCGCGAACTGACTATCCTAACCACTCCTGAGGCGGAAGCCGGGAGACCTCTGTCACTTCTTTTAAAACTGTATTCTTGTATTTTTAAACTGACACGTTCTTCCCCGAGCACAGACTACAATTGAGACTCACCTGAACCCAAACAGCGGATTCTAGCGCTGTCACAGGGCTCCGTGAATTCTTTGCCGCCATTACCGACCTTACAGGGACACGCCCACTGCCGTGAGGACACGCCCCCTGACAATAGTTCACCTACTTAACATGTGCATCCCCAGGACGCGCAGCGGACGAGCGCAGCGGGCGCGACGATGGCGCGCCGAAGGCGCGCCTAAGGCAAGCCCGTCTGCGCCCGTCCGCGCCAGTACACGCCAGGAGCCAGGCAAGAGGACTGAGGTAAGGTCAACTTACTCAGGGGATGCCCTACGCCATCTCAACAGGCCTGTCCCACTGCCATGCTCCCAAGTGCTGAGAGGAGACTCCTGTCTCACCCATTGTCCGCATTGCTCCTTCAAGTACACCCCTTCTATCAATAATGTCCCCATCTTGACCACCATAAACATGGCACTAATTAACTGCAGATCGCTGCCTAAACACGCTCTTGAAATAAACATGCTTATTGAGGACCGTAACCTAGAAATCTTATTCCTCACAGAAACGTGGCTTACGCCTGATTCAGCCGCCGACATAGTCCAAGCCCTTCCCTCGGGATTCGGTATTCAACACCTTAACCGTCCCAAGGGCAGAGGAGGAGGCATTGCTGTCATCTTCAAGGAATCAATTCCATGCCGATTCCTCGATAGCCCTCTGCTGGACTGTGAAAACGTCCTCTTCACCATGCAAATTTCCCCCTGCATCTCTCTTTCTGGATTCCTTATTTACCGCCCTCCTGGCACCATGGGACAATTCCATGACTCCCTCCTAGAATGTTCCTTGGCCACGTCTAGCGCTCGGCCTAACTTCCTAATTTTAGGGGACTTCAATGTCCATATAGAAGACAGTAATGACAACACTGCCACAGAACTGATCCAAGATC
Organism: Lissotriton vulgaris; assembly: GCF_964263255.1. NCBI lineage: Eukaryota > Metazoa > Chordata > Amphibia > Caudata > Salamandridae > Lissotriton > Lissotriton vulgaris. The sequence continues at coordinate 821,735,645 of NC_141691.1, read as the reverse complement.
TGGCAGGTCATCAACTCCACCTACAGAACTCCCTCCCCACTCACAACCGGGGGCACCTGCTCGACCCCATATTTTGCAATTTCCCTGACCTCGTGACCAGCTCTCCTATCCCTGTGCCGTGGTCTGACCACCTACTTATCCCCTTTAGCTGGCGTATCCAGCCCAAACCGCCGCAAACCCAAGTACCAGGCAGACCATCCCGCCCCTGGGCGAAATTAGACTACGACAAATGGAACCAAGCCCTCGAGGATACAATCCCAATCTTCAGCTCAACCCCGGACCTTGCTGACATTGAATTTTCTTCCTGGGTCACCAATTCTCTAGACATAGCTCTCCCCAAAAAACCTCATCGTAAACCGAGGACAAAAGCCACCTCACCATGGTTTACCCAGGAGATACGTCTCCTAAAGAAAATCTGCAAGAGAGCAGAAAGAGTATGGAGAAAAGACTTCGATCCCATCAGTAAAAACAATTACAGACTGACGATTCTCAATTACAAAAAGGCTCTAAAGAACTCGCAAATTTCCTTCTTCAATGAAAAAATCAGCAAGGCAGCAAGTTCGTCGAGAGAGACGTTTCTCATCACGAAAAAGCTTTTAAAACCCCCCACACCTCCAGCTGCACGAAATCCCTCTAACGAACACTGTAACGAGTTAGCTGACTTTTTCGATTCAAAAATACAAAAAATACTCAAACAACTTCCATCTCTCTCCTCTGTAAATCCCTCCCAGCAACAGAACAGAGACACTGAGCTAAGCAAGTTCCACCCCATTAACATGGAAACCCTGGGTTCCATACTAGAAGCCCTCAAAAGCGGATCGCCTCACGACCCAGCCCCTGTGAGACATCTGAAGCAGGTCGCCACGAGCATCCTACCTCCTCTGACCAACTTGCTAAACACATCCTTTGAATCCGGAACTGTTCCCACTAGCTGGAAAAAGGCGGTGGTGAAGGCACTTATAAAAAAACCAAACCTTGACCCGGACAACCTGGCTAACTTCAGGCCGATATCACTCCTTCCCGGCATTAGCAAACTGGCGGAAAAATACATCAACTCCCAGCTCTCTCATTATCTGGAGTTCAATGGGCTGCTAAAAACCTCTCAAACCGGTTTTCGCCCGGGCCAGGGGACTGAAACAGCAATGGTGGCGGTGGTCGAAGAAGCTAGGAAGATCATGGATGCAGGAGGATCAGTGGCAGTGATCCTCCTGGATCTCAGCGCAGCATTCGACACCGTCAACCATAGCATCCTGGCCCAACGCCTGGAAAACCTTGGCATTACTGGGACGGCCCTCGACTGGCTAAAATCCTTCCTCCACAACCGCTCCTTTCAGGTGGCGGAGGGAGACTGCATCTCCAGGGAAACCCCGATACGTTGCGGAGTGCCTCAGGGCTCTTCATTGAGCCCCACACTCTTCAACGTATATATGGCACCTCTTGAACAAATTGTCGTCCCCTATGGCATTAAACTTTTGACCTACGCGGACGACACTCAGCTGGTCGTATCCCTCAGCCAGTCAGATCTCCCCACCATCGATCTGTACTCCTGCCTGGGGGATATAGTCAGTTGGATGAGCGATTCCCATCTAAAGCTCAACGGGGACAAAACCGAGCTAATGGTGTTGGGCAATCAGTCCCACTTCCGCCCGGAGTCCCTATGGCCCCCCAGCATGGGCCCACCACCAATCCCCAAAACTGATATTAAAAGCCTGGGGATTTGGCTCGATGACAAACTTACCCTCAATACGCAGGCCAGGAAAACCGCAGGCACATGCTTTGGCCTACTACGCTCCATCCGTAAGATCCTCCCATTGCTCCCATCTCAGTCACGAAAACTACTCATACAGGGTCTTATACTGTCAAGACTCGATTACGGCAACGCCTTGTACCTTGGCTCACCAAAAAAAGTCATCTCTAGGCTCCAGGTGGTGCAAAATGCGGCCGCCCGAATCCTCACAGGCACAAAAAAACGCTGCTCTGCTAAACCTGCACTTAAAGAACTCCATTGGCTTCCGGTAGAACAAAGGGTGCAATTCAAGGCCATGTGCCTAACTCACAAAATCCTACATGGAAAAGCCCCCCCAGTCCTCAAAAATCTCGTGACACCCCATACGACAAACAGAACTCTTCGATCAACCAACGCTCACCTGACCCAATTACCTAGGATTAAGAGAACACGCTCTGGAGGTCGGCAGTTCTCATATCAAGCGTCTAAGATATGGAATACTCTCCCACCAGACCTCCGGGCCCAACCTAATCTCCTGTCATTCCGTAAATCCTTGAAGACATGGCTGTTCCCCTGACCTCTTCTTACTCCCGCCTGATTCTACCTCTGGATTTCAGTTAGCGCTGGGACGCTCTCGGGCAGCCATGCGCTCTAGAAATCTCCTTCAAATCAAATCAAATCAAATCAGTTGATCCCACTCTTGCGGTGCAGCGATAGGCGGCTGCCACAGGACTCTTAAAATGGCGGCCGGCTCTTCGGATTTGGGCCTGGTCCAGTAAAATGGCCCTGGGACACCTTGGAACTCGGACGCTTGTCTGCCAGGGCTTGGGTCCCATTCTCGAAAGCGTCCCCTCAGCCTTGAAGATTCTACAAAAGTCTTGGGGGCCCTCGATTCCCGCAGGCTTCCGGTGGGGAGCGGCTGCCATGATTGCTTGCGGAATGGCCACGACGGAGCTACGAGATGGTGGTGCTCTCATGGTGACGCCAGCTTCAGTCTGAAACATCCAGAAACAAGGTGGGGCTTTCATCGTTTGGGAAAAAAAATTTTTTAATCCAATGAAAAGTGTTATTTTTAGGTCACATGACCTAGTCTTACATCATTAGGAAAACAAAAGTAAAATGAACCAATGAAAAGTTTTATTAACAAGTCACATGACCTGTTATACTTACGTTACGCCTTGCGCACCGGAGCACTTCCGGGTGCGCTAACGCGGCGCGTCATATGACGCATTACGCGACAACGCAGGTCCAGAATATAGTCAAAATGTCTCCACCAACCAGCGGTCGGAATACAACCGCTTTCAGCAGTCCAAAAAGTTCTGTTAAATCTTAAGAGCGGGAGCAACTCAACTACATGGTGAGCGAGACGCTGTAGTCGCAAGAGCGGGCGGTAAACAGCTGAATGGCGGAAGAGGCACAGAGTACCAAAAGCGGGCGGAATGGCAACTAAAACGGTAAAGGGGCACCCCACTACAGCGTGTCTTCAGGTCAAACGGATTGTAGGACAAGGTCCAGAATGGAAGAGTCATCAAAAGGCAAAAAATTCCGCCGGACCCCGGGAGCCGGCCGCCTATGTCGGGGGCGATCTCAGGCCACACCAGGGCAACACGACTTGGGGAGGGGGCAGGAGCCAAGCGCCCCCTCCCAGTCCGCGCCATCTCACCGCCCCTCGGGGGCCTCCGTCAAGCGGTTTAGGGAGGCACCGTATCACATTGTTTTCCAATGCAGTCAGGTCCACAAACGGACCCCACTTACTTTGAATAGTGAAGCTGCAGCAGGTGCAAATAAGGTTTAGACAGTGTTACAAGCGCTGCTTAGAACTCTGAAGTATGGCACTCAACATCCAGGACTTATGCCATTTGTGTAAGGCAGTGACATCGAAGCAACTCAGGGACCAAAAGCATGAACGAACACTCACGTATGAAAATCTTATTTGGGGAAGGGGCAGGATCCAAACGCCCCCTCCCAGTTCGCGCCACTACACCGTATGTAGAAAATCTGAAGCCATTGTTCTACAAACTCTCAACGCTTGCTATCAGTGCATGAGTTTCATGCTCGATCGATTGAGCTAGCCGGATCGGGCAACAAAAAGTATAAAATAGTTATGTAAATAGTTATTTAATAAAATGTTTTACCCTGTTTCTTTGCTGGTGTGTTGTCCATATTTATAATATTTGCATAGGGTTTGTCGTTATTTTGGGCGGGGTGGGTGGCGGAGTCGAGCTGTCTTGCAGCCCTCATGGTGTGGAGCTCAGTTCATTTCACTATTTTCGTATTTCTCATGAAGGGTTGTTCCTAATGTTTGTATTTTAGCGAGGTCAAAAAGAGATCCAATTAGTGGTCTACTGATTTTGCTTGATTACTTTTATTTTTTTACACGATTTTTCACTATCTGCAAAGACTAAACAGAGTATTGCGACTTTGTGCTTGTTTGTAAATAGAGAATGATCCAAAGAGAACCAATTCTAAAACAGTAAATGCTTGGATAACAATCAATCAAATGGAGAGACAAGCAGGTACGACGGATTACAACGGGGGTAAAGGTCTGCGTTAACTACCCTTCACTATCTGCAAAGAGAGAGTACTACTAAGAGAAAAGAGGGGAGGGGGGGGCAGCGTTCAAAGCACATCAGCGTGCATAAACACGAAAACGTTTTTACCTATCACGTACTTGACATTTGACAGCTTTTGATATTTGCTATTAAAAAACCATTGAAATTCACAGAATAAACCATAGGTTATAGTCCATATATAGTTAGGAATTTGCATTTACAAAACCTTGAAAATTCAATGAAAAACCCATTGGTTATAGAACATATATAGTTAGGAATTTGCATTTACAAAACCTTATTTTACTCGCATAAAACCATTGAAATTCCATATATAGTTAGATGCGCTAACTATATATCGCGCACCCGCAATCCACTGCTGATGATGTCACATATTACATCATTCATGACATGGTTAGTGACATCACTGATGACATCACTGATGATATCTCAAATGACATCACTGATAAAATCACTGATAACATCTCATTTGACATTACTGATCACATCACTGATGATATCATTCATGTGATAATACCATGAACCTCTTCAGACTCTAATATAACCTTAGATACAATCAGTGTAAACAGACAGTCACAGACTGTCACTCATCCATGGAGTTACTTACACACCTAGTCAGTCATGCAAACAATCAATCACACTTCCATTTCCTCAACTATACAGTTATACACACCTTACTTATTCAAACATATACTAACACATATTTACTCTGTTATACAATCCCTGATACAAGTTCACAATGATCCATACAGCCACTCACACATTCACTGGCTCTTCTGCACAGTTATTTATATATGTCAACTCTCACATGTACTGTGTTTTACATATGTACTTACTTTGACATGTAGCACTGAGATATCCATTCACTCACTAATACACTAATGCACACAGTCATCCGCCCATACAGCTGTTTCCACATGCAGTTTTGAACCCATACATATAGTGAATCAACTACTCACACATACAGAGTCACACACCTCCCAGCTACCCATACACACACACTCAGTGTCCCATACAAATACTTGGACAACCAATCAATAACCCATACAGTTATTCATATAGCTACTGATCAACACATGCAGCAGTTTGTAGAACAACAGATATAATGATGCACAAATTAAGATAGTTTAGTCACTAACCCATGCACTCATTAAGACACATTTAATCATTCTCTCATACAGTCAGTCATGCACCTACTAAATCCTTCTTCCAGACACTTATACATCCACTCATTCTTCAATATGTAAGACACATTTTAACTTTACAGAAACATACAGTCACTGGATGTTGTCATCAGTGATGTCATTTGAGATGTCATCAGTGATGTCATCAGTGATGTCACTAACCATGTCATGAATGATGTAATATGTGACATCATCAGCAGTGGATTGCGGGTGCGCGATATATAGTTAGCGCATCTAACTATATATGGAATTTCAATGGTTTTATGCGAGTAAAATAAGGTTTTGTAAATGCAAATTCCTAACTATATATGTTCTATAACCAATGGTTTTTTCATTGAATTTTCAAGGTTTTGTAAATGCAAATTCCTAACTATATATGGACTATAACCTATGGTTTTTTCTGTGAATATATATATATATATATATATATATATATATATATATATATATATATATATATATATATATATATATATATATATATATATATATATATATATTACCTACTGGCGGTCGCCAGTAGGTATATATAGTTAGGACCTAGTTTCCATAGGAAATCCGCAACATTCTATTGGGAATAACTTTGGCGCCGGTTGATCAATCTATGTGAATTTCTCAAAGAAGATGGCGCGTTACGCTCTGCTCCTTCCCTGAAAGTTTCGGGGGGATTCGTGGAGCGGGGGCCGAGAAAAAAGGGGGTCCCAAAACGTGTTTTCCCCATGCAATTTTCCATAGGACCTTTAGACACGGCTAAAGCCCGAACGGCTGAACGGAATTACAAGAAATTTGGCAAAATGGTAGAGTCTGATTCGCAGATCACGCTTTTGCTTAAATGGTGTAAATCCCTCCAGTAGTTGCTGAGAAAATTCAAGTTGACATCAATTATATATCTATAAGCGCACACAGTGCGAGCACCGTGCGCGCACCGTGCGAGCATCCCGCGATTTTTCAAAAAAAAAAATTTTTTAGGGGCCTTGGGGGTCCTTGTGGGACCCCCTGAGCAGACCTAGAGGGTCAGGGTGCTTCTACCCTGCCCCCTTTTTGAGTTCTACACATTTGTTTTCCTGCTTTACTGTGCCTTAGTCTACTGAGGCACAAGATGGCTGCCAACTGTTTCTGTTTTGGAGTGTTGATAGACAGTAGCAGCCAATCAGCATGCCTTCCAGAGAAAGTTGCATGCTCATTGGCTGTCAACACTACAAACCAGGAAGTGTTGGCATCCATCTTGTGCTAGGTAGACCGAGGCACAAAAGAAGCAGAGCTCACAGCCCACACAGCTCTCACAGCCCACACAGCTCTCACAGCCCACACAGCTCTCACAGCCCACACAGCCCTCACAGCCCACACTGCCCACACAGCCCTCACAGCCCACACTACTCTCACAGCCAACACAGCCCATACAGTTCTCACAGCCCACACAGCTCTCACAGCCCACACAGCTCTCACAGCCCACATGGCTCACATTCTCACAGCCAAAACAGCTCTCACATCCCGCAGAGACCTCACAGCCCACACAGTCCTCACAGCCCACACAGCTCTCACAGCCCACACAGCTCTCACAGCCAACACAGTTCTCACAGCCCCACAGGTCTCACAGCCCACACAGCTCTCACAGGCCTCACAGCCCACACAGCCCTCACAGCCCACACAGCTCTCACAGCCCACACAGCTCTCACAGCCTTCACAGCCCACACAGCCCACACTCTCACAGCCCAAACAGCTCTCATAGCCCACACAGCTCTCACAGCCCAAACAGCTCTCACAGCCCACACAGCTCTCACAGCCCACACAGCTCCCACAGCCCACACAGCTCTGGCAAAGATAATACCAGCAGAGAACAAGCACTGGCAAAGACAATAACGGCAGCAAACAAACACTGGCAAAGACAATAACGGCAGAAAAAAAAAGGCAAAGACAATAACGGCAGCAAAAAAAAAACACGGACAAAGGCAATACCAGCAGCGAACCAACACTGGCAAAGATAATACAATCAGGGTGGCAGGGGCACAAAAAACAGCACAATCAGGGGACAGAAGGCCCGACAAACGGCACAATCAGTGGGCAGAAGGCAAGAAAAAATGGCACAATTAGTGGGCAGAAGGCAACAAATACGGCACAATCAGGGAGCAGAAGGCAAAAAATAAAGCACAATTAGGGTGCAGAAGGCAAGAAATATGGCACAATCAGGGTGCATGAGGCAGGAAATACGGCATAATCAGGGGGGCAGAAGCCAAGAAATACGGCACAATCAGGGGGGCAGAAGGCAAGAAATACGGCCCAATCAGAGAGCATCTTGCTCCAGTCCAAAAATCGGATCCCTAGGGCGGCTCAGGTGGTCCCACAAGGATATTAACATATTTAAACGTTATTCGCTAATAGAATTAGCATTTTCAAAACCTTGCAAATTCACTGAAAAAACCATAGGTTTCAGGCCTTATTCAGGTAGGAATTGGCATTTAAAAAACCTTTGAAATTCACTGAAAAAACCATAGGTTTTAGGCCTTATATAGTTAGGAATTAACATATAAAAAACCATTGAAATTCACTGAAAAAACCATAGGTTTTAGGCCTTATATAGTTAGGAATTAGCATTTAAAAAACCTTGAAAATTCACTGAAAAAACCATAGGTTTCAGGCCCTATATAGTTAGGAATTAACATATAAAAAACCACTGAAATTGCTCCTATATAGTTAGTTGAACTAACTATATATTTCGCGCATTCGCAATCCACTGCTGATGATGTCACATATTACATCATTCATGACATGGTCAGTGACATCACTGATGACATCACTGATGACATCTCAAATGACATCACTGATGACATCACTGATGACATCATCCAGTGTCTGTGTGTTTTTGTAAAGTTTAAATATGTTTTACATATTGAAGAATGAGTGTATGTATAAGAGTATGGATGCAGGATTTGATTGTATAAGTGAGTAAGTATGTGTTAGTATATCTGTGAAAATGTAAGCTGTTCTGTGTTTAACTGTATAGATGAAGAAATCAAAGTGTGATTGATTCTTTACAGGACTGACTAGGTGTGTGAGTAACTCCATGGATGAGTGGCAGTGTGTGAGTGTCTGCATAGGTGTATGAGTGCATATGATAGTGTTGTAATAATGAGTGACTGTATGTACGAGTGATTGTATGGCTGAATGAGTGAATGTGTGTGTAGACGTAGGAATCAGTGAGTGCGTATGTAGTAACTGGTATTCGTGTGTCAATGGTTTCAAAAATGATACTCTGTATTTAACACTAGGTGTAACAGAGGTTATATTAGAATGTAAGGAGGAGCATTGTATTATCACATTAAGTATATCATCAGTGGTGTGATCATTGATGTCAAATTAGATGTCATCAGTGATGTCATCAGTGATGTCATTTGAGATGTCATCAGTGATGTCATCAGTGATGTCACTGACCATGTCATGAATGATGTAATATGTGACATCATCAGCAGTGGATTGCGAATGCGTGAATTATATAGTTAGTTCAACTAACTATATAGGAGCAATTTCAGTGGTTTTTTATATGTTAATTCCTAACTATATAGGGCCTGAAACCTATGGTTTTTTCAGTGAATATATATCTATCTATATATATATATATATATATATATATATATATATATATATATATATATATATAGTTAAATATAACATAATATTTAGTACAGTAAATGTAATAAATAAATAGTTTTTACAATAAATACATCATTAAGGAAATGATACACAAAAAGTAGGCATTTTTATTTTTTAATTGATGCTTATTTATTATAAATGATTTTGTAATCAACAATTTTTTATTAAGTGCATATAATATACATCAAGACATATAGAGAAAAATAATATTATTTATTTGACAGACAAAATATTTTGTACATATGTATATTTTTACATGTAATAATTATGTAAACAAATGTTTTTAACATTGGTGCATTTTTTAATACAGTTATGTAAACTTTGTAAAATCAAATAATGTAGTTTTATATTGCTTTTGAAACATTTGAGTAAAAAAATATTATTAACAACAGTTCTCCACTTTAGTCTTGTATTCTGAACTTGTGTTATTTGGTTACATATACTGTTAATTTGTAATGATATAACTGTTTTCACAATGTTTTAATACATTTTAATTTTCATAGTTTGTAACTTTTTTTAACAAATAATAATACATTTAAATTAATATAAATATATAAAATATTAATAATATACATTTTTACATGGTTCAATTTTTATAATTGTTTTTATAATGTTGACAGTTTTTTAAACGTTGAAAATAACTTGTTCATATTTGGAATTATAGTAATACGTATTGTATGTTTAATAATATTTTATATTATAATTTTACAATACCGGAAACATGGAAAATAAATTTAAACATACATGTTGTAAATTGTTGTTTTTTAATTAAACATTTTACTAATTTATTTACACTGTAATAAAATGTTTTTAAACAAAATATATATATTTTTCATGTTCAAAGCTGCCATATTTGTTTGCTGCTTGTAGTTTTTTAACCGCTCACGTTTGTTTTGGGTTATTTATGAGAGAACAAGCTCGCGGTTGGGAGCTGCATCGCTTCGAGGAAGGCAAGATTATTTTTTTTTATTTTAACTATACTTTTAATTTAATTTGAAGGTAGTAAGTTTGTACTTAGTGTGCGTAGTGTTAGGTTTTTGGAGTTGTGGTGTTTTTTTTGTATAAGTTATCTTTTAGCGATTTATGTATCGTTATTTTTTGAGGCCTAGTTTACAAACGTTAAAATACGTTACGATGTGTGTGAATATTGTATGTAAAAAATTTGTAATACTATTATAATGTTTATTAGGTGTATAATTGTGTGGGTGGGAATGTTCGTGTTTTTTACAGGTTTTGGTCGAGAGAAGTGGCGGTTACGAGAAGATTGTGTTTTTTTTATTAAGGAAGTGGATATTAGTTTAAGTAACAATAATTATTTAACACTTTCTCAATTGTTCGGGTTTTCATGGAGAGTTTCCTTTTTAAAAACTGTTTTTCATGTTTTTTGTTGTTTATCGTTTTTGGATTTACGGACGGAGGATTACTTTTTGAACAGTTTAATTTTTCCATTTTCTGGAGGGTATTTTCCATTCAGTTGGGATTATGAGATACCTGGATTGTTTTACAAGAGTTGGGATTTTATTTCTACAGCTACAGAAACAGTAAGTTATTTTAATTATTTATTGTGGGTGGGAAATGCTAAGAGAGTTAGTGTTATTGTTGTTTATATTTTCATATATGTAATTAATATGTCTATATATATATTTATCTTTTTAATAAACATATATTAGACAAATAATTATTTTTGTGAAAATATAAAAATGATATGTATGCATTTGAATTATTTTTATAGTAAAGCATTACATATTTTAAACTGCAGGTATAAGTTATAGTAGGCTTTTGCCAATTATTTCTAAGTATTCCAGGCCTCTTGTTGTTGGATATAGTCTGACTTGATGTTGTAAGTATTGAAACATTTGTTTAGTTTGGTTGGATAGTTTAGGTCTGATTTGTGTTACAGATTGCTCCATTCTTAGCCGTTGGTAGCTCTGTTCTCTTTGGAGGGAGAGTAGGAGTTTGTGTAGAGTAGGTGGGCCTCGTCATGTTCTTGCTTGGTAGGCATAATGCCAACCTTCAACAGCATTGTTTGTTTTTGCCTCTTGGTTTGGTGCTAAGGTATACATTCCACCATGGAAATTTGCATTTTGTTTGCCTTCTATGCCCTATTTATGGAGCCTTCTCACCCAGGTATTTTCAAAATAGTGTAGGAGGGTACTTAATTTTTGTTTGTGTTGCTGGTAGTAAGGACTTTCTATTAATACATTGTAATGTTCGGCCACGTCAGTAACTGGGACGTAGACCAGTGCTATAAGTTTTCCTTTTTGATATGCAAATGAACTGTTTGTCGCATTTTCAACATCATTAGGATGGCGGACGGACTGAAGTGCATCCGCCATCCTGGTGTAAGCCGGGACCGTCCAACATACATGCGGCTGTTCCGCACCACAAATCAGGATGCGACCGTCACCATGGCGGTTGCATCTTGCATATTTAACATTGCGGTGGGTGCTGCTGACAGCAGCAGCCACCGCAATGTCAAAAATGCAGGTTCTGCATTTCAGTGCGCAACGTGGCAGGCCCCACGTAGTGCCTGTCACTTGGTGCACTGAAAGATAGGGGGGTACCATGGGTACCCCCTTGCACATACACCCTCCCAACACTTTGGGGCCCGCAACAAGCCCCCAAATGGAACCTCTGCCAGCATTTTCATGATGGTATCACCAATATGGAAAGTCTGGTTCAAAGGCTGCATCATGATATGGTGGACGGTGCCTGCTAGGCACGTCACCATTTTATGCCTGCAGTCTGCTCCTCCAGGCAATCGGTCCGATTGCCTGTGGCGGGCCGTGACAGACAGTCTTTCCGTCCGCCCTGGTAGCAGTGTAGATCCGCCCGCCATCATGATCTGGTGGGCGGTCACTCCGCATTTGGTGATGGACGGATCACCACCGCACGGCTGGTGGTGGCGCTCCATCAGTCATCATAATGACCCCCTTACTGTTGATTTCTGACTATGTCTCCATATACACTGATTGAAATGATAGTAGCAACCCTGAATTGATGTGCGTGGGTAGGATTTTAGAATTGCATTTATCATTGCCTGTTCAAAATCAATATATTTTCTGTGGAAAATGATTATTTGTTTAATTTTAGTTAGTATTTCCATATATGTGGAGTTCTGTTTATTGGGTTGTCAGGCATAGATAAAAGGGATGTTAGTGTTTCGATATAGGGCATGGATAGTATATAATTGATAGAATAGTTTGGGACACATTTTAAAAGTCCCATCCATCATCCATGTTTCTGACTGTTGTAGTTTGATTAAATTATTTGCGCTTGCAAACATAATTATTATTTTCTCCTTAGATTTGCTGTCATAAAGAACAAAGCGTTCTTCGTTATGAGTCATAATTAGTTCTGGGGGAATTTCTACCTCTTCAAATGTTTTTGGGGCAGGTGTGGTGGTGGTTGTGGCTTTTTTTGTTTGGGCTATAGTTCATTTTAATGAAGAAATAGAGGGCATTTGGCCAGTAGCATGTCTAACCTGTGATAGAGCGCGCAGGTCACCCGGCTCAGAGTTTACCAGATTTTCACGCACTTGGGCCCATGACGTGATTACGAAATACAATTTTGTAAGTCGGGTGATTTTACACGCCACTATCAGTATTCTATGTGTGTTTTCTGTAACACTATTACCATGGTACCTGACTTACAAGAGGCACTTACTCCTCCTGATGGATCAGGAGCTATCGAGGACAGGTGATAACACTTCTAACACTTAGTTCATTCACATAACATCAGTTATACCTTTTCTGAATAACCACAGACACCTGAGGCGTTTTAAAGTCTTTATATAAGAATGTAAAATTTAAAGTGACAAAAGTATAAGGCAAATGCTGATAAGAACATCAATAAGCAGAATCACAAAGATTATGTAACTATGAATGAGGGACAACACCATTGAGGGCAACTGGGTTTCCTATAGGGTAAGGGTAACAGGGAACATGCTATTCAGTTTAGGCTTAAACTAGGGACGGTAAGTTTAAAACACATTAGTCAGTGAATTTCTATAGCCTATAAGTGATTCAAACCCTAATCTTATTCTATCTAGCCTAGTTCCTACACATTTATAATGTTCACCACACTTTAATCAAGCCAAAAACAGTTTCAAATATGCCCTACAGGAAAGGGAAAAAGGGAACATGCTAACAATCAATTTGCAAATGCATCAGTGGAGAGATCAGAGAGAAAATATCATGGGCATAGAGGCTTTAATAAAGAGCAGGAAGGAAAGGATAGTAGACGGACACCCACAGGTATAATTACCCAGGATAGGAATGAGAATTAACCCTGGCCACGGGTCAGCTTCGGGAAAGGACGAGGACAAGGACCCTCAAGGACTTAGGATACCAGTAGGTGAGCAGGTACAGCTCACGGAAAACCAGGACAGGATACCCCTCAGGATTTGGGTCAGGACTGGGCTCACCAAAGGGCACGACCAACCCCTACAGCTTCGGATGCAACGCCTGCGTTACCCCCTCACTGCACGGAATCCGCCAATAACCCCGATTGGGTTCTCGAATCTCCCAGCAAAGTGCTTCGCCAGCACTTAGGACTAGTTCCACCCCTTGGAGTTTGTGGAAAATTCGGACAGAGCGCTCCGCAGCTCTCTGTATCAATCACCTATAGAGTCGTGGGGTCAGTGACAGGTCAGCTATTCGGACAAGTCGGACAATTTTCCCTAACTAACTAGGCTAGTTATACCCTTTTGGGTCCCCAGACCACCCACAAATGTTGTAAGTGACAGGGTCCCAACTTATGATTGGTCAGGAGAGGCGATTAGATCATTATTACCTCCTAAAATTCTACGTTCCCATGATGAATATTAATTTTTCATATCCGCCCCTTACATTCCCGTTCCCAGGCATACGTGTAGAAGAAAACACTGGTGCATACAGTGGACAGAAACAAATGTAACAATTTTTGGTAGATTTCAGCATCTTCTCCCAGGACGGAGGTGTGTGCCCAGGCGCATCTTGCTTCAGAAGCCAGCTGGCTTGGTTCTGCTTCTGCGCAGTATGTGTTTTTCCTCATCACGCGACAGGGTTGGAACGGGTTTCAATATGGAGTTTATCCCCTCACCCAGGCCCATGGATGCGTGGTACATGGAAAGTAAGCGAAAACAAATTAATAACACAGAAAAATAGAACACACTGTACACCATGATAATCTGCACTGCACCCCTTACTTCATAATAACTATAGCGATTATTGATTATGCAGGAATATATAGAAATGCAAAGCAGCGTAGGCAAGCAGGACGCATGGTTAGAAATAAGCGGCCATATCAGCTACAATGCGCATGAGCGAACTTCTCCCTCCAAATCTGCGAGTGCGCCACATCAGATGGGTATGACCGACGCATGCGCAGACTGAATTTCTGCAAAGCGGCCATTCTGTAGTATGCAAGCGGAGTTACGATTAGTAAACACATATGCAAGCATCTCTAGGACAGCCGCGTGTATTGTAAAAGTGTAATATTAATGACGAACAGGAGTGTTTAGTACTATTACAAGTTAACGAGGTTCATGAGAAGGAGCAAGTCGCTTTACGTGCGAATTCTCACTCCATCAATCCCCTCTTTGATGATATTTACTATCATCACTATTAATGGAAACAGATGCCAACTTCATTTTTCTCACATCTCACTCATCTCTATCTCAACAAATTTATTGTTAAGCCGTTTTTCAGCATCTTTATCGGGATGGGAACCTTTAGCCTTCTTATAGATCTGGCTCCTTAATTCCTCTAATTCTAGTTCATCAATATTTCTTTTGACTCCTCTTTTATTCACCGTGTACTTTTTCCTACACTTTTGACATTTGCAGCAAATTATTATAATGAACACAATCAGACTAATTCCAGCTATTGGCATCAGTATCTTTCCCACTAGACTGCGGCCTATGTTAGTAAACCAACTACCTACTGAAGAGAGACCATCAGTCAGTCTTTTCCAGGCACTATCAACCTCCAATGGTTTAAGTTCTTTTTCCAAATTAGCTATGTTTTGCACATATTTCTTAATTTCTACACTTTTATCAGGAATGTAAGTGCAACAATGTTGCGCCTTCAGCATTCTGCAGACCCCGCCCTCTTTTGCCAATAAGGTATCAAGAGCAAGGCGATTTTGTAAAATCATTGATCTGATCGCAACCATTTCAGTATTGGCCAGCAGGAATCCAGCAGCAGTGTCAGTTGACAACCGATCCACTACTGTAGACAATTTGCAGATATGGTGAGTATTCAGAACTACCCCCATTCCAGGTATCAGTGCACTAAATATATCACCTACAATTTCTCCTACACTCTCACGTCTATTACGCACTAAGCCATTAGTGTTTTCATTACTTCCAGCAGCGTTATTCACATGGTATATTTTCGGGAAGACAATGCCAAAATAGCAGCTTCCATACCAGTGATCCGGTAATTTGAAATAAGCCTTGTTTCCACATATATAATAAATTCCGGGAAACACAGGTTCTGACCCATTTTTTGAAACCCCAACCTCCAATTACCTTGTAATTATGTTCGCATTCGCTGGAACCGATGAATACATTGTTATAGTAACTAGTCTTTTCTCTATGAAGACAGAGTTTCCCTTTTTGTTCAAAATCCAATAACAGCGCAGGATTTGCTTCGCCATTTGAGGTGCCCTCCATGTTTTCAGCCCATTTAGGAGTTTTCTGTTTCTTATCATTGGCCTTTCTCTGGAAACTCTCCCTTCTCTTTTCTGCCATTTCAAGAACATTTTCTCTTGCTCATGTAATGAGCAAGTCAAATTATCTCGTCGAGCTTCATTCAAATCTATGTCACCTATAGTCAGAAAGTATTCTCCCATGTAAGGAGTCACCTCACTTCTGACATGCACAATATTCAGGTGCCCCCGAATAGGCAGTTCAGAAAAAATCACGTCAGTGTTTGAATAATAGTACTGTAAAGTGCTTCTATAAAATAAGCTTGCTAATATGCTACAGGAAATTCCATAGGTCAGGGGTAAGTGATGGTAGGTCACGCCTTCAGCCACAGAAGTGGGTAGCTTCATGCACACGTAACAATCTTCTATTTCCATAGCTTCTACGTAATGCACTAAAAGATTTGCAAAGACATTTAAATGTGATCGGTTTCTCATGTAGTGAAAATGTAGTCCCACCTCATCTGGTGCTTCTAAGTCAGGTCGTGTTTGTCTCAGGCTGACTGAATCGTCACGTCTTTCTACACTTTGTGGTGTTTCTACAGTATTTACAATCTCTGAATCTGGGGTCATTGGTTTAGTAGGGTACAGGTTAGTATCTCTGCTTATCATAAAAGGTATAAGGACTGTTAGTCCTATCCATACTACTATAACTATTGCTACACTGCATAAGCATATCTTACAGCAAGTTTTACAACAATTCCCTTTAGGTCTTCCATTTACAGTTGAATCAGACATTTCGCTTTCAGGTGGCTTTTCACCCCTCTTTGTTTCCTTTTTTTCAAGAGGCTCACGCAGTTTCACCTTTCAGGGTGGGTCTTCTACCTCAGAGCTCTGATCCTCGATCGAATCGTGATTGCTTCTGTCACTTTCTTCAGGGTCGTCAATCTCTTCCAACACCAAAAAGGTCCATTCAGGACTCCGATAGTTTTTGTTGATTTTTTTTGCTCTGGTACTGCATCTATTTTTCTGAGCTCCGTCTCTTTGTCTTTCACTAGCAGGTCTTTTTAGATCTTCTAGTTTTTCTTCTACAGTTTTCAGTCTTAGTTTCAGTCTCTTTATATATTTTGGTCTTTCCTTTTTCTTGAGCCTTTTAGTGGTCGAGGAAACTTGGCCTTTCTCGTGACCCCTCTTGTTTTCACTCCGTTGTGGCACTATTGTTTTGGCAGTGTCCTTTTCCCTTCCTGTCTGACTAGGTCCAGGTCTTTCATCTGTTTCTTCTGCCTGGTTTCTAAGCTGGCCTTGTTCAGGTATGTTTTGTATTTGATCTTGATTTTCAACCAATTTGGACTCTGCTTCCTGAACACGTTCGTCTATTTCTATCTGTTCCTGTTCATGCACTTCGACCCCTTGATTTTCTTCCGCGTGAACTTCAGCTTTAATTACTATCTGTCCCTTCCCAGTTTCTGGAGTCTCTGGGGGAGTGTCGATGACTTGGTCTGTCCCTAGTTGGCCTATTTCCTGATCAGGTCTGATGTGATTCTCGTTAACCTGACCTTCCTCTTCTAGCCCTGTCTCACCCTCACTATCCCACTCTCTATCTAGGTAGGAATATTTTCTGGTTCTTATTGGATCAAGAATCAGGTCGTCGGCTGGAAACCACTCTTCTTGACTGGTTCTCGGTAGTATTACGTCAGCTAGATCTGGACCCTCGTCTGGAGTCTCCTCAGCTGTACCACCTTCAGCCTCAGCCACCTCTTCTTCGGCTACCTTCTTGGTATGGCTGGCATGAATCCACTTCGGTACGCCAGCACACTTTACCGCAGTGGTAGTTGCAAGGATCACTTGCCTCCGTTTCCCCCACTTTGGTCCAAGGCAACTCTTCCGGGTGTGTTTCTTCAACACCACCCAATCTCCAGGTCTCAGTTTATGGGCTGGAGTGGTTGGCCATTCGTCAGCAGTCTCTCCAATCTGGTGAGAGATAGAACGCACTTGGTCACCCAGCTGCCTGCAGTATTCTAGCACCAAATCATCAGAAATACTCAGCAGTTTGTGTCCAGGTACCCATGCCTGTCACATCACTCTTCCCATTAGTACTTCATGGGGGCTCAGGCCTGTCTTTCGGTTTGGGATGCTCCTCAATCCCATCAAGACAAGGGGCAAAGCTTCTATCCAGTTCAATTTTGTGGAATCACACATTTTGGCCAATCTTGACTTTATAGTGCCATTCACTTGTTCGACTATTCCAGAAGCCTCTGGACGATATGCACAGTGCAGCTTAGGCTCAATCTTGAATGCTGTATAGAGATCTTTTAAGATTTCGTTGGCAAAGTGCCCACCCCTGTCTGTTTCAATTGTCTCTGGAAAACCAAATCTAGGTATTAGCTCTCTGAGTAACAACTTAGCCACTGTAATGGCATCGTTTTTCTTTGCTGGGTATGCTTCCACCCACCTTGAGAATAGGCATACTATTACCAAGACATATCTGTATCCTTTACACATGGGCAACTGTATAAAATCTGTCTGTAGTCTGACAAAGGGGCCTTCTGCCTTTCCAATTGTGCTTTGCTCTACCACAGTCCTCTTTCCTGCATTGAACTGCTGACACACCAGGCACCTCTGGCAGAGCATATCCGCGATATTTCTGAACTTTGAATTGTAGAACACTTTGTCAAACACACGGCACATTGCATCCCTTCCAATATGGGTATCTCCATGAATCATCCGAACCATTGGGGCAGCCATACTGTCTGGCAACACAGGCACACCGGTCTTATCAACCATGATACCATCCCTTTCCCTGAGCTGGCATTCCTCAGTCTCCCATCTGTGTTTTTCATCCTCATCTGCTGCCTGCTGCAACTCTCTCAGTTCCTTCCAGGTAGATACATTCTCAAACACCATAAGTTGGCAGCTGTTTCCGCCCCCCATAATTGGATTTTCAGGGACATTTTGTATCTGGCGCAGTATTGGGCAATTTGGTCAGCGTATCTGTTTCCGGCTGTCACTTCGTCATTACCAGATTTGTGAGCAGCACATTTGACTACTGCCAATTCCTTGGGCAATTGGATTGCTTCCAGTAGGGTTTGTACCACTTTTCCATTTCTGATAGGGGTACCTGAGGAAGTCATGAATTCTCTTTGTAACCATAGCTGGCCGAAGTCATGAACAACCCCGTAACCATATTGACTGTCAGTGTATACGGTTACTCGTTTATTTTTCCCTTGTTTGCAAGCTCTGGCCAATGCGATTAGCTCAGCCACTTGGGCAGATTTAACTTCACTTAAATATGATGCCTCTAGGGTCATTTCCAGGGTGACTACAGCATAGGCAGCACTCAACCCACTGTCCTCATGCCTCAAGCAGGAGCCATCCACAAACATCACTAGGTCCTCAATGGGGAGGGCCGTTTCTTTTATATCAGGAGGTGGTTTTGTACTAAACTCAGTTAGGTCAATGCAATTATGTTCAATCTCACCCTCCACTTCTGCATTTTGGGTGAGGGGCAACAGAGTTGCAGGGTTTAAAATGTTGCATCGGGAAATTATTACATTCTCTGCACCAATAAGAATTCTCTCATACTTAGTCAGCCGACTAGGAGTGAAATACTGGGTCTTGGTTCGGGTTAACAGAATCACAACTGAATGTGGAACATAAACCGTTACAGGATGTCCCATGACAATGTTTTTACTCTGTTCCAGACTCATGCATGTGGCAGCTACTGCCTTCAGACACCCGGGAAGCCCAGCAGCCACTGGGTCCAGAGTGGCTGAAAAGTAGGCCACAGGACCTCTAGTCAGGGCGTGTTCTTGGGTTAGGACTGAGAGTGCACAATTGTCTTGTTTGTCACAGAATAACTCAAAGTTCTTGGAGTAATCAGGCATGCCTAGTGCAGGAGCAGAGCACAGACAGTTTCGCAACTTTATCCAGGCTGTCATGCTTTCATCATCCCAATTAACTGGATCATCTGCCCCTTTCTTGGTCAATTTTATCAGAGGTTTGGCTAGAACAGCAAATCCCACAATCCACTGTCTGCAGTATCCCACCACTCCTAGGAACATTCTGACTTCTTTCTGGGTTCTTGGCAATTCCATATCTCGAAATATTCTAATTCTTTCTGAAGTAACTTTTCTGATTCCTTTCTCTATTTGGTGTCCCAGATACTTTACCGAGTCCTTACAAAACTGTAATTTGTCAGGTGATACTTTATGTCCTCCTCTGCCTAAATGATTCAGCAGGGCAATGGTATCAGTAACACAATCGCTTTGACTTTTATACGCCACTAGAAGGTCGTCTATGTACTGAACCAGGACAGACTCCTTTGGTAGGACTAAGGATTCAAGGCATCTTTTTAGGATATGATTAAAGATGGAGGGGCTTTCTGTGTACCCCTGAGGGACACGATTCCAGACATAGACATGACTGTCAAATTCAAACGAGAAAAGAAATTTGCTATCTGGATGCAATGGGATGGAAAAGAATGCGTGGCACAGATCTATGACAGTAAACTATTCTGCATTCCAGGGAATCTGATACAGGATCACAGCAGGGTTGGGCACAATGGGACAACAAGGTACAACAATCTGGTTTACCTTTCGCAGGTCCTGCACTACCCTGTACTTTCCGCTAGGCTTTTAAATTCCAATTATGGGCGAATTACAAGGACTGCTCAATACTTCCTGTATTATGTTTGCCTCCAATAATCTGTTTATTTCAAGTGCGACTCCAGCTTTCACTTCTGCACTCATCTTATACTGTCTAGTTTTCGGGTAGGTGGCATTGGGTTTAATGGCTATTCTAACTGGGTCCACATTTGCCATTAATCCTACATCTCTCCCGGTGAAATCCCACACCTCCGGTATCACCTTTTGTCAGAGTTCTTCAGGTAAGTCATGAATGGTTAGAGTTTTAACAGCTGTATCAGGCCTTAACAACATTAGTTTGTACAGGCCATTTTCATCTGGGGTCTGAATTTCAACACCCTTTGGGGTGCAAAAGATGGTACAGTTCATTTTGCACAACAAATCACGTCCCAGTAGATTTACTGGGCTGGAATCGCAGACCACAAATCTGTGCATTTCTTTGAAATTTCCTATAGAAATCTCCATGGGTTCAGTTACAGGAGTGCTAATTATCTGATTGGATACGCCCACTACTTGGATTGCTTCTCCCGAGAGGGGTAGGTTAGGAACGTCCGCTGTTCTCACAGTCGAACGGGTAGCACCAGTGTCCAACAGAAAGGTGACATCACTTCCTTCAACCTTTCCTTCAGTGTATGGCCCTGACTGGTCTACCGGTAGGGATGCGCCAAGCACGCGCTCCCCTTACTCCCCCCTCAGGCCCTGTCAGTATGGTTCATCATAGAGGAATGTATCATTTAACAGGAACTGTGAGGTTGCCTGATTTCTCTCATTCGGTCCTTCCCACACTTCAACCCTCTCATTCTGTTGAGCCTGATTCTTATAATTAGGTCTAGGAGCTCTAGGCAATGGAGGTGGATTTACCTGTTGCTGATTCTTTCGTGGCCCCTCTTTCTGCACCTGTGGATTTAAACCATTTATAGGGGCATTACCAGCCTGTAAATGTGGACACTCGTCTCTCCAGTGCCCTATCTGCCTGCACCCGTGACAGGGGAACTTCTTCTTAGCTTCCTCTTTACTCATTTTAACTCGAGGTTTCCCTCCCCCCCAGAGTTAGTGTTCGGAACATTGCTATTCATTTTACTTAACTGCTTCTCTTGTTGCTCAGCCAATTTTACTTGTGCCCACATTACTTTCTCCTTCAGGGCCTTCTTTTTGTTCTCCATTTCATCCTCACAGTACTTGGCGTACTTGAGGACATCATCTATGGGCTTTCCCTGCCAACAGATTTTATTATCTCTGATCCACTGGGATATTTCTGGTCTTAACCCCAGCACGAATCGATAAATAAAATGAGTCATGTCCTTCATTTCAATATTATCGATGCCACTGTAGGTCTTGAATACCTGCAATAGCCTCTCATAATAAGAATGGACCGTTTCATTATGGTCCTGGGTAGTTCTATCTATTCGAGTCCAATCTGTTTCCTTTGCTGGCACCTTGTCTTTCAGATATTGTATGACTTGGTCATATTTTCTCATTACATCTGGGGAAGGAGCTCCAGTTTGGGTGTCCCTGGGTAATTCTTCACTGGGCCAATTAATGGCTATCTTGCAATCAGTCCATAAATCTACAGGAACTACAATGTCAAAGAACCCATCCAGGTCCTTCAGGAGACACTTTTGGACTTTCACAAACCGCTCCACCTGCCTATACCACTCTACTGGCTTCTCCCTCAATCTTGGGAAGTCGTTGGTAAACGACACAATGTCATGCCGAGACCACGGGACATGTACATATTTCCCACCTCGCACTTCCCTCATGGGATACAGTTTGTCTGCTTGACATACTTCTTTTAACACAAATTCAGAAGCTTTTGGTTTTGCCCTACTGTCTTCTTTTTTCTTTGCCCACCTGGCTTTCCATATATCCAGATCTCCCCATTTCTGCAGTATGTTCAACAATTCCTTTATCTGGGTTTTCTTTCCCGACACATTCATGTTTTCTAAATCCTTGTCTGAAAATTCTGCCCTATAAGGTTTCTGCAGGACTTTGGATCGACTCACATCAATCCCCATGTCTGCAGCAGCATCCATTAGTTTTTCATGGAGCACCCTAGTATTCCGGGTAAGGCTTTTGCTGATAAACAGAAACTCTTCTTCACTAAGAGTATTTAATCTGTCTAATCCCACATTTCCAGCCATTAACTCCTCCATTTCTATCCTTAGCCTGTAAATATCCAAAGGTTTGGGCGGGGAAGTTTCTCGGTCCATTTCTTTAGTCCATCTATCTAGTTCCTCTGGAGTTACCACTGTGGCACTCCGGATCCCTGATGTTGTTTCAATTAGGACTTCCCTGGCCTTAGCCTGACTCCCTGATTGAGATTCACTGGTACTTGGCTCTCTTATGGGTAAATCCATCAGGGAGATTACGGACTCACATTCGCTCGCCTGGTCATCAACGATGAGTGGCTCTTTCCTGGGGGGTGCTGGCATGGGAGTAATGACTGGAGTTTTAGGACTAGGCTGCCTATCCCCATAAAGGGGTATAGCAGGACCGATAGTTACAGGGATTGTCAGGGCATCCGGACTGGGATGTATCTGAGCTATAGTCTGAATCAGATCATTTTGTTGCTTAATCAGGGCATCTCTTTCTCTTTCTTGTAAAACTCTTTCTGACGAGTTATCATGCAGTATTTGAGGTACCAAAGGAGGATATATATTCGGGGCAGTGGGGATGGCTGACCCTGGTCTATCCTCACCAAAAGGTCGGTAATTTGGGACTGCTGTACTAGGTCTGCAAAAATCATCACTATTACTGGGTTTGCTACAAATGCCAGCTACATCTGTCTCGCTTGCCCTTCTACTTCTGGCATGGTGGAGAAAAGGATTTTTCGAACTTAGAGTTCCTGAAGCTTCAGCATAAGGAGGAGGATTTTTCATCAATAAATCCTCCAGATATTCATCCTCTGAATCCCCATGGCCATAAAATGTTGACTTTTCTCTGTCTTTTTCTCACCTGCTGGTTCAGTTACCCCAAACATCGGAAACAGTCCCTCAACCATCATATTCTGTCTCCACTGCTTCATCTTCTGCTCCTTTGTTTCCCGATGTAATTTAGGATACCATTTACTCACTCCCTTATCCATTCGGGGTCTGTCTCGCTCTAGAGCCTCAATTTCCCATTCCTCTAAAGCTTCATACTGCGTTAGTCTGGGTCGGGGGTGTAATTCATTCATTCGGGTTCTCAAGTTAAACAAAATCCTACCATTAAAAGTACCATCGAGGGGAAAAGCTAGGACTCCATCCTCTTCAGTGTATTTTACCCAATTTTCTAACCACACACAAGTATGGTACCCTTTATCAAACATCATGAATGAGGCGGGAGTATTAGGAGGGGGAATGATTACTCCCTCTCTAGTTCGAATGGGCTTGTCTTTCTTGAAATAATTCTTTATCTTTTTGGCAAAAGACATTTTTCTCTTAACTCCGTACATATTGTGAGGTCTACCTCTACTCATTAACTCCTTATGACAGCCAAGATTCCTTGGATCCGGCAAAAATTCAGGATACCACATACACCTCTCGTGACAGTTCATAAGCTCTGTTCGCTCAATTTTTGTTTACCTTTGTGCTTCCAATGCTAGTGCGGCTTTCAACTTTCATCAACCAATCAGTACTGAGATTTCAAAATCTGTCAGCCAATGGGTGCGCGGCCCCTTCGTGAAACACGGTCTCACTCTGCAGCGCTCACCCCTGCTGGCTCAACCAATACCAGCGCGGCACGGAGTGACGTCAGCGCAGCCTTGCGACCGCCTCCCTCCTTTACAATGTAACGGAAACTTTGAATTTTTCTTAAAGTGCGAGTGCAGATTTTAGGTAATAACGTAAAACGTTTGCCACTGTGCCTAAGGGTTTTAGAAAGAAAGAGAGTTTTTCTTTAATGCAAGTAAACCACTTTTGTCTACTTTTCATTCACTACGGATAGATCCCTTCCGCCTATCCTTTTCACACAAGCAATAGAGAACCTGCTTGTCTTTTGAGTAATCCACTTCTTTCCGGGATATATACTAAGTCAATTTTCACCAATGTCCTCCCTTGCTGCCACTCAAGCTCCAAGAACCTACTACTCCTGCCGTCTGTGACCCTTACTAGGTGATATCACAACGAGAGTTTCACCACGGTTTTGGTAGCTAACATTTATACTTCAAATGAAATTTGAAAAAGGAAAACCTGATTAGCGCTTCCAGTTCTGCCTAACCATGCACTAATCTTTCCCTTGGCCAGTGACCTTACAGCCAAGTGGATTCTACTCACCACTATTTCTTTTCCCCGGGGATCCCCACAACATAAAACACTTACTCACAATTGGTTAGTAATATACTCAATATTGCATGAAATATAATAAGCTTATTCTTTGACATTTAAATGAAACAACAATCCTTTTTGTAGCAGCATATATATATAAAATCAGCAGTACATTTTAATTTCCACGGTTCAACAGTATCTACCTATCCTAACTAGTCCTAACCATCCTCTGCTACCAGAAAATACCGATAGAGCGCGCAGGTCACCCGGCTCAGAGTTTACCAGATTTTCACGCACTTGGGCCCATGACGTGATTACGAAATACAATTTTGTAAGTCGGGTGATTTTACACGCCACTATCATTATTCTATGTGTGTTTTCTGTAACACTATTACCATGGTACCTGACTTACAACAGGCACTTACTCCTCCTGATGGATCAGGAGCTATCGAGGACAGGTGATAACACTTCTAACACTTAGTTCATTCACATAACATCAGTTATACCTTTTCTGAATAACCACAGACACCTGAGGCGTTTTAAAGTCTTTATATAAGAATGTAAAATTTAAAGTGACAAAAGTATAAGGCAAATGCTGATAAGAACATCAATAAGCAGAATCACAAAGATTATGTAACTATGAATGAGGGACAACACCATTGAGGGCAACTGGGTTTCCTATAGGGTAAGGGTAACAGGGAACATGCTATTCAGTTTAGGCTTAAACTAGGGACGGTAAGTTTAAAACACATTAGTCAGTGAATTTCTATAGCCTATAAGTGATTCAAACCCTAATCTTATTCTATCTAGCTTAGTTCCTACACATTTATAATGTTCACCACACTTTAATCAAGCCAAAAACAGTTTCAAATATGCCCTACAGGAAAGGGAAAAAGGGAACATGCTAACAATCAATTTGCAAATGCATCAGTGGAGAGATCAGAGAGAAAATATCATGGGCATAGAGGCTTTATTAAAGAGCAGGAAGGAAATGATAGTAGACGGACACCCACAGGTATAACTACCTAGGATAGGAGTGAGGATTAACCCTGGCCACGGGTCAGCTTCGGGAAAGGACGAGGACAAGGACCCTCAAGGACTTAGGATACCAGTAGGTGAGCAGGTACAGCTCACGGAAAACCAGGACAGGATACCCCTCAGGATTTGGGTCAGGACTGGGCTCACCAAAGGGCACGACCAACCCCTACAGCTTCGGATGCAATGCCTGCGTTACCCCCTCACTGCACGGAATCCACCAATAACCCCAATTGGGTTCTCGAATCTCTCAGCAAAGTGCTTCGCCAGCACTTAGGACTATTTCCACCCCTTGGAGTTTGTGGAAAATTCGGACAGAGCGCTCCGCAGCTCTCTGTATCAATCACCTATAGAGTTGTGGGGTCGGTGACAGGTCAGCTATTCGGACAAGTCGGACAATTTTCCCTAACTAACTAGGCTAGTTATACCCTTTTGGGTCCCCAGACCACCCACAAATGTTGCAAGTGACACGGTCCCAACTTATGATTGGTCAGGAGAGGCGATTAGATCATTATTACCTCCTAAAATTCTACGTTCCCATGATGAATATTAATTTTTCCTATCCGCCCCTTACATTCCCGTTCCCAGGCATACGTGTAGAAGAAAACAATGGTGCATACAGTGGACAGAAACAAATGTAACAATTTTTGATAGATTTCAGCATCTTCTCCCAGGCCGGAGGTGTGTGCCCAGGCGCATCTTGCTTCAGAAGCCAGCTGGCTTGGTTCTGCTTCTGCGCAGTATGGGTTTTCCCTCATCACGCGACAGGGTTGGAACGGGTTTTAATATGGAGTTTATCCCCTCACCCAGGCCCATGGATGCGTGGTACATGAAAAGTAAGCGAAAACAAATTAATAACACAGAAAAATAGAACACACTGTACACCATGATAATCTGCACTGCACCCCTTACTTCATAATAACTATAGCGATTAATGATTATGCAGGAATATATAGAAATGCAAAGCAGCGTAGGCAAGCACGACGCATGGTTAGAAATAAGCGGCCATATCAGCTACAATGCGCATGAGCGAACTTCTCCCTCCAAATCTGCGAGTGCGTCACATCACATGGGTATGACCGACGCATGCGCAGACTGAATTTTTTCAAATCGGCCATTCTGTAGTATGCAAGCGGAGTTACAATTAGTAAACACATATGCAAGCATCTCTAGGACACCCGCGTGTATTGTAAAAGTGTAATATTAATGACGAACAGGAGTGTTTAGTACTATTACAAGTTAACGAGGTTCATGAGAAGGAGCAAGTCGCTTTACGTGCGAATTCTCACTCCATCACCTGTCTGTACTTATGTTACTCCCAGTTTGCACAAAGTCATAACACAGACAAGACCAAATTCCAAAGAATATTTTCACATATTAGCACAGTGCTGTATAGTCTACACAGCGCCCCTGTAACTCACATACCAACTCAGTTTACTGAAGTCCTTAAGTGTAACAATTCCGTTTTTTCCTCTGGTCATCCAGGCTTGATTAATGCACATATTTGCTCACTTTGAACAATTCCGTTGTAATGTGCGTGTTTGCTTAGTTTCCACAATGATTTAGTAATAGACATATTCAGGGCACAAGGCCTAAAAAACATAAGTGGGGAGACTAACCTAGTTAATCAGTATGTATGTGGCATCACGACGCGTGACATCACGGCACGTGACATCTCAGGAAGTGGCATCATAAAAAGTGACATCAGATCTTAAGCCCTCACATATATGTTTAAAATGCCTATCATGAGGACATCGGAGCACATTTCGAGTCTACAGGGAAACCCTCCTGATTTAGGGAGATGTTTCAAATTTTTATAAGCTACACATAAAAACAACGTTGCCTTTTGTCAACGTAAACTTCCTCCACCCATAGCGCTTTACAAGAAAAAGATAGTGATATTTAAATTATTACAACGCCTCCTCATGGGAAGTAGGCTCTATATAAATGCTATTTATTTTGTGTAAATACTTGGAGAGACCAACACATTTAACATTCTTTCAGCACATGCATATTTCCTAAACAGGAATTGAACAAAGTGAAAAGCTGCCTCTCTTAAGTATGTGTGAAGTGCTAACTTTTGTTTCCACTCTGCTGCATTTGCATCAGGTGTGATGCTCCTGACTGCTCCCAGCCAAGAGACTCAAACAGAAGGAGGCCTGTTGACCCCTCAGATTCGGCCTATGTTATGGGCCTAGCAGGAGTCTAAAATAAGAAAGCCCTGTCCCCGCCTGCTCGTTGTTGCAGATGGAAAGCAGACAACAACTGCAGGCGCTGCTGAAAGTGTCCTGGTGTTTGAAAATTACACCGGGACGAATTCAGCATATTTTTCAGTGGGGCCCAACTTCTTGGCAGGGTGGACGGTGCCCACCCTGTAAAAATAGTGGGTGGACACCGTCCACCCGCGTGTACCCCCGACTCGTGCCCTGGACATATTAGCCTAGTTTCCACAATGATGAATTTATTAGCCTAATGCTTAGATTCCCTCCATATCAGAGTAACATTCTGCCCTACTCATTACAATCTCACAGTAAGCCACGTTTTCGGTATTCACAACCTTTTAGTATGTGCACAGGGACAGTTTACACATGCACACATGTGTGCGCTCAAACACACACACACATGCAGCACCACATATGCTAGAATGCCCACCAACAAACAGGTAGACCAAAGGAGGCATGCAGATTTGCAAATGTACAAGGACCAAGAGTCATAGAGGCAGGACGACAGACATTGTCTGCAATAAAATTGGAGTGGGTGATATATTCTGCTTTGCCTGCAGAGTTGGCAGAGTTTTGGCCGCTCTGCGTTACGCTTGTAACTTGGACTTCTGGCCAAATTCTGCCAACCGCCACGTGGGTAAGTTGGCAAGCACAAGCAAGATTTGGCATTCCTTAACGCTATATTTGTTTGATAGGAGGGCACCCAGCAATGTTCGCGGTCAGAAAGCTGCTGCAAGAGTAGAAAATCTACTTGAACACCCGCTAAATCAGCTCGAGTAGTTGGGCCCTCATGCGTGCTACTGGTTTCTTTCAAGCTGATTTTTCAGCACAGAACAAACTCTCAGCACTAAATCACAGCACGAGCAGCAAAGTTGCCTATTTCCACCTGTTCAAAGAATTCTGCAGAATCTCACTGCGTTTTTTTGTAACTCCATGGAATTCTGCTGAGTTAAATTCCTCAAGTTCCTCCTAGGCCTACAATAAAGACAATCTCAAAGAAAGATACACATATATACAGACAAACAAAGGGGAACACAGACACACAGAGACATCAAGTAAAGCTGACAGCACAATTCCAGGAAGAAAGCACACTTCTCAGATTGGTATGGACATACAAGAGTAAATAAACAGATTTGTGGACACACCGGGAGACATACATTATTAGACACAAAGACAGTCATCCCACACAGACACCATATAAAATACATCTGGCTTCTATTTTCTCTTGCTATCAGATATGCTGTGATCAGATACGACATCTCACCAATCACTTCCTGGTTCCCCTCCAGTCGGCTTGAGCAGGGGGTCAAAATCTGAGGATGCCAATGACTATGACAGACAGTTGACTCATTGTATCAGGTCAGAGGCCAAAGGATAGTTCAAAGGCCAGTTGTTTATAGAGCACAGACAGTGAAAGGTATAGCAATGGTAGCGCCCCACATCACCCCTTAAAGGACAATCTAATCCATTACATCCTGCAGTTTTTAGGTCGAGCCTGGGCAGCCATAGACAGAACATATTAAATGATAATTCATAGATGATCCTGGCAGGCATCCAAGAAGAGGTTATGTAGAGGAGAATGGGGATGCAATGTGATACTAGCATACAAAATGGCCTCATAAATATGGCAGTACTTCTTTAGCATTCAACTTACTTCTCTTCTGCTTAGTGTTACCGTCACTTCTCAAAAGGGTAGGTTTATTTTACTTTAATATTCTCGAAGTCGTTTTGGGCATTGAAACGCTTGCTGGGTCTCTGTGCTACATAGATCCTTTCCTGCATCCTTTGCTGGGGAATCTGCTGACCTGAAGAGCGGGTCCCTCTGTCGCCTTGATTGAACTGCTGCTGACTGTGGGGAAGCAGGACTGCGAGGACCAGGGTTCTCAGCGCTCCTGACATCGCGCGCACCTGGTGCCTCTTCCCTCCCCTCCCCCCGCCTACCTGGAGTTTAAAATACGACTCGCGGCCCCCGCTCCGCGGGAGCCGCTCGAAGTCGCTTTTGGCATTGAAACGCTTGCTGGGTCTCTGTGCTACACGGATCCTTTCCTGCATCCTTTGCTGGGGAATCTGCTGACCTGAAGAGCGGGTCCCTCTGACGCCTTGATTGAACTGCTGCTGACTGTGGGGAAGCGGGACTGCGAGGACCAGGGTTCTCAGCGCTCCTGACATCGGGCGCCGCACCTGGTGCCTCTTCCCGCCCCTCCCCCCCTGCCTACCCGGAGTTTAAAATACGACTCGCGGCCCCCGCTCCACGGGAGCCGCTCGAAGTCGCTTTGGGCATTGAAATGCTTGCAGGGTCTCTGTGCTACACGGATCCTTTCCTGCATCCTTTGCTGGGGAATCTGCTGTCCTGAAGAGCGGGTCCCTCTGTCGCCTTGATTGAACTGCTGCTGACTGTGGGGAAGCGGGACTGCGAGGACCAGGGTTCTCAGCGCTCCTGACATCGCGCGCACCTGGTGCCTCTTCCCGCCTCTCCCCCACCTCTCTATTTTAGGAGCATCAATCCTGCAACCGCGGGACGCGCGCAGGCGGCGCCGGGCGAAGCCTGGGCTAATGGCGGGCCCGTTTGTGCCCGTTAGAGACCATTATAGACTGGGCTGGGCCACCCCCCTAACTTGTTGTTTTGCACATTCATACCCCAAAATCTTTAATACTGTTAAATGTCAAATTTGAGGTTCTGCTCGTATATATACACCTCAATTCCCCCTTTCTGTAAGTAAGACTGTATTGTAAACGTCCATTATATCTACACGAGGTAGTAGAAGTAAAACTGCCGCAAAGGAGGGACAAATAACAGGTCCAATAGACAATTTTATCACTAGAGCAAACACCTTTATAGATCAAAGTATCTCCTTGATAGAACGCAGAGTGTCCCAAGATCTAGTTAACGCAAAAAGGTCCTCCATGGGACATCTGGCGGATGCAAGAACACCGGAGCAACGTAGTGACCCTGGACCGAGTGAAGCCTGTGGCCAAAGGCTTAGCCTTCCAACCACGGTGGATCTATGGGTTTCACAGCTCTCCGACTCACAACTATCATTGGACCTAGAAAAATCTCCAGATCTAGTGATTGAAACTACCCCAGAGGAAACTAGACAGTCAAGAGGGAGGAGGGAGGGCGCAATAAATAAGAAAAAACCTATAGCCCCAAACAATCAAAAGTCTAAAAAAACGCATAGGATTCCTAATAAGACAGGAGAGACTCGAACCACCATACCACAGAGAAGAGACCAGGAAATTTCCAATCTGATTGTTCATCAGGCACTACCTGATACTCCGGCCCCTATTACCGGGGAAATTATAACTGGCCTCCCATTAGATAAGGAAGCAGACGCTAACACCGATCCCAATGACCACCTACTAACCAAAATTGGAGACCTTCTCAAACATTTACTCAAACCATTAGAATTGAGACTGGGACAAATAGAAAAAGCATTAGCTGACCTGACAACTCCTGCAAAAACCAAAATGAACCAACTGGGACAAAAAACAGGGGGAGTCAAGCACCCCTCTGCAATTTCAAACGCTCAAAACAAACAACCTATTCCACCAGTAGCTAAACCAGTTCAACCGCTAGTGACCAAAAAAAAGACATTAGATAACACCCTAAGTAATACTCTGACCAATATCACTAACACTAACTCGGCACATAATAACATAGATTCAAAAACACCAGCTACACAGTCGAATAAAGGGTGGGATAGAGGACCCCATGATGGAAGATTCTCCGTCAACCTCCCACCGGAGGCCAGTCCTTTCACAGTTGTAATGACTGGCGTACCAGAACTGGGAAACCAAACTAATGAAGCAACCTGGTCGCTAAAGAACAAGGTCCAACATTGGTTAAATGCAAATCGCCCACCTCCTCCTTACTGTTTACCTAAGATCCTAATGGTAAGAAGAGCCCCCTGGGTAGGACATGGTAAAAAAACGATACAAGGTGATTGTGTCCTTATCACCTTTGATGATCCCAGATTAGTTGATTACATCTGTTCATGGGACTACCAGAGCTCAACTGGGGCTATAGGAACAAAGCGTCTTTCCTTCTTCTACCCCTCGAGAAATCTAAATGGTTATCATCACGATGGATCCTGGCATACAGTAGGCCCTCGACATCGGGGTAGAGAAAGGGACGACTGGTGAGGACCTTACCACAGGGATGCCTATAGAGAACCACTACCCCGGGAGGGCTGGAACGGTATCCCAATGTCGAATAGATATAGTGGCCTTGAGCTAGTTGACTGACCATCACAGGATAAAAAACATCTCAGCCCCAAAAAAAGGGAATTAGAGGGTAATAGCGGATCACAAATAACTAAGACTCCAACTATAGATCCCCAAACTCTAAGTGTCGTGTCTTGGAACATTGCCGGTCTCCGCCCCAAGATTGAGGACGGTACCGCCATAGGTTTCCTAGACAGGCACCAAATTGTATGTCTCCAGGAGACTTGGTCATCAACGGAACTGCATCTTCTGGGTTTTAGGACGTTCTTTTCTTCAGCTTTGGTTGGGAACATGGGCAGAGCAAAGGGGGGGTTTAACTATTTATATAGCGAACACTGTCCAAATAAAAATAACCACTCTTGAATTGGACACAAATTTTCAGTTTCTTTCCCTCTCGCTACCAAAAAATGAGACTATCGTACTCATTAATTTCTACAATAACTTGGAGGAAGGAGAATTCATGAGACTAATATTAAACCTAAATGAAAAACTCTCCTATCTCAGACAGACGAAAGGTGGGAAAGGTGCTGTCTCCTTCTTATGGGGAGGGGACTTTAATCTGCACCCCTGCCTTAACAAAAATTGCATTGAAACGATTAAGGACCAGGACATTCCCCTTATTCATTTCTGTCATACTAAATCAGGCATAGCCATGAATGACCTTATGTCCGACTAGGGACTTATAATAGTTAATAACTTAAACCCAAAAACAAGAAAGCCAGAGTCGACCTACGTAGGGAGAGGTTACCAGTCCACTGTTGATTATGTTCTCACATCAGGTGGGCTGTCAAACAAGATTAAACATGTTGAGACTCTATCAAATATATTAAGTGACCACCTTGCCATAAGGATAGAACTCAACTTATTACACCAACAATTTCTTGAGACGACGATAGCCCAAGCTTTGAATCAGAATAATTTACAATTGGCACAGGTAAATGGGTATAGCCTAAAATGGGGGAAAATAGACCCTGGGCAAATCACTGAGGAAGTGATCAAAGCAGCATATCCTCATATTATAAAATGCCTTGACATAACTGTGACAGAGGAGGAAGTTATAATCAACTTCTGTAAAATTCTAACTGTCATCAAGTGCCTCATGACAAAAACATCAAAGGTAGAAACTTTAAATAAAAGAGGTTGGTTTAACCACAGCTGCACCTCGGCACATACTAAGCTTAAACTGTCCCTGAATAACGAAAATAGAGAACCACGGACAATTGCCAGACTCAGAAAGGAATATCTCTCCGCTCGAAAGCTGAGAAAAGCAGAATTAAAGCAGACCCTCTGGGATGAACTACATAAAAGTGCCCTACAGAAAAACAGTGAGGCTTTTTGGCGAGTAGTAAAATCCCCTTTTTTAGCTGACGATAACCTCCCAAAAATAGAAGTAGCCATAGAAGAAGGCGCCTGGATTTCTCACTTCTCATAATTTTTTAAGAAACAGACGCTTTCTGAGAGTGAAGAAATAACTCAACCAGCTGTTGACTACCCTATTCAAATAGAATTTGTTATTTCTGAAGTCCTAACAGCCATAAATTTAAGTAAAAATGGAAAAACTCCGGCCCTGACGGAGTCCCGGTGGACATCTTTAAATACAATACAGACCTATGGGCCCCTATACTGACCAGGGTGTGTACAGCAGCTGCAAAAAAAGGGCTCCTGGAATCTTGGACCAAGTCTGTCATGGTCCCGATTTTCAAAAGAGGAGACCGCCAGGACCCTGCCTGCTACCGTCCAATCTCACTGTTGGATTCAGTGGGTAAGGTAGCCGGCAGGGTCATACTTGAGCGCCTCCAACAATGGGCAGAGGATAGGGGGTATTGTCAGACTTACAATTTGGCTTCCGGGAGGGGTTTGGTACAGTGGAGCAGGCTTTAAATCTATCAATAATTGTAGGAAAATATGTCCATGCAAAAAAAGATAAACTCTACATGGTGTACGTGGACCTCTCCGCAGCCTTTGACTGCGTGTTCCATACCAAGCTATGATTAGTCCTATCCCAAATGGGTGTGGACCCTCCACTTTTAGACTTTTTAAGGGAACTATTCTCCAAGGCCTCAGCAAGAGTACGTTTTGGTGTCAGGGGCGAGTTTACCGCGTCTTTTGGAGTAGAGCGTGGAGTAAGGCAGGGTTGTGTCTTGGCCCCCTTCCTATATGGCCGGGATGCCTGTCACCCCCTCCCAACACAATCCCCAAGGATGGGAAGACGGACACAGTTCTTGAACTTTTGGAAGGCAGGAGGGAGTTACCCTCCCGGCCGTATTTATTAAAATATGAAACAAAATTAAAACATTAAAATAACAGTTTCATATCATGTACAATTTTTCATTTATACATTACGATGTTTATTGGCTAACCTTAACAAATCTCTAATACAAAGGTTCTCCTAGCCGAGTCTAAACATCCTGCAAATGCATACTCTCTAAATAAAAATTGTACATCCTAACATTACGGGCCAACGGCAAGGTCGTAACCGGTGTCAGATCCCTAATACCAGAACTCCCCCCTCACTTGTGAGGGGCGGGCGCACAGAGGACTGTACCTCTGTGCCAACTTCCAATTTCCCTTGTCTTAGCGGGGGCCCCTTATTTAACTCGACGCCATCTTAGTGGTCGTCCGAGGACTCGTGTGAGGTGTCTAGAAGGTAGCGTAGACCCCCCTCCCACCCCACACTGCTTACCACATCCGCCGTCGCGGATGTCCTGGCCCCGGGAAATTCGTAGGAGGGGCCGGTAGCCGCCTCCTCCCCTGGGAGGGGCCTATGACCGCCTTCCCTTTAGGCGACCCCATACTTAGAGGGTGCCGCCTCCCCGTGTGAGGGGCCAATAGCCGCCTCCCCCCGGGCGCTCCCATCCATAATGGGTGGCGCCCCACCTCTAGGGATCTTCAAATTACTGCTCACCGATCATGACCTTACCGCCCGACCAAAATAAATACGACTTTTTGAACCTAATGAAGAGCGAAAAAGCGGTTAAACTGGACATTCGCAATATAAACCTTTATCTACACATTTAACACATCTTTAAACTAGACTGTGATACTCCGCTTAATTTGAGTGAGAAAATATGCTACGAAGCAAATCATTTTATTGCCTTAAAAAAACAATCCAAACTTTATTACACATAGAAACCCTGGAAAAAAGAGATATTATCACCGCAAATCAACTTAATTGCAATACTAATCGTTGCCATAAGGGGCTGGTGGGTGGGTCAAAATTGGCTCCTTGTTCCGTCGAGGGCTCATGTGCAACGAGGAGGTGCAGCTTCCAAGCACAGGAACAAGAGGATGCATCTTTGGATTGTTGCTCGTTTTATTCTTCTACGGGAGGGCGTGTACCCTCCTCCAGTCTGCCTACAGGGCGTGGCCAACGGTGTAG
Organism: Lissotriton vulgaris; assembly: GCF_964263255.1. Classification (NCBI taxonomy): domain Eukaryota; kingdom Metazoa; phylum Chordata; class Amphibia; order Caudata; family Salamandridae; genus Lissotriton; species Lissotriton vulgaris. Next base: position 821,700,140 of record NC_141691.1, on the reverse strand, counting down.
GTGTCTAGGACAACCCCTCTTGGGCGGGAAAAAGGCGCGCCCCGGCTACGCCGCTTCGGGCATACCAGCCGAGACACGCCTCCCGCCCAAAATGGTTTCCCGGGGGGATCCGGGCCCCCTACCATATGTTCGGGGGGACCGAGTGGTCACCCCTTTCCATATGGCCGGGATGCCTGTCTCCCCCTCCCAACACAATCCCCAAGGATGGGAAGACGGACACAGTTCTTGAACTTTTGGAAGGCGGGAGGGAGTTACCCTCCCGGCCGTATTTATTAAAATATGAAACAAAATTAAAACATTAAAATAACAGTTTCATATCATGTACAATTTTTCATTTATACATTACGATGTTTATTGGCTAACCTTAACAAATCTCTAATACAAAGGTTCTCCTAGCTGAGTCTAAACATCCTGCAAATGCATACTCTCTAAATAAAAATTGTACATCCTAACATTACGGGCCAACGGCAAGGTCGTAACCGGTGTCAGATCCCTAATACCAGAACTCCCCCCTCACTTGTGAGGGGCGGGCGCACAGAGGACTGTACCTCTGTGCCAACTTCCAATTTCCCTTGTCTTAGTGGGGGCCCCTTATTTAACTCGACGCCATCTTAGTGGTCGTCCGAGGACTCGTGTGAGGTGTCTATAAGGTAGCGTAGACCCCCCTCCCACCCCACACTGCTTACCACATCCGCCGTCGCGGATGTCCTGGCCCCGGGAAATTCGTAGGAGGGGCCCGTAGCCACCTCCTCCCCTGGGAGGGGCCTATGACTGCCTTCCCTTTAGGCGACCCCATACTTAGAGGGTGCCGCCTCCCCGTGTGAGGGGCCAATGGCCGCCTCCCCCCGGGCGCTCCCATCCATAATGGGTGGCGCCCCACCTCTAGGGATCTTCAAATTACTGCTCACCGATCATGACCTTACCGCCACAGGCCGGATAGTTGACCGGCTATCCGGACCCCCCACAAACTCCTACTAAAGGTCATGGATTCACAAACCCCTTAACCATGCTATGAAGTCTCCTATGAGTAAGACATTCCCCTCCCGGGACAAATGGACCCCATCTTCGAGATACATGTGGTCCCCCCGAATACATCCATGTGGAATACAATGCAACTGTCCTGAGCGAAACAACCTACTAAGTTTGTTATTAACTTTCTTTACTGAATGATTCAAAGCTGTCACAGAGAGGGCCCCCCGCCACACCTTCCTGGGAATCATGTGTGACCATGCTATCGTGCACCCTGGAACATTTCTCGCCAACCAACTAACAGTGGATAGAATTTGCTCGAGTAGTACTCGTCGACCAATGGTCACCAAATCATTGCCTCCCAGGTGTACTATGATTACAGACGGCGGTGACCTTGTCTGCCCTAACAGTCCCTCAATAAAACATTGAAATTGGTCAATACAGAGCCCGCCCCTTCCGTGGAAGGTCACCCTGTACCCGTATTCCCCAGCCACATGAATCATGTCACCTGCTTTGAATACGTCCCCGGCACGCCTCACGTATGAGTGGCCAACGACCCACACCACTCTTCCCTCAGCCGGTGATCTTTGACCGCTGGTCCCCAGGTGTCGGGTCAACTGCACAGTCCGCCCCGCAAAGCCTGCTCGCGAAACTGTAAACCAAACAGAAAACAAGAAGCGTGAGTGCATGACATTGGCTTCACAATATGTGCACCCGCACATACCTTTTATAACAGTTCGAGGACCAACGTCCCAATTGTTTCACTTTTTCAACACTCAGACCCCTGGCTGTAGCCTCTGTAGCAGCCCCTATCCGGAAGGAATGGGTCCCAAAATCGCTCGGGTCAAAGCCCGCTGCCGCGATTGCCATTGTTAGCACCCGCTGAAACTGAAACCTAGTCAGTGGGGTGGCGTCGGTGTGTCTCAGCAAGCTTCCCCCCCATGATACCGCCCTTTGCGCTAAATATTCCTCCACGCATTTCACTGGGCACATGGGGGACCCTTGAATGCGCTGGACAACAACACTGTCCCCGATAGCTCCCTGATCGGTTTTGGACCTGGCTATTGTGACTACCATTGAATCACCCTTGATCAGAATGTGTTCTCGACACAGACCTCCCCCCGTATCCTGCTTATTCTTCGCTACCAGCTCGCTTACCCGCATAGCCCCATGGAATGCTAATGCAAAAGCGGCCCGGAACAGCACTGTCTCTGACTGGGATGAACATGTCGCAGGGAGTACGGACATTAACAGGGACAACCTTTCTAGCCCAATCGGGCGCCTCTCGTCCATTCCATTCTACGACCCTCGAGGCGTTGCCACCCACGCAGTGCCTTCTTTACCAGAAAGAACGATGTGGGGTCCTCGATGCCATGCGCCTGCGCCATGAAGGCAATGGCGGCCCGGGGCCTATTGGCCGTTGCCGCTGATCGGCCTGCCTGGTGGAGTGACACTAGAAACTTCAGGACATACTCTTCCTGCCCCCAATGATCCCCCCTAGCTGGACCCAAAAATGACCAATAGGAACGGAACGCTCCTTCGTATGCCTTCCTTGTCCTGGGTGCTAGACTTGCTCCCACGAGGTCCTGTAATCCGGGGCACCGAGTAACCAGAGACCTTCGGGAAATGGTGCCGCCACCAAGTCCGCGGAAGGTAGATAACCCCTGAAGGCCTGCATGTGGGAACGAGAGAGTGCATCAGCCGCCTGGTTCAGTACACCCGGCACGTGTCTTGCCCTAAACTGGACGTTTAGTCTCATACACAGTAGAACAATTTCCTTCAGTAATCTCAAAATCCACTTGCAGCGTGCTGCCTGATTATTGATACATTCAACCACGGTCATGTTGTCGGACCAAAACACCACTGTGCGATCACGAAACCCATCTGGCCATGTCTTCAAGGCCACAAAAATGGGGAACAGATCAAGAAACCCAATGTTACCTGTGAGCCCACTGTCGTGCCACCACGTCGGCCATGTTTGTGCCGACCATCGATTACCGAAGATGGCGCCAAATCCCACACTCCCCGCCGAGTCGGTCCATAAACCCAGCTCCTCGGAGGAAGCTGGTGGCTTGTTCCACACGACGCGACCGTTGAAATCCGCCAGAAATGCCAACCATATGCGCATATCCTGGCGAACCTCTGCAGACAGTCTTGTGCGGTGGTGCCCTTCCTTGAGACCGACCATGGCTTGTGCAATAGAGCGGGAAAAGGGGCGAGCCATTGGTATCACTCTAAGGGCAAAGTTAAGCTGACCCACTGCTTGTTGCAACTGATGGAGAGTCACTTTTTCTTTGCTGATGCACAATTCTAGAGAGGCCCTAAATGTCATTACTTTTTCCCTGGGCAAACGGAAGCATCCCTCCACTGAATCGAGCTCAATTCCAAGAAACTCGAGTGAAGTAGATGGCCCCACTGTCTTCCCTGGTGCCAATGGCACGCCGAATCGTTTCATGAGATTGCAAAATTCCAGTAAAGCTTGTGCACATTCCGTGTCACCGGCTGTCCCCAAGAACAAAAAATCATCTAGGTAATGCATAACCTGTGTATAGCCCGTAGCTCTGGTGAACGCCCATTGCAAAAAAAAAAAAAACTGAATTTCTCAAAATAAGCACAAGAGATGGAGCAACCCATTGGCATACATTTATCCATGTAGTAGCGTCCTTGAAACACAAAACCTAACAGACGCTGATCCTGAGGGTGTACCGGGAGCAACCGGAACGCTGATTCAATATCCGATTTAGCCATCAGCGCTCTGGGCCCCAGGCGATTCAACATGGCGACGGCCTCATCGAAGGATGCGTACCGCACCGAACAAACTCCTGGGTCAATCGCATCGTTCACCGAAAGACCCCGAGGAGCCGACAAGTTATGAATTAACCTAAACTCACCTGGGTCCTTCTTGGGGACTACTCCCAATGGTGAACAAATGAAGTTAGTGACTGGCGGTTGCCCATATGGGCCAGCAACCCGGCCACGGGCAACCTCCTTTGCAATCTTAGCTTGCACCACCGCCGTATTCAGCTGAACCGACAGTTGGTTTTTACACTGTGATTCCCCCCGAAAATCCCCCGCCGGGATGTGGAAACCATACGTGAATCCATCTCGCAACACCCCAGCGGAGACATGATCAGGGTATTCATTCAGCCAAGGGATCATTGCCATGATGTCTACGGGGGTAGGTAGTGGTGCCCCTTGGTCGACATTAGACCTGTTTGGCCCCTCCTCTACCCCCTGTATCACCATTCTTGGCTCTGCACGAACTCTCAGGGTGTGAAGATTGTCCGCACCCGCACACTCATGCCTGAACTTACATGTCCCTTGTGGCCTCGTGCACTTGCCTCTGTTGAAGCTCCAACAGACCCCTTTTCTACCCGTATTCCCACTATTCCTTGGTTGTTGGTCACTATTGGTGCCCGCTTGAAAGGGCGCCGCCGAATAATGGCGGGAGGGCTCCGCCCCATTCCCGCCAAGCGAAGACGACTTCGTCGTGCCCGGCATGAGCTGCTTCTGCCAAGAGATGGAGTCGAAACAATCCCACGTCAGAGATGAGTCGTGCTCCTTGGCTTTACGAAACTTATTATCATAACCCAACCATTGATTGCCTTCATATATTTCATAGAAATCCATTATACGTGTCTGGTAGCAAGCCAATTCAGTCAATACCTCGGGCCTACGTTCCCCCATGATCGCAGTGAAAATTGCAAATGCCCTGGCCCAATTAGCGATCGTCTCATCCACCCTGAATCCCGCCATTTTTGCACGCCATACACTCGGGTGCAACAAATCCTTCTGACTTTTAACATGCTCTACCTCGTGGTGGTCGGTCAAGAGAGAAAACATATTCACATATTTATCAGCCCAGATCAATTCTTTCGTGGCCAGCGGGATATGTTGGACCACCCTTTCCCTTCTTGAGGGTAACGATCCCTCCCTTGCCATTGGCAACGGCTGCTTACCCGAATCGGTAGCTGGTCCTGCTGTTGTTCCAACGCCAGACGCCGGTCGTTCCGAGGGAACCTGAGGGGAAACAAGAGGGAGATTCGCCTTCGCAGCATCTCTCGATTGCCGCAACTGCTTCATTAGTAACCTGGCCTCTTCGACCGTGTCTCCTGGTGCCGTAGGACCCTCTGTATTTTTGCCGAGCCATGCGGCTAACTGGGCGGCCAACTCCGGAGGCATATCCTCCTCGTTAATGGGTGTAACTACAACAGGGATCGGTTGTCCCGCGTCCGGGATCGGAACCGGGGCCTCCACTGGACTGACCGGGCTCGCCGGGGGTGACTCGGGAACTGGGGCCTCCCCCCCTGCCGCCCTATTCCTGGCCCTTTTACCTCTCCCAGCCGGGACTACTCCCGGCAATGCTGGTCCAATGACTTTCTTCGGTCTGCCCGTATTGTTCATTGCCGCCATCTGTTTTTTCATGCTCGCCATGTCCTTCATCAGCATGCGAAGCATCTGTTCGGTTCCAGCCTTCTTTCCGACCTTCTTGCCAGACATCGTTGTCGGATATTCGAACCTTGTTGCTCGACGAGGTCCTGGATCCAAAGATTCGGAATCGCTGAAAGAGAAGCACAAAAATTACAAGTTCTCAAAATTGGCTCCTTGTTCCGTCGAGGGCTCACATGCAACGAGGAGGTGCAGCTTCCAAGCACAGGAACAAGAGGATGCATCTTTGGATTGTTGCTCGTTTTATTCTTCTTCGGGAGGGCGTGTACCCTCCTCCGGTCTGCCTACAGGGCGTGGCCAACGGTGTAGGTGTCTAGGACAACCCCTCTAGGGCGGGAAAAAGGCGCGCCCCGGCTACGCCGCTTCGGGCATACCAGCCGAGACACGCCTCCTGCCCAAAATGGTTTCCCGGGGGGATCCGGGCCCCCTGCCATACGTTGGGGGGGACCGAGTGGTCGCCCCTTTCCATTCTCCTTATACACAAACAGCCTGGAGATGGAGCTTTTGAGGGAGGCTCAAGACCTCCCTCAAGTAAAGTCACGCCCTATTCCCGCTCTGCTCTATGCGGACAACGCTGTCATCTTGGCCCGTACCCCACGCGAGCTGCAAAAAGCGCTAACTAGGTATGCGGATTTCATGGGCAGCCTTGACCTCCACAATAATATCAAGAAGACCTTCGTAATGGTGGCAGGTAAGGGGAAAAAAGGGTTTAGAAATATATCCCTTAACAACCAAAACCTCGAACTGACGGCCCAGTACCCCTACTTAGGGATAACAATAGATGATAAACTAAATTGGAAAGCGGCATTTGAGGCTAGAAAACACTCCCTTAAGCGGGCAATAGCTACATTGATCTCCTTCACACAAAAACTAGGCAACGATCGCCTGTGGAAATGCTGAACATTTATAATGCAAAATGCCGAGCTGTAGCTCTGTATGGGGCTGGGGTCTGGGGGCACTTCGATGTCAGCGCTCTACAGGTGGCAGAAAACTCCTTTTTAAGATTTCTTCTGGTTGCACCGAGGCGAATTTCCATATACGCATCCCATATTGAACTAGGCATACCCCATATTGAGGACCTAGCTAAAATCCAACCTCTCCTACTATGGAGTCGCATCTGGACCTCAGAAAAAAACAGAGGAATTATGATGGATTTTATAACACTAGAGCATTCGGGAGACATAAAATGGCTCGCCTACATTAGAAACTTTCTTACAGATTTAGGCCTAGAGGATTATTATATAACACCGGAAAAGATCATTGAGATATCCAAGAAGGAGTTAAAAGAAATGGCCCTGAACCACTTAGATGGAATAAGACTCGCAAGTGAAATAAGGAAACCCTCTGTCCACCACGCAATTATGGTCCATCTTGTCCCTACATTTCAGCCTTACCTAACGCTTGAAATCGGCATTTTTTATTGTTTTCTACTAACCAGATTTAGACTAAATCTTTTCCATCAGTTAGTAGCCTTCCCAACGAGAAACACCTGGGAACAAACGTTAGACCACTGTCCTTGCGATGATACATCTGTACAGACCACCATACATACAGTACTGTTTTGTAAATATTACCATGCTCATCGCAAAATTTGGCTGGTACCACTGTTGAAATCATGGGACTTAAGACAGTGTCGCCCTGCTATGCTGCGCCTTCAACTTCTGGACTCTGAAATTACCTGCTATCACATGGTTAACTTTTTAAAATGCATTTTTAAACATAGGAATAATCTGTGAGAAAAATTGCTTTAATCATAATGAACTGAATTTAATGAAAAAATATTTGATCGTTTTCCAAGCAACCCTTCTCAAATTTGCACTGAAAAATGCTTTTATTGTAAATTTTGTTGTATTTTTGACTTTTATGGTATAATGTGTACAAAAATGCTTTTATGGATTTCTATCACGAAATGCCGAATAAAGAAATTTACTACTAATATGCTAAAAGTAAAGCAGCTGCAGGATGTACCATCAAAACTTTTCCTTTGCTTAATTTAGCTAAAACTGTCAGATCTCTCCTTAACATCACACTTAGCAATTAGCACCATGATATTATAAAAATATATTTATATATGTAGATGTACACACACACACACACACATATATATGTATATATGTATATATAAGAAATTAACTGAAAAAAACATGGCTTTCAGGAGCATTATAGTTAGAAATTCAAATTTAAAAAATCTTAGAAATTCACTGAAAAAAACATAGGTTTCAAGGACGTTATATTTCGAAATTAGCATTTGAAAATCTTTAGAAATTCACAAAAACACATAGGTTTTATGGACATTATACTTAGAAATTAGCATTTAAAAAGCTTGGAAATTGACTGAAAAAACCACAAGTTTCAGGGACGTTATAGTTAGTTGGACATTTCACGAGTTAGTTGAGCTAACTATAACTCACCACCCCGCAATGAACTGCTGATGATGTCACATATTACACCACTCATGACATGGTCGGTGACATCATTGATAACATCTTAAATCACATCACTGATGACATCACCAATGACATCATTCAGTGACTGTGTGTTTCTGAAAAGTTTAAGTATCTTTTATATATATATACGCCAAAGTGTATTGAAGAACGAGTGGGTGTATGAGTGGCTTAGTGGCTGATTTAGTAGGTGCGTGACTGACTGTATAAGTGAGTGATTAAATGTGTCTTACTGAATGCAAGAGTGAGTGACTAATCTGTGTGAATGTCTGTATCAGTCTGTGAGTTGGTGTGTAAGTGGCAGCATGGGTTGATGAGTAGCTACGTGAGTGTCTATATGGGTTAATGATTGGTGGTGTGTTTATAACTGTATAATGAGTAAATGGCAGTATGAGTGATATTTTCAGTGACTGACTAGGTGTGCGAGTAACTCTATGGGTGAGTCATGGTGTATGAGTATCTGTAAAGGTTTATGAGTGTATATATCGGGGGCTATATTGATGAGTGACTGCATGTATGAGTGTCTGTACGGGTGAGTGGATCTGTGTGAAGACATATTAATCAGTAAGTGGGTATGTACCAAGTGGAATTGGTGTGTCTATAGTTTCAAGAATGGTAGTTTGTATTTTAGAGTAGGTGAATGAAAGGTAATATAAGGGTGTGAGGAGGTGCATCAGATATTAAGTGGATGATGTCATCAGTGATGTCATTTGAGATGTCATCAGAGATGTCACGGACCATGTCATAAGTGATGTTATTTGTGACGTCATCAGCAATGCATTTCGGGGGCACAAGTTATAGTTAGCTCAACTAACTATAACGGCTGAATTTCTCTGGTTTTGTACGAGTGAAATGTCCAACTCACTATAACGTTCCTGAAACCTGTGTTTTTTTCAGTGAATTTACAAGGTTTTTGAAATCCTAATTTCTAACTATAACGTCCCTGAAACCTATGTTTCTTTCAGTGAACTTCTAAGGTTTTTCAAATGCTAATTTCTAACTATAACATCCTTGAAACCTATGTTTTTTTCAGTGAATTTCTAAGGTTTTTTAAATGCTAATTTCAAACTATTACGTCCCTGAAACATTTGTTTCTTCAGTGAATTTCTAAAGTTTTTTAACTGCTAATTTCTAACTATAACATAGTAGTCACGTTTGCAGAGTGGTGCAGAAAGGAGTCAGTGCTACCGACCAGCGCTCAGGAATTCTGCTGCATAGGACTTATAGGAGGTACCATGAGGGCTTCTTGGCTACCAATGTCCCTCAGGAGTAAAGTGGACTTCATCCCCCAACCAGTACTGTGCCAGGAGACACCTTTGCAGAGTGGTGTAAAAAGATGAACATGGCTCTCAAAGACCTCTTAGCAATCCAACTGTGTGGGACTTACTGGAGGTAACAGGAGGGGTATTTGTCCCCCAAGGTTAACCTTGGGGGCCAACTACTCCTCCTATTACCTCCAGTAAGTCCCACACAGCAGGATTGGTAAGTTCTCATAGCCATAGCCATAGCCATGCCCCTTTCCCCACTACTCTGCAAACACATTTCCTGCTGCGCTCTTGGATGGGGATTAGAGTCCCCTTCACTGCCAGGGGTCCTTAGGGGCCAACTACACTACCTGATACCCCCAGTATGCCCCAGATAGTGGGATTGCTTACAGATGGAGACAGGCCATGCCCCCTTTCTCCACCACTTGGGGGATTAAGTCCACTTGAATCCTGAGGGTCCCTGGGGCCAACTAGCCCACCAGGAACCTCCAGTAAGCCCAGCACAGCTGGATTGATGAGAGTGGCCTGAGGCCACACCCCCTTTTTAACCACTCTGCAAATGTGCCTCCTGGCACACTGCTGGTGGTACAATGAGGTCCTCTTGTGTCCTGAGGACCTCAGAACTAAAGTGGATTTCATCCCCGGGGCTTATTTATAAAGAAATGTGTGGGGGGCTTCTTTCCCCCCAGCACCGGGGACTGCCACCTCCCTGTGGCTCAAATTATAATGTAGAAGTGTGGGGGAGCTCCTGCCCCTCCCCACACATCCTCAGGGACCACCACCTCCCGGGACACTAATTATTTAGAGCGGGCCCACCACCTTCCTGAGGCTCACATCAGTTGGGAGGGGCAGGGTCAGTGTGGCCCCCCTCCTGGAGCCCTTGATGGCCCTGAGGACCGCCACACCCCAAGGGTTGGCTCCAGCAATGTCCCGGGGTGCCCACCCCCGGGACATTGCCGTTTGCTATGGCAGGGTGGGAGCACAGCTCCTGCCCTGCCATAGAAAACACTCCTTTGCTTCTTGAAAGAGAGAGCAGGAACCTACTCTCGCTTCCAAGAAGCAAAGCAGAATTGCTTTTGGACAAGGGGAGGTGCATGTTATCAGCTCCCCTTGTCCAGGAGCAATGCCGGCTCCCGCAGGAGGTTAGAAGCCGGATGGGACTGCGGGGGCATTGGGGCTCCCCTGTGGTCCCCAGTATAAGGCCAGGCCCAGGGGATGGGGTCCCCGGCTCCATAAGTGGCCTCAGGAATTGGGGCACTGGCCCCCCTCCAAAACAAAAATAAAAGGTTGGCCAGGCCCCGGGGGATGAGGTCCCTAAGGCCATAATTGGCCTCAGGAGGGAGTCCATGTGGCCCCCTCCCAATAAAAAACAAGGCTGGCCATTCCCCAGGGATGGGGTCCCCGGGGCCAGAAGCGGCCCAGGGAAGTGGGGTCCCCCTCCCAAAATTAAAAAAACATATTTTTTTAAAAGCCCTGGGGCATAGGGTCTCAGGGGGGGGCTGCGAGGCCCCCTTCCCATTTTTTTAAAAGTAGAAATAATGGGTCAGGCCCTGGGGTATGTGCTCCCCAGGGGCCAAAAAATACTAAAAGTAGAGGGGCCTCACAGCCCCCTTCTAAAAACAAAAAAGTCGGCTTCTCACTGGAGGCCCTGCCCCTCACTGCACCACTCTGCAAATGTGCCTCCTGGTGCATTCTGGGTTGGGGGTTTAAGTACCCTTGAATGTCAAGGGTCCTTAGGGGCCAACTAGCCCACCAGGTACCTCCAGTAAGCCCCACTTAATGGGTTTGCTGAGAGGTGGTCCGAGGCCACGCCCCTTTTTACACCACTATGCAAACGCACCAGTTGGCTCACTGCTGCTGGTTGAGGAGGTCCTCTTGTGTCCTGAGGACTTCAGGACTAAATTGGACTTTATCCCTCGAGCAGCAGTGCACCAGGCAGCGCATTTGCAGAGCAGTGTAAAAAGGTAGTGTGGCCTCAGACTACTCTCAGCAATCCACCTGTGTGGGGCACAAAGGAGGTAACAGGAGGGCTTGTTTGCCCCCGGGACCCTCAGGAGGCAAGGGGACTTCATCTTCCAACCAAGAGTGCACCAGGAGGCAAGTTGGCAGAATGGTGCACACAGGCGGCATGGCCTGTGTCTACCTCTCAGAAATCCCACTGTGTGGGGCTTACTGGAGGTAACAGGTAGGCTAGTTGGCCCCTAACTACCCCCAGCAGTGAAGGGGACTTTAATCCTTATCGAAGAGCGCACCAGGGAGTGCGTTTGCAGACTGGTGGGCAAAGGGGGTGTGGCCTGCTATGAGAACTTGCTAATGCTGCTGTGTGGGACTTAATGGAGGTAATAGGAGGAGTAGTTGGCCTCCAAGGTTGTCCTTGGGGGCCATCTGCCCCTCTTGTTACCTCCAGTAAGTCCCACACAGTGGGTTTGCCAAGAGGTGTTTGGAGGGCATGCCCCCCTTTCTCCACCACTCTCTAAACATACCCCCTGTCACACTACAGTTTGGGGGATGAAGTCCACTTTTCTCCTGAGGGTCTTTGGGGGCAAAGAAGCCCTCCTGGTACCTCCTGTAAGTCCTATGCAGTGGAATTCCTGAACGATGGTCGGAGGCCCAGCCCCCTTTCTCCAACTCTCTGCAAACGCGACTACTAGTTCAAGAAGCATTTGCAATGTAATAGGTTCCGCATTTGCGAGAGTTAGAACTATTGGCATTGTAAATGTAAAAGTGTTTTAATAATGTATCTTGGAATGGAGTGGATGTAGGTTGTGTAGTGGAATTGTGTGGTATGTTGTGCAGTGAAATTTTGTGGATAGAAAGTATGTGGTATTTAGTGTATAGGAATTGCATAGAGTGGGATTATGTATTATGGAGAGTAATTGTGTGGTATGATAGTCTGTGTTGTGGTATGGTAACCTCAGGTTTAGTCTGCCTCACTACCATAGAATCTACACTCTTAACTCAATGAGACAAAAAAAAGAAGGAACCACTGAGTAGCACTTCTGGACTTAGTCAGAGGTATGAGCAGGGACACTGGAATTAAACGACTGCTTGGCTGCACTGACTTTTGCACAATTATACATTTTCCACATTTGCCACATAATCCATCTTCTGCTGCATAATCTGCATATTTGGAAAAAAAACTTGTTTCTAGCTCAAATGGCTCAAACAATACCAATAATGCAACAATAAGTGTTACAGCATGGAGGAGGGCCCTTTGCAAACCTAGAATGGTCACCTTTTACTTATTGCTAAATGTGAGTATTAAATTGGTACTAATGGTGTACAAACCACTCTTGCTTATTTCTGCGCCTCTCTTGCCTCTTTCTGTATTTCTGTTGCTTCTTTCTGTACCTTTCTTTCTTTTTCTGTACTTCTTTTGCCTCTTCCTGTTCCCTCTTGCCTCTTTCTGTACCCTTCTTTCCGCTTTCTTCACCTCTCTTCCATCTTTCTGCGCTCTCTTGCTTCTTTCTGCACCTCTCTTGCTTCTTTTTGCACACTTCTTCCCTTTTTTGCATCTATCTTGCCTTTTTCTGCAGTTCTTTTGCCATTTTCAGCACCTTTCTTGCTTCTTTCTGTACCTCACTTCCCAATTTCTGCACTTATTTTGCTTGTTTCTGCACCTCTTGTGCATCTTTCTGCACCTCTGTTTCCTCTTTCTGCACCTCACTTGCTTCTTTCTACACCCCTCATGCCTCTTTCTGTACCCCTCTTCCCTCTATCTGCACCTCACTTGCCTCTTTCTGCACCCCTGTTCCCTCTATCTGTATTTTTCCTGCCTGCTTCCACATCTCTCGTGCCTCTTTCTGTACCTCTGTTGCATCTGTCTGTACTTTTCTTGCCTCTTTTTGCACCCTTCATGCCTCTTTCAGCACCTTTGTTGCTTCTTTCTGTGCTTCTCTTTCTTTTTCTGCACCCTCCTACCTTTTTCTGCACCCCTCTAGCCTCTTTGTGCACTTCTTCTACCTCTTTCTGCACCCCTCTTGCCTCTTTTTGCACCTCTGTTTCTGCTTTCTGTACTGCTCTTGCTTCTTTCTGTATCTCTTTTGCAAATTCCTGCATCCCTCTTGCCTCTTTTTGTATCCCTCTTCCCTATTTCTACACCTCTCTTGCTTCTTGCTGCACTTCTCTTGCTTCTTTCTGCAATGCTCTTGCTTCTTTATGCACCACTCACACAAATTTCTGGATTCCTCTTACCTCTTTCTGCACCCCTGTTCCTTCTTTGTGCACCTTTCTTGCCTATTTCTGCACCTCTCTTGCCTCTTTTGGCACCTCTGTTGCTTCTTGCTGCATTTCTCTTTCCTCTTTCTGCACCCCTTTTCCCTCTTTCAGCACCTCTCCTGCCTCTTTCTACACATTTCTTGCCTTTTTCTACAGTTCTCTTGCCTCTTTCTGCACCCCTTGTGCTTCTTTCTGCACTTCTTGCTTTTTTCTGTACCACTCTTGCCTCTTTCTGCACCTCTGTTGGATATTTCCACACTGCTCTTGCTTCTTCCTGCACCTCTGTTGCAAAGCTCTACATCCCTCTTGCCTCTTTCTGTATCCCATTTCCCATTTCCCTCTTTCAGCACCTCTCTTGCCTCTGTCTGCACACCTATTCCTTCTTTCTGCACCCCTTTTGTATGTTTCTGCAACTCTCTTGCCTCTTTCTGCAGTTCTCTCCCCTCCTTCTGTACCTCCCTTGCCTTTTTGTGCACTTCTCTTGATTCTTTCAGCACCCTTCTTCCCTTTTTCTGCACATCTCTTGCCTCTTTCTGCACCTCTCTTGCTTCTTTCTGCCCTTCGTTTGCTTCTTTCTGCACTTCTCTCTCCTCTTTCTATAGCCCGGTTGCCTCTTTCTGCACCTCTGTTACTTCTTACAGCACTTCTTTTGGCTCTTTCAACCCCACCCCTGTTGTCTCTTTCTGCACTTGTCTTCCCTCTTTCTGCAACTCTCTTGCTTCTTTCTGTACTATTCTTGCTTCTTTCTGCACCCTTCTTCCCCTTTTCTGCACATCTCTTGCCTCTTTCTGTACCTCCCTTGCCTCTTTCTGCACATCTCTTTGTTCTTTCCGTACTGCTCTTGCCTCTTTCTGCACCCCTCTTGCTTCTTTCTGTATCTCGTTTGCTTTTTTCTGCACTTCTCTCTCGTCTTTCTATACTCATCTTCCCTCTTTCTGCACCTCTCTTGCTTCTTTCTGTACTTTTCTTGCTTCTTTTTATACCCGTCTTCCCTTTTTTGCACCTCTCTTGCCTCTTTCTGCAACTCACTTGCTTCTTTCTATATGTCTCTTGCTTTTTTCTGCACCTCTCTTATGTCTTTCTGCACCTCTATTGTCACTTTCTGCATCTCACTTGCTTTTTTCTGCACCTCGTCTGCCTCTTTCTGCATCTCACTTACTTCTTTCTGCACCCCTTCTGCCTTTTTCTGCACCACTCTTCCCTCTTTCTGTACCTCTCTTGCCTCTTTCTGCACCCCTGTTCCCTCTTTCTGCACCTTTCCTACGTGTTTCTGCACCTCTATTTCCACATTTCTCTTCCTTCTTTCTGCACCCCTCCTGCCTCTTTCTGTACCCCTCTTGCCTCTTTGTGCACCTCTCATATCTCTTTCAGCACCCCTCTTGCCTCTTTTGCACCTCTATTTGTTCCTTCTGTACTTATGTTGCTTCTTTCTGCATCTCCTTTGTAGATACCTGCATCCCTCTTGCCTTTTTCTACACCCATCCTTCCTATTTGTCCACATCACTTGTTTCTTTCTACAATTCTCTTGCTTCTTTCTGCACTTCTCTTGTCTGTGTCTGCACCTCTCTTGCCTCTTGTGGCACCTCTGTTGCTTCTTTCTGCACTTCTCTTGCTTCTTTCTGTGCTCCTCTTGCTACACCTCTTCTGCCTCTTTGTGCACCTCTCCTGCCTCTTTCAGTACCCCTCTTACCTCTTTCAGCACCTCTGTTACTTCTTTCTGTACTTCTCTTGTATCTTTCTGTACCCCTTTTGCCTCTTTCTGTACATACGTTTCTTTTTTCTGCACTGATCTTGCTCATTTCTGCACCTCTGTTGATAATTTCTGTATCCCTCTTGCCTCTTTCTGTACCCCTCTTCCCTCTTCCTGCACCTCTCTTACCTCTGTCTACATACCTGTTCCCTATTTCTCCCCCCTTTTTGCCTGTTTCTGCAATTCTTGTGCCTCTTTTTGCAGTTTACTTGTCTCTTTCTGCGCCTCACTTGCCTCTTTCTGTACTTCTTTTGCTTCTTTTTTGCACCCTTCTTCCCTTTTCTTCAGATCTCTTGCCTCTTTCTGCAGCTCTCTTGCCTCTTTCTGCACATCTCTTGGTTCTTTCTGCACTGCGCTTGCCTCTTTCTGTACCCCTTTCGCCTCTTTCTGCACATCTTTTGCTTCTTTCTGCACTTCTCTCTTATATTTCTGCACCCCTCTTGCCTCTTCCGCACCTCTGTTGCTTCTTTCTACTCTGCTGTTGTATCATTCTGCACCTCTCTTGCCTCTTTCTGTTCCCTCATTCTGCAATTCCCTTACCTTTGTCTGCACCCCTGTTCATTTTTCTACACCTCTTTTGTCTGTATCTGCAACTCTCTTGCCTCTTTGTGCAGTTCTCTTGCCTCCTTCCTCACCTCTGTTGCCTCTTTTTGCACCCCACTTGGCTCTTTCTGCATCTCCCTTGCCTCTTTATGCACTTCTCTTTTCTCTTTCTGCACCCCTGTTGCCTCTTTCTGCCCCTCCGTTGGTTCTTTGTGCACTTCTCTTGCTTTTTTCTGCATATCTCATGCTTTTTTCCACACCCCTCTTGCCTCTTTCTGCACTTCTGTTGCTTCTTTCTGCACTTCTCTTGCTTCTACTTTTATGTACCACATTTACAAAGTATGCTGTTTGAAACACAAGTATTCAAATATTTCTATGTTTATTTTTATGTAACGTATCACTAGGTAAACTCAAAGACACACGCATGCATACCTTCACAAACTTGGTCAGACTTACAACAGTGATGTGCTTAGGATTGCTGTTTTATATCTGGTAGGCATAACATTCTGAGCAGTAGATTATTTTGAATCTCAAGAGAAAAGGGAGGTTTAAAACATCTTGGGAGAAGGATTAGTGATTAGTCTGCTTTGTATGAGTCTGTTGTAAGGTACCGTCAAGGTAGGCCTCTTTCTACACCTCTGTTGGTTCTATCTGTACATCTCTTGCTTCTTTCTTTCTTTTTTTCTTCTTTCTGGACTTCTGTTGCCTCTTTCTGCATTTATGTTGCTTCTTTATGCACCTTTCGTCCCCTTTCTGCACCTCTCTTACTTCTTTTTGTACTTCTCGTGCTTCTTTCTGCGCCTTTCTTTCTCTTTCTGTACATGTCCTACATGTAGGCATAGTTAGAAATTAGCATTTAAAAAACCTTAGAACCTTACTGAATAAAACAGAGGTTTCAAGGAAGTTATAGTAAGGGATTAGCATTTTAAAAAATCTTTAAAATACACTGAAAAAACCATAGGATTCAGGGAAATTATAGTTAAAAATTAGCATTTAAAAAACCTGTGAATTTTACTGAAAAAAACAGGTTTCAGGGACGTTACAGTTAGAAATTTTGATTTAAAAAACCTTTGAAATTCACTGAAAAAAACATAGGTTTCAGGGATGTTATAGTTAGGAATTAGCATTTAAAAAGCCTTAGAAATTCACTGAAAAAACCACAGGTTTCAGGGACGTTTTAGTTATTTGGACATTTCACTCGTACAAAACGCAAAAAATTCAGTCGTTATAGTTAGGTGAGCTAACTATAACTTGCACCCTGTAATGCACTGCTGATGACTTCACATATTACATCACTCATGACATGGTCAGTGACATCACTGATGACATCATACATGACATCGCTGATGACATCACTGATGACATCATCCACGTGATCATCTGATGCGCCTCCTCACACCCTAATATAACCTTTGATACACTCACTCTAAAATACAGACAACCCTTCTCGAAACTAAACCCACACCAATACCAGTTAGTATATACCCACTCACTGATTCATAGGTCTACACACATCCACTCACTCTCCCATACAGTTACTGATACACGCAGTCACTCATCAATACAGCCTCTGATATATGCACTCATACACCCATAGAGATACTCATACACTGACACTCACCCATAGTTACTCACACACCTAGTCAGTCATACAAAGAATCAATCACACTCCATTTACTCACATATACGGTTTTACACAAACCAACTCACTTATTCATACAGAAACACGTACTTACTCTCTTATACAATCAATGACACAAGCACACACTCATCCACACAGCCACTCTCACAATCAGTCACTCTCACTTATAGTCAGTTGTATACTCCAACACTCACATATACTGCCTTTCACATATGTAGTTACTCACACATATACCACTGAGACATCCATTCTCACAACAACACAGCCATTCGCACACTTACCCATACAGCCCCTCGCAGATGCACTCATGAACCCATACACCCATTGAATCACTCACTCATACATCCATGCAGGGAGTTACACCCCTCACCCACCCACACAGACACTCAGGCACCCATACAGGTACTCAGACAACCAATCATTAATATAGATACTCGTGTAGCTACTCACCAACTCAAGCAACAACTTACACATCAACTGACAAACTGATACAGACATTCACACAGATTAGACATTCCCCCATTTATTCACTAAGACACATTTAATTACTCACTTATACAGTCTGTCATGTACCCACCAAATCATTCATTCAAACACTTATACACCCACTCATTCTTCAATACACCTTGGCGTGTATATATATAAAAACATACTTAAACTTTTCAGAAACACACAGTCACTGGATGATCGGTCAGTGATATAATTTGAGCTGTCATCAGTGATGTCATCAGTGATGTCACTGACCGTGTCATGAGTGATGTAATATGTGATGTCAGTAGTAGTGTATTGGGGGGCCGCTAGTTATATTAGCCCAACTAACTGTAACAGCCGAATTTCTCTGGTTTAGTATGAGTTAAATGTCCAACTAACTATAACATCCTGGAAACCTGTGGTTTTTCAGTAAATTTCCAAGTTTTTTTAAATGCTAATTTTGAACTATAACGTCCCTGAAACATATTGTTTTTTCAGTGAATTTCAAAGGTTTTTAAATGAAAATTTCAAATTATAACGTCCCTGAAACTTATGTTTTTTTCAGTGAATATATATATATGTATTGTGATGGGGGGCGCTAGAGGGCGCACAAGCGGAATGGCTGCTTAGTCTCGCAGCTCCCGCTCCTTGGGACACTATCCTCCTGCTATCCTCTGCCTAAGGGATCTAAAACGGCCTGAATTCCGGACGAGTTGCAGCAAGACGTCCATCCCTGCACTCGGTCCAAGTCTGGTGACCCTGGGAGACTCGGGGCCGGAGCGGTGCCGAGTTGAAAACTTGCCGATCGTTGCTGCGGTGCGGTGGGGTGCGCGAGTCCGGCCTCGCAGGACTACTTCAGGCTGGGGATTGCCACGAGGAGCTAGGCCTCTCCCCGAGACGACTGGCGGACCTCCTGGACGGACCTTCGCCGGCGGACCCGCGATCGGGGTGAGTGGCGGACCGATCGGTGGTGCGGGGACCCCCCGCCCCCCTCCCCTCCCTCGCTGCGCTCGCCTGTCCCGCTGGAGGAGCTGCCACTGCCCCTTGGCTGTCGGGGCACAGACATCTCACTGCCTGCTCGACCCCCGGAGAGTGCTGGACCCGCCCGGTGGGAAAGGGCGCGGAGCAGTGCACTGCCCGACGCGGGGGCTGACCCTTGGTCCTGGGCTCTCGAGCTTGCTGCTACCCCTGTACTGTGCCTCGGCCGGCCCTGGCCACCAGCTTGGCACTCACCATCGGGACGCTGTCCCCTCGCTGCCGGGAGACTGCACCTTCCACGTTGGGGAAGCTGGGACCCACCTCGCTCCCCATTCACCTGCCTGGCGTCCCTCCTACGTGCCTCCAACTGTACATTGTGAGGTGGCCTCGTTGTGGATAAACCAGGTAGAACATCACACCTGCGTGGCACACCCCGCTGGGGTCCGACTGCCCTGCATCCCACACACGCCTAAAACTGTCGTGCTGCCACCCTACACAGCGACGCTAGTGTGCTGGACCCTACCACCATTGCCATTGAGACTGCGCTACCTCCCCTCCCAGCCACCAGGCCGTTCGGTGGCCTTTACGATCTCACCAGGTCCCTGAACTTCCACCGCCTGGACCCTTATTGCACTTTTGGGGCGTTGCCCTGCCTCGCCCGCGCTGTGGCCCTACATCCTGGAGATAATATCCTAGCCAGATTACCTGTGGCGCTACTGCCCCTCGCGCTTTTGGAATTCCGCGCCCCGGCGCCATCATGGTGCGACCGGAGAACCGCCAGACTAAGCTCAGCTTTGACACTGCAAAAAAGGGCGCGAAATCGACGCAGCTGGACCCGGACCCTGGCACATCGTCCCCGAGGGCCACCATCCCCGCAGCTAAAGACACTGACCTGTCCGGCCTGATACAAGAGATGCGCCAGGGATTCGCCACTGTTGTAGAGAAGGTCGACGGGGTCACCGCGCGGCTGGACGCACTGGTGCACAAGGTGGACCGTCATGAGGAACGCCTTGCGGCTGCAGAGCAACGTATCTCTGATACCTCAGACGTTGCCACAACTCACACCACTCAACTGTCCAGGATGGACAACCTCCTTCGGATCATAGCAGCCAAAAATGAGGATTTGGAAGCCCGTAGCCGCCGAAACAACATACGGGTTACCAATGTTCCGGAATCCACAGATACGGGCAGAATGGAGCTGTACGTAGAGAAGCTCCTCAAGGGGGCCATCGGTGAGGACGCTTTCTCGCCCCAGTTTATCGTCGAGAGGGCACACCGCTCCTTGGCGCCTGTGCCCAAACCTGGCCTTCCTCCGCGCCCCATCATTGCTCGGCTGCTAAACTACCGTGATCGGGACACTGCCCTCCGGGCAGCCCGATCCCAAAGATCGCTACAGTATAATGGAGTCACCTTCTCCATCTACCCAGATTTTACGCCAATGGTGCAGGAGGAGCGGCGCAAGTTCCTTCCGGTGAAGAAAAAACTACGTGAGGCTCAGATCGACTATGCACTTTTATACCCTGCAAAGCTGCGAATCACCCACCAGGGCAAGCAACGGTTCTTCACCAACCCACAGAAGGTAGAAGACTTTCTCAAATCGCTCCAGAGAGCACGTAGAGAAGACCGGGATGCGGAGGAGGAACGCGGCAACGCAGACTTACCCCCGGCGCCACGCGGAAACTGACTGTTGATCTTTGCTATGCTGCACACCCTGCCTATGTCGACTTGTTCTCACCCCGAACATTGATGCACGGTCAAAAAGATACTGTATGGACAAGGACGCCGCATGGACTCTTCATCCCTATGGTAACGTAACCCAAGGACCACATTCCTGGCCCTAGTCTCCACCGAGGGTGGCACAGATACGGAGCTGGGGCCTAGGAGGTGGCTGTACGTACTCTATGTCTTACCCCTACTGGGAGATCCCCTTTGACTTGCTGGAGTTCCAGCTGTTCACGTTGTTTGAGTTGGGGAAGGGGGGAGGGGGGCGGGGGGCTGGGTGGGAGTATTTGGCTGCTGGCATGATTGGGATGCTGGGGTGGGAGGTGGGGAGGGGTGTTCTTTTCTTTTTTTTCTCTTTGAGGCACTCATTTCTTAGACTGTACGCTTGGCTTAAACCTCGGTGTGGGCACCGATGCTATGGTGCGGAGGTGGTATATCCGTGCTGCTTAGGCCGGTGCTGTTATAGTTCTTGTTGTGCTATCCATGGCCACTCCAGCAGCTAACACGCAATTAACTTGTTTATCCTGGAATGTAAGAGGGTTGAACAATGCCAGAAAGTGCCGTGATGTCATAGCCTATCTTGATAGAAGTCACGTACAAGTCGCTATGTTACAGGAAACGCATCTATCACCACAGGGCGGGACGTCCTTCGCGAGTAGGTGGGCCGGAGAACGAGCTTTCTCCTCCTACTCCACCTATTCGAGGGGAGTCGCTATCCTCATTGCCCGCAGGGTACCCTTTCAAAAGTATGGAGACTTACTCGACAGGGAGGGCAGATATGCGCTACTATGGGGCAGGATAGGCCGAGACACTTTCACATTTGTAACCATGTACGCGCCTAATGTTGACACACCAGCCTTTTTCACTGCTCTCTGGGGCAAAATCCTCTCCATTGCATCACGACACATAGTCTGGGGAGGGGACTTCAATCTAGCGATGCAACCACTGTTGGATAGAGCGGATGGGGTCTGCACCTACAAGGCCAGAGCACGGGAGGCACTAGAGGGCATCGTTGAGGAGGGCGGACTGCTGGACGCCTGGCGACACCTGCACCCCCTGGGGCGGGAGGGCACACACTTTACATCATATACCGGGACTTGGGCACGGCTAGACTATTTCCTCATCACAAGAGATGTCGCTGTCGAATTGGTGGGGGTTCGCCATCTGCCGAGAACGTACTCTGATCACAGCCCTGTCTTGCTCCACTTTCGTACACCCGGCTGGGACAGCCCCCGGCCGCAATGGAGACTTCGCCCTGATATCCTCCTTGATAACCTGTTTCGTACTGAACTAGGGGAAGAGATCGCAGATTTCTTCGCCAGGAATAAGGGATCAGTAGACTCAGTTGAGCACATATGGGAGGCATTCAAGGTCACGATCAGGGGATATTGCATCTCCAAAGGCCATGGCGTGCTACGCACCATCCTTGCATCACTCAGCACACTGGAGAAAGAGCTGCGGGATCTGGAACTGCGAATGGTATCCGACCCCAGCCCCGACTTACAGGCCAAATTTAGGGAGACACTGACACGATATGAGGAGGAGGCTGCGCGTGAAGCGAAGTTTAGGGGAAAACACTGGCAGGCCCGTAAATATTGCGAGGGGGACAGGCCCGGGAAGGCACTAGCTACGATTACACAACCACCACGAGCTCATAACACCATACTGGAACTCACCGACACCACTGGCACTGCTGTTAGGGACTCAGATGCGATCCTTGACACCTTTGTGACACACTATCACTCACTCTACACCTCCACCGTAGGGCCCGACGTATCCTATGCCGACTACCTCAGCGATGTTGCGCTGTGTTGGCTTAGCGACGGCGATAGAGAGTTCCTCGCAGCTCCGTTCGAGCAAGACGAAATACGCGAGGCCATTATGTCCCTCAAGAATGGCAAAGCCCCTGGGCTCGACGGCATACCGGCCGAATTCTACAAGGCTTATATTGACATCATGTCCCCGGTACTCAGCGAGGTCTTCTCGGAATCCTTGGGAGACGGAGTACTCCCTTGCTCCATGCGCGAGGTGGTGATTACCTCCCTCCTTAAGCCCAATAAGGACCCCAAATCCTGTCATTCCTATCGTCCGCTCTCCCTCCTAAATTGCGACGTCAAAGTACTTGCTAAGGTCTTGGCCACCCGGCTGTCGCTGTTAATGACCAGACTCGTGCTGCCCGACCAATCGGGATTTGTGGCGGGCAGGTCTACCTCCCACAACCTCCGCACGCTCTTTTCCCTACTCCGCACGGTACACCCTAACACACCCGTGGCGGCCATTTTCCTGGACGCAACCAAGGCGTTCGATTCTGTCGAATGGCCGTACCTGTTTTCTGTGCTGGCTGCTATGGGATTTCCTAAACTATTTATATCCTGGGTCCACCTGCTATACACTCGCCCTATGGCAAGGGTACTGATCAACGGTCATCTGTCACAGCCCATCACACTAACCAGGGGTACGAGACAGGGGTGCCCTCTCTCTCCCCTATTGTTCGCCATCGCTGTCGAACCTCTCGCCTGTAGGCTGCGTCAGCTACATCGTGGCGGCGCAGTGCAATGCCTACAGCGCCAGATTGATGTGTCGCTTTACGCGGATGACATCACGTTATATGTCAAACATCCTGAAACGTATCTCAATCCGTTGCTTAGGGAGTTTGTTCTGTATGGAGGAATGTCCGGAGTCCATATCAACTGGTCCAAGTCGCAACTTTTCCCCCTGACTGACGCGGTGACTGACTTCCCCCTTGATTACCCACTAGAGTGGTGTCGGTCCGATCTCCGCTACCTTGGGGTCTGCATTTCAAGAGACAGAGACGAGACGCTGCGATCCAACTACGGTGTAGCGATAACCAAACTTGTTGCTTCAGTGGACCGCTGGATCGCCCTGCCACTCTCCATGGCCGGGAGGGCGTCGCTCATAAAAATGGTGATACTCCCTCGCTTCCTTTATCTCTTTATCAATATACCGTACTTCCCTGGCGCTAATTTCTTCCGAACCCTGCGGTCGGAGCTGCGACGGCTCTTCTTGGGAGGCAAGAACCCCCGACTCAAGTGGTCAACCATCACCCTCCCCTATGAGAAGGGAGGATTCGATGTCCCTGACTTCGAGGCCTACTATCAGTGTGCGCAGGCGCATTTCGCTTACCACTGGATGGCCCCTACTCCCTTTATGCCGCATGTCGCGGTGGAGGACTGGATAGTGCATCCCCTCCCGCTTAATGGTTTACTTCACTGTCCTGAATCTGTCATTACTACACCGAATACGTCGGTCTCATGCACATTAGATGCGTGGCGCCGCATTGCCAAGAAATTGGATTGTAAATTTCTCTACTCGCCCAAGCTACCGCTCATGCATCACCCCGATCTTACCCTTTTGGGGGAACTGGGCTTTCGCAAACTCTGTGCAAAGCTGCGAGTTTCTTGCTGGGGGGACCTATTCTCCAATGGCACCTTCAAGTCAGCTGACCTGTTCTTTGCTGCACGAGACCGCACCCCTCTTGACCTCTTCTTCTATGTGCGACTACGGGCGGGGATGAGAGACATCCTGCCAGACTTTCCCCGCGAGCCCGATACCCTACCACCGCTACACTTTTTATTAAGCTCACAGGATGGGGCCCACCTGGTCTCCGGCCTTTATCGTCAACTCAGGGGAGTTGTTCCGGTGCCCGAGTCCAATGCGCGGCTGCGCTGGTCTGCCGAACTCGGTCTCGACATATCAGATGAGCAGTGGGATCGCTGCTGCGCACTCACCTCCCGCATTTCTGCAAGCAGCAGATTAAAGATCATTCATTATAAATACTTGCAGCGAGTATACTACACGCCGGCGAGGAAGCGGCGCTTCGGCCTGACAGATGATGACCGCTGTGAACGCTGCCATGTCGCTGGAGCCGACTATCTCCACTTGGCGTGGGCATGCCCCCAGGTGGCGGACTTCTGGCACCAGGTGCTGGTTGCTCTTGCGGAGATGGTGGAAGAACCAATGCCTTCCGACCCAATGGTGGCCCTGCTCGGGGACACTGTATGTTTTCCTAGATCTTGCCGGAAATTTGTTGACACTGCGCTCCTGCTGGCCAAGAGACGCGTGGCGTGCCGATGGGGACGGGGCAGAGCGCCCAAATTTAAGGACTGGCTGGGCGATTTAACATACTGCCAAGATCAGCATACGACATTTGCTGAACTGCTGCCCATTTCGAGTCGTCCCGGCGACATCTGGGGCCCACTGATGCGATATCTCCTCGCACGCTCAGACGATGCGAGCCAGGCGGACGATAAACCCACTATAGGATAGCACACTGTTCCATTACTGGACCTAGCTGAGGACCCTGCTTCCACGTGCATGCCTCCTCCCTGCATTATCCAAATAGGGCCCCCCCCTAGACTCGACCACTGCTCACTTGTCGGCCTCGCCCCCTCTCCCCTGACCCCATGCTCCGCCGGCACCGTGGCTATGCTCCCTTGGCTTAACACCACTCTCCCTTACTTTCACACAGACTCGCCTAAGCCCTGCTGGCACTATGTTGAGACACCCACTGATGGTTGACTCTCTAGGGCCCCGCACCCGACCTAACCTCCGGCTACTGGAGGCCCTCTTGCTGGACTGATTGTGACCTGCACACACTCGTAAACACGCCTCCGCTCACATGACACGCCACACCGATGCACTGCTACTTAACTGACCATGATGCATGAATCGCCTCATAGTTACTACAATGTTGGGTACTGTTGTTATGTTGTTTTATTACACATCTAAAAACGAAGAGGGGAGAGTTCTCTTTCTTCTCCAATAGAAAACTCTGTTCTGCTGCTGCTCATCCTCTTTTATCATGCCACATCGGAGAAGTACCCCCACTTCATTCCTCTTACGTAACGCCGCCGGGCCTCCGGGATGCCGGCAACAAGGCTGTGTACATTTCTGTTTTTTGTTGCTGCCGGCCTCCGGGTTGTGGGCATGACAAGCTGTGTGACATGTCTCCAATAACACAATAAAGCAGAGTTGAACTCCAAAAAAAAGAAAAAAAAAAAAAATATATATATATGTATTGTGATCTCAAGGGGGCACACTGTCTTTATAATCATGCTTGGGTTACCAGTTGATTCATTGATATTTCTGCGTTCATTGCATTGACTTTGCGATAAGACACGTTGTATCAGTATCATACTCTAGATGAAATTCAGCTGAGTTTTGGAATTTAATTCGCAAATCTGAATACTGACTATCTTGTCAACACATTATATTTGATTGTGGAAACGCTAACAATGAACTATAAATAATTTGTTCCAACCTCACATCTATATACATAAGCACTATGCTTAGATTGTTTTAAGGTGTGTCCTTTATATCTTGTTTTTATTAAGCATAATTGTGGTCAAAACTTATATCTTTTTTATGTATGGACTTAAGCACTATGCTTCAATTTGCTCTGATTTACATATGCAGTTCTTGATACATAAATAGTTAAGGGACATCGAATCCATGAAATTTATGCTATGCCAATCGATTTTGTTATGCTTTTATTCCTGTTTCTACAGGTGATAGAGCTTTCTGTACACTATTTATTGTTACACCTACTTTGGGCGCGTCATGTGACCTAGCTCCTTCCATGGAGCGAAACGCGTTGAGGAGAGCATTTGCTCTGCACCTTTGCAAATAAATTTACCACTGCTTTGATATGATGGTGTGATGGCGTCTTACTTTTTGAGCCCATTGATTTAACTGAGAAGAGGTCTGCGCCTGCTGAATCGCCGCTTCGCAAGCGGTCAGGAGTGCTGTTTGATATACATATATATATATATATATAGTTTGAAAAGGCGCCAGTCCAGATTATGTGTGAAAGTATGCTTCATGATGCGAAAAGTAAGCTGGCAACTCACTGTGATTGATGAATCTCACGCAAGAGTCAAGATTCAAGTATGATGTTAATGGACTGTTAAAAGAGCGCTTATGCCCACTGGGGCTTAATCCTATATCCACGTATGCTTAATGTAAACACAACCCGTTTATTCAGCATGAGCTTTAGACCCCTAAGGCCGCTGTCAAGCTAATATACAACGAGGCAACAGCGTTACTGTGAATGAATTGAACGCTAGCTCAAATGATAGCGCGAGCACACAGCTATTGAGAGTGTATGCCTGACCGTGGGTTCGCGGCTGCTATGTTGCCGCGGGAAAACAGAAATCTTTTTAATTTAATTTTGAAATCACGGCTGTTTAAATATAACAATAGTATTTAAACAGAGCAGCAAAATGTTTTGATTGTTTTCGCACTTCATAATGCATTAAAACTGTGAATCGCAAGGCAGGAGTGCATTTTGGGACATGAGATGTAATGTTTTAAAAATGCTCCGTGACTTACGCTCGTCCAGCTCATAATACGAATATTACTGATAGATAAAAGCATTTAACAGTTGTATCATGATTTATGCATACTAGAGCTCAGTATTCTAAAATAAGGCGCAGTGCATAGCTCCAGACATATGATGTGTTGGTAGTCTGTTGGCTATGTTTATCATGCAATTAAGTCATGTGATTTTCTTTAAAATGAATGGATGTAACTGACCAATGTACTCGTGACAAAGGGAAGGCTTTCCCGAAACGCGTCGAGTGGGATGTGAAATAAATCCAGTTTTGACATACAGCTGAGGCTTGGACGTCGTTCTTTGAAAAGTGGACGAAAAGTTGGAGTATTTGGGATTGGCGATCCCGTCCAAAGCCCGCCGCTGCAAGGGGCCAACACAGCTTAGCGCCAAAAACGCGGTTGGAATATATATATATATATATATATATATATATATATATATATATATATATATATATATATATATATATATATATATATATTACCTACTGGCGATAGCCAGTAGGTATATATAGTTAGGATTTTTTCTCTATGGAACTTTTGAAAATTCTATGCCTAATAACTTTGGCGTTTGTGGACGGAATTGTCTGAAATTTTCAGGAAAATGGCACATTTTGTTTCTGAGCAGCTCCTGGAAATTTGGGGGGGGTTCGTCAAGGGGGGGCCGAGAAAAAAGGGGGGTCCCAAAACACGTTTTTCCCATGTTAATTTCCATAGGGCGGTTGGCCTCACTTTTAGCCCGAACGGCTGAATGGATTTCCACGAAACTTGGCAAAATTGTAGGGACTATTTGCCCGATGTGCCTTTGCTAGGTCTCAATATATGTGCTTCAGTGAATTTTGAGAAATTAACGTTTAAAACAAGATATATATCTGTAACAGCGCTCCGGGCAGCCCTCCGGTTCGCGAACTTTTCGCGTATCGGAACTTTGCGAAGCGAAGCTGATTGGCTCTCCGGTGTCTGTCAACATTCTAAACAGTCCGGAGCGGCCGCCATCTTGTCTCTCGGTAGGATCGAGAGACAAGAGGAGGCCAAAACAAAGGGGGAAATGAAGGAAAGAGGGCAAGGTAGACCCCTTCTGACCCCCTAGGATTGATGAGGGGGATATTATAAAGCCACGCGGGGCCCAAAAAAAAAATCCGATTTTTTCGCCGTAGAGACGCGTCTTGGTACGCGAACCGGGCAGCTAACCGGGCAGCTAACCGGGAAGCTAACCGGCAGTGTAACGGGAGTCTGAAGAGAAGCTGATTGGCTGTTATCATTGTAAACAGTCTGGAGCGGCCGCCATCTTGTCTCTCTGTGGGATCGAGAGACAAGAGGTGGAAAAAAAAAAGGTGTAAATGAATGAAAGGGGTAAGGCAGACCCCTCCTGAACCCCTAGGATTGATGAGGGGGCTATTAAAGTTCCCTGGGGGGTGAAAAAAAAAAAGAAATTGCGATTTTTCGCGGTAAAGGTGCTTCCTGGTACGTTAACCGGGCAGCTAACCGGCAGCGTAACGGGAGTCCGACATATTGTGTTTTTTGAACGTTTGTGATATGTGCACGTGTGGATTTTGTCTAATTAAGGTTAAAAAAATATATATATATCTTTAAGCGTGTTCTGGCGCGCTTACGTTTTGGGTTTGGTTTGCGCTGCAGAGACGATACGTCACGGTTATGCGATGCATCATGAGGCGTCTCACGGGCTACGTGATACGTCATTTAATAAAGAATATATTTTACAGCTATAGATATTAGCTTTTAAAAAACCAATGAAATTCACAGAAAAAACCATAGGTTATAGACCATATATAGTTAGGAATTTGCATTCACAAAACCTTGAAAATTCACTGAAAAAACCATAGGTTATAGACCATATATAGTTAGGGATTAGCATTTAAAAAACCTTATTTTATTTGCACAAAACCATTGAAATTCCATATATAGTTAGTTGCACTAACTATATATCGCGGACCCGCAATCCACTGCTAATGATGTCACATATTACATCATTCATGACATGGTCAGTGACATCACTGATGACATCACTGATGACATCTCAAATGACATCACTGATGACATCACTGATGACAACACCCAGTGACTGTATGTTTCTGTAAAGTTAAAATATGTCTTACATATTGAAGAATGAGTGGATGTATAAGTGTCTGGATGAAGGATTTAGTAGGTGCATGACTGACTGTATGAGAGAATGATTAAATGTGTCTCACTGAGTGCATGGGTTAGTGATTAAAGTGTCTTAATTTGGCAATCATTATTTATGTTCTTCTGTAAACTGCTGCATGTTTAAAGCAATAGCTATATCAGTAACTATATGGGTTATTGAATGGTTGCCCAAGTATTTGTATGGGAGAAGAGTATGTATGTGGGTGGCTGGGAGGTGTATAACTCTGTGCATAGATGTGTGAGCAGTTGATTCCCAAGGTGTGTGGGTTCAAAAGTGCATGTAGAAACAGCTGTATGGACAGTTGACTGTGTGCATGCGTATATTGGTGAGTGAATGGATATCTCAGTTCTACATGTCAAAGTAAGTACATATGTAAAACACACTCCATGTGAGAGTTGACATATATAAATAACTGAACATAAGAGCCAGTGAATGTGAGAGTGGCTGTATGAATCATTGTGAACTTGTATCAAGGATTGTATAAGAGAGTAAATATGTGTTAGTATATGTTTGAATAAGTAAGGTGTGTATAACTGTATAGTTGAGGAAATGGAGGTGTGATTGATTCTTTGCATGACTGACTAGGTGTGTGAGTAACTCCATGAATGTGTGACAGTCTGTGAGTGCCTGTTTACACTGAGTGTATCTAAGGTTATATTAGAGTCTGAAAATGTATTATCACATAAATGATATCATCAGTGATGTAATCAGTAATGTCAAATGAGATGTCAGTGATGTCATCAGTGATGTCATTTGAGATGTCATCAGTGATGTCATCAATGATGTCATTTGAGATGTCATCAGTGATGTCATCAGTGATGTCACTGACCATGTCATGAATGATGTAATATGTGACATCATTAGCAGTGGATTGCGGGTCCGCGATATATAGTTAGTGCAACTAACTATATATGGAATTTCAATGGTTTTGTGCAAATAAAATAAGGTTTTTTAAATGCTAATCCCTAACTATATATGGTCTATAACCTATTGTTTTTTCAGTGAATTTTCAAGGTTTTGTAAATGCAAATTCCTAACTATATATGGTCTATAACCTATGGTTTTTTCTGTGAATATATATATATATATATATATATATATATATATATATATATATATATATATATATATATATATATATATATATATATATATATATATATATATATATATCGCTGCACAAAGTGACCCTTAAGCCAATCGAGAGCGCTCCGCAGTGTGTGCTCTGCCCAGGGGTCGGATCCTGACCCAAAGGAAATTTTGGTATACAAAGGAGGCGGCACAACCAGGATACTTATCAAGCCTTATTTATTTCACTTCACCCCACCAACGCGTTTCAGCCACAACTGGCCTTGCTCACGGTCAGTTAGTCCTTCGACAGTGTTGGTTTTTGTACTATCCCATGTTAGCCATTTAAGAAGCATTCTGGGAATTTTAGTTACAAATGTTGCAAAATTATAAAAAAAAGGAAAAGAAAGACATCGTGTGTGCTTTTTCATTACTACATTTGTATAACGTGACTTGTAGTTCACTGTGGCATATTAATTATTGTGTGTCATTATCAATTGTTGGGTATAGTACCCTAATTATTGTTCACTATGACATATAGAATATTGCCTGTCATTGTCATTTGTTGGGTGTAGTACCCTAGTCATGATCAATATCTAGAACATTTATTCCAGATGAATATGTAGGTCCTCCCCAAAGTTCATTCCTCTGGGGTGTTTTGTTCTGAGTCTGATTATCATTCGGGACTCCATTTGACGGAGTTTGTGGACTGTGTCGCCACCTCTTTCCATGTTGTCCTGCATTTTTGCCCCGTAGAATTGCATTTGTCTCCAATCTCCATTTTGGCAAGTACTCAAGTGTTTGGCCGAGGCGTATTGCAAGTTAGAGTTTTTTACCGCCCGGATATGCTCCAAAATTCTCTTATTTAGCATACATGTGGTGCACCCAACGTACTTCATTCCACACTTGCATTCCACAATGTATACCACATTTTTTGATGTACAAGTAATCTGTTGGTCAATTTTCATTTGTTTACCATCTGGTTCTTGAATCACTTTCATACTTTTACCAATCTTGCAAGCTTTGCATGTATTACATGGTTGAAAGCCTTTCCGTTGATTTCGCAGCCAGTTCGATTTTGGTTCTGCTTGAAAGTAACTCTTGACCAGTAGATCTTTCAAAGATGTATTTTTCTTGTACGTTATTGATGGTACTTCACCGAGTGTTGCTCCAATGTCAGGATCTCCTAACAGGAGATGCCAGTATTTTTTCATTATGCGGGCAATATTTCCGCTTTCTTTGCTGAAGGTTGTTATGAATCTGGGTGGTGCATTTGTTTCAGTTTTTTTAGGTTGTTCAATTAATGTTTGAGTCCTGGTTTTCAAATCAAGTTTTCTTTTGCATTTTCTTAGAACAAGTTCCTCATATCCTCTTGCTCTGAATCTGCACTTGCTCTCTTGTATTACTTTTTCCGCATCCTCTGGTATGGAACAGTTCCTCTTCAATCGTGTGAATTCTCCGTATGGTATACTGTGCAGGAGGGATTTGGGATGAAAACTGGTCCCTCTGCCAAGGATTGCATTGGTGAGCTACACTACGGACTTGATGCAAGTGCTCGCCCACTGGGGATATATTGTGACACTATGAGGCATCGAATCCACTGGGGTATACACGGAACTGAAGTCTTGGCAGAGGGACTACATTTACCAAGATGCCTTGCCTGCCTACGCCCACTGGGGCGGGACTGTTAACATCCAATAAATGTTCCGATTTTCAAGTGGATGCCTCTTTGTGTTTCTTGCAGGCCTGTGATCAAGGGCTACGGCTTGAAACGTTTGGCGCACTGCAATATTGAACGCTGCAAAGGCTTGTGGTGGTGGCAGCTGCCTGGAATGGTGTGTGGAAACCCTTCTGTGTGCGACCTTTCCTTTGAGGACACCCTTTTGCTTGATATATATATATATATATATATATATATATATATATATATATATATATATATATATATATATATATATATATATATATATATATATATATATATATATAGTTACTTGCTCAAACACACAATCTTGGAGAAAAGACGAGCGTGGACCCAGGTATTGCACAGAATTTTATGTTTATTTAGCCAGCTCTGCCACTATGCGTTTCGGGCGCTTCCGCCCTTGATCACATGACAGCTCTACTAATTTTTTCACCGCTTTTTAAAGTGCAAGTGCATATGGTCATTGCATAGTCATGGAAGAAATACTGCAAAATAGCAAAGGATAAATAAACACATTCATCATTTACATCCTTAATCATTGCAATTCATGATTTCACATGGAACTTAAATAACTGCATAAATACATATAAATATTAAATCCATAGTCATTTCATAAATTCATGTATTGTTTGAATAGAATCACAGCATAAATGCTTGAATGTACTAGCAGTAATCACCATATTAAAATCCTCAACCATTCCCTATACAGTGCCTACATTATGTTTGTGCAAACCAATAATATTTTTCGAAAATGTGCCGAACCTAAACCATGAAACCAAAAAATATAACAATACAACACCTGTATTATTCTACTACAATTTCCAGCAATACATAACTCTAGAGTACTTCATTTGAGTATATCCCTTACTTATATTGCTGCAATTAAATCATGTTTCTTCACCAAACAAATGTTTTGAAGAACTTACAGTTTTATAGAGTGCAAATATGCAAAGGACAATGAATATATAATTTATATATAAGATCAATGACCGTGATTTAGGACCTCAGACCATTATAAATAGAAGTATAAAAAATACTTTCTAAAAAATCATGTCTAAAATCTAATCATAAATACCATACATAAATACATAAATAGTCCTAAAGTTTGCCTCTAAAAAGATATTTGATGTCTCTCTTAAATAAATAGCAATACAAAAGGAGGTATGTAGAAAATCGCAACATGAATTTACAGTTTACTTCTTGAAGCCACAGGTTATCTCTTGTCACTCCGTCATAGAAACGTATAGAATTCTTCACTGTTATTGAGTCCCCTCGGGTGCATAGAGGCAAACTCCAGGATACATGATGATTCCAACCTTCTGAATTTTAATTCTCTACCCCCTCCTCTTTTCTGGGGACCCACCGCATCTATGACAAAGTATTTTAAGTGTTTGAGTTCATTGTTATGGACAAGCTTGAAATGTCTAGCCACAGGGTAGCTATCATCACTATTTACAATTGCACGCATGCGCTGCAGGACTCTCTTATGTGCCTGTAATTTAGTGCTGCCAATATATAATAAATTACAGCTACATGTCAATACATATATGGCATACTCTGATTTACACGCAAGATGTTGCTCTATGCTGCGCTGCTTGATATTAAATGCCGTTGTAAAGCTAGTTGTATTAATTCTATATTGGCAGGCTTTATATGTCGCACATTTAAAGAATCACTTCCTTGCTACCAACCATGTGCCTTTCGCCCTGGTATCTAGATTGCTGCTGGTAAGCATGCTGCCCATGCTATAGGCTTTTCTAATTGTGACAGCAGGGTAATTAGGTAAAAGCTTACCAATCACAGAGTCCCCTCTCACAATTGTCCAATTCCTTCTCACAATGGACCTAATCTGTTTCTCCTGTCGAGAGAGGGACAAAATCAACCTAGTGGGCTTCTCCGTACCAGTCCAGATGATTTTTTGGGCCCTTCTGTATATATATATATATATATATATATATATATATATATATATATATATATATATATATATATATATATATATATATATATATATATATATATATGTATGTATGTGTATATATGTGTATATATATATATATATGTATATATATATATATATGTATTACCTACTGGCGGTTGCCAGTAGGTAGTTATAGTTAGGATCGTTTTCCATAGGTAATCTGCAACATTCTATGGGAATAACTTTGGCGTCGATTGATGGATCTGCCTGTAATTTTCCTTAAATTTGCCTCGCTGCGCTCCACTCCTTTCCTGAAAGTTTGGAGGGGGATTCGTCAAGCGGGGGCCGAGATAAAAGGGGGGTCCCAAAACGTGTTTTCCCCATGTTAATTTCCATAGGGCGGTTGGACTCACTTTTTAGCCCGAACGGCTGAATGGATTTCCACCAAACTTGGCAAAATTGTAGGGACTGGTAGCCCGATGTGCCTTTGCAATGTCTCAAGATATGTGCTCCAGTGGATTTTGAGTAATTTAGGTTAAAAAATACATATATATCTATAAGCGCGCCCCGGTACGCGCACCGGGGCGTGCTCCAGCGCGCTACGCGAGTTTGCTAGCGGAAAGCTGATTGGCTCTCGGGTGTCTGTCAACATTCCAAACAGTCCGGAGCGGCCGCCATCTTGTGTCTCGGTAGGATCTAGACACAAGAGGTGGCAAAAACAAAGGGGGAAATGACCAAAAGGGGGCAGGGTAGACCCCGCCTGATCCCCTAGGTTTGATGTGGGGGCCATAAAAGGGCCCCGCGGGGCAAACATTTTTTTGAAATTGTTTTCGATTTTCACGGGGGAGCGCCCGGTACGCGCACCGCGGAGCGTACCGGGGAGCGTACCAAGGGGAAAAAAGAATTACAGATTTTTAAAAAAATGTAGCTTTTTTTTTATAAATTGGAGGTAGTTCTAAAAAGAACTGTTTTTTTTATTCATTTTGTTCTTTTATGTTTTTTTATTGTTTTTTGGAATTTATTTTACTTTTTTTGGCTTTTATGAACAATTTTATATTTTATTTGTAATTTTTATGGGGACAAACAAAAAACAGGGAATTGTAAACGGCTCAACTGGAGCAAAAAAAATCAGGAAAAAATTAAGGTTTCTTTTTGCAGTTGTGGTTGTCTCCAGCACGGTTGATCAGTTTGATACTTTGCTCTCCATAGCAAATTGTAGTCCCGCAAAATTTACAAACAATTTTAAAATCTCCAAACTGGGGTTGGATATTTGGGACCATCTCCCTTGTCTCTGGACCCGATGGAATGGGTTGTGTACTTTTGGAGGTGCTGCGAGAAGATTGGGGAGGGTTCCTTGTCAGTTCTCTGACCTCTGCCGCAGAATAGTTGTTTGGGTGCCTGCGTTGCATATGGCGAATCATAGTATTGTTGCCAAATGAATACTTTTTTGCAGGGTTCCCCCTGGAAAGTACAGTGCCACAGATCAGACATGTAACTTTTGGAGCATTAACTTTCTTTAGGCCCCTTGTTATTTTAAACAACTCCCAGACAATGTGCTCCTTTGGTTTCTAGGGGGTATTATCTTCAGGCAGGAACTGCCTCCCCTCCTCCTCCTCCTCCTCCTCCCCCTCCTCCTCTTTTTCTTCACCACCAGTGTGGTATTGTGGTGGTACTTGTGGTGGTGGTGGTGGTTGAGATGCTCCTGCTGCTGCTGCTATTGTAGCCATTTCTCACTACAATAGGTCTGCAAACAGGTCTTCCTCAGTCAAAGTACAAAGTGAGAATGAGGAAAAAAGGTGGGGGCTTTCATCATTTAGAAAAAAAACTGTCCTGAACCAATGAAAAGTGTTATTTTCAGGTCACATGACCCGACGCGCTTACGCTACGCGCCCCAGGGCGCGCCACGGGGCGCTTACGTAATGCGATCGTATGCGCGCCGGTGCTTCAGGGTGCGCTTACGCCGTGCGTATCACGAGGACGCGGCTATGCGATACGTCACGATGATGTTTTCGTTCGCGGCAATAGCGCTAACGGGACACTCACCGAGACGCGCACCAGGAACGCTCCAGGGCAAAAAAAAAACCATGAACAATATACATAAAAATAATAGTATTACATAAATATACAATATAGGATTCATTATAAAAAATATTATATTTCATAGCTATAGAAATTTGCTATTCAAAAACCTTTGAAATTCACTGAAAAAAACATAGGTTTGAGGCCCTATATATAGTTAGGAATTAGCATTTAAAAAACCTATTAAATTCACTGAAAAAAACATAGGTTTGACACCAGTTATAGTTAGCTGGAAATTTTACTGGCATAAAACCATTAAAATTTCCACGTTATAGTTAGTTGGACTCGCTATAACTTGCGCGCCTGCAATGCACTGCTGATGACGTCACATATTACATCACTCATGACATGGTCAGTGACATCACTCATGACATCACTCATGACACCATCCTTGTGACGGAGTGACGGAGTGACGGAGTGACAGACCTCCTTTCAGTGTAATGTAACCCTTGAAACACATATTCAAAAATAGAAACTAAAATTTTCAAAAAAATACACTTAATAAGCCAGTTAACCAATCAATTTTTGTTAAAAAAAACATCCATTTAGACACTTATTTAAACATTTATTCTTCCATTGACCATTACATATACATCTATAAAACATATTTATTTTTCAGAAAGACACACATTCACTGGATGGTGTCATCAGTGATGTCACGAGTGATGTCTCTGACCATGTCATGAGTGATGTAATATGTGACGTCATCAGCAGTGCATTGCAGGCGCGCAAGTTATAGTGAGTCCAACTAAGTATAACGTGGGAATTTCAATGGTTTTATGTCAGTAAAATTTCCAGCTAACTGTAACTGGTGTCAAACCTATGGTCTTTTCAGTGAATATATATATATATATATATATATATATATATATATATTTATATATATATATATATATATATATATATATATATATATATATATAGATAGATAGATAGATAGATAGATAGATAGATAGATAGATAGATAGATAGATAGATAGATAGATAGATAGATAGATATAGATATAGATGTAGATCTATATTACCTTATAGTTAGGACCAAGTTACCATAGGAAAACATTATATTCCAAATAACTTTGGTGCCGATTGACGAATCTTCACAAAATTTACAAAACTTATGGCCCGTTTGAAATTTTCGGGGTGATTCTGCAACCGGGGGCTGAGAAAAAAGGGGGTTCCCAAAACATGTTTTCCCCATGCAATTTCCCATAGGAAACTTTACCCGCGGCTACAGCCTGAACTGCTGAACGGAATTACACCAAATGTGGCAGAAAGGTAGCCCCTGGTTCAGAAAGAACTCTTTTTGTTAAATGGTGTAAATCCATTCAGATATCTGGGCGGAGCCTAATCACACATATCATTGTGAGATCTGATTGGCCGTCAGCACATCAACCTGGAATTGTTCGCGGTACAAAAGGGGGTGGTGATGGACGGAGCATCTGAACCAATCAAACACTCACAAACAACGGTGATGGATTAAACCCAGATCTGTTGACTGGGTGTGAGTGTTTGATTGGTTCAGATGCTCCGTCCATCATCACCCCCTTTTGTACCGCTTTGTTGACGTGAGTCCCTTGCTCACTTTGCCACTGGATTCAAGCAAGCCTGGCTGAAGATGGCTGGAATGCCAGAAACCGGTCCTAGGAAGCTTGTTTCCGGTCCAGGGAAGGCATGGCTTGGCAGTTCGGGCTGGACTGTTCCCATGAGGCACAGGGTCAGACTGATTTGCATATGGCCATGTCTGAACTGGGGTGGCAGAGAGGGCTAAAGAACGATGAGGGATTAAACCCATATCTGTTGACTGGGTGTGAGTGTTTGATTGGTTCAGATGCTCCATCCATCACCACCCCCTTTTTTACCGCTTTGTTCGCCATAAGTTGCCAGGGTATGCTCAGACGTGAGTCCCTTGCTCACTTTGCCACTGGATTCAAGCAAGCCTGGCTGAAGACGGCTGGAATGCCAGAAACCGGTCCTAGGAAGATTGTTTCCGGCCCAGGAAAGATATGGCTTTGTGGAACAGGAGCCCATATTACCATCGATGCCCAGGCTGCTGGCGCTGTGCGCCTCTTAGTTCCCATTCTGAATAGTTACCAAATAAAGAGACGGGCGCTGGGAGCAGGAATCACAAGAACAGGATTTATTACTCATGAGGAGAGCCTGTCATTTCCGACACGAAACAAGGTGTCATCGGGAGGTGCTCTAACAAGTGAGCTGAGACATCGTCTTTTATACCTTACAAAACACTTGGCATTACAATCACGATATTGTGAAACAAGGAAAAGACATCCCCATAATCCTCGTGTCAATCCCACCCCACATATGTTCACAATAGGGACCCTTGACCTGCTGATAAGAGGGGAGGGTAATCACGCAGCTGAGTGTTCCACCAATTTTTAGGATGTGTGCGCCTGATCGTAGCCCAGGGGGTGGGGTGGCCAGGATCAATAGTGGGTCCTTTGAAGAGGAGTGACTCCATACAATAAGCAGTAAACAGTATCTCCTGGCTTAGGCGATGACCTCAGACATGTGTGGACAGTCAATCGCGGAGGGAGGGTTTACTAACAGAGGGGTTATTCATGAAAGGAAAGGAGGTGCTGGTCAGGCGCGGCCGTGACTCCCAAGGACAGGGTCTTGCAGAAGAAGAAGGTTTATGACTTGCCCGTGTGAGGGAGAAGGGGAGGGGGGAAGCCAGGGTGTGCACAGGGACAGAGTCGCACAGAGAGAGGTCTTATGACCCGTACATGAGAGAGCGGGGGCAGTCAGGTGCAGCTGGGGAGGGCTATGTCAGCTGAGGCGAAGGATGCCTCTTCAAGAGGAAATGGGGGGTTTGCGTGGGTCAAGCAGAAGGGTTGCCTTTCAGGGCAGGGTCGCGCAGAGGGAGAGGGTTTCATGGTCTATGCATGTGAGAGAGGGGGGGTTCAAATACGCGCAGAAGGGAAGCCGGTGATTCTAATGAGCGGGAAAAAGGCCAGGGTGCCTAGAAAGGCTGTCATGTACATATGGGTACGGGCTTTTACTGGCGGAGTGATGCGGTCAATATTTTATGGTATTCATGGTGCTTACAGGGAGAGGAGTGGGAAAAGGGAAATGAACGTCGCTTATGTACATCAATTTTTCTAATTTTCCACAGTCGCCCCTTTTTACATAACAGAGTTCATTTTTGTAATTGATGGGGGTACATATAAACAGGCGCGGTTGAAGAATTAGCATTTGTCAATACTAACATTTGGCATATAATCATGGACAGTTGATGTGATGGGCAGAATGCAGCACATAGGAAATTGCATTTGTCGAGTTCCTAACATTCAAACGCACTACACAGCATAAATGTTTCTGACTTAAAAATGTGACCAATGAACATTTTGACCAAGTAGTTGAGGGCGGAATTCAGTTCAATACGCAAGATCTCTTCGTCACAGTGTCTTTTTAGCAGTGAGCCATCACTGGTAGGCTCTAGTCCGTGTCCTTCAGTTGGAGCTGTTGAGCACCGGCGGTGGAGCTATAGGTCCAGCTCGTATTTAACCTTTCGCGTTGTAAGGAGCGGTCTGTCCTCTGCTGTTAGACCACAGTCCTGTTCCCTAACCAATCCCTTTAGTGGCGCCTTATGCTCGGCACCTATATTTCCGTGGCAACACCCTATTCCCACCTGAATGCTGTTCTTCCTTTTGGCAAGAAGTCACATGGAAAAGAGGGTGTGTTGTTCAAATAGTCGATAGGAGAGAGGGCGGAGTGGGGTCATATTTCCTGGGACACACCAATGGGACCAAGGGAGCAAAGGATAACAAGCAGGCAGGCCCATCAATCGGGCTTGAAAAGCGGGACGGAGGCTTCAGGCACACGTGGGTTAGCAGACTGAGGGCTTCAGGGCAGCCCGTCAAGTTTCATTTTCCACGTTTGGATTTTGCTGTCTCGTCCCGTATCTTGTTGCTCTGCAGCTCCACCTTTGGTCGAGGTCATATGTGTCTCAAGATCTGCAGCCAGGCTGTACGTCACGTCCGACCCTTCTCCTCCGGTGATCGTAAATCTTTGAATAGGTACAAAACAAGCTTTAGAGAACTGGTCAGGAGAAGACATTTATGCATGTGAATTCTTCCCTCAATCCTTTGCACTTGGGAGATACGCTCATCGGTCACAGTCAGAGGTTCATTACCAAGCAGTGCATATGTCAGCATTCCTACTGAGTTCATGCCAAGTTTTATTCATCGTCTATTCATGTCACATATGGAGAAAAGTCAGACTCTTATCAACTGTGCATTTCATCAAACTCAACATTTCGGAACCTCCAGGGAGACTCGTCTTTCTAACCTGAGCCTTAACAGTCTAACATTTCCCTTCAAGGCTGGCTAACCTTTTCAAACAGGGCGGGGGCGCTATCATCGAGAGTCAGGGTAAAACAGGTTTTTCTCGAGGGACAACAGTTACTCATGGTCATCATGTTTATATCCGGGACAGCAGCTGGGGTCAATCAAGTGGGGCAGGGATGCTTCGGGCATTCGCGCTTGGGTGCAAATGGTGGGGCAATCTGGGCATTGGGGGTCAATCTAGACGTTGGCGTTCGTCTCTGATGAACTAAAATATAAGGTGCCATTGACATACAGTTCCCCTATAAAAGGCCAGATTGGGGGACTTTAGTCGTCTTACCTGTCCTTTCCTTCTCAGCCAATTCGAGTTCATTCATTTTGCAGAAAGGAGAGGTAGTAATATGGCGAGATACGATCATTTTAGTTTCGGTCAATGTCGCTGAACACCTTCGCATTCAATAAGTATCCAATCAGACTGGTGCCGGTGGGGCACAATTTTACCACAAAAAGGAAGAGGAAATAGGGAGACTCTCATAGAGAGTGAGAGTCGTCCGCAATCTAAACGAGCCATTCGGTACACGTATGACATGTAGAGAGAGAGAGAGAGAGGGAGAGAGAGAGAGAGAGAGATAGATAAAGGGGGGGAGAGAGAGAGAGAGAGAGACGTGTATGAAAATAGGTCATTTAGTGCGCTCACAACACAGAACAGCAGGGGGTCAGGTAACGGAGAGACGCAAACAGAGGGAGGACATAAATCCCTACAGTACACACACACAAACTCAGACGAAGGAAGACAGTACATGTATTACATATATAAGACATTCACGACAAAACATAAAACAAATATTGGCCAGAAAGATCTATCTTTACATCCTGCGTATCTTTAATATCCTATTTACCTACGTGCTTAGCTCTTTTTACCTTTCCCTCCTTTTCCCTC
The DNA here is from genome assembly GCF_964263255.1 of Lissotriton vulgaris. Taxonomy (NCBI): domain Eukaryota; kingdom Metazoa; phylum Chordata; class Amphibia; order Caudata; family Salamandridae; genus Lissotriton; species Lissotriton vulgaris. The sequence continues at coordinate 821,659,154 of NC_141691.1, read as the reverse complement.
TCGCTTGCTATCTTTGCGAACGTTCTCAATTGCCAATACTTACGCCTCGGTCAGCCGGTCAGAAATTAACCTGGTCGGGCTATTTACCCACGGTTGGATCTTAAACCATTTTTCAGTTTCTTCCTTTGGTGGGAAGTTCTCCAGGCTGAGGCAACGGCGGGTATGGATCGGGAGAACAGTCGGACAGCTTGGTTATATCTATAAGAGTGTGAGAAGGAGGCGGTACATTTTGAACATCAGCAACATTCCTAACTTCCCAGACGGGTGGTGCCTTGGTAATCCTTACCCCGGCACTCTTCTTTGTCCTTTCCCTATCTAGTCAAACGTCTAGTTACATTATTTAACATGCTATTTCGAGTCAATTTTCGTCATACAGTACCCGTCAAGTTTCTATGTCAGTCCATCCTCCCAGTCGCTACATTCTAAGGAGGAACAGTCATGTCTAAGTCTACGTCTTTTTCTTTAAAAACTCATCAACATAAGGGCTATGCTCATATTCCCTCCTTCCCTTTTCGTCGGTTGTTTGATCATCGCTCTTCCACACTTCAGTCGTCGTTCCGACGCGACCTGCAGAAGGGAGGAGAAAGAAGGGGGTGGGGGCAGCATTCAAACCACATCAGCATGCAGTAGTCCGAAAATATTTTTACTTACCACATACTCGACCTATCTCCATGTAGTGCATTTCTCTACCATCTCGGCGTTTAAGCCCAGTGGGACCAGTAGTGTCAGATAGATAATCATTGACGATCTGCGTATCTACATGAGTCACTTGGTCGCGACCCCTTTAGGTTGCGTGCAAGGGTGGCGGTCAGGTGGCATTTCTGTGGTGTCGTTTAAGGGCGTCTAAAACACTTTTCCGGCTGCCTGTGACACATAATGTAGCTGCTAAATATCGGGCCCTTTTTAACCTTCAGCCTTAATCATACTTATTCTTCGCTCACAGTAGTAATACATTCAAAACTCATTAATGCAACCGCTACAATTATACTTTCTTTTTCAAAATACCTTTAATAAAAAGTGTTGATGTACAAATACGGGCCTACAACCCAGTGGACCGGCCACGGAGCAGACTGGAACTGTACATAAGAGGAACGAAGTTGGTGGCCGTTCATTGCATAAAGTGCAGCAGTGCAATAAAATCGTATCGAACTTTCCTACAGGGCAAGCATGATGCATGTCAAGAATTCAGTTTTTCAATTAATTCATTAATTCATTATCCAAATGCTCACTCAGTGCCTACATTACACCAATTCATTGCTCCCAATCATAATTAGTACCCACCCTAAATCAGTTCATTGTCCCAACACATGATCAATATCTGTCTTACATTGCTTTCTTCTCTAAGCACATAATCACTATCCATCTTATCGACTTTCATTCTCCAAAAAGTGCATACATATCTCGGAGCATCAAGATTTGAGCAATCCGGGAGAACAGGGAGTTTCAAAGTTTCATTTCGTGTATCGGCGCCATTTTGGGCGAGGTCAGGCAGGTTCCAGTATAGTCAGAATGTCTCCAATGACTCGTGGTTGGACCAGAACCTCTTTTGGCAGTTCAAAAAGTTTTCGTAATGGGGTGGCAGACTAACAATATGAATCATCAGTCAAAAAGTGGGGAGGGAGGCAACAATCTTTTCCTACCGGGTCATTCTGGGGTTCCACCGGAACTGAACAAATCTGTATCTTTGCAGGATTTTAGTCATTTCCAAACTGAGGCTGGCGCCGGCAGGAGTGCGCCGACGTCTCGTGGCTCCATCGGAGGACAGGGCGGGGGGGCACCTCGTGGAGAGGTCGCCCCCCCCCCCCCGGCTCTTTTAGAATCTTCAAGGTCGAGGAGTACAGGGCGTGTGCCCGTCCCGGGCAAGGAAACCCGCTTTTTGATACGGACCCCTTCTTCAAGCAGGAGTGTTGGGGTGTCGCTGGAAGCCTCCACCTGGAGGGAGGTGGGGGAGGCTCGTTCGCGCCGCCTCCCCCTTCCAGCGACCCTGCGCCGTTCTCCGGCTCCAGCGCTTTGGTACGGCCGTGCCAGGCAATGAAGATGGGGGGGGGTCGGTGGCTGAGGCAAGACATCCCCCCCCTTTTGACATGTGGCGGGACTACCTGCAACTATCCAGGGGTGGCCGTGTGGCCGGACTACCTGTCACTCTCAGGCGTCGACATGTGGCGGGACTACCTGCAATTATCCCGGGCCGAGTGCAGTTGCAGCCATGATTGCGCAAAGAAGCGCCGCCGTCCTCGCCTTGGCTTCGGCCTTCGATGAGAGCCGGATCAGGCGAGAGAGGGGGGGGGGGTCGGTGGCTGAGGCAAGACAGCCCCCCCCCGTGGCCTGCAGGGCAGCAGAAGAGGGGAAAAGGAGAGGTCATTACGATTTTTGGGCCGTCCGCCCCACAGCCTCCCCTTCCGACTGCAGCCAGGCGAGCCCTGCATGCATCGAGGCCTCGCCTTCCGGATGGGCGTAACCGCGGACCTGTTGAACTTCGGGAGCTTCCGGAGTGGGGGTAGGTACCTATTGATTTGTATCTATTTCATGTGACCGTTATTTGGGCGTGGTAGGCAATGAGGCAGACATGTTTGGGGCAGGAATAGGCAACGGAACCTAGCTACCTCGTGGCTGCCTTGGTGTCAAGCTTGTCTTCCCTCGCCATTTTTATGTTTCTTATTGCGGGTTATTTCTAACGTTTCTTATTTTATTTTTAGCGAAGTTGATAACTCATCAGTGGCCTACTGATTTCGCTCAACTCTTTTTCTTGTATTTTTATGCCATAACCTATTATAAGCTATAGCGACTAGTCCACACTTAATGAACATGTCCTTATTAGGTGTGCCCTCCAGTGGAGCTGGATGGTTCATCTCTAATAAGCGGTCCGGGCTAAACAGGCTACCAATCAGTGGGGAGAAGATAGGCATGACGGATTACAACGGGGACAAAAGTCTGCACTACCTATCTTATCACGGCGGGCAAAGACTAGACAGAATATTTCTATTCTCCGTTGTTTGCAGGCAGTGAATACCTCAAAAGAACCAATACCGAACACTTAATGTACGGTCAATCAAACAATCAGTGGGGAGAATAAGTAGGTACGACGTGTTAAAGGTTTGCGTTACCTACCTTTTCGCTACCTACAAAGAGAGACCTTGTTCTTCCCTGTTTGTAGACAGAGAATCTCCAGACAATAATCCACGAACAACAGTTCGGGAAACAGTGGGGGAGGAAGATAGGCACGACGGATTACAACGGGGACAAAAGTCTGCGTTACCTATCCTTCACTGCTTGCAAAGGGAGAGCCTGTTGTTTCTCCGTTTGCAGACGGTGAATCTCCAGAGGTACCAACAAAAGAGTAATACTAGTATTATCCAAATCAAACAATCATTTCACAATTTGTCGCATTTACGCGACCTTACCCGGACCGGACCGTGTGGGCAGTTCTTCGCCTTCCTCCTTCCAGCGCCCGATCGTTCTCTTACTCCATGATTTTACCGCAGCAGTCCTGTGGGATTCCAGTCAGGACAGTAGGTCACTCGAGAGAGGTCCGTTCAGAATCGGTGAAGTTCATTCAATCGGCAGCCGGACGAGGGCCCTCTCAAGGCAGGTATACTCCGATCATTTAGATGTTCACCTCATCGTCTGGATCTCTCTTACTGGACCTTATGTCACTGATGGACCCCGCGTTGGGACGCCAATTGTGGAACAGGAGCCCATATTACCATCGATGCCCAGGCTGCTGGCGCTGTGCGCCTCTAAGTTCCCATTCTGAATAGTTACCAAATAAAGAGACGGGCGCTGGGAGCAGGAATCACAAGAACAGGATTTATTACTCATGAGGAGAGCCTGTCATTTCCGACACGAAACAAGGTGTCATCGGGAGGTGCTCTAACAAGTGAGCTGAGACATCGTCTTTTATACCTTACAAAACACTTGGCATTACAATCACGATATTGTGAAACAAGGAAAAGACATCCCCATAATCCTCGTGTCAATCCCACCCCACATATGTTCACAATAGGGACCCTTGACCTGCTGATAAGAGGGGAGGGTAATCACGCAGCTGAGTGTTCCGCCAATTTTTAGGATGTGTGCGCCTGATCGTAGCCCAGGGGGTGGGGTGGCCAGGATCAATAGTGGGTCCTTTGAAGAGGAGTGACTCCATACAATAAGCAGTAAACAGTATCTCCTGGCTTAGGCGATGACCTCAGACAGTCAATCGCGGAGGGAGGGTTTACTAACAGCGGGGTTATTCATGAAAGGAAAGGAGGTGCTGGTCAGGCGCGGCCGTGACTTCCAAGGACAGGGTCTTGCAGAAGAAGAAGGTTTATGACTTGCCCGTGTGAGGGAGAAGGGGAGGGGGGAAGCCAGGGTGTGCACAGGGACAGAGTCGCACAGAGAGAGGTCTTATGACCCGTACATGAGAGAGCGGGGGCAGTCAGGTGCAGCTGGGGAGGGCTATGTCAGCTGAGGCGAAGGATGCCTCTTCAAGAGGAAATGGGGGGGTTTGCGTGGGTCAAGCAGAAGGGTTGCCTTTCTGGGCAGGGTCGCGCAGAGGGAGAGGGTTTCATGGTCTATGCATGTGAGAGAGGGGGGGGTTCAAATACGCGCAGAAGGGAAGCCGGTGATTCTAATGAGCGGGAAAAAGGCCAGGGTGCCTAGAAAGGCTGTCATGTACATATGGGTACGGGCTTTTACTGGCGGAGTGATGCGGTCAATATTTTATGGTATTCATGGTGCTTACAGGGAGAGGAGTGGGAAAAGGGAAATGAACGTCGCTTATGTACATCAATTTTTCTAATTTTCCACAGTTTGGCAGTTCGGGCTGGACTGTTCCCATGAGGCACATGGTCAGACTGATTTGCATATGGCCATGTCTGAACTGGGGTGGCAGAGTGGGCTAAAGAATGGCGATGGATTAAACCCAGATCTGTTGGCTGGGTGTGAGTGTTTGATTGGTTCAGATGCTCCGTCCATCACCACCCCCTTTTGTACCGCTTTGTTCGCCATAAGTTGGCAGGGTATGCTCAGACGTGAGTCCCTTGCTCACTTTGCCACTGGATTCAAGCAAGCCTGCCTGAAGACGACTGGAATCCCAGAAACCAGTCCTAGGAAGCCTGTTTCCGGTCCAGAGAAGGCATGGCTTGGCAGTTCGGGCTGGACTATTCCCATGAGGCACAGGGTCAGACTGATTTGCATATGGCCATGTCTGAACTGGGGTGGCAGAGTGGGCGAAAGAACGGTGATGGATTAAACCCAGATCTGTTGACTGGGTGTGAGTGTTTAATTGGTTCAGATGCTCCGTCCATCACCACCCCCTTTTGTACCCTCCTGGAATTGTTGACAGCCATCTTGGGACCAATATACATGATAGTACCCAAATGAAATGCATTGTAGTGAATCGAAGATTTTGAGGGTTACCAAAAGGAGAGCTATAAAGGGTGATAACAGACTTTAGTTACATTAGAATTCATTTGTGGATGGTACCATACAAATTTCAGGAATAGTGGTGTGTTCTAAGGTGATTTTACCCTGTGAAAAACCTTTTGCTGGGATATCATGAATCATGATTGAGACAAAGCTATTTTCACATGCTTGTCCCATAGAGTTTTGGAAGGTACTCCAGAAGCTAGAATGAGAGCATATTTTCTGTAAATTCATATTATCTTTCTCAGTCATGTGAGAATGAAGTTTGACATTCTCAGTAAAACTTGTACATCCAACAAGGGCAGAGACTGTCAGTTGATTACTTTGTGTTCTACTGTAGCTTCCCAGAGTGTTCTAAAGAACAACTAGAGCGCTAACAGCCATACTTATGACAAAAGTATGGCACACCTGAAGCCATCTTGATTGGAAGAACCTGGTAACACTTAAAACATTTAATTTACAAGGAACAAACTGAGGGGGTCATTTTGTCCTAGAAATTATGGTTAGTGCTGTAGAAAGAAAAATTAGGACTTGTTTCAAGTGTGATCTCAAATATCTTCCTATTATATTTCAACAGGAGCAGCCTGTCAGTTGATGCCTTTGTGTTCTACTGCAGCTTCCCAGAGTGTTCTAAAGAACAACAAGAGCGCTAACAGTCTTACTTATGACAAAATTATGGCACACCTGAAGCCATCTTGATTGGAATAAATTGGTAATTCTTAAAACATTTAATTTAAAAAGGAACAAAATGAGGGCGTTCATTTTGTCATAGAAAGTATGGTTAGTGCTGTATAAAGAAAAATTAGGACATGTTTTACGTGAGATCTCAAATATCTTCCTGTTATATTTCAAAAGGAGCAGCCTGTCGGTTGATACATTTGTGTTCTACTGCAGCTTCCTAGAGTGTTCCAAAGAACAACTAGAGAGCTACCAGTCTAACTTATGACAAAAGTATGGTACACCTGAAGCCATCTTGATTGGAATAAACTGGTAACACTTAAAACATTTAATTTAAAAATGAACAAAATGAGGGGGTTCTGTTTGCCATAGAAAGTATGGTTAGTGCTGCAGAAAGAAAATGCAGAGCATGTTTTAAGTGAGATATCAAATCCTCTTGTATTTCATTAGAAAATTCTTACATGCAGACTGAAACAATCACTTTCAATACAAGCAGTAGACTTCCAGTTAATTCCCTGGTGAGCAGTAGCTTCACAACAGTGATCTAATGAACAACTTGAGTGCTAACATTCTGAATTTATGACAAATGTGTGACACATCTGAATGCCTTTTTGATGGAATCAAAGTAAAAAAACTGAAAGCTACTGAGGAGACTGCAGTAAATGAGGACTGTAGGCCACTTCACAACAAATATGTCTCCCAAGATGGCCAACAGAGAAACAAGAGCACAAATGTAGCACAACTATCACCCAAATGTAGCCCTCATATAGCCCAATGACAGAAGTGTGCAAGACACTTTTTATTTTCAGTTTTTCTGCAGTTTTATATAGTGCAGAATGGTCAGGTATTTTAACATTACATCTTACTTGGACCCCATATTGGGTTTTTTGCAAAAAGTACATGAAATTGATCTTGCGAAACATTGAACTTTACGATTCGGTTAATCTGAAGTTGCTCTTAATCGGGCTATGTAACACCCGTTTTTACCTACTGGTTTTAATTAATTCTCACTATATTGTATTAGGAAAGAGGATTTACTGTTTTTATGTACACTTTTATGATCTATGTTTCTAAATCAGATCGAATAAAGTTTAATGAATTCTATGGCAGGACGGAGGCGAGGATTATGCATATCTTTCCTCATTTTATTTGCATTGCAGTTCAAAGAAAACGTAACACAATAATCATTAAACAAAAGACTACACAACCCATGAACCATTATGGGGGTAGTCTCCAAGGCAACTATAGTCCTATCATATCACAGTCCATCGTATATAATATTGTGACGTCCCTTTCACTTCCTCTTTCTTCATTGCTCGTCAGTTAAGTGCATTCCTTACATTCTTGGCTTAATCTGATGTTGTTACTGTTTGTATAGCGGTTTCTTGTGCACGTTATTAGCATTATTGCCTTGGTATTGTTTTATATTCCCTGCGCAGCAGGCTCTTGCCCAAGCGCATTCTCCCCCTCGCAGTTTCTCCCGCTGTGCGCTCTGTGCGTGGTGAGATCCTGTCAGGTGCGTTAGGTCCGAGCGAGGCAGCTCCATCGAGCGATCCCTCTGGTCTTTACAAGCATTTGAGAATCTGGTCATTCCTTCAGTGTCCTCTTGATTCCCGACCAACCCTCGCCTAATTTTGTTACCGCTACTCACTGATTTCCCCACACGGCCATGTTAGTGACCAACACCGCCTGGTGGTGGTAATTGGTATTGCACCTCTGTCTATTCTTATGACAGCTTCGGGAAAGCCCAGCTGCTGGAGCACCGGCGAGGGGGCTGCCGTATGGATTTTAAGGGCATTTGTTCTGTGCTCACACCCTCTGCTATCATGTCTTCTCCAGAAGACCATTTTTACTCCTCCTACCAGAAAGTGGAGGAGGAATGGCCCCCCAACTTCTCCCTCCAGCAGTGGACCAAGCCCTCTCTCGTGGTATTTCTAGGGCGCTGGCTCCTCTTAGGGATCAGGTTGACAAGCTGGTAAAAAGCATCCCTGGGGTGTTCAGTGACCCAGGTCTGGTGGTGGCGGTCCTAGATGGGGAATAAAAGGGCTGTTAAGCATAAGGCGGGGTACTTGAAAGGATTTGATAAATTTGCGGAGACCTTCCTCAAGAGTGCGCAAATGCTAAAACATGCACCCTGCCAGGAGGATGAGGAGCTCGGAGAAAATTGTGACGCTCTCACCACTATTGTAGACCCGGATGGCAGGTTTCCTTTAGAAGGAGAGGGTGTATTGGATGCCGATTTCTCTTCTGATGAGGATAAGGACCCGGGCCGTCCCTGGCGTCCAGAGTCCCACTCCTCTCAGTCCCCGGTTGGGGACGGTGTCCACTGGGACATGTTCGAGCCCACCCAAACTTACCATCCTAGGTCCGCGGAGTGGACCACTGACGCCAAAGTGGCAGAGTATGTGGTGGGGAAAATCCATCAAACCCTTGAAAGGGTAAGGTGGCACACACGCCTGAAATTGATGAGAAACTATGTACCTTTTTCTCCAAGTATATGAGGGATCCCAAGAAAGGAACTGTTAGGTCTTGGACGTGGTAGGGCCCTTGACCCAAATTATTCAATTGGTGGAGCGTTCAAAAGAGTCAGGATCCCCTTTTTCCATGGATATTGTGGATGGTTGGGCCCACTACCCTAAACCCTAAAACACTGCCCCCTCTACTACCCAAACACCACTGCACTACCTTAAACTCTAAAACACTACCTCCAGCACTACACCCTACACTACCCAAACATAACTGCACTACCCTAAACCCTAAAACACTACCACCGGCACAACTAACTACACTACACAAACACCACTGCACTACCCTAAACCCTAAATCTACCCCCAGCACAACCACCTACACTACACACACACCACTACACTACCCTAAACTCTAAAACTCTACCCCCAGAACGACCCCCTTCACTACACAAACACCACTGCACTGCCTTAAACCCTGAAACACTACCCCCAGCATCACCCCCTACACTACACAAAAACACCACTGCACTACCCTAAACCCTAAATCTACCCCCAGTATGGCCCCCTACACTACACAAACACCACTGCACTACCCTAAGCCCTAAAACACTACCCCCAGCATGAGCCTCTTCACTTCCTAAACACAACTGCACTACCCTAAACCGTAAAACACTACCCCCAGCACGACCCCCTTCACTACCCAAACACAACTGCACTACCCTAAACCCCAAAACACTACCCCCAGCACAACCCCCTACACTACCCAAACACCACTGCATGACCCTAAACCCTAAAACACGACTCCCTACACTTCACAAACACCACTGTAATACACTAAACCTTAAAACACTAGAATCCAGCATGACCCCCTACAGTACACAAACACCACTGCATGACCATAAACCCTAAAACACGACCCCCTACACTACACAAACACCACTGTAATACACTAAACCTTAAAACACTAGAACCCAGCACGACCCCCTGCAGTAAACAAACACCACTGCACTACCCTAAACCCTAAAACACTAGCCCTACACAACAAAAACACCACTGCACTACCCTAAACCCTAAAACACTACCCCCAGCAAGACCCTCTACACTACACAGACACCACTGCACTACCGTAAACCCAAAACACTACCCACAGCATGACCCCCTACACTGCACAAAACCCACTGCACTACACTAAACACTAAAACACTACTCCCAGCATGAGCCCCTTCACTACCTAAACACACCTGCACTACCCTAAACCGTAAAACACTACCCTCAGCACGACCCCCTTCCCTAACCAAACACAACTGCATTACCCTAAACCCAAAAACACTACTCCGAGCACGACCCCCTACACTACCCAAATACCACTGCATGATACTAAACCCTAAAATACGACCTCCTACACTACACAAACACCACTTCAATATACTAAACCCTAAAACACTAGAACCCAGCGCAACCCTCTACAATACACAAAAAACACTGCCCTACTCTAAAACCCTTAAGCACTATCCCCTACACTACACAAACACCACTGCACTACCCTAAACCCTAAACACTACCACCAGCAAGACATCCTACACTACACAAACACCACTGCACTAACGTAAACCCTAAAACACTACCCCCAGCACTACCCCCTACACTACACAAACACTACTGCACTACCCTAAACCTTAAAACACTACCCCAGCACAACCACCTACACTACACAAACACCACTGCACTACCCTAAACCCTAAAACACTTCCCCCAGCACAACTCCCTAAACTACCAAAACACCACTGCACTGCACTAAACCCTAAATATACCCCCAGCATGACCTCCCACACTACACAAGCACCACTGCACTACCCTAAAACCTAAAACACAACCCCAGCACGACCCCCTACACTACCCAAACACCACTGCACTACCATAAACCACAAAACACTAACACCAGCATGACCCCCTACACTACCCAAACACCACTGCACTACCCTATACCCTAAAACATGACCCCCTAAACGACACAAACATGACTGCACTATCCTAAACCCTAAAACACTATCTCACAGGATGACCCCTACACTACACAAACACAACTGCACTACCCTAAACCCGAAAACACTACCCCCAGCAAGACCCCCTATGCAACCCAAACACCACTGCCATACTCTAAACCCTAAAACACTACCCCCAGCACTACCCCCAACACTACACAAACACTACTGCACTACCCTAAACCTTAAAACACTACCCCAGCACAACCACCTACACTACACAAACACCACTGCACTACGCTAAATCCTAAAACACTACCCCAGCACGACTCCCTACACTACCCAAATACTATTGCACTACCCTAAACCCTAAATCTACCCCAGCACTACCCCCTACACTACCCAAACACCACTGCACTAACCTAAACCATAAAACACTACCCCAGCACGACCCCCTACACTACACAAACACAACTGCACTACCCTAAACCCTTAAACACTATAACCAGCATGACCCCCTACACTACTCTAACACCACTGCACTACCCTAAACCCTAAAACACTACCTCAGCATGACCCAAACACAACCAATACACCACTGCACTACCCTAAAACCTAAAACACTACCCCCAGCACAACCCCCTCCACTACCCAAACACCACTGCACTACCCTAAACCCTAAAACACTAGCCCAGCACAACCCCTACACTACCCAAGCACCACTGCACTACCCTAAATTCTAGAAAAGAAACCCCTACCCCATGTCCAATCCCCCTTACCTCTCACTCCTTGTGGTTCCTCTCTCCTCGTGGTTCCTGCTTCATGTCGACTCTGAGGGATGGTGCACGTTGCTATGAGGAAACGGAACAGCCTCTGTTTCCTTACAACTACGTGGATCATCTACATGTTTTTCAGAACATATGGTCATTTACCATACAAACCTTAACAACAAAATTGTGGCGATAATTTGTTGCCCAGGTTTGATATTATGGCCCAGAGTGAGTAGTGTACAGCATCTTCTCTCTAAAATCTATAATTACCTCCGAGCAGATAGCTTACAACAATCTGACAAACAGATCCACAGCCTTATTACGCCACTTTTGAGTCACTTTTAACATGGGTAAAGTGATGCAAGGAGCTAGTAAATCTACGTCTGACTTTTCAAGAAAAAATCTCAACTCCAGACTCTGCGACATAGTTTTAATGTTTTCTCTCTCTATCACTCTCTGTGTCTCATTTCTCTTTCTCTCTTACACTTAGACACTGCTGTCTGCTTGGACGTGTAGAAGATTTGTTGAAGTGAAGTTGTGAAGTCTACTTCTGTATGTGTTTGGCCGCAAGGTTTATACAACGGTAAGCACAGAGGCCTAGATCTACAAATCCTTCATAGGAATGCATTAGAAATAATTCGGCATAACGGGCGTTAGTAACACAGTAGGCACTTCCATATAAACACCACTTTAACGCGGCACTATAACAAGTAAAATTTACCAGGTACACTGCACTCGTAAAACTGCAGTGTTAGCTTTATTTGTGAAAGGAGAGAGGGTCATATTATCAAGCCTTGGCGACAAAATTATCGACACTTTATCGGCAGCAAACAGCCGCTAAAGTGGCCATAATAGGTTTGATAATATGCTCTTTTGAGTTCCAATCGAAGCTCATGTTAGATGTGAAGGACATCTAACATGAGCTTGGATTGGAATTCCATAGAGCATATTATCAAACCCATTATCGCCACTTTAGCGACACTTTCCTGACGATAAAGTGGCGATAATTTTGTCGCCCAGGCTTGATATTATGACCCAGAGTGTGTAGTGTACAGCACCTTCTCTGTAAAATATAAAATTACCTTTGAGCAGTGACAACAGATAGGTTGCAACAGTCTGACAAACAGATCTACAACCTTATTACTCAATTTTTGAGTCACTTTTAACATGGTTAAAGTGATGCAAGGAGCAAGTAAATCTACATCTGACTTTTCAAGAAGAAATCTCAACTCCAAACTCTGCGACAGTTTTAATGTTGTTTTCTCTCTCTCTCTTTCTCTCTCTCACTCTCTGTGACATCATTTCTCTTTCTCTCTTAAACTTAGACATTGCTGTCTTGGACGTGTAGACGTGTAGAAGGATTGTTCAGAATAAGTTGTGACACCAACTGCCTGAAGTGTTTACCCGCAAGGTTTATACAACGGTAAGCAGAGAGGCCTAGATCTACAAAGCCTTCATAGGAATGCATTAGAAATAAGTTGCCATAACGGGCGTCAGTAACGCAGTAGGCACTTCCATATATATACCACTTGAACGTGGAACTATAAAAGAACTGGAATGTACGAGTCACACTGCACACTTAAAACCGTAGAGTTACCAAAACATGTAGGGGCATAGTATCAAGAACGGCGATAAAATTATCGCTATTTCAGCGGCAGGAAACTGCCTCCAAAGCGGCGATAATGGGCTTGATAATATGCCCTTGTGAATTCCCATAGTAGCCCAGGTTAACACCAGAACCTGGACTGCTATGGGAATTCACAACAGCATATTATCAAGCCCATTATCGCCGCTTTAGCTGCAGTTTCCTGCCGCTGAAACGTCGATAATTTTATCGCCGTTCTTGATAATATGCCCCGTAATGTTTCAGCTCATTTACTCACATCTACATAATTCTAAACTCTAATTTTCTTTTGTCTTTTGCAGATTACCAATCGGACACCTTTCAGAATCCATTTCACAATTTGTTTATAACATTGTTTAAGTTATTTTTCCAGTTCTAATATAGTTATAATTGAGTTTTGTTTATATTTATTGTTTAATAAAAGTTAATTAAAAAAACTACATACTTCTTTTATTTTGTGGGGGAGGGGTATGACGGCCCACAATAAAAATAATGTTGAAATACTATAGTAAGATGTTCAAGACTAGGATTGAAAACTACTGAGTTCTAACTAACAGATATAATAAAAACAACGGTGAGAAACTACTAAAATGGCGATGGACGGAGTACGTAATTAACGTGTGGCACCTCGGCACTACCTTTCAAATAAATATATAAAAAATATGACTATTAATACTGTACAAAAGTACAGCAGCGGATGACACACACGAACCGGGAAAAGAAAGCGACAGATTTACTAACTGATATAAAGAAAGGTTTGCTTGTTGAACTTGAAGAAAAAGAAAACGTGGGCTTCGAAACGACGCTGAGCATGCGAAGAGAGTACAACTGCTTCACCAAAAAAACAGGAAAGCTTTACATACTATCATAGAACTGAAGGAGCATATTATCAACAAAAGGCGATACATTATCGCCGCTTTTATCGACAGGAAACTGCCGATAAAACGGCGATAATGTGCTTGAAATAGGCCCTTGTAACTTCCCATAGCAGCCCAGGTTCTGGTGTTAACCTGGGTTCCTATGGTTATTCACAAGGGCATATTATCAAGCTCATTATCGCCGCTTTATCGGCAGTTTCCTGCCGATAAAAGCGACAATAATGTATCGCCTTTTGTTGATAAGATTGCTCATTGCTCTTTTTTTGACCAGTAAACTTAGGTGCATATTATCAAAGACCGGTGTTACAATTATCGCTGTTTTATTGGCAGGAAAACAGCGATAATGAGCTTCATATTACGACGTTGTTATTTCCCATAGAAGCCCATGTTAACACCAGAACATAGGCTTCTATGGGAATTTACAAGGACGTATTATCAAGCCCACCCTCCCAACATTAATAAAAAACTCCAGACAATGCAGGTACCCGGAGCTGGAAGGTCATTTTACATATCACTGCCCCAGAAATGTGGCGTTCCCCACGACGTATACGGGGAGAGAGAGAGAGAGCTCAAAACATATTTTTTTTTAAAAAGACCCGAGGGGTGCCGCTCACCGAGACTGCGGGGAGTAGGACCGTAACCCCCCCCTCTCGCATACTTCAAAATAAAACCAGAGGAGTGCCGTTCCCGAGTGCTCGGGGGACCTTACAAACCCCCATTATGCAGAAAAATTGCCCCAGTAATTTGCCCCCCCGGGACCTAATGAATAATACACACTTCTACCTTTTTTCACCTTTTCCACCGCGTACAAGTACTGCACGAGTACCCCGCCATTTTTTATTTTTTTTAAATAAAATTTGACCCTAAAGATCCATGTACCACCCCCTGACCAAGGCTATAGGCTCAGAATGTTTCTACCCAGCCCCGTTTCCATATTTCTCCACTTTGTTTTATTGTTTTCATGTGACTCTGCTCTACCGACAAACAACATGGCTGCCAACACTTCCTGGTTTGGAGTATTGACAGCCAATCAGCATGCAGCTCCTGATCATAATTGTACGTATTTCCATACACGTACGCCGCGATTTTTCTTTAAAAAAATAAAATAAAATAGAGCCTAAACATCCATGTACGCACCCCTGAGCAAGCTTAGAGGGCCAGAATGTCTCTACCCTACCCCCTTCCCTTATTTCTCAACTTTGTTTTACTGTTTTCTTGTGACACGGTTCTAGCGAGGCACAAGATGGCCGCCAACACTTCCTGGTTTTGAGTGTTCACAGACAGTTCACAGCCAATCAGCATGCAGCTCGCGCTGGTAATTGAACAGATTTCAGTACGCGTTCTGAACTCCGTCTCTAGATATCGCTATGATTTTACTTGCAATTTTCTTAGAAACTACTGAACGGATTTACACCAAAAAGCACAATCTGCGAACATAACTCTACCTCTCTGCCAATTTTTGTGTAATTCCATTCAGCCGTTCGGGCTGTAGCCCTGGCTAAAGGTCCCTATGGAAAATTGCATGGGGAAAACACGTTTTGGGACCCCGCTTTTTTCTCTGCCCCTACTTGACGAATCACCCACAAACTTTCAGGGAAGGAGCGGAAACGTGCAGGCCATTTTTTGGGAGAAATTTACGAAGATTCGTCCACCGGCGCTAAAGTTATTACATATAGAATGTTGTGGATTTCCTATGGTAAGTAGGTCCTAACTATAACTATATATCCACACATATACATATATACATATATACATATTGAAGGTATATTGAAGGTAAGTAAATGTGGGGTTCAGAATAGTAAATCTATACTAACCTATTTGCACACAAGCTCTTGCAATTTTGGTCTTCGATATTTTTGACACAATATTCTGTCCACATGACATTTTCCATTCCGATATTCTGTCTGGAATCCCCTAGACAAGTTGTGCAACATAATGTAGAAGAGTGTCCAAGGTGGTCGGTTTAATCTTTGACTGGGTTTAACAGCAAAATTATTTGAACTATATTGTAATATTGCTCATTCTTCTTGCACAGAGTAGTTTAGTAAGGGCCATGGGGGAAGGCTGTGATACAATCTTTTAAGTTTTCATTTAATTCTTCTTTCTTAGCCATGTGGTTCTGCAGACCATGGTTTGCAAGCTCTTGTAGCGGATTGGTGATTGTCCATACAAATTATAAAAGGATTAAGTGGCACTGGGACCTACAGGTCTCAGACTCAGCAGTAATTACAAACTCCTACCTAACAGATATTATTTTCATGTCCTTCATTTGCAGGTATCAACAAAGAACTATTTCTCATTAGTGTTTATATAAACCCGTACAGTAATCCACATCAGCTATTGAGGCCCTTTTCACATGTCACGTTTTACTTCTTCTAGCATTCTCTAAGAGTATTTGTTTTTTTCTAGATGCTTTGTTTCTGTATTGTTTTTTTAATTCAAATTATAATACTTGT
This sequence comes from Lissotriton vulgaris, assembly GCF_964263255.1. Taxonomy (NCBI): domain Eukaryota; kingdom Metazoa; phylum Chordata; class Amphibia; order Caudata; family Salamandridae; genus Lissotriton; species Lissotriton vulgaris. Next base: position 821,642,889 of record NC_141691.1, on the reverse strand, counting down.
ATAGTTCATTCTGTGAACTGATCAGTGTCTCTGTGAGTTTGGATGTGGATGAATGTTCATGACAGGGCACAACTGAGATCTCTGGAGCTGAGATTGAAGGCAGTGTGAGTTTCTCACAGTTCCTGTCAGTGTGTCATGAAGGTGTTTAGACTAGATGCTCGACCAATCCTTGGCGCCTCTGCAGCATGCACAGAGCAATAGTCACATATGTAATTAACATTTTATGAGAAAGTGTGGAAAGTAGGTACACTTGTGTCAATATATTGACAGTAACAAAAGAAAATGCTGTGTTTTTAGGAAAGATAGTGTGTTTGTGTTTATGAAAGAGCGGGTATAGGGAAGTAAAAGTGACGCAATGAAAAATGTACGCAGAAGGACAGTGAAAAGACATTCATGAAGTGGAAGGAGATGACGTGTGAGATATGCAGCTATATGGTTTCAGAAAGATGTGGGTGAAAAAGGGCATGGGAGCCTAAAGATTGAGGGATTTCAGGGGAAAGTTGTGTGCATGACAGAACAGGGGTTTTTGAGACACTCCGAAAACACTACGGGGCATATTAGCAAGAACCTCGTTAAAATTATCGCCGTTTTAGCGGCAGGTAGCTGCAGCTAAAGCAGCAATAATAGGCCTCCTCATGTGCATTATAGAATTCCCATAGAAGCCCAGGTTAGATGTGCAGGACATCATTTCTGCCGCTAAAACGGCGATAATTTTAAAGAGGGTTCTTGCTAATATGCCCCTCCATTTTCAACTGACCACAGCAATGTTTAATTCACATTTTCAATTTTTTTGAATTAAAGCATTTTCATTTCTAATCACTGCAACCCAATTTTGTTACTTATGTCTCCGATGTTTCTAAAAAAACATTGGCAAAACCAACAGATCTGGCTCGTTTTTTAAGCACGTTCAATTTTGTGCGATATGTTTGGACACCATATAATAAAAGTCACAGAGAGGCACCCACATACTGAACAGGTGCCATGCTGTATGAAGCTCAGGAAATTAGTTCACATGTTATAAGCCACATAGGCCACACCTCTTGGTAAGGATTACTAGTTGCCCTTCTTATGCAGCGTCCGTTTATAGAGCCCTCCAACATTGTTTATCCCACTTAGATCAATGTACAAAAGAGAGACTATGGTGATCACATTTATCACCTTCAATCATTTAGTTACATGCAGGAGTTATAGCGCTTTGATGAAATATCTTGCACATGGTTTTCCATATGTTTTGTTAAAGTCAATGACAAGTTTAGATTGTAATTTTCTTTTTAAATCTCTTTATTGCACATTTTCAACCAATACATATCCAGATCGTCTTCATTTCATTATTTAATAAGATATATATAGTATTGATGTGAATATAGGTCTGTGCCAGTAAAATTTCAAATAATTTGTTCGTATCAAAAACGTTTGGCCCCCCCACCTTACGATGTAAAAAAATCCCTTATTTGCAGATTTAAAAAAAACTCCTTGTTGTTAATACTGAACTCTGCCTTTGAATCATTGAACATAAACAAGCTGGAAGAAGAGAAAAAGATACCTAATTTATCTACACCGCCAATGCCCAGTTTTGTATATAGCCATTCCTAAAGATATCAGGAAGGTTTGGATTATTCTGAATTGGGGTATAGCAGTTCAACCTTCCTAAGCCCAACAAATTCTATAGAGCTGACCATACCTTAAAAGCTCCCAGGAGACACTTAAACCTTACTTTTTGTAAAATAACTTGGTTCTAATTGTCTCCAAAGGCACCCCAAGCCTCTTTTCCAAGTAACAGTTCAAATATAGTGGGGATGGATTGTGGAGGTTCATTCGCTGAAGGTTCTGTTAGCAAAATATGGCTATATTGCAGCATTGTTGCCCAATAATATAATTTAAGGTTGGGGAGTACACATTCTCCTCTCTCTTTTGAAATTCATAGGTACCTCAATGCTCTTCTGGGTTTTATGTAGGCCCATAAAAATCTTGTAAAAATAGAATCAAATTCTTTAAGCCGTTCATTCGAGACTTCCAAAGGGATCAATATAAAAAGGTATAACATTTTCATAATATTACATCGGACGATCAAAGTAAGATGTAAATTATTCAGTCTTGAAAGACCTTTCTTAGTCTAAGGTAACAGGGGCTCTAAGGTTTGGTTTACAATTTCCTCAACATAATAAGATAAACAGACACCAAGATATACTGCTTGGTCGGTTACTCGATTATCCGCCCATAGGACCTTGTCGTTGATAACAATTTGACCTTTTTTCTTTGCTCAAAAAGTAGCCAGTGATGTCCCCAAAGAGGGAAGCTTCCTCCTCTATTGCTTTGTTGGATGTTTTGGGGTTGGAAGTCACTAAAGTGACATCATCCGCATAAGCAAAAATTAAAATTTTGAATCTCTGCAAGATTTTTGGAGGGATTGCGATGTTTTGAATATTTTTTTTTATAAATGGATCAATATACAGGGTGAAGAGAAGTGGGGAACAGGGACAACCCTGCCGTGTTCCACGGGCAATCTTCACCGGCCCTGTCATAGCCCTAGAAATACAAACATTTGCTGCAGGATGACAATATAAATCTTTCACTCCGCTGCACTCATACGTTCTTTCCTTCCAAGCCGTATATTTCTCTGCTCCCCTATTTGCGAAAATCGCATCTATTGTAGCCCTAGCTGTTATTACCCCAACTTGGGCTTCTTTCACATCTCCTCCTTGCTGTAAAACTCTGAACAAGTTTTCCTCAGCGGCTGCAAACCTGTCTTGCTTGATCTGTATATTTTGCCCTATTCAGCGAGAAGTGTCTCTCCCCTCAGGCAGGCCTTGAATGTATCCAACACCATAGCTAACTCGGCACTAACAGTAATCTCTTCAAAGAATATTGGGATCCACTCACTTATATGCCTACGATAGTCTTCATTTGCGAGCAGGGCACACTCAAAACTCCACGCATTTCGTGTTTTACCCCTAATTTCTCTAAGTTCGAAAACCAAGGGATTATGATCTGAGGGGCACCAAGGGTATCGCTCGATTTTGCAGATTGTAAGGAGCTTATTTGAAACAAAGACATAGTCCAGACAGGCAAGTGTAGAATGTGGAGCAGAAAAATATGTGTAATCATGCTCTGATGGTTTCATTCTGGAGCAAACATCAAAAAGGCAGTGATACTTGCACAATCCTTCTAGGGCTTTAAATACTTTGTGTTTTCAGCCAGTGTATAGAAATTGAGCCATTACATCCCAATGACTCTAGAGATTGATATTCAAGTCCCAGCACAAGACTATAGGGAGGAGTCAAAGAATTAATAACCAAGATAAATAGTCGATAACTGAAGGGTCATCGAGGATACTACCATGGATTGTACAGAGAGTAAATTTAACTCCACTGGGAGAATGACAAACTGCAACAACCCATCGACCACGAATGCCCAAACCCACTTGTGTAAATTTCATCCAGTTACCGCTGCCCAAAATTGCAACCTTCAAGTAAATACCCTTTAAGTGGTCCCACCTATAAGTCTTTAGCCAATAGTCTTTAAGATATCCATTTGTGAAACTTCAATATGTGTCTCTTGTAGGCAGACAATGTCTGCTTTCAGAGCCTGCATCCCTATTGCAACTCTTGCTCTTTTTTTGGGATGGTTCAGGCCACAGATGTTAATGGAGGCAATGCATGTCTTCTGGATATCACCCATTAACTTGCCTCAAGTAAAATCACTGACTACTGCTTCTTGACTTTGGAATGACAGCCGTTCTGACTTTATTCACTCTCCTAATCGATCTCCCAGTTCTCCTTGTTTTTCTCCTGATTGTGTGGGACCCCCAACCTTCCATAAACCATCCCCCACTTCCCTCTGTGCCCCCCTGACCCTTACCCAACCAATAGGCAACCAGGCCTGGCCTGATTGACACCAACCAAGACCCCCAACCTGTTTCACCACCCCCCGTCTCCAGAGTAGGCATTCAGTCCCATTGATTTCATGCTTTTCAGTTTCTCACTTTCTCCCCCTTTCTTTTTTTTTGCCCTGTTTATCACCCACGTTTCACCTTTCACTATTTAGTGAAACACCTTCAGTTTCCGCCTTCTCCTATATATATATTTTCCCCTTTCTTTTTTTTTGGGCTCTTGACTCTCCAATCACAACCCCCTCCAGCTCACCCAGATATTCCTGGGCCTGCACCTTTGAGACGAAAGTTTGTGTGTGCCCTTTAAACTCGACTTTCAATTCTGCTGGGTTTTGCGGATATACCTCAGCTCCTAGCTTCTGAGAGAGCAATTATCTTAAACACCACATCCGCTCCATGGTGGCGTGGGCAAAGTCTGGTCGAACAAAAAATTAGATTCCCTCAAACTCCCCCATCCCTTTCATCCTTGTGTGAGGTAGGATGTGCCAAATTGCAAATGCTCTGTCTTAAAAGAAAATTGCCAAAGTACACCAAAACCACCCGGTGGTATGCATTGTTGCCAACTTGTTGTTTTTTAAGAGCTAGAGCGAATCGTGTGCCCTCTGGATTTCTTTCTCCCAATCCCAGCCTATGAGCTCCGGGAAGGCACATTTTAGGAATCTGACTACAAAGCCTCTAGGTGATATGCAAACAAATGATGGACGGCTATTGCTGGGTCCAAACTGGGGTGGTGTAGTGAGCAGAAGAACAATGTATTTAACCTGGATCATTTCACTGGGGATGAATGTGTGATTTATTCCGCATTCCATCCATCTATTATTTGCGTATCACTTTTCGCCCTAAGTGGGACGGGTATGCCCAGACGTGGGTCCCGTGCTCTCCATGCCACTGGAGTCAAGCTATCCTGGCTGATGAGTGCTGAAAGCCCCAAACTGGTCCTAGAATGTTTATTTTCAGTCCAGGGAGGACCTGGCCTGGTAGTTCGTGTTGGACTGTTCCCATTTGGATTAGGGTCAAGACTGATTTGCAGATGGCTGGCTCCAAACTGGAATGGCATGGTGTGCAAAAAAAGATGGATTTAGGCCCAGATCTCTGTTCTGGGGTGAATGTCTGACATTGTTCTGCATTCTGTCCATCAATTGTTCTTTTTGCATGTGTAACCCCGAGTGACACGGGTATGCTCAGACGTGTGTCCGTGCTCTCCATGCCACTGGAGTCAAGCTATCCTAGGTTGCTTATTGCCAGTTCAGGGAGGACCTGGCACGGCTGTTCAGGCTGGACTGTTCCCATTGGGAGCAGGGTCAAGACTGATTTGCATATGGCTGGGTCCAAACTGGAATGGCATGGTGTGCAAAAAAAGATGGATTTAGGCCCAGATCTCTGTACTGGGGTGAATGTATGACATTGTTCTGCATTCTGTTCATCAATTGTTCTTTTTGCATTTGTCACCCCGAGTGGGACGGGTATGCCCAGATGTGGGTCCCGTGCTCTTCATGCCACTGCAGTCAAGCTATCCTGGCTGATGAGGGCTGAAAGCACGAAACCGGTCCTAGGATGCTTGTTTCCAGTCCAGGGAGGACCTGGCCTGACAGTTCAGGCTGGATTGTTCCCATTGGGAGCAGGGTCAAGACTGACTTGCATTTGGCTGGGTCCAAACTGGAATGGCATGGTGAGCAAAAACATGATGGATTTAGGCCCATATCTCTGTACTGGGTTGAATGTATGACATTGTTCTGCATTCTGTCCATGAATTGTTCTTTTTGCATTTACAAATGCTCTAGGGCCACCTCCTTCGGCACCTTCGGGGATGCCTAGCAGCCTCAGATTGTGTCTCCTATCTATTCTCCTGATACTCGAGCTTCCATATCATGTCTGTAAGTTTGGGGTCCTGAGAGATGCTCAGAGACTTTAATTCAGCAACCTCTGCTGCAAGTATTTCTGTGCCTGCTTTCACTCTAGTCATCCTGTCAGAAATCTCGGAGCAGGTTTTACTTTTTTAACCTCTTCATGCTTCGGTTTGATAGTAGCCAGGAAAACGGAGGGGGGAGGTTCCGTTATATCATTAGACGCCTGACCTGAGCTGATGCCTATTAATACCAGGTTCAAGGATTTTCTCTTGCCTTTCCATCCACAGCTACAGCTAGATAAGCATAACAGCGTGGAAGTGGAGGATTCCGGGTCTGGCACTGAGGAATCTGATTGATCAGTTAGAGAGAAAAAAATAATTCCGCCATTGCTGGTTCTGGAGAGGATATCCCTTTTGCATCTCCCAGAGAGCTATATCCTGGCACAGTTACACTCCCAGTGTCTGGAAAAGTGAGAGAGGGGTCCCCGAACCCCTCAGGGTCTACCTGCTTGGTGGGTACGCAGCTGGTCAGTGCTTGTTCTCTAAGTGGGTCACCCATTGAAAATACAATTGGGGTGTTTATCTTGCTCTTATCCCGTCTTACTTTATGATTTTCATTGAAGTCTGAGTCCATCATTGCAGACTCAGTCATATGCACATCTTCAGCTATGTAGTTGAAAGGGAGCAGCTGTAATCACCTCTTGACTTTTTAAGTTCTTGGAATGCATTAGAGGAAAAAGATCAGGAATCGTTGGGTGTCCTTCTGCGGCTGCTGTAATGTTTGGTCTCTGGACTGCTCTCCCTCTTGCACCGGTCGACCTCTTCTATGGCCCCTCCCCTCTCCAATGACCTCTCGGGAGTGCTCTGAGTGCCCAACGGTCCTAGAATTGCCAGCTGGAAGGGGAGCCGAGTTCACCACTGCTGCAGAATTTTGCTCTCAGCGTTTTTGCTCCTCTGCCCCCCATTGGTCCGGGACAGCTTACACACCAGGTAAGTGGATTTGTAAAGGTCAGCCCCGGTTCCTGTAGCAATATTGGGAAAACCAGGGGTGCCGCTCGTAGTCGTGTTCCTTGACAAGAAGCCTGTAGCGTGGTGCAGTGCCCTTTAATCTGCTGACAATTTCCCCACTTGGATCATCGTTTTTAGAGCCCGTGTGCTCCAACGCTTGTGCACTATCTGTGCTTGGGGACCCTGGTGACCGTCTGAGCCTGCGTGCTCCATCGCGCTGCTTTGAAGAGACTGTGCCTGGGGAGCTTGGAACTTTGCAGTGCCCGTGTGCTCCATACCGCGTTTTGTCATCTGCCCGTGGGAGTCGAGGTAGGAAGTGGGAGCGGGACTGCGAGGCCCAGAGGTGCTTGCGCAAGGTAATCGCGCGCACCTGGTGCCTCTTCCCGCCCCCGTCCTCCTCCTACTTAGCCCAGCTTCCGGACGCGTACGCGGGACGCGCGCGAAGACCGGGCAAAGAGCGGGCCGTTGTGTGGCCATTAGGTGGCCGGAGAGGCTGGGCTGGGCCCCGTCCCTTTCATCCTTGTGTGTTACCCAGACCCGAGTTCTCTACGTATAACACTGTTTGTACACTCTGTTTATGTGTTGTACTGCGTTCCTGAACCTATTATCCTGTGTTAGTATAGTTCCTTTATTAGTGCTGGCTAGGTAATTTTAGGAACAGCTGCAGTTGAGCCCAATATAGCAGCACAAATATGGGAAGATTACTTCGGGAAACTCTATGCAGATGTCGTGGAGAATACCGATGCCACTGTTGCAACACTCCTCTCCCTTCCTGGAGATACCTTGGAGTTCACGTTAGGGGAAGTGGCTAGCGCAATAGATGGTTTAGCGTTGGGCAAGGCCCCTGGCCTTGATAAATTACCTGGTGACCTTTTTACGTCCCATCCAGAGATCTGGGCGCCTTACCTTCACATCCTTTTCAATTCACTTGCACGTGGAATGGCGATCCCCTGTACTTTGCTGGGGGCAGAGATAGTCCCTATCTTCAAGAAGGGCTGTCCTCTGCTCCCATCCAACTACAGGCCAATCAGCCTGATAGATGTCCCCCAGAAGATTTATTCGCGACTCTTACTGGATCAACTCATGGACTGGATGGAGGAAAATGAAATCTTAAGTCCTCTCCAGGCTGGCTTCAGGAAAAATACGTCCACCATGGATCAAATCTTCCGCCTAGTTCTCCTCTTCTGGAAAACGGTGACTATCGAGGGCGGGAGATTGTACATGGTGTTCGTAGACCTGAAGTCAGCATTCGATCTGGTACCGCGAGGAAAACTCTGGGAGGTCCTGAAGGAGATGGGAGTGCCCACTAATCTACTCCAGGCCATAATTAGACTCCACCAGGGCAACTTCGCCCAGGTACGATGTGGGCGGGGTGGAGCACTGACAAAAAGGTTTCCTGTTTCCCGGGGGGTCAGGCAGGGCTGCGTCCTTGCCCCTACTCTTTTTTGTCTATATGTGAACAGTGTCATCTCACACTTAGCTAACGTTAGGGACAATGACGCCCCAATCTTGGCAGGCAGGAGGGTACCAGCAATTATGTTTGCTGATGACACCCTCCTGCTTTCCAAATCACCCATGGGAATCCAGAGAATCCTGATGGCTTTGATCTTTTCTGTAGGCAGTATGGCCTTGAGATAAACGCAGGGAAGACCAAATACATGATCTTTAACCCCTCCTCCACAACTAGACCCAATCCATCCCTAAATTCTACGGCCCTAGAGAGGGTCAAAACATTTCAGTAACTGGGCGTAACCCTCCAAGAGAACCTTTCATGGGGACCACAGATCGCAAGCCCGCGAATAAGGCTCTCTCAACTTTCTGGGGCTATTTTAAAGGTTACAAACACCTCAACATTCAAACCTATAGCTCCTGCAGTTGAGATGTATAAAGTCCAAGCGAAATCTGCTGCACTTTATGGTAGCGAGCTATGGGGGCACCAAGCTGCAACTGAGTTGGTGAGTGCTGAAAATAACTTCATGAGGCGTCTTTTGGCCCTCCCAACTGCAACTCCCCTGTTTCCCTTACGTCTTGATCTGGGTTTACCGTCCATCAGGGAGGATCTCAAATCCAAACCCATAAGATTTTGGCATAGACTCTGGTCAACAAAGGAGCTTAGTCATTATAGGCAAGATCTTGTGCATGTTATGAATCTAAACCACAATGACAAGATCCCCTGGCTAGCCTTTGTTAAAAAAGAATTGTTCCGGCTTGGTTTTAATGAGCTGTGGGTGGCTCCAGAAATTGGTTGCAACAAGGTCCCCCGGAAAAGACTAGTGGAAGCATACAAGGAACAAAATCTTGCATCCCACATGACTGCACTTAGTATCGGCACCTTAACTCACTGTTTTACTCAATCCAAAAATTCTTATAAGTTTGAAACTTTTATGGACTTCATTTACCCGACTATGGCCAGGAAGCTGTTCATACAGTGGCGGTTTGGCTCCCTACCTATCAAATCCTTCACTAGTAAATGGACCAATGGAGGGGACAAATTATGCCCTGGCTGTAATTTGTGCGATGAGGAGGAAATCCATGTTCTGTTTTTTTGCCCCACCTATAAGTCCCCAAGGAAATATTGGTTGGTGCCCCTATGCAGGAACATGGCTATAAGGAACTGTCTGACATCCTATAGAATATTGAAATCTGATCCCTCCCCCCACATTGTTTTTGCAGTCTCAAAATATCTCCTCGCCATGTGGCGTATTAGGTCCAAGTTGATTAAGGGTAAACCAACATAGGATGAATGTCTCTGCCACTGTCTCACTGTAACTTCTGGCTTCCATTTGTAATGCCTTCCATCACATTAACTATTTTATTCTCACTGATATGAATTGTATTGTTCCCTTTTTTATGCACTTTATCTATTCGATTTTAAATGGCTAAGAAATGTGGTTACTTGTATTTGTATACATTCCAATGATGATTTTAATATGTTGTATGTATTTTCACGTATCTTTAATGGTCTAAATGGCCGAAATAAAGATTTTTGGATTGGATTGGAAAACCAGGGTAATTAATGCCACGCCGCTCCATCTGGCCACACCTTAACTGATCAGCAGCCTTCGCCTCGGAAGCCCGCATTGATGGTGATCGGCGTTACTTCAAGGAAGGCACTGCCACTTATCCAGCATTACAGCAGATTATATCGGAGGTCCGCATACATCCCTGCTGCGGTCCATGGTACAGCCAAGGAGTACAAGGGGGAGGGGTGTCTACAGGCATGCTACTAAGTCGCCATCTCTCCTTCGATTGTAATTTTACAACATTAACTGGAAAAAATTAGATTGTAATTTTCCAGATAATATTGTGATCTCCTATTAAAAGACTGTCGCAAAATACAAATAGCCTTTCAGTAAAAAAATCCCATAAGGTGCTCATTTGTTATCTCTTTTTTGATGGTTCACACAGATGGAAAAAAGGACAGCATGGAATGGGTGATGTGTGTTACTATTTTGAGATCTTTGATTGAGGTGAAAGAAGTGCATTTCATTTTTTGTAATTTTCTTGTGTATGATAGTGAGTTTAACAACTTGAAAGAAAAATTGCGGAACCATATAGTGCATGATAAATTAGGAATAGTCATTTATCAATGACTGCCAATGTTATACCTCCACAAGCTGTTATAACAGGGATAAGTCCCATGTGGAGATTATCATTTGTGCTTGTGTATTGAATATAAGGGATTATATAGTATGCTTTTGTGTTTGTGCATGGTTTGCACTAAGCAATGCAAATCACTGAATTGAATTACTAACTATCACTAAAGCAAGCAGTCACAATGCAAAATTGCACACGATCTCACTCGTGCCCACACAACCCTTAGTCGACCTAGTGCCTTAGAATAAACCTCCAAAAGTAGAAACTGAATTGACTAGCTAATGGAAACAACAGACAACAAGCATTGGAAATGCAATAGGTCTCGCAGCATTAGAGTTAGTGCTTTTAGAATTGTTTATGGTTTTTTTTTGTAAATCTTTAGCATTTTTGTTTCCTGTAGCCAATGCTAAAGAATTAAAAAAAAAAAAAAAGCCATAAACATTTCTAAAAGCTCTAACTCAAATACTCCGAGACCTATTGCACTGTGTGAGGGTGAGGGGTTGAGGGTGAGTGAGGGTGAGTGAGGGTGAGGGTGGGTGAGGGTGAGTGAGGGGTTGAGGGTGAGGGTTAGTGAGGGTGAGTGGTTGAGGGTGAGTGAGGGTGAGGGGTTGAGGGTGAGTGAGGGTGAGGGTGAGGGGTTGAGGGTGAGTGAGGGTGAGGGGTTGAGGGTGAGTGAGGGTGAGGGGTTGAGGGTGGGTGAGGGTCACATTGTACCTGCTACGCGGAAACGTGAATTCTGACGTGGTTGAACCTGTGCCCTGCAGGTTACTCACCCCAGCAGCAAGTGTTACAATCAACTAATCTATCACACGCTCTAAAAAAATCACATAACATCAGCGATGTTCACAAACTCTTCTGTTCCGGGGCTGTGAGTTGAGGGGGATGCAATTCGAGATAAACAAGGCAACGTTAGAAGCCAGAGGAAGAAAACAGGTCTGGTAGGTCTGATCATGTCACTTTATACATGGCTTAAAGTCAAGGAAAAAGCGCTATTACATGGCCAGTGCTGACTGCATCATAGCGCTTTGAGGCAATTTTCCACCAGCTAGGGCAACCCGAGGGAGGTGCAGGGAAGGAGGGTGGGAGAAGCAACACCTGGATGGGAAAAAGAAACACGATGGAGGTGAGGGAGCAGTTATAACAGAGGAGGGAGATATGGGAAAAGCAAAATGAGGGAGGTATCCTTACGAGGGTCCTGGTGTTTTTTTTTAAAGAGGCCAGAAGCAAGCATTGGAAACAGGGCGTTAATTACGGGTGTTCTGTGGCACGGGATGTCCTGCGGGGATTGGAGCCAGTCCACGCCCGGGGCAGCAGCGAGCCCGCAGAGCTGGAGAGCAGACAAAGCAGCCACAGGAAGGGGGAAGGGAGGGCGAGCGAAACCGAAGGCAGGAGATCCAGCACAGAGAGAAAAGGGGCGATCCAGCGCCCGACGGAGAAACATGGGCGAACTAGCACCGTGCTAACTAGGCGAACGAAAACCCGGCACTGAGCTGACGAAGAGTGGTGAATCCAACAGCGAAGTAAATAAGAGAAGGGCGATCCAGCACCGGGCTAAGGGGGAGCGTGGCAATTACAGCACCGGGCTAACGAGGATAAGGAAAATCTCAATCGGAAGACGCCGAGTATGCGCAAAGGCGCCCAGTAAAAAAGAAAAAGTCATGATCATAGAAACAGGACTGACGGGTCTGGAAGAGAAAATATACGAACGAGAAGAGAAGGAAAATACTAACAGCGTGCAATCAAGTGGGAACAAAAATAAATGATGTGAATGAGTAAATAAATTGAAATAGGATACAGAAATAAATGAAGAAACAGTAATGGGCTAGGCTGTGAGAAAGTACACAAATACTGTGAATGAAAAACCTTTAAAACCTGATGGTAGCAACTGGCCGTGAAAGCCTTTGATGCGGCAGGGGAAATGCGAGACGGCGGGAAGGGGAGGGGGCGGAGCGGGTAAACAAAGACGGACGTGCACGCGCTTTTAAGCTCAATGCGCATGCGCATTGAGCTTAAAAGTCACGGGCACTGCAAGGAATCGCCACGATTCCTTGCAGTGTGGATAAAGAGTGGATAAGTCCCAATACTCTCGCTTGCTCGATGCGCATGCGCATCGACAGGCGAGACCTAAAAATGGATGCCAACTGTCAGATCCTAAACTGATCTGAAGAGCTGCATTATCGCAGTGTTACTTGCATGTTCTTGAATATTCTAGGGTTGCGTGTTAAAATAGAAGCCAGCAGTAGGAGTGCAAGATGTGTTCACCTTGCTAAAATGACCAAGATTGAGCAAGCAATTATAGTGTGGGCAGAGATAAAGTTTCAGCACGCAGCTGTTTTGGATTAAATAAGTGTATTTTTATTTATCTCGTAAATATATCAATGTCTTGCCAACAGTAGTTTTGGTACACTGTGGTTCCTCCTTGAAAGACATCAAAAGCAAATTTTCAAATTCTTTATGCAGTGCTTTAGATATAGATCCTATAGAAACCTTTACAATTAAGCAAAGAAAAGGACTGCCTAGCCATAATCAATGCATATCAAAATTGTCCTCCCCACTTCATTCGATCTCCTTTCGGCGCAAGCTGCTCCCTTTCCTGCTCCACCAGAATTCATGCAAACACACAACTCACAGACTTTTAAACTTGAAATGCTTCCTTTTAGCAAAGGTTTATCTCAAATGATCAGTTCACATCCTTGGCAAACTGTGCAGAAATTTCAACGAGCTGTATCTGGCACTTGCCAATTTGCAAGTGATTGCCAGAGGATTTCACTATTATGCAAATCGACCTCAAATGACACAACTGCTGCACTGCAAGTGCACTAGTGAAAATGCAAATAATACTGCAACTGCAAAGGAAGCATGTTAGTGATTTTTTGCAAAAGCATGAAAAATACCATTCGCTTGACAAAAATCCGTAGTTGGGGGAATCACCATGAAAATGTAGATAAAAGCTAAAACACAGCTCGGATAATCAAAGTGGTGAGACATATGCGTCTACTGGCCGTGGACAATGAGGACAGACGGGGGAAGAACAGAAAATATACAGTCAACACTTGACCCTATAGGACGAAACTGAGCAAGAGATGTATAGGTGGTCTAGGTTGTCTAGGGAGTTAATGTAGAAGGGCATTCAGGCACTATGTTCCATATTGACCATTCACACACAGGTATTTTAAACAGTTTCTAAATTTGTCATATTCATATGTCCTCTTCAACAAGGAGGTGTAGCTTGCTCCAGTGGAATATTCTCTTTCCTTCTATCTGCCCTAAACACAGTTTCTTCATTTTATTACATTGATTTATGAAGGTGTTTAATAACAGAGGGCCCGATTCACAGAACTAACTTAAGACAAAATCCTAAATTTACTACTTTTGGTATTCACAGAAGTTAGAATTTTGTTTTAAGACAGACTAAAGACAGACTTAAGACAGCCTTAAGACAGACTTAACTGTGGATTCTGTCTTAAGTAGTAAGTTTAGGAATTTGTCTTAAGTTAGTTCTGTGAATCGGGCCCAGATCAGAGCACTCTTGTGTTGGGTATTTATGAAGTGCTGCGTGTGTTCATGGGGTGCTGTTCTATTTGCGCTGCTTCTGCAGGATTTTATAATGGTAAGTAAATTGGCACAATGGGGCCTATACATAAACTGCACTCTGTAGTACAATAGTAATACTCACAAACTACAAAATACTATTCACGAACCTACATGCAGAGGTTTCAAGTAACAATATAAAGGATAGTGTAACAAGAAATGAATAAGAGGAGAAAAACACCCCAATAAAAAAAAAAAACATGCGGTTCTTGACTTTATTTTCTTTTCTTAAAAGGCATTATACATGTGATGAAGACAGCCAATGTGTTTTGTCTATATCAACGAACTTCTTCAGGGCTGCAATACAATAAATATGTAACATATAAAAACACCCACCATAAAAACTATACATAACAACCTACATAACATGCAACATGGTATTCAAAATAAGTGAATATAAAATATTTGAATATTCAAATACAAAAAATATATACAAAAATGATGTATGCATATATTTACAATTGATACCAAATAGAAACATCAACAGAGATACAAACCAATGTGTGATGCCTTTTAAGAAAAGAAAATAAAGACAAGAACCGCATAAAGTTTATTTGTTAGATGAGATGCCCGCCAGGCTTTATTCTGTTACATGAAACCTGTTTTGGTACATGCACTTTGGCAGCAGGTACTTGTAGTGTGTGCCCACACTTTGGAATATTTGTGTGAGTTGTATTTCCGCAGACAGGTTAGATGTAGTCTCTATTGTCCTCTGTCTTTGTTTTATGATTACTAGTTACTACTCTGTCTTTGCAGAGATCTACACTCTGACTGCTATGATCACTACACATGTTTTCCTTTGTTTTTGTAGTAAATCAGGAGGGATGGGGAGTGGCTGGAAAATGGGGAAATACTTCCTACTAAAGGGGAGGGGTTTAGGAGGAGTAGGGAAGGGTAAAGGAGATAGACAGTGAAGTTTAAGGGGGGAGATAAAACTACCCACAAAAGAGTAAGCCCATTCCTATCCATAACCTGAACTTCAACATTTACAACAGCCAAAAGACCCAATACATTAGTAAATATAGTCCAGCTCAGACCTGAAGTAATTCCAGCACCATACAGGGCTAACCACTGGTACTGCAGCATCCCCCACCCCCAGAGAATATAATAGAATAATAGGATATAAACACCCCATAGGAAATAATGTTAAGATAAATCAATTTATTTAGATTTCTTTAAAATATACATACATTAAATTAATTATGAGTTTTTATTTACACAGACATATATAAATATATATCACCTACTGGTGGTCACCAGTAGGTAGTTATAGTTAGGACCTAGTTACCATAGCAAAATCGTAACATTCTATTCCCAATACCTTTGGCACCGATTAACGAATCTTTGCGAAATTTTCAAACTTATGGCCCGCTTCGGGCCACTCTTATCTTGAAAGTTTCGGGGTGATTCGGCAAGCTGGGCCGAGAAAAAAGGGAGGTCCCAAAAAGTGTTTTCTCCATGCAGTTTTCCATAGGTGTAAATCCATTCAGTAGTTTTCTTAAATATTAATGGAAAAAGAAATATATATATCTGGGCAGAGCCTAACCACACATCTCATCGTGAGATCTGATTGTCTGTCAGCACTTCATCCAAGAAGTGTTGGCAGGCATCTTGGGACCAATATACATGATAGCACCTCATTAAAAAGCATTGCAGTTAATACATTATGGTTAGTGCTGTAGAAAGAAAAATTAGGGCATGTTTTAAGTGAGATCTCAAATATCTTCCTGTTATATTTCAACAGGAGTAACCTGTCAATTGATGCCTTTGTGTTCTACTGCAGCTTCCCAGAGTGTTCTAAAGAACAACTAGAGTGGGGGGTATGGCTAGCCAGGCTGCGACATGGCCGCAATGTTTAGTTGTTTCCACGATTTACGTGGCTATGGGGGAGATTTGACACAACCTGATTGGGGGGTTGGAGTGGGAGGGGGTGGATGGGTACAGTTGGGTGTTTGGTATTGTATCGGTCTCTAGAAATTAAGTTTCCTATTGAAATGCACTGCTGAACAAATAGGTCTAACTTTGAGGTTATGCACACACTGATAGCAGAACTGCCATGGGAGTGACTAAAGATGTGATTAAGGTCCTAAGGTGGACTATACAGGGATTAAATGATAGCAGGAAAGCACATTTAATGCATGCATATTTACTGAGACATAACATTGATATCTGTTTCCTACAGGAAACTCACCTTAACTCACAACCTTCCATGAAATTGAAGTACAGCAGGTGGGAAGGTATTTATTCTGCAATATACTCCAATTATGCAAGAGGGGTGGCATTGCTCGTGCGCTGTGGACTAGACTGGAAGGAATGTATGACATATCTTGATCCGGAAGGGCTGCCATTTATGGTCCGAATACAGATGCAGCAGAACATTTTAGAGATGTTTGGGCCGGAATCTTCGCGGTGGACTGTTCTACCATTATTTGGGGTGGTGACCTCAATGTAGTTTTAAATGACACTCTGGACCGCAGTGGTGCGCCAGGACGATACATCCACACGAATGCCAGGCTCTTCATGGTATTATGCTGGAGTGCATTCTGATTGACAACTGGAGAGTGCGCCACACAAGTGCCCGTGAGGGGACATGTATTTCCAGACAGCATGCGCCCTGGTCCAGGTTAGACTTCTGGCTAGTATCCCCAGATGTAGCCACCTGGACGATGGAGGTTTGTCACCTGGCCCGTTCGCTATCTGACCACGCTCCATGCCTGCTCGCGCTGTAGCTTCCAGACTCACCTACACGTGCCTTCAGCAGTAGGCTACCCCCGCACACCCTGTTAGATGACGCATTCAAAGAGGAGATTAGGAAAGATATTACGGACTACTTTACTTTAAAGTCAGGTTCAGTGTCTACTAAGGCGACCCTATGGGACGCATTCAAAGTGGTGATACAGGGACAATGCAAAGCGAGGCAAGCAGGAGTCCTCAAGGCCATTAGGGGCACCATAGCGACACTTGAGGGACAGATAAGGGAGCTAGAGCACACATTTTGCAGTTGTCCCAGCCCCGAGATAGTGGCAGAATTGAAAGGGAAATGGTTGGAGTTCGCAGAGGAGGCTCAAAGAGAGCTTAAATTCCTGGGTAAGCAAGCCGAGGCCAGACGGTATGGGGAAGGAGCTAGACCAAGTTGCACACTGGCAGGACTGATTTGAAAAACCAAATCCACACAATTCATACACACGATCAATAGTCCAAATGGCCACGCTGTTACAGGACAGGTTGCAGTATTAAATTAGTTTAGTACCTTCTACTCCAATTTATACACTTCCACCCAGTTCACCCTCCCAGAGCACTTACAAGACTTCCTAGATTCCATCAAGTTGGTATGGTTTAATGACACACATCGCCGATATATGGATCTCCCGGTAACATTTGCTGATATTGTGAAAGTGATCAGTAGTCTACCACTAAATAAGGCCCCTGGGCGTGATGGCCTTACGACAGCGTTTTATAAAGCATACGCGGAGGAATTGGCACGAGACTCCATGCAGTATATGCGGAATCCCTAGAGACAGGGATTCTCCCAGCTTCCATGAGGGAGGCATTGATAATGACATTATTGAAACCGGACAAGGACGACCCAACATTACATTCTTATAGGCCACTATCCCCAATAAATGTAGATGAAAAAATATATGCTAAACTTATAGCTAATCGCTTTCAGTCTCTCCTCCTGATGGTTGCCCTCCCGGACCAATCGGGATTCATACATGGCCGGTCTATGTCCCATAATCTTAGAACGATTTTCTCGGTGCTACATTACCCTCACCCCATGGTACATGCTGCTGCCATTTTTTTAGACCCCACAAAGGCGTTCGATTCCCTTGAATGGCCTTAAATGTTCCGTATACTAGAACGCATGGGATTTAGCCCGTTGTTTATAGCTCAGGTGAGGCTGCTCTACATTAAACCGATGGCCAGGGTGCGAGTGAATGGCATGATTTTGGAAGCATTTGCTGTGTCTCGTGGCACACGGCAGGGCTGTCCGCTGTCTCCACTGCTCTTTGCTATCGCAATAGAGCCCCTTGCAGCCAGAATAAGACAACATCATACTGTTAGGGGGATCAGATTCAGCACCCGTAGCTTATTAATATCCCTTTATGCGGATGACGTGACCTTGTATGTCCTGGACCCCTCGGATAATCTGGACCCCTTACTTATGCGAATTCATAAAGTATGGAGGCTTGTCAGGTGTATCCATAAACTGGGCTAAGTCTGTGATTTTCCCCCTGATAGACAGTACTCCCGAGGTGAGGTCTGAGTTTCTTCTACGCTGGGCAGCAGATGAAGTTAAGTATCTGGGGATCTGGCTTAACCTGAATCTTCAAGATATTTGGACTTTGAATTTTGGGCGTGCCGTCGATTGGCTCGAAAGAAAAGTGGCGATCTGGTCGAAATTACCCCTATCTATCGCGGGTAAGGTGGCTCTGTCCAAAATGGTGGTCCTACCCATTTTTCTTTATTTATTTGCGAATATTCCGATCCCGCTCACAAAAAATGTCTTTAACTGCCTTCGCTCTCAATTTCTATCCTTAGTGTGGGCAGGAGGTCAAGTCAGAGTCTCATGGGCCCTTCTAACTTTACCGCTGAGGCAGGGAGGTCCGGGCGCTCCGGACATGCACTTATATGCATTATGTGCACAAGATAAATTCCTGCATTTCTGGATCTACCAGATGCCATACCAACCACATGTGGCGGTGGAGCTCGACTCGGTAGCAGCACTGCCTTTGGCGGTAGCACTCTATAAAAAAAAACCCTCATCCCACTGTTGATGTAGACTCAGCTAACACACTGCGCTGGGTGTTGGCTGAACTACAAAGGTGAGCCTGTCTTCCACTGCTTTACGCGCCTGCTATCCCCTTGAAACACAACCCGATGTTGGCTTGCCTGGAAGAGAGCGGGGGTGAGGTGATGTTGGGCGGCACTCAATTACGCACCTTTGCTGATCTATACCCTGATGATGTATTCCGAGCCCCGCAGGTGGAGGAGGAAGGACTGGTGATCCTGTTTCGGGAAATGTTTGCTTATCACAAACTAAAGGCAGCATATCGCTCCCTTTGGGAGGGATTTCCGGATGCAGCCCCAACACTTCACGCCCTAAAAAATATACTAGCTCGGGCCTCCCCGAAAAAATTAGTGACCCAACTATACACTGCGATGCAAGACCAAGCCCCGATTTTACTGCCAAATTCCATGCAGCTCTGGAATAGAGAACTAGATCCCCCTTTGACAGATGGACAGTGGTCCTTCTGTTGTAAGCAACTGCTAGAGCTCTCCCCCAATTATAAATTGCGCCTCATTCACTTCAAATTCTTACACAGGTACTATAGAACCCCTGTTAGTCTCCACTGTATGCGCTTGAGGGATGATGATAAATGTTGGAGATGTGGGTTTGATCATGCTACCTTTTTGCATATAGCTTGGGACTGCTCTATACTCACTGGATATTGGCAGGAAATCTTTGATGCCGTGAATCAAATTGTTGGGAGAACTGATGACCCATCCCCGCATTTAGGATTATTGGGATTGGTATGCGACACTATGCCCCAAGGCGGAAATTGCACGCCCTTCTTCTGCTATATGCAAGACCACAAATTGCTGTTAGATGGTGAAGGAAAAAGTTACCTAAATTTTGATGCTTGGCTATCTGATGTAACCTATGGGCACACACAGTTAGGTGTATACTAGGAGTTGATGCCTTCTGCATCCCGACCCCGGAACATATGGGAGCCTTTTCTGCAGTGGGCACAGGCCTGAAGAAATATAAAATTGATATCATATAATGTTGTCATAATGTATCCAATATATATTTACCACTCTGATAGAAACCTCTTGTAAATACCCTCGACCCATGTATAACTAAACACTTAGGCCTCGACCAAACCTATGGCCTCCAGGTTTCGTTTCTTTGGGGCCTCTTTCGTTAGTAAGGAAGACACGTGACATACAGTTGAGCGGAGAGTCCGAAAGGGTGGCCCGGGCTATGAACAGAGCATTGATTAAAACTTAGGAAACTCAAGGCCACATCTGTCTTTCTTTCCTGATGAGCACATTCTTGCAGGCGCCATGCCTGTACTCCCTTGCACCAGAACTGAAGGGAGGCGCCTTTACTGACCTACCTCCGGAATAGCTTGAGCTAAGTTTCGAAGCAATCTATTGTGCCTTATATGGGTCTTCCTGTTGGTTTGTCAGTTACTCGTACTTTTCCATGCACTGGGTTTCAATGGGGTATGCCGAAAGTATATATGCACTGTTTTGAATGTGATCCAGCAGTCGAGAGGGAGGCTCCCCTATATAGGGCGCTTTGCAAAATAAACGATTGAACATATTCCATTGCTGACTGATTTATGTATGGTAATAAGATATATGGGCTATTGGTAATATAGCTCTATGATATATTTTTGAAGTACTTCAGGCCAGAGCAGACTCTCCTGCATCCGGAAGTACTATGGATGGTAATTAAAGTCCAGGGATGTTACCTAGTTGAAGTATGAGTCTGCATATGTGCCCACACGCCCATTCCCAGATGTTTGATTAATTTTCAACCGCTTTTAAAAGTAGACCTGATTCATATTTGAATGTCTCCTGATTTGCAAAACTCGAACATGCTATCTTTCTCCCATGAGCTCACCCTATGTGTAGAACTCTGCATAATGTCACCTTTTTGTTTTTCACATTGCTATGTATAATGTTTACAGGTGCTCCATTCTAGGAACAATATATTACTCATCCTCAAACTATTGTTTACGCTGTACAGACCGTTTTTTTGTTATTTTTGTTATTTTTTATTTTATTTTATTATTCAGATCTTACATTTATGTATACTTGTTCCCTGATTTATTGATGATTCGGAAAATTTGAAATTATTTGTTTTTATCCTTTGTCTTATTTCCTTAAAATTCAAATAAACAAATGTATTTAAAAAAAAAGAACAACTAGAGCGCTAACAGTCTTATTTATGACAAAAGTATGGCACACCTGAAGCCATCTTGATTGGAATAAAGTGGTAACACTTAAAACATTTAATTTGCAAAGGAACAAATTGAGAGGGTTCATTTTGCCATAGAAATTATGATTAGTGCTGCACAAAGAAAAAAGAGGGCACATTTTGACTTCTCAAATCCTCTTCTATTTCATTAAAGAATTTTGATATGCAGACTGAAACATGCACTTTGAATACCAGCAGCAGACTTCCCTGGTGAGCAGTAGCTTTACTACAGTGATCTAATGAGCAACTACAGTGCTAACATTCAGAATTTATGGCAAATGTGTGACACATCTGAATGCCTTCTTGATGGAACCACAGTAAAAAACTGAAAGTATTTCCTACTGAGACTGCAGTAAATGAGGAAATTAGGGAACCTCAAAACAAATAAGTCTCCCAAGATGGCCACCAAAGACAAAAGAGCCCAAATGTAGCACAAATATCATACAGATGTAGCCCACGTATAGCTCAATGACAGAATGTCCCATAGTGTTCTTAAGAACAACTAAAGCGCTTACTGTCTTACTTATGACAAAAGTATGGCACACCTGAAGCCATCTTGATTGGAATAAACTTGTAAAACTTAAAACATTTAATTTTAAAAGGAACACAATAGGGGGTTCATTTTGCCATAGAAATTATGATTAGTGTTGAAGAAAGAAAAATTAGGGCACATTTTGAGTGACTTCTCAAATCCTCTTCTCAAATCCTCTTCTATTTCATTAAAAAAATCTGACATGCAGATTAAAACATGCACTTTAATACCAGCAGCAGACTACCGTGGTGAGCAGTAGCTTTACTACAGTGATCTAATGAGCAACTTGAGTGCTAACACCGACGCCGATTGCAGCGCCCCAGCCGCCGCTGGGCCGCCCGCTCAGCCTGCTCCCGTTTCCCGCTACTTCCTGCCTGCGGCCCCGCCCCCATGCCAGACGATTGGACAACACGATCCCGCCTTACAGCTGACCCGCCCTCCCGGCTCCCTTCTTATGACGCCCCCTCAGCGACCGCGCAGCGGACGCGCGCAGCGGGAGGGCTGACTGAGCACCGAAGGTGCGCCAAAGGTAAGCCCGTCGGCGCCTGGACCGCACCCAGTGCCAGGACCCCTGGCCCCCGCAGACCCCAGCCCACCCGCCGGACATACGACGCCGCCACCCTCAACGCACTCAACGCCGGCCGATTCCCGGGCTGCTACCGAGCCACCCCTAGACGCACCCACGGACCCTTCTGCTGCAACTCCTGCAAGTTCACCCGCATCCGGACCTGCACTACTCCAGCACCAACCAAGACCAAGACGAGCAACAGCAGCAGCCACCTGAAATGCATCCTGCTCAACGCCCGCTCCGTCCACAGGCACGCCATCGAGATCTGGAACCTGCTCGACACCACAGCCCCAGACGTCGCCTTCCTCACGGAAACCTGGATGAATGCCTCTTCAGCGCCCGACAATGCCATCGCCATCCCAGACGGCAACAAGATCATACGAAGGGACCGCATCAACCACACCGGAGGAGGCATCGCCATCATCTACAGGAACACCATCCGCATCACGACCAACACCGACAACACCCTCGCACCCGCCGAGCACCTGCACTTCCAGGTCCACATCAACCCCAAGACCACCCTCAGAGGCACCCTCATCTACAGACCCCCGGGACCGCGCACACAATTCAGCGAAGACATCGCCGACTTCATCAACCCGCACGCCCTCTGCTCCGCCGACTCCATCCTCCTCGGGGACCTCAACTTCCACCTGGAGAACAACAACGACCGCAACACCACCACCCGGCTGGACAACCTCGCAAACCTGGGACACAAGCTGCTGGTCACCACCCCCACCCACTACGCCAGACACACACTCGACCCCGTCTTCTCATCTAGCAAGGACATCGCCTTCAGCCACGCCACCGGACTCCACTGGACGGACCACAGCTGCGTCCAATTCAGCTTCAGAAGGACCACGATCCACCACCACCAGCAACAGGTTGCACGCAGAAGCTGGAACAAGATCACAGCCGACCAGCTCGCGACCTCCCTGAGCACGAACCCTCCCACCAGCACAACGAACCCAAGCCAGGCGGCCACCAACCTCACGAAGTGGATCAGCGACTGCACAGACGAGCTCGCCCCCCTGAGGACCCCGCCTAGCAGACCCGGCAGCAAGAAAGCCCCATGGTTCACTGACGAACTCAAGAGCTCCAAGAAGAACTGCCGAGCCCTCGAGAGAACCTGGCGCAGAGACCATACTCCGGACAACATGGCTGCCCTCAAGCTCGCTACCCGAAAGCACCACCAACTCATCCACGCCACCAAGCCAAGAAAACCGCATTCAAGAAATGACTGGACAACAACGCACACAACAGCAAGGAACTCTTCAACATCGTCAAAGAGCTCTCCAACCCCAACGCCGGAAACAACGACATCACCCCTTCGCAAGACCTCTGCAACTCCCTCGCCTCCTACTTCCACAACAAGATCGCGGACATACACAACAGCTTCAGCACTCAACCGACGCACGCCACGACCGAACCACCGCCCCACACCACCACCCTCCGCGCCTGGACTCCGATCAGCACCGAAAACTAAGCATGGGCGGAAAATCCGTTTCGCTCGCGGATTTTGCGGATTTTCGGTAAATTCGCAATCCGCGAGATTCGCAAATCTCCCGCAAAATCCGCAAATCCGCAAGCAGCGGATTTTATGGCTTGCTCGCACTGTTCGCGTGAGTTCGCGGCTTCCCAGTACAACTTCGCGCCCCGCGTATAAGCGCAAAATTGCAGAAATACGATCTTAGCAAAACTGAAACTACTTACCAGGTTCAAAAGTTCAGGCTCATCATTAGTAGCCATTTCCTGTAGTGCTTCCTGAGGGGCCCCTCCAGAGTTCAGTTGCCAGTTGCAACTATTATCTGACCCTGCTCTGAACCTCAGAATAGTTACACATATGCCACAAAGGTCCTGAATTACAGCTAAGGGAGACAAGCAGGAGCCAGGCTGGAAGTTCAAATCCATTAATCAGCCCCTAATTCATTATTGTCAGTTGGGGCAGGGCAGGTATTGTAACTAATTTTGCAACAATGAAAGCACTTAGCAAGAGCAAAAGATCACTAATCAGGAAGCACTAAGGAAGCAGGTGCCAGCTAAAAAAATATTCTGTGACACATTAATCAGCCCCAAATTAATTCAGGTCACTTGAGGCAGGGAAGGTGTGCTTAGGTTGCCACAATAATGTACACTGACTGGACAACCAGAGGGTGCTGTGATGAAACAGAGGGTGGCATGGGTGGGCCAGAGGGTGGCATGAGTAGTCAGAGAGTGGCAGTGGTGACAGAGAGTGGCAGTGATGAAGAAGAGTGTCCCAAACAGGCTGGACACGTAGAAACAACAAGTTCGTGAAACTTGCGACCCGACAGGTAAGTTCGCGTTTGCGAAATTGTACAAAACCCTCGCGAACTGGCAGAAACCTGCGCGTACACACCAAAAAAAAAAATCCGCAAATTCGCGAGAATTCGCGGATTTTGCGAATTGCGAGTTCGCAAATCCGCAAAATTCGCGAACGCGAGATTCCCAAAATTCGCCCATGCTTACCGAAGACACCGTCCGCACGATGAACTCCATCCACTCCAGATCACCGACCGACCCCTGCCCTCACCACGTCGTCAACAAGGCCAACGCTGTCATCGCACCCTACCTACGGGACATCATCAACACCTCCTTCGACACCGCCACCTTCCCGGAGAGCTGGAAGCACGCCAAACTCAGCGCCCTACTCAAGAAGCCATCAGCCGACCCCACCGACCTCAAGAACTACCGCCCCATCTCGCTGCTCCCGTTTCCTGCAAAAGTCATAGAGAAGACCGTCAACAAGCAGCTGGCCGCCTTCCTCGAAATGAACGGATCCCTCGACCCCTCGCAATCTGGCTTCCGGGCCAACCACAGCACCGAGACCGCCCTGATCGCAGCCACCGACGACATCCGAGCTCTGCTCGACAACGGAGAAACAGCGGCCCTCATCCTCCTAGACCTCTTTGCGGCCTTCGACACTGTCTGCCACCGTACCCTAGTACAGTGCCTCAGCAACGTCGGAGTCCAGGAGAAGGCACTGGAGTGGATCATCTCCTTCCTCGCCGGAAGGACACAGAGAGTCCGCCTCCCTCCGTTCAGATCTGAAGCCACCGAAGTCATCTGCGGCGTTCCTCAAGGCTCCTCGCTCAGTCCAACCCTCTTCAACGTCTACATGAGCCCCCTCGCAGACATCGCACGCCAGCACAACCTCAACAACATCTCCTACGCCGACGACACCCAGCTGATCCTCTCCCTCACCAACGACCCCGCCACCGCCAGAGCCAGCCTTCACGAAGGGATGAAAGAGGTAGCCGAATGGATGAAGAACAGCCGCCTGAAACTGAACTCGGACAAGATGAAAGTCCTCATCCTGGGATCCTCACCCTCTGCCTGGGACGACTCCTGGTGGCCGCCCGCCCTAGGCAGCGCACCCAAACCAACAGACCACGCACGCAACCTGGGCTTCATCCTAGACTCCTCCCTCTCCATGACCAGGCAAGTCAACGCCATCTGCTCGTCGTGCTTCAACATCCTGCGCATGCTACGTAAGATCTTCCGGTGGATCCCCACCGAGACCAGGAAGATGGTCACCCAGGCCCTCGTCACCAGCCGTCTGGACTACGGCAACTCCCTCTACGCCGGAACCACCGCCAAACTCCAGAAGAGACTCCAGAGGATCCAGAACACCTCAGCACGACTCATCCTGGACATCCCCCGTCGCAGCCACATCTTCGGACACCTGAGAGACCTGCACTGGCTCCCGGTGAACTAGAGAATCACCTTCCGACTCCTCACCCATGCACACAAAGTCCTACACAACCAAGGCCCAGGATACCTCAACAGCCGCGTCAACTTCTACGCTCCCAAACGCCAGTTTCGATCGACCGGCCACGCCCTCGCCACCGTCCCCCGCATCTGAAGAGCCACCACAGGGGGACGGTCCTTCTCCTACCTCACCGCCAAGACATGGAACTCCCTCCTGACCCACCTCCGCCTGACCCAGGACCACCTCGCCTTCAGGAAGCAACTCAAGACCTGGCTGTTCGAGCAGTAGCGGACCCCACTCCCCTAGCGCCTTGAGACCCCCTGGGTGAGTAGTGCGCTATATAAATGCTTTGATTGATTGATTGATTGATTGATTGATTGATTGATTGATTGATTGATTGATGGCAAATATGTGACATATCTGAATACCTTCTTGGGGGAATCAAAGTAAAAACCTGAAAGCATTTCCTACTGAGGAGACTGCAGTAAATTAAGAAATGAGGAAACTTCATAACAAATAAATCTCCCAAGATGGCTACCAGAGGCAAAAGAGCCCAAATGTAGCACAAATATCACCCAGATGTAGCCCACATGTAGCCCAATGACAGAAGTGTGCAAAACACTTAATTTTGTGTGTTTTTGCAGTTTTATATAGTGCAGACTTGTCAGGTATTGGGCTGCTTTACATTAGCATTGGTTACATCACACAAGAACAAATTCATTTTGGATTTAGACATGGGGCGATTAAGTGATTTGACCAGAATCACAGAATGTCGAGCTGAAGCAGAAACTCCAACCTGGTTCCCCAGTTGCACAGTCTGCAGGTCTGGAAGAAACACCACATCTTGTCCCCTAAGTGCAACATTTAATCAAGTGGTCAACTGGATAAAAAAAAACATAAAGATAACAAATAATTTAAAAGTGCTTTGTCGCTATTTAAAAACTTAGAAAATATGTCCTCATTTTAGTTTTTTAGAGCACTAACCATAATTTTGATGCAATAAGATCCTCTCATATATGTACTTTCTAATGGAAATGCTCTAGGTATTACAGTTTTGATTACATCAAGATGACGTAAGGCGTTCCACACTTTTGTAATAATCATAGAATGTTAGCAATCTAGTTGTTCATTAGGATACTGTTGAGAGGCAGAGGCCAGGGGCCTGGACTCTGAAAATTGAAGGCAGGTAGGACGGTGAAGAGGCAACAATTTGACCACTGACTGGGCAGGTAGGAAGGGCAGTGGCAGCACAACAGACTATAGAGGGCAGTGGAACAAACTAACAATACAGGACTGGCAAGATAGGCTATGGCAATATAATAGACCATTGTGGGCAGAAGGAAGAGGCAGTGGTAGTGCAACCATACATGCCAACAGACCAGATTCAGCCAGGAAACGTCCAATGTTTTAAAGCCCAAATGGGCTTTATTTGATCTGTCTCCTGTCTACAATCTCCTCTTTTTCAATGTAAGTCAAAGGGGAAAATCAATACCCCATTTTTTTTAATCTCCCTCTTACCAAGTTCCAAATGTTAGCAATTATGGTACATTGGATCATGAAAGGCAGGAGGAATTGGGGTAGGGACATGGACTCAGATAACAGAGGACAGGAAGGACATGGAGAGGTGCACCAAACTGACCCTATAGGGCAGGCATCAGGGTTTGCAGCAGCACAATGCACCACATAGGCAATGTGAGACTGGAGCGCAGGTCAACAATCCAGAAAAAGCAATTGGAAGGGGACAGGGCCATGCACATGGACAAAGAGAACAGAGGGGAAGAGGCAATGGGAGCTATCTGACCATAATGGACATACAGGAGAGAAAGCTGCAGCATAACGGGCCATAAATGGGCAGGATGGATGGATCAGGGGCATTACAATGGAACAGACAAGCCAGGAGGGGGGGAATGGGGGTCTGCACATGGAAACAGAGGGCCGGGGGCAAGGGGACAGGGCAGGAGCAGCAAGATGACGATGGAGGTCAGGCAGGATGGGCACTAGAAGCAAGATACACCATGGAGAGCAACAGTGAGACTATAATAGCATACACACAGAGCAAGGAGGGAAGGTGGGAGGGGGTCAGGGGCAGGTAGCTGACCACACAGGGAAGGTGGGAGGGGCCGTGGCAGCATGTAAGGCCATGCATGGCAAGCGGGAAGGTTAGTAGCAGCACAATTGTTATGATGGGCAAGAAGGAGGGTGCAGGGGCATGCACAAAAGACCACGCGGGGCAGGCAGGAGGAACAGTTGCTGCACAACAGACCAGGGAGGGCAGAAGGGTGTGGCAGGTAAATGGACCATGGAGGACAGCAGGAAGAGGATAGGGGCATGGAATATGGACAGGCAGGGTAAAGGTGGCAGGGGCAGGTTACAGTCATCTGACAATGCTAGGCAGGTGGGAGGGGAGTGGTAGCTCAACAGAACACTCAGAGTAGATAGGAGTGGCAGGTCCATGGAACATTGTGGCCAAAAAGGATGGAGCAGGGGCATGCACTCAGACATCGGAGGGCAGGGGGAACGAGAATAGGAGCAGCAAGCTAAGCACAGAAGCTAAGCAGGAGGTCAATGATGGGGCATAGAATTGGGCAATGAAGGGCAGGCGGAGTGGACTGGTACATCGTGCTAAATGGAGGGCAGTGGCAGCACATCGGACCATGCATGGCAGGAGGAAGGAAGCTAGTCCATGGATTCAGACAACAGAGGATAGGGAGTAGGTGGATGGGACAGCAAGCTAACTGTTCAGAGAAGGCGGGAAGGCCAGTGGCAGAACAACAGCCACACAGGGCTTTAATAATGGAGCAGGGACATGGACTTGGACAATGGATGGCTAGCAGGAGGGAAGGCAGGAACAGCAAGCTTGGGTGAGGGCAGCACAATGCCAGGCCCTGCTTCCAACCCCCCACCATCCATTGTGATATGCATCTTACTTAACGTTAAAAAAATAACTAGAAATTTTCTGAAAAAACTAAGATTATAGGGACAGTATAGTTAGACTCAGGTTTCACAAATTCAGCAGTTATTGTTACCTGAGTTACCTATAACATACCCCCCGCAATGAACTGCTAATGACCTCAGACATTACATCATTCATGACATGGTCAGTTACATCACTCATGACATCGCTTATGACATCTCAAATGAGCTATGAATGGAATGGAACTATAATTGCTAGAACTTTATTTGGGGATAGTGTGTGTACATTAACACCCTTTCTTTTCTTTTCTTTTCTTTCCTTTCGTATAAGAATCATTATAAGATGCAAAATGCCCAGATTAATATGGCGGGTAGCCTTTCACTTTAACCCCTTCCATGCTCATGACGAACCCCAGCCGTCATGCACTACGGTGCTCGTGTGCTGATGACGGCTGGGGTTCGTCACGGCCCGCCCCTGTTCGTGCTGTTTACAGCACACCATGGGAATCGCGGCCGCATCGAAGGGGTTAAAGTAATGTGTGGTCCATTGTTTACGTTGATGTTTGAAATCCTAAGTATGTTTATTATGAATAAGTCTCATTTACAAACATACAGGTATGGCGGTCGAGGGGCAAGGTGTGCTGAAATGACATTGTGTGCATTTCTAACACTTGTTTTCTTTTCTTTATTGTATCAATTCCTGAATTTTCACATCGTGACCATGCCAATATGGCCGCCAGCTTTTTGGATTAAAGTAATGTGTAGTCCTTTGTTAATGTTGGCAACTTTAGGCATTTGTACATTTAAATAAGGATGCTACAATACGTCTTGTATCGTTATCAGGGTTCGGACGAGCCGAAACACGTAGATCACGTCCTTTGCAGATTAAATACTTCCAAACTACAACCTGAGTGCTGATTCCTTCCTTGTAAGAGTGAGAAGAAATTAAATACATATATAACAATCAATCAATCACAGCATTTGTATAGCGCGCTACTCACCCGGAGGGTCTCAAGGCGCATGGGGGAGGGAGGTCTGCTACTGCTCGAACAGCCAGGTCTTGAGTTGTTTCCTGAAGGCAAGGTGGTCTTGGGTCAGGCGGAGGTGGATGGGGAGGGAGTTCCACTTCTTGGCCCCTAGGTAGGAGAAGGATCTTCCTCCCGTTGTGGCTCTTCGGATGCGGGGGACGGCGGCAAGGGCGTGGTTGGTCGATCGAAGCTGGCCGTTGGGAGTGAGAAGGTCAGACGGTCGTTGAGGTATCTTGGGCCTTGGTTGTGAAGAGCCTTGTGTGCGTGGGTGAGGAGTCAGAACGTGATTCTCTTGCTGATGGGGAGCCAGTGCAGGTTTCTCAGGTGTACGGAGATGTGGCTGTGTCGGGGAATGTCCAGGATGAGTCGTGTGGAGGCGTTCTGAATGCGCTGGAGTCTTTTCTGGAGCTTTGCTGTGGTTCCGGCGTAGAGGGAGTTACCGTAGTCCAGTCGGCTGGTGACGAGGGCCTGGGTGACCGTCTTCCTGGTTTCGGTGGGGATCCACCGGAAGATCTTACGTAGCATGCGCAGGATGTTGAAGCATGACGAGGAGACGGCGTTGACTTGTCTGGTCATGGAGAGGGAGGAGTCCAGGATGAAGCCCAGGTTGTGTGCGTGGTCTGTTGGTTTGGGTGCACTGCCCAGGGCAGGGGGCCACCAGGAGTCGTCCCAGGTGGAGGGCGAAGATCCCAGGATGAGGACTTCCGTCTTACAGGAGTTCAGTTTCAGGTGGCTGTTCATCATCCACTCGGCTACGTCTTTCATCCCTTCGTGTAGTTTGGTTCTGGCGGTGGCGGGGTCGTTGGTGAGGGAGAGGATCAGCTGGGTGTCGTCGGCGTAGGAGATGATGTTGAGGTTGTGTTGGAGTGCGATGGCCGCAAGGGGGCTCATGTAGATGTTGAACAGTGTGGGGCTGAGTGATGATCCTTGTGGTACGCCGCAAATGACTTCGTGGCTTCTGATCTGAATGGGGCGAGGCGGACTCTCTGTGTTCATCCGGCGAGGAAGGAGATGATCCATTCCAGTGCCTTCTCCTGGATTCCGATGTTGTTGAGGCGCTGTACTAGGGTGCGGTGGCAGACCGTGTCGAACGCCGCGGAGAGGTCTAGGAGGATGAGGGACGCAGTTTCCCCGTTGTCGAGCAGGGTTCGGATGTCGTCGGTGGCTGCGATGAGGGTGGGCTCGGTGCTGTGGTTGGCTCGGAAGCTGGACTCCGAGTGGTCGAGGGATCCATTCATCTCGAGGAAAGCGGCAAGCTGTTTGTTGAGGGTCTTCTCAATGACTTTGGCAGGAAAAGGAAGAAGCGAGATGAGGCAGTAGTTTTTGAGGTCGGTGGGATCAGCTGATGGTTTCTTCAGTAGGGCGCTGAGTTCAGAGTGCTTCCAGCTCTCCGGGAAGGTGGCGGTGTCGAAGGAGGCGTTGATGATGTCCCGGCGATGGGGTGCGATGACGGAGTCGGCCTTGTTGAAGACGTGGTGGGGGCATGGGTCGGTTGGGGATCCGGAGTGGATGGAGTTCATCGTGCGGATGGTGTCTTCGGTGTTGATCGGGGTCCAGGCACGGAGGATGGTGGTGGGGGGCGTTGGTACGGTCGTAGGGTGCGACGGCTGTGTGCTGAAACTGTTGTGTATGTCTGCGATCTTGCTGTGGAAGAACGAGGTGAGCGAGTTGCAAAGATCTTGAGAGGGAGTGATGCCGTTGTTTCTGGCGCTAGGGTTCGAGAGCTCTTTGATGATGTTGAAGAGTTCCTTGCTGTTGTGGACGTTGTTGTCCAGTCGTTCCTTGAATGCAGTTTTCTTGGTGGCGTGGATCAGTTGGTGATGTTTTCGAGTGGCGAGCTTCAGGGTGGTCATGTTGTCTGTAGTTGGGTCTCTGCGCCAGGCTTTTTCGAGGGTCCAGCAGTTCTTCTTGGAGCTCTTGAGTTCGTCGGTGAACAAGGATGCTTTCTTGGAGCCGGGTCTAGGCGGGGGGTCTTCAGCGGAGCGAGGTCATCTGCGCAGTTGCTGATCCACCTCGTGAGGTTGTTGGCGGCTTGGTTGGGGTGCGCTGAGCTGGCGGGAGGGTTCTGGCTCAGTGATGTGGCGAGCTGGTCGCTCGTGATCTTGTTCCAGCTTCTGCGGGCGACCTGTTGCGGGTGGTGGTGGAGCGTGGTCCTACTGAAGCTGAAGTGGGCACAGCTGTGGTCTGTCCAGTGGAGTCCGGTGGCGTGGCTGAAGGAGATGTCCTTGCTGGAGGAGAAGACGGGGTCAAGCGTAGTGGGTGGGGGTGGTCACCAGTTGCTTGAGTCCGAGGTTGGCGAGGTTGTCCAGCAAGGTGGTGGTGTTGCGGTCGTTGTTGTTCTCCAGGTGGAAGTTGAGGTCCCTGAGGAGGATGTAGTCAGCGGAGGGGAGGGCGTGTGGGCTGATGAAATCGGCGATGTCTTCGCTGAATTGTGTGCGGGGTCCTGGGGGTCTGTAGATGAGGGTGCCTCTGAGGGTGGTCTTGGGGTCGGTGTGGATCTGGAAGTGCAGGTGTTCGGCCGCAGTGAGGGTGTCGTTGGAGTTGGTCGTGATGCGGCTGGTGTTCTTGTGGACGATGGCGATGCCTCCTCCAGTCTGGTTGACGCGGTTCCTCCGGGTGATCTTGTATCCGTCCGGAATGGTGATGGCGATGTCAGGCGCTGAGGAGGAGTTCATCCAGGTTTCCGTCAGGAAGGCGATGTCTGGAGATGTGGTGTCAAGGAGGTTCCAGAGTTCCACGACGTGTCTGTGGACGGAGCAGGTGTTGAGCAGGATGCACTTCAGGTGGTTGCTGCTGGTGCTCGTCTTGGTGGGTGCGGTGCAGGTCCGGATGCAGGAGAAGTTGCAGGATCGGCAGCAGAAGGGTCTGTGGGTGTGTCGCGGGGTGGCTTGGTAGCATCCGGGGGTTCGGCCGGTGTTGAGTGCATTGAGTGTGGCGCGTCGTAGGTCCGGCAGGTGGGATGGCCTCTGCGGGGGCCAGGGGTTCTGGTGCTGGGCGCGGGCCAGGCATGGACGGGCGCAGACGGGCTTGCCTTTGGCGCGCCTTCGGTGCACAATCGGCGCACCCGCTGCGCGTGCTCGCTGATCACACGTGCTGACTCTGCCATAAATGGAGAGTGGGGGGCGGGAGGATGGCGGGTCCGCTGGGTGGCGGGAGCAGGGGCACCAATCGACTGGCGGGGGCGGGGCCGCATGGAGGCATTGGCGGGAAAGTCGAGTGCGGGCGGCTCAACGGCGGCTGGGTCGCCTGCAGTGGAGCAAGCAAACTGGAGCAGGTAGCAGGAGGAGAGTGGGGGCGGCCAGGCAAAGGCAAGGCTCAGTGGACTATATAAAATTCACTGAAAAAAACACAAGTTTCAGGGACATAATAGTTAGAAATTAGCATATAAAAAACCTCAGAAATTTACTGATAAAACCACAGGTTTTATGGACGTCATAGTTAGCTGGACATTTCACTCACACAAAACAAGAAAAATTTGGCTGTTACAGTTAGTTGTGCTAACTATAACTCGCGCCCTAGCAATGCACTGCTGATGACGTCACATATTACATCACTCATGACATGGTCAATGACATCACTGATGGCATTTCAAATGACATCAATGATGACATCAACCACGTGACGAATCTGATGCACCTCCTCACACCTTAAAATACAGACTACCATTCTCGAAACCATAGACACACTAATACTAGAAGCGCTACAATATTCTGTGCACTATGCATGGAGGCCTCTAACCAGCTACATACTATTGATACGCTCTTCTAAATTCCCAGTTAGTACCTATGCAGTCTAGGAATCCTTCTGTCTGTCCCATGCACTTCTCCATTCACCCATCCAGCACTATCTACGTATCCTACTCCACCAATACCTAAGCACTTATAAATTCAGCACACACTTTCTTTGCAACACTGAAATTACTCCAGTTATTAGTTGTATACTTAAGGAATGGAGTAGTCACTAACACAAGTGCAGGTATAATATTGTGTGCACTATCCAAGCAGACCTCTAACTAGCTACATTCTATTGATATACTCTTCAAAATACCCAGTTAGTGCTCATGCAGTGTAGGAATCGTCCAGTCTGTCCACTGCACTTCTTTAATCACTTATCTATCACTATCTACTTATCCTATCACTCCACCAATACATAAGCACTTATAAATTAAGTGTTCACTTTGTTTGCAGCACTGTCATCATTCCAGTTACTAGTGGTATTCTTATAAAATGACCTAGGCACCAACACAAGTACACATAAAATATTCTGTGCATAATCCCTACAAATCTCTAAGCAGATACATACTATTTGTCCACTCCATTAAATACTGAAGTAGTACCCATGCATCATAGGATACCTCCTGTCAGTATCATGCAATTCCTCAATCACCCATCCAGCACAATATTCCTATTGTATCAGTCTGCCAATACCTAAGCACTTATGGGGCAGATTTACAAGCACCATGTGCCACCAGTACGTCACTTTTTATAACGCAGTGATGACGCCAGTCACTTCTTCATATTTACAAGGAGAGGAAAAGCCACCCTGCATGGTTTTCCCTCTTCTTGTAAATATGACCCTTTCATACACAGAACTTTGTGTTGAAGGGGGTGTTCCCACGCAACACCCATAGAACAAGACACATCTCCAGATTTATGAGAAATTGTAAATCTGGAGATGTGTGTGAATGCTGTGCAGTCCTGGAGTTGGTGTAGCATGGCACAACAAGGAGAATTATTTTCATTTCTCCTCATTTTTTCCTCTTTCAATGCATGCTGCATTCCACAGCATACATTGAATGAGGAAAATGCCTTTACTGATTGTTATTGTGCAGGAAGGTGTCCCTTCCTGCACAAAAACAATCTCTGCACAACACAGACATCCTTGCAACATGGTGCAAGGGTGCCTGTGTCACCGCATGGCTGCTGTTTGTTCAGCAGTGCAGAGGGAAGCACAGAGTTGCAACATATTTATGTTCTTATACCTGTGCCACGGATGTGGCAAGGTGCAGTGCAGCTAAAGAGCTTGCAGTGTTACGCTGCAGTAGTTCCTCATAAATCTTCACCTTTAAATTTACCATACACTACTAATACATTCTTTCAGTCAATCATGCTGTAGACATATATTCAACCAAACTTTCACACATTACCTTGCAATTATAATTCTTTCTTTACCAAGATAAGGTAGTTCTGATAAGAACTTTTTTTTCTTTTGTATTATTTTTATTTTTTTGAACAATTTTGTTTGGTGTTTTTTCAAAAAATGAACAAAAAAAGAATAAATAAAACAGGAAACTTTTGGAATTACTTTTGGAATTAAATCCCCAAAAATAGAAAATAAAT
This sequence comes from Lissotriton vulgaris, assembly GCF_964263255.1. NCBI lineage: Eukaryota > Metazoa > Chordata > Amphibia > Caudata > Salamandridae > Lissotriton > Lissotriton vulgaris. The sequence continues at coordinate 821,607,857 of NC_141691.1, read as the reverse complement.
AACAATAATGGTTGCATTGCGCAGCAAAAACTGCATCCATCGACTGCTCACCGAAGCATATACATTTCCTGCACTTCATGCAGTGTTTCTTGAGAAAGGCAGATTCTGGCCATTGCAGGTGTTCCTGAGGACGCTCTAGACATACTTGCCACAGCAGGTGAGGGGTTTAAAGCAGCTCGCCTAATTTCCTCCATAGCAAGATTGAGAGGATGTGTGGTCCGGAGATGCTTGTACATAGAAGCAGTGCCACAAGAGTATTTTTTTTCACTGCCTCTTGACAGGACTCGGTCACAAATTTGGCATGTCACCTTTCTCACATTTACCAGGTAGAAACATGAAGAATTTCAACACAACAGATACCGGCCTCTGTGGGCGTGGTGCCCCCTGCACGAATTCTTCTTCAGAAGATACTTCCTCCTGCTGCTGCTGCTGTCCAGATGCCATTTTGTTAGATTTTTTTTAAAAACACCAAAAAAAAACACAAGCAAAAAGGGTTCTTGCAGGAAAAGAGATGTTGCTCTAAAGATGCTCCTACAAGAATGATTAAAATGGGTGGGGTCCTTCAATATTTACAGTGGGAACTGTTATGAACCAATGAAATCTTTTTTTTTAGGTCACATGACATATGCGCACTCTGCGCTCACGAAGCACACACCCAAAACAACTTCGCGAAAATATATGTAAAAATAATACACTTTTATTACATATCATTTTAGAACATACATTTTTGTTGCGGGAGTCAAACACCCAGCGCGCCCCAGCACATATATGATGTCACGCGGGACCCACCACCACGCAAGCATCGCGTACCGTAATGTACATGTGTCACGAATGCGTGGGAGCAGGAGTTGCGAACTGGTCGCATACCAATTGCGCACATCACATAAATGTATATGATGTCACTGAAAAACACGCAGCCGTCGCACACCGTACCCGAATACTTCACAACTTTTCTAAAATGGCGGCTAAAATCCACGCACCCACTGTGATGTGTACGCTTTGGGTGCGCGACTCCGAAAAAAATTGGGGAAAAAAAGAAAATAATATAAATATATTAAAATAAGATATAAAACCAACAAATTAAACAATATTTGGATTTTTGTAAAAAAAATTGGCAAAATTCGGAAAAAAATATAATGTTATTTAATGAATAAAATATGTATAAATAAACAGTTACAAAACTGTCGAAAATCAGTACAAAAAATAGGTATTACTATTATACTTAGAAATTAGCATTTAAAAAACCTTTGAAATTCACTGAAAAACCATAGGTTTCAGAGACGCTATAGTTAGAAATTAGTATTTAAAAAAGCTTTGAAATTCACTGAAAAAACATAGGTTTCAGAGACGTTATAGTTAGAAATTAGCATTTAAAAAACTTTAGAAATTCACTGAAATAACCATAGGTTTCAGGGGCACTATAGTTAGTTGGACATTTCACTCGTACAAAACCAAAGAAATTCCTCCCGTTATAGTTAGTTGTGCTAACAATAACTCGCGCACCCACAATGCACTGCTGATGATGTCACATATTACATCATTCATGCCATGGTCACTGACATCACTGATGACATCTCAAATGCCATCACTGATGATGTAATTGTTCACAGCTGCAGTCTTTATGTGAAAGACTCCGATTCCCAGCTTCGTGGATGAAGGAGATGTCCTTGCTTTTGCTTTTTTATAACGCAGTGATGGCGCCAGTCACTTCTTCATATTTACAAGGAGAGGAAAAGCCACCCTGCATGGTTTTCCCTCTCCTTGTAAATATGACCCTTTCATACACAGAACTTTGTGTTGAAGGGGGTGTTCCCACGCAACACCCATAGAACAAGACACATCTCCAGATTTATGAGAAATTGTAAATCTGGAGATGTGTGTGAATGCTGTGCAGTCCTGGAGTTGGTGTAGCATGGCACAACAAGGAGAATTATTTTCATTTCTCCTCATTTTTTCCTCTTTCAATGCATGCTGCATTCCACAGCATACATTGAAGGAGGAAAATGCCTTTACTGATTGTTATTGTGAAGGAAGGTGTCCCTTCCTGCACAAAAACAATCTCTGCACAACACAGACATCCTTGCAACATGGTGCAAGGGTGCCCGTGTCACCGCATGGCTGCTGTTTGTTCAGCAGTGCAGAGGGAAGCACAGAGTTGCAACATATTTATGTTCTTATACCTGTGCCACGGAAGTGCCAGAGTGCAGTGCAGCTAAAGAGCTTGCAGTGTTACGCTGCAGTAGTTCCTCATAAATCTTCACCTATAAATTCACCATACACTACTAATAAATTCTTTAAGTCAATCATGCTGTATACATATATTCAACCAAACTTTCACACATTACCTTGCAATTATAATTCTTTCTTTACCAAGATAAGGTAGTTCTGATAAGAACTTTTTTTTCTTTTGTATTATTTTTATTTTTTTGAACAATTTTGTTTGGTGTTTTTTCAAAAAATGAACAAAAAAAGAACAAATAAAACAGGAAACTTTTGGAATTACTTTTGGAATTAAATCCCCAAAAATAAAAAATAAATAACAATAATGGTTGCATTGCGCAGCAAAAACTGCATCCATCGACTGCTCACCGAAGCATATACACTTCCTGCACTTCACGCAGTGTTTCTCGAGAAAGGCAAATTCTGGCCATTGCAGGTGTTCCTGAGGACGCTCTAGACATATTTGCCACAGCAGGTGAGGGGTTTAAAGCAGCTCACCTAATTTCCTCCATAGCAAGATTGAGAGGATGTGTGGTCCGGAGATGCTTGTACATAGAAGCAGTGCCACAAGAGTATTTTTTTTCACTGCCTCTTGGCAGGACTCGGTCACAAATTTGGCATGTCACCTTTCTCACATTTACTTTCTTCTCTCCAGGTAGAAACGTGAAGAATTTCAACACAACAGATACTGGCCTCTGTGGACGTGGTGCCCCCTGCACAAATTCTTCTTCAGAAGATACCTCCTCCTGCTGCTGCTGCTGTCCAGATGCCATTTTGTTAGATTTTTTTTAAAAACACCCAAAAAAAACACAAGCAAAAAGGGTTCTTGCAGGAAAAGAGATGTTGCTCTAAAGATGCTCCTACAAGAATGATTAAAATGGGTGAGGTCCTTCAATATTTACAGTGGGAAATGTTATGAACCAATGAAATCTTTTTTTTTTAGGTCACATGGCATATGCGCACTCTGCGCTCACGAAGCACACACCCAACACAACTTCGCGAAAATATATGTAAAAATAATACACTTTTATTACATATCATTTTAGAACATACATTTTTTTTGCGGGAGTCAAACACCCAGCGTGCCCCAGCACATATATGATGTCACGCGGGACCCACCACCACGCAAGCATCGCGTACCGTAATGTACAAGTGTCACAAATGCGTGGGAGCAGGAGTTGCGAACTGGTCGCATACCAATCGCGCACATCACATAAATGTATATGATGTCACTGAAAAACACGCAGCCGTCGCACACCGTACCCGAATCCTTCACGACTTTTCTAAAATGGCGGCTAAAATCCACGCACCCACTGTGATATGTACGCTTTGGGTGCGCGACTCCGAAAAAAATTGGGGAAAAAAGAAAATAATATAAATATATTAAAATAAGATAAAAAACCAACAAATTAAACAATATTTGGATTTTTGTAAAAAAAATTGGCAAATTTCAGAAAAAAATATAATGTTATTTAATGAATAAAATATTTATAAATAAACAGTTACAAAACTGTCGAAAATCAGTACAAAAAATAGTATAACTATTATACTTAGAAATTAGCATTTAAAAAACCTTTGAAATTCACTGAAAAAACCATAGGTTTCAGAGACGCTATAGTTAGAAATTAGTATTTAAAAAAGCTTTTAAATTCACTGAAAAAACATAGGTTTCAGAGACGTTATAGTTAGAAATTAGCATTTAAAAAACTTTAGAAATTCACTGAAATAACCATAGGTTTCAGGGGCACTATAGTTAGTTGGACATTTCACTCGTACAAAACCAAAGAAATTCCTCCTGTTATAGTTAGTTGTGCTAACAATAACTCACGCACCCACAATGCACTGCTGATGATGTCACATATTACATCATTCATGCCATGGTCAGTGACATCACTGATGACATCTCAAATGCCATCACTGATGATGTAATTGTTCAAGGCTGCAGTCTTTATGTGAAAGACTCCCATTCCCAGCTTCCATCACTCCAGTAGGTATCGGCAGCGGAGCCATGTAATACTTTAATAAGCGCTGTTGTGCCTTTTTGTTATAGGGAGAAAAGCTCTTGCTGTCAGCCGAGTGATTCCCAAAATAAAAGTGTTATTTGCCGCCTTGAGTCCCCAACGTCTCAGCCACATATCCAGAAACTCTCAAACCTAGACACCTAGTCAATCAACCATTCACACATCTATGCATAGAGTTACACACACCCCATCCAACCACACACAAACTCAGTGTCCCATACAAATACTCACCCAACTAATCAATAACTAATATACACACTCATGTAGTTAGTGACCAACTGACTGGCATGTTATACAACAACAGAGACAGTGATGCAAACATTCACATAGTTTAGTCCAGACAGTTATATATCCACTCAATCTTCAATACAGATTGGTATGTATATAATACATATTTAAAGTTCGAACTAAACCACATTCACTGGATTATGTCATCACTGACGTCATCAGTGATGTCATTTGAGATGTCATCAGTGATGTCACTGACCATGTCATGAATGATGTAATATGTGACATCATCAGCAGTGGATTGCAGGTGCGTGAAATATAGTTAGTACAACTGTATTTGTTTATTTTAAATTATTTTAATACCTTTTTTTAATTTTAGAATTAATATAACACAAGTTTTTTGCACAATTAATTACATTAACTTAAAATCGTTCAATACTAAATTTTTTGTGTTTTTAGTGCATAATAAATAAATGTAAAAAATGGACAATAGGTTTTTTAATAAATGTTGTTTTAAAATTCAAAAATTTGTTTAATATAATTAAAATAATGAAATATTTAACTCAAAATAAAGTTAATAGTGCTGCAGCATTTTTTATTTTCTTTCTAGTCTATATTAAATAACTACATTATTCATGTAATACTTATCCTAAAAAAGTACTCTATTATTTTTAAACTTGAATGAATTTTCAAATTTCACCTTATACTTTACCATAGAGGGATCACCACCCCAGTGGCAGAGATGTTTGCCTACGTGTGAAAAGTTACAAGAAGTAACTTAACACTCATATATCAAACTCCACCTCCATGTTTCAGGGAGTGGAGACATATAAGCCTAAACTTTGGGGTAAAGTTGAACTTGTAAATGAATAGACTAAAGCAGTAAATTTACTACAAAGTGTACGAGTAAACTTACATTTGTAGATTCACTCATGTCTAAGTTTACCTTTGTGAATAGCCCTTAATGTTACTCCCTTGTAATAACAGTAACCTTGCATATTTGTACATGTGCAAAGAGGTGGTCTTTAGAGTTTTTGAATGAAGACTCTCTGATGCTTTCTGTCAGAGTTCTCACGGAATACATTAGCATTCTCATGTCTCTTTAAAGCATGACAGTGTTCAATTTGAAGTTTTATGACTTATCTATTCTAGAAGAATACAGAAATAGCTGTGATTTGCTGCTAGTCAAGTGTTAGCTTTATATTGTCCATATAATTCACCTACTGAACTTGTATAGGAATATATTGACGTACAGACTAACAATTAATATTGAAATACTTTCATGATTATTATATATCCTTGAGGAAGGGCTTAGCAACATAATGTAAATATTGTCGTTGTTTTTCCATCTCTGTGTCGTTATATTTACTGCTACTGTGATTTATGGTTTCCTCTGGTTTTATTGCTTTGGTGCTGCTCCTACCCTGTGCTACTCTCTGACTGTTTGTATGTGCGAATTTCGCATACACAAATATCGTACTCAAAATGCAGTTTACAAAAATATCATCTCATCCCCTGTCCATTTTCTATTATTAATACCAAGAAGACATCATATTATTTCTAGACCATATTTAGAACAGGAATTTATGGCAGACGATATTCTGACAATTATATTCTGGTACCACTGTGGAAAAGTGGACATTTTTGTTAGCATAAGTGGCAGCCATTTTGACTGTCGCATCCATTTAGTTTCTATGGTATTCATTTTACTCTCTGCTGTTTGCCTTTTCACCCAGCCTGTGTCCTTAACTTTAGCAGACCTCTCTGACATGGTCAATCTGGTGTATGTGCTGGGGGCTGCAGCTGCCAGTGCACCTGGTCTCAGATGTTATCAAATGATTGCTTATTGCCACCATAAACAATCCTTACGCCCCCTCCTCATCTCCTGACCACCTGGTCACCCATCTGCTCTTTTTTGCCTATTGCTATTTCTGTGCTGAAACTTGTTTCCTCCAGTTTTCCTTCCCATGCAATTACACTGCAACAAACAGTATATAAGGGTGATGGTTTTTGCATTAAATGTACTTCCTCCCAGAACACTTCAGGGTGTTGGTCGGACGCAGTACCGCTTATGAGTGTTTAATAACCTTGGTTTGTTTTGCTTCACTCCAGTGCTGATCTCTCTTTTGCTAGTCTCTGGTCCCGTGGACGAGAGGGTGACCCTACACCAGTGAGCCCTTACGGGGGTAAATTTCCACAATTGGCACCCAAGGCGGAAGCCCCTCAGAGACGCGGCCATCTGAAAGAGTGGTCTTGATGGAAGATCAAAATTATCACTGAGGACGCACACTGCATGAGAAGACCTGTGTCTTTGCAGCCAACATGAACTTTTCGGTTTTCCTGATTTGACCCACCAGGTGGTGGCCAGTCTCGACTGGGGCTTCTTTGGAGAATTTGCAGTGACCATTAGGTCGAGCAGAGATTGGCAGGTGGGAGTTGCACACATCTGTTCGGTAAGGTCGCTGTGCGGCACTCTTGATTCTTTGATTTGGTTTTGGGATTCATTTTTTGCATAGACTGAAGGCAGGTAATGTGGGGATTTTTCTCCTTCTGACATTTGTTTGGATAGGAATATTTTACATATACTTGTAAAAACATGCCTGCACTGAGCACAATTCGTAAGTGGTGCTGCTGTTGCAGTACCAGAAAGGTTTTAAAACAAAGTCAGCCGGCTTCTCAGAAGAGTTGCTGAATAGAGATATGTATATAAAATATAGTTTTTGTCCCATAATGTATGGCTTATTGTGGAATAAATACACAAAGAAAGAACCCGACCTACAGTGGCCAGTAAATGGGTCATTAGATTTTAAGAAGGTTCAGTATGTGGAACAGTGTTTGTTCAAAAGAAAGAGTAGGTAGGAAATGTTTGATTGTTTGCATATGTGGGATAAGGAAGTGCGAGAGAGAGCGAAGAAAGCAGAAGCTATAGCGAAGAAAGAAAAGAGGAAGACGATATATCAGTAGTGTGTTGAATTAAGAGATAAGGAAATGCAGGAAGGAATAGAAAAGAAAGATAGAGAACGCAGATTTCATGTAAATGGCCAGTACCCTATTAGATGTCCTATCTATCCAATACTTGGAACGCTTCATGATGATTGTATCATACTAGAGAGACCCTTGCCCCCGTATAAATCACACATTCCGAGTGCCCCTGAGGGGGATGCTTCTGCTGCTGAGATCTGCTCCTCAAAAGATATGGACAAAGATAAGCAATACATGCTGAGGTACCGGGTTTTCTCGGAACCGATACTATCACAATAACCCAGCGGTGTCAGGGCAACACCCAAAGACCCCGTATTCCCCTGTCTTGGCAAACAGAGACACAGGATACTTCTCGATGACGTCAAAGACCAAAGTTTATTGGTTGCAACCAGGGACAGAGGTCTACGAAGTACACATGGGTAGTTCGACAGAGACTGCACCAATTCAATGAACGAAACTCGGTCTTTTATGCCGGAAATTACGCCTCTGGCAACATCACAATTTACATTCGGTGCATACAAACTAACCAATGAACAAGTAGCATTTCAAAAAGTAACGAATCACGACAGTCAAAGTTAATCCCACTTTCCGTTGTCCAGCCCACCCAAAACGATCGCACATATGCTAAGTTTCCTGTTCGATCAGGCCGGACAAACCCACCATAAAACCTTCAACCCAGATCGATGAACATGTCGTAAAGGAAAAGCAGAAACAGATGGAAAGGAGATAGGGGAATGGGAACGGTGTGCCATAAAGTCAAGGCACGTCCTGCTCTTTGATCTTTATCAGGCCAGCTGCTGAACAAGGAACTGGCACAGCGGGATTCGCCCCAGGCGAGGAGTCAGTTCGGCCAGGTCAACCAGAAGTCAACTAAGGCGTACGTGTCAAGGACTCGTTTGGCCACGATCATAGGGCCTGTGTTAGGGCAACCACACAAGATGGCTGCCACATACAAAATGGAACCCGAGGGTTCAAACTAAATCCTCAAATGCAGAGTGTTCTCCTATATCGATTCATACGAAAACACTCAGACACGTTACACTCACCATTTGCGGTCTGTTGACACCAAGAACGTCTATTTCCGACGATCTTTATAAATCGGGTTTCGGAACTGTCGAACCCAATTCGGGACCATGGAACTACAGACCCTCCTTTTGCCCTATCATAGGCAATAAACCCAGACCCATTTTAATCTGAATCCGGATCTATATTCATCAAGTCATCGATATGCTGTTGTAGCATCATCTTATTACTATGCATTTCTCTCCGGACAGGTTTCCGTACGCACAAAGTAGCACAAAGGCCACAAATAGCCGGAGCACACTGTACACAGAGACAACACATGAACAGAATCGCTAAAACCATACCAATGACCATCAGAATCTTCCAACCCCAAGTGGATATCAATCCCCATAACCATCCCATCAAAGACCAATCCCCTTTGTCCAGGTGGACAGAATCGGAGATCTTGTGCAATTTGGAAATGGCCTGGAGGACTGACGGAGCATTGTCAGGAATAAAAACGCCGCAGCTCGATTGAATCAATCTACAAACTCCCCCTCGATCTGACAGAATAACGTCTAGGGCAACTCTATTCTGAAGTGTCATAAGTCTATCCGACTGGAGCTCAGCAGTCAGGTTACCAAGGTCACCGACCGTCTCCACTATGGTGGACTCAACCACTCTCGTAAGCTGACGAATATTCCTAATGTCGTCATTCCCGGGAGACAGTTGCAGTCCGTGTAGGTACAGGGAGGGGAGCCACTGGTGTGGAAAATAACGCCGCGTGAAGACAACCCACGCTGTCATTTCCGAAGGGGCACAATCTGTTCCTTCAGGAAATTCCCTTTTTAATACACCCCTACCAGAGTGAGTAGTGTGGTGTTGATGGAATGTTTTCCGTCCTTTGACATTATATAAAAAAAAAATTCACACTTAGAGCCTCACGGGAGGGTGCACCTTAGGGCGTGCACACCACCGGAGGACTTCTGGTTTAGGTCCTGAAGAAAGCTGAGCTACATGCAACTTAAACAGCTGAAACATGTCGACCAAATTTTACTTCTGACTTAGGATTCCGGTTCCTTAATTAAGAACCCGGGGAGTCCGCTCACTTTGTTTTTAACCAATGCAGGTTGGCCATTATTAAAAAAAATTCTAAAGGCACAACCTTTGCATTTTTTAATTGTTAAATACACTTTTGCACTATCACGTTTAGTCACTTCCTAATTTGGGCACTGTTGCACCCACCACATCCTGCTCCGCTGTAATCAGGCGTCGTAGCACGCTGGGGAGGCATTCGGTCACCCCAGCGGGGACCCGATGATGAAGCATGTCACCAACTAGTGGTGAGTGAGGGTCCTTCTAAGAATTAAGGTTCTTTCCCTCCACCCACTATAGGGTGACCAGTAAACGCCCTGACTTTTTTCCAGTTGAAGACGGTCGCCTGGGCCCCCTTAGGGACTTTGAGACTGCCCCACTGTACTTACTGCACGTGTGTGAGCATCGATCACGCGTGCAGTACACAGTGAAGCGTTATTTCTTGAACCTATAACGATTGTCACTTTTCTTTTGCACCTTAGTCACTCCTTCGTTGTTTACAGTATCCCTACTGTTAGCCATAGGTCCTCAGAACGGCAGAAAACCCCTAAAGAAATCACCCAATTCTTGTCCTGCAGTGTCTTCTTGGCTAAAGACACCTCTAGCAATTCTCGTCTTGAGGTAATCTGCCGCAGCTGTAAAAGTGGGGGGTAACAGAAAGGAAACAAAACATGTGCCCGAGAAGTCATGGGGCAACCATGTGTATGCTTTGTCATAGCAAACAAAGTAGGTACCCTTAGCAGCTAAGAACGCAGGGGAAGACTGAGACGGAAACACGTAAGTCTTAGCACAAACACTCTTCCCTAACTGAGCCTTCGGATTCTTACCGTTGCCCTGTAAACAATAGTAGCCCTTATGGGGCACTATCCAGATCGGTAGAGGACTTTTCGCACGCTGGTTAATACTCAGACTAACTCCATATCCAGTTACGTTCCAACCACTATATGGTTGCCTCTCATCTTTTGGAATAGTCTCTACTGCATTAATCCCTTTAATCATGTCGACTATGCTCTAGCTATAGGACTATTCTTTGGATTATCTCTCGGTGAACGTAAGGGGTCAACAGTGTGGGCATATATGAACATGGTTCTATAAGCTCGAATCGAACCATTCAAACTAAAGGGCAAGACCAAATAAAGAAATTCCTTTATCGGTTGTATGAGGCATCAAACCACAAATCCAGCAGTTCGTTGTATTGATCACTAACTGATGCTGGTGCAAAAGCTGTATGAAGGAATTATTGGAGAATTCCTTACGTCTGACTACCTCATATTCGGGCAAAGGGTGGAAAGAATGAGAGGAAACAGTAGGTGAAGGTGTAGATTCCACAGTGGAATTAGACGTCATTTTAAAAACAAATGCTACATAACCAACTATAAAAATTACGAAACTCAGTAGTGAAAGTATACATGGTATCAAAAAGCATTTCTTCGACATTATTTTGCAAATGCGTTTTTTAAAAGTCAGTGTCTGCACAGGTCTCTCCAACTCAAAGAAATCCATCCTAAACTAAAGTTGCTGCCCGCGGTGGTTGGTTGATTCTGCTTGAGAGTACCTCTGCCGCACCCAGGAAGACTGCCTTGGACCAACAGAACCCAGGACCTAGTGTCTCAGGCTTACACTCCCAAGACTGGTAGCAACCGCGACCCTAGCAGCAAGAACCGGATGGCAGTTCAGAAAAACAAAAATACGTAGATCCTTGGTGGAGAGTTAACCTGCAAACAGCAAAAAATCAACTTTATTAAGCTTTTATTTGTCCTTAATTCTCGATCTCAAATTGTATCTGTCTCTTCCAGGTAATTCTTGATCGGCAAATAAAAGATGAGGCTCAGTAGTGTCCAATCGATCTGCAGGAGGTATTGATGCTTGCAAAAGACGATCACTCTCCAGTTCTGAACTAGTCCCAATCAAACGAGCATCACTGAACGTTACAAATTTCGGAATTGTTTCTGTTTCGGAATCTGCAAGACCATCCTGAACCCACTTGCCATAAGGTAAAGGTAAGGGTGCTTTCTTCATATGGGAGCCGTGGATCCAGTGGCGTTTCCCACGTACTCGCACCGCAGATCTCGTCGACAGAAGGACTTGGTAGGGCCCAGTCCAACGGGGCTGCTCGTTTTTCGTCCGCTGAAAATTCGTCACAAAGACCCAAGAGCCGGGTTCTATGGCGTGGCCTGGATCTTCTGTAGCTTGTGGAAGAGAATTATATACCTGTTGGCGTAAAACACTCATTTTAGTTGTCAATTCACGCAAATAGTCAAGCAAAACAGGGTATTCAAGGTCACTAAATCTCGTTGGTCTTAGTACGCCCCAGATATTCACCAGGTGACCAAACACAACCTCATACGGACTCAAACCCATTTGTGAATGCACAGTCATTCGGGTGGACAAAAGTGCTAATGGCAAAGCATCTGGCCATTGTAAACCAGTGCTCTCTTGAATTTTGGCCAACTTAAGTTTCAGAGTGCCATTATAACACTCGACTAAACCAGCTGATTGGGGATGATTTGCAGCGTGGAATTTCTGCCTAATTCCGAGACCGTCACACACTCTCTTCATCACTTGACCCACAAACTCACTTCCGTTATCACTCCAAATGATTCTCGGCAAACCAAATCTAGGGAAGAATTCTTTGATCAAAATTTTAGCAGTGGACAGAGCAGTGTTGTCCTTAAGGGGGTAAGCTTCTACCCATCTAGAAAAAGAGCAAACAACCACTAGCACATACTTCAAGTTGTTGCATCTTTCCATATGAATAAAATCTAGCTGCAAAGCCTCAAACGGATACGTAGGAGGAGCAAAATGACCAGCTGGTGTTGGAGTTCCCTTGCCAGGATTATGCATCAAACACACCATACAGTTCTTGACCAAATTCTCTGCACATCTGGGTATTCCCACATTCTGCCAAACCGGAGCCAACAATTTGCAAATCCCTTTCACACTAATGTGTGCCAATCCATGCGCCATTGTAACAACTGGAAGCACATACGCGTTTGGCAGCAACCATCTTTGATGCTCCGACAAATCAGTCCAACAACCATTCGAATCCAACCTACCCTTACTCTCTCTCCATTCATCCAACTCTTTCTCAGTGGCCTCACTCTGGATAATCTTCACACTCTCAATAGTGTCTTCGCACATGCTTTTCTCTGGAACCCATCTCGCTGGTCCCACAACATACATTCGACTCATCACATTCCTAGCAGTTTTTTTCGCAACCTCATCCGCAAACGCATTACCACGACCAACATCATCCGTAATCTTTCTATGGGCACTGCATTTCACAATCGCTATTTGCAAAGGTAACGTAAGAGATTCAAGAAGTTCATTCACCCGCTGCCCATGCTGGATCTTCGTCCCATGCGATGTCAAAAATCCACGTTCACGCCACAATCGTCCAAAGCTATGAGCCACTCCAAATGCATACTGACTATCAGTATACACATTCACTCTTTTCCCTTTCACCAACACACATGCTCTCGTAAGTGCAATTAATTCCGCCGCTTGCGCAGAATTGTACGGGATACGTGCAGCTTCGACAACTGTACGTAAAGTTGTCACGGCATACGCTGCAGTGGTATCGCCATTTGGTAATTTAAAACACGAGCCGTCAACCCACAAAACATCATTACAATCAGGAAGAGGAGTATCTCTCAGATCTATCCTCCCTTTCGTCTCTTCTTCAGTTCTCAAAAAGCAATCGTGTTGCTCTTCGCTATCATCGTCTGTCTCAAGTGAAATCGGCAACAACGTAGCGGGATTTAGGGTATTGCACCTCTTGATGTGCACATGGCTCGCTAACAAAGTAAGCTCATACCCTGACAACCGAGCACTAGTCAAGTGCTGTGTCTTCGTCCGATTCAACAAGGTATCCACTGCATGTGGAACCATAACCACTAGCGTATTATCCATAACCAAACCAGCAGATTGTCGAATCGAAACAGACGCTGCTGCAGTTGCTCTCAAGCAACTCGGCAACGCTCTAGCTACAGGATCTAATGTTGACGAAAAGTACGCACATGGGCGTTGCTTCCCGCCAAATTGTTGAGTCAAAACCGATAATGCACATCCCTCTCTCTCATGGACATATAATGTGAAAGGCTTACTGTAGTCGGGAGTACCCAACACAGGAGCCGAACACAACGCACTACGTAGTTCAGAAAAACTCTTTTGGCATTCCTCAGTCCAAGGAATCGGATTTGGAGTATCCTTAACCGTAAGAGCTATCAAAGGTTTGGCTAGAAGGGAAAAATTTGGGATCCACTGTCTGCAGTAGGACGTAATACCCAAAAACGCACGTACTTCTCTCTGTGTCATTGGGACACTCATTCTCGCAATAGTCTGGATTCTTTCTGGGGTCAGTTTCCTTCCCTCCTTCGATAAGAGGTGACCTAGATAGGTAACTTCTTGGCGACAGAATTGCAGTTTTGAAAGAGAAACTTTGTGATGGCAATCCGATAAATGAGACAACAAAGACACTGTGGCATCCTTGCATATGTCTTCTGTATCGGCAGCGACCAACAAATCGTCAACATACTGGATAAGAGCTGCACCTTCAGGTAAGGCCAACAAGTCAAGTTGCGTCTTCAGAGCTTGACTGTAAATTGATGGACTCTCGCAGTAACCTTGAGGAGCGCGCTTAAAGCGAAAACTTCGTCCTCCTAAAGGGAATCCAAAGATATCTCTACTCTCTATGGCAATCGGGATGCTGAAGAAGGCATTCTTCAAGTCGATCACCGAAAACGAGGTAGCAGAATCCGGAATTAATGTCAATAATGCAGTAATGTCGGGCACGACCGGAAACTGTGGAACAACTATTTTATTCACCTCACGAAGGTCGATAACAAACCTATATACTGGAGGCTGTGAAGAATCAGTTCTCTTCAAGACAGGCAAAACCGGACTATTACACACATTACCTCGAGTCTCTTCAATAACACCCTTGTCGATCAGATCATAAATGATCGCCAAAAGCGCTCGTTCACCATCGCTTGAAATACGATATTGCGGAATGCGCGGTGACTGAGCATTCGCCTTCAGCGTCACAACATATGGGGGAATATCTAACAGGCCCACATCATTTGGACCCGTAGCCCATAACGAATCTGGTAAAGAAGACAATTCAGGTGGAATACAATCTTTTGAAACATAAATCGGAGAGATCACATTCTCACCTAAAGTAAGATGTACCCCTGACGGAGAACAGTACAAAGTCGCATTCAATCTCTTCAACGGTCAAGGCCTAGCAGGTTTTCATTACAACCTGTAGTCAAAAGAAGGGGTGCTTCAAACCTACGAGGACCAACAGAAAGAGGCAATGGAACAGAAATCGGATTCATAACGGGGGCGCCAGAAAAACCTATAGAAACATTATTAAAGCCAGACAAAGGTGCACCAGGGAGTTTAAAATCCATAATAGAACTCTTTGTAGCACCAGTGTCTAGCAGAAAAGGCTCTGACACACCTGATGCAATCACTTCCACGTAAGGTCCACTCTGATCTACCGGAACTGAAACAACTCCCTCTCTTTGTCCATGGCTGTCCTAACAATCATTACCTTGCTCCTCATCACCTTCAACATAGTAATCATCTACGTAGTACTGTGTAGACCTACCAGACAAATTCTGCTGTTGATCAAAACTGTTCATTGAATTCTGCGGAGGCAAAGTACGCGCATTTTGTCCGCGACCTCTACCTCTAGGCGCTTGTTGAGCACCTCTACCTCTAACACCAGGAGCAATATTAGCACGTTGCAACAAAACCGGACATTTGTTCTTATAATGGCCCTCTTCTCTGCAATATGCACACTGATTAGGCCCATACTGAATACGCTGTTGTTGAGGAGTCTCGTCTCTTTGCGAGTTCCTCGAATACTGTTGAGGCAACTGATAATCACGCTGATTGTTAACACGGGGTGGATAAGCTTGGTGTAGAAGAACTTTAGTCTTCAATTCCTTAGTCTTCTTATCCGCTCTCTCTAACTCATCCTTACGCCTATTCTCGTAGTATTGAGCCGTAGCAAGAATTTGCGCCGACGTAGAAACAGGCCAAACACTCTCAGAATCCTTCAACTTAGTACACAACTCAGGAAGATTGTGCACGAATTTATCAACAAACAATCTCTGGCCACCTTCAGTAGCCATATCCTGACCATTATGATCAACAAACGTTTCCTCGAAACACGAGAAAAAGTCTGAAACAGACTCGTCTTTCTTCTGCTTACAGGCTGACAATTTGTCCCAATTAACACGGACTTCAGGCATTAAAGTCTTCATAAAAGTGATAATTCTACCAGGAAGTTCAGCAATAACATCTTCAGGCTTAGCACCTCCAACTTGTCTATCATTTGCTGCAACAAGATTCACCCACGGATCGCCCAATTCATTATCATGATCTGTATGCCGAATAACATTCCAGATGGACTGTGGGACAACATTCCCAAACAGCATATCTAGATCCGCCAAATTCATAACGCACAAACTCACAGTTTGCGCAAGTTCTTTATAATATCCTGCCAGATTCTTCCGCGGATCTGGTAAAGTCTGCTTAAGCGCTAGAACTTCTGCACGCTTCCATGGTACATGGACCCACACTTGCTGAAAGTGTGCTAAACCAGGTGGCTGAGCAGCAGCATCAGCAGGTCTCCATACCGGAGGAACCTCTCGCATCGGATATTGACGCGCATGTCTCCTAACTGACGAATCTGGCTCAAACAGTCGTTCAGTAGGAACATCGCTACGGAGCAACAGTAACGTCGATACCGCTTTCTCAACATCGAGTAAACTCACAATCGTTCCTTTGGCAAATTCTGAACGCAATCGAGACAATTCTACAGGAACTCTACCCAATCCGTCCATCCATTGTTCATGGAGGAATGCACACATAAGCTCAAAAACATAACGCTGCTTTGGTGCTTCCCATTGTCGGAAAACATCCATAATACCTTCTAGATCATACTGGGACTTATACGTCACCCATCTACGTGCCATATGGTCAAGGACCACTCGTTCATTTGTATCGGGCAATTGACTACGCGATTGTCTACGCTCACTCACAGGAGACATACCCATTTGCCCCAATATAGGAGTAACAAAATTAGAAAAGGCAGCGGTCATCCGCTGTCTAGGAGAATGAACAGTCGGAAGGACAAGAGGAGACGAAACAGTAGTAGTAGTAGGATCCATAGTCGGAACAGACATAGAGGCAGTAGTAGCAGGAAGAGGCAAAGTTGGCAACCCTTGGGAAGGCTGCGCATAAGGAACAACAACCAACGAAGAAGCTAGGTGTGGAGGAATAACAGCAGGCAAAGCAATAGGTGCTTGCGCGGCTACAACCGGTGGTGGTGGTGCCGTAGCATTCTGCACATAAGGTGGCGGTGAATTTAGCAAATGCGACATCAAAGGGTCTTTCACAAGATCCTTTTCGTCTTTCTGCTCTTTAACCAGCAAGACTGGGTAGCATCTGTCTACCGCTAATTTCCTCACTCTAAGCATCTGCTCACTGTCTTTCTCTTCTACGTCATCTCTGTATGCAACGGCGGCTTGTACCATTGACATACCCTTTCTATTCTTCTTTGCTAACTTAATTTCTTTCTGTTTGGCTTCCTTGCGCCATATGCGGAAAGAGTCAAACATTGCCGGCCGGGCTTTCTTCTTGAACAACCTCACTTCAAGGTTATCTAAAACTTCTGTCTCAAAACTACCATAACGGGGCCACTGTAGGACACCGTCATTCTTTGTATATTTTACCCAAATCTCATTATAGCTAATAGGACCTACTCCATGTTTCACATACAACTCATATGTAGGAGTTCCGATCGGAGGAACCGGACACGAATCCTCTAACCGGGAATCCCTCAACGTACCACAACTAAACAAATTCCTAGAACTGCTAAAACTAGGCATCTTGCTCACTAGTCTAGCTTCAAACAACAAGGGTAATCTAAAAATCGATAAGCTCGTGAATACACGAATCCCTTGGCTTTGGGGCCTGCAGGTACCAAATCAAAGCTATCCACTAAAGGATACAAAACAAACTAAGAACTAGGAGACGCTCCCTTTATACTTAACTGAGTTGTCGATGGCATCACCAGAAGACCCGTCAATCGTCTCGCTCTACAATCGTCTAAGGCTCCAAAACAGGGCGACAGTCAGGGCAGCAGTCCTTCGTAGCCGTCGGGAAGCGGGAAACCTCGCAGCAAAGACCTTCGGAACCACGTCGACATACAGGGGTCGCTGAAGTGGCTGGCCAACCTCTGGAATTTTCTCACAAAGCTCCTCACGAACCTCTGGCTTGGACCGGTACCGCAGAAGTCGCCCCACTTGGGCGCCAATTGAGGTACTGGGTTTTCTCGAAACCGATACTATCACAATAACCCAGCGGTGTCAGGGCAACACCCAAAGACCCTGGATTCCCCTGTCTTGGCAAACAGAGACACGGGATACTTTTCGATGACGTCAAAGACCAAAGTTTATTGGTTGCAACCAGGGACAGAGGTCTACGAAGTACACACGGGTAGTTCGACAGAGACAGCACCAATTCAATGAACGAAACTCGGTCTTTTATGCCGAAAATTACGCCTCTGGCAACATCACAATTTACATTCGGTGCATACAAACTAACCAATGAACAAGTAGCATTTCAAAAAGTAACGAATCACGACAGTCAAAGTTAATCCCACTTTCCGTTGTCCAGCCCACCCAAAACGATCGCACATATGCTAAGTTTCCTGTTCGATCAGGCCGGACAAACCCACCATAAAACCTTCAACCCAGATCGATGAACATGTCATAAAGGAAAAGCAGAAACAGATGGAAAGGAGATAGGGGAATGGGAATATTGTGCCATAAAGTCAAGGCACGTCCTGCTCTTTGATCTTTATCAGGCCAGCTGCTGAACAAGGAACTGGCACAGCGGGATTCGCCCCAGGCGAGGAGTCAGTTCGGCCAGGTCAACCAGAAGTCAACTAAGGCGTACGTGTCAAGGACTCGTTTGGCCACGATCATAGGGCCTGTGTTAGGGCAACCACACAAGATGGTTGCCACATACAAAATGGAACCCGAGGGTTCAAACTAAATCCTCAAATGCAGAGTGTTCTCCTATATCGATTCATACGAAAACACTCAGACACGTTACACTCGCCATTTGCGGTCTGTTGACACCAAGATCGTCTATTTCCGACGATCTTTATCAATCGGGTTTCGGAACTGTCGAACCCAATTTGGGACCACGGAACTATAATGCGACAGACTAACTCTACGCTGTCTAGCTAAGATAAAGATAAATTTAAGGGCAGTGCTAGAGAGCAACGATCCTCACAAGAACAGGTCAGGCTTGGGAAGCTGCAAAGCAAATATATATTTTTTTTTAAGTTCTGTTGGGGTGTATTATATAATTGGCAACATATCTCTGATGAACCAGGCCCAAAAGACTTGAATGCAGATTATAAGCAGTTAGGAGATAGGACTTACCCTTTCAAAAACATACCTGATACAGGTAGACGAGCGGTTAAACTACGGGATGCCACATTAAAACTGCAAAAGGAGAAAGAATTAGCTAGAAAGTGTAAAGTTGTAGAAACAGAAAAGTCTCAGACAGAGAAAACAGATGTTCTGGTGGACGAGGACAATCCTAGTAGTAGTAAAGTTGAAATGAGACCAATGCGATAAGCTGTACCCCTGTACGTGCTCCCGAAGAGTGCAGGAATTAATGATGATAAGACTTCTGATGTTACAAAAGGATATTTTATATATAATTTGGTCCACACTCCTTGGAGTAGAGCAGATGTTATGGCCCTTAAGCCTGCCTTGCCCGACCCCAGGAAAAGCCCCTGCCTTCTATAAGGAGGTGGAGGGAGCTATCAGCTCTTGCACTATGACCTTAGCGGATATAGATATGTTCTTTGGGCTTATTTCGCGCCCTAATATGTGGAGGACAATACGTTAAATTAATGACGCTGTGGCATCTGGTGACACCTGGGAAAAATTTGAAGAAATAGATGTGGACAGGGAACCTGCCCAGAAGCCCCAGCAGGAGATATAAAATTTTCCTAAAGCTATTGTGACTAAATTGAAGACTCTCATCCCACCTAAGAAAATAGATTGGACTACATTAGCGTCCTGTAAACAGAAAAAGGATGAGTCCATTTCAGACTTCTTTTCAAGATTTGAGGAGACATTTTATGACTTTATTGGCCAGTAGTTGGCTGATGAGACAGGCAAACACCTGTTTGTTGACAATTGTGTTACTAATATGTTACCTGAAATATCCAGTCGCCTCAAGGCCAGTGAAAGTTCTTTGACGACGTCCTCCCCAGTTTCCCTTCTGACAATAGCACAATATTATGAATGACAGGATCAGGAAGCAAAGGGAAGGGAGGATAAAAAGGTTAAGGATTTAAAAACAAAGGTTATGATGGCTCAAGCGTATGCTCCACCATTTAGATGAGGTGGAAGAGGCGGATGAGTAATGTATACAAACCCGAGCACTCCCCCTCCTCCGGGCAAATTTGTCTCCTGACCAGTGCGGCTATTGTAAGGAGACTGGGCACTGGCGTTCAGAGTGCCCCCTTTTACAAGACCAACAATATCAATGGTGAAGGGGAAGTATGAGAGGGCACCCTGGAATGTAGAGAGCAGGGTTGGTGCAGGTGCTCTCCCTCGGTTTGAGGCAGTTGAACAAGGTCCGAATTACACTTTTGACAAATGACATCAGTGCCAAATGACTGACTATTCTGCTGACACATTCACAGATTCCGATATAGGGATGCCTAGGATGGGGCGTGGGACCGGCTGAGGTGCCAGTAGATAAAATGGGTCCCTATGTTGATGCAAATGTCTTGGGATCTACTGATTGATTTCTGGTTGATACAGGGGCTACCCATAGTGCTGTGTCTAAAAGACTGGTTCCTAGGGCTTCCCTGTCTGGCACATTGATCACATCAATAGAATTCTACGGAATATCTACCCCATGACCACTGTCACAGCCACTTGAATTTGGACTAGATAGATTCACTGCAACATGGCCATTCTTGCTCTCCCCTAATACCCCAGATAACATTGTAGGTACGATGTGCTAAAATATTTCCGTGCTATGATACACTGTTCCCCAGGAGGTATACATGTTATCCTTAATGACAACTATCAAATAGTTGACAGGTCTTGCGTTATCAATTAAAATGCTTCTCTGGCGACCCGAACTTGCACTTGTGGGCTAGATCAGACACTGATGTGGGTCAAATGGTGATTCCACCTATGCAAATTCAAGTGAGGGAGGGTGCCTCGTTTGCCCCAAAATAAGATATCTGAAGAGGGAAAGGAAGCATTAGCAGTTATTGTTCATGATTTGATTAAAGTAGATGTAGTGGAAGAGGTTCCCTATAATACCTGCAATATCCCTATCCTTCCTATTTTGAAAAAGGACACTGATACTACGAGTTACAGGTTCAATATTGATTTGCATGAGGTCAATGAAATAGTGGTTCCCAAATATCCTGTAGTTTCTGACATAACTCCTCACTATGGTCCCTCCCACTGCCACCACATTCTCCAAGATTGATTTGAAAAATGCGTTCTTCACAATACCTATTCACCCGGACAGCAGATATCTATTTGGATTCACACTGAAAAATAGGTCATTCAGGTTCTGTAGAGCTCCACAGGGCTATAAAAAAACCCTAGTATTTACAGTTAAGCATTAAAGAGACAACTTGATTCCTTTCCTGTACCGAAAGGGGTGGCCCTCATTCAGTATGTTGATGACATTCTGATAGCTGCAGACACTCCCGAGCAATGTGAAGAAGGTACATTGTTGTTGTTATCCTTTCTTGCATCACATAATCACAAACTCACTAGAAATTGCAATACTGTAGACAGCAGATTACCTATTTAGGTCACCCCCTGTCTAAGGAGGGACGTGCACTCACACCACATCGCATTCGGACAATTTTAGACACTCCTGTACCCCGTACTCAAAAAGATGTCTGTGCATTGATTGGCCTTACTTCGTTTTGTAGGCAGTGGATGTCCTGTTTTTCACATATTATCAAACCTTTGTTAGCCCTTTTGACCAAAGACACCCCAATGTCCCTCCCATGGACTGCCAGATTGCCTTCCAACAGTTACATTAAGCTCTTTGCTTAGAACCAGTATTAGGTACCCCAGATTACACTACATCTTTCACCCTCTATGTACATGAAAGGGAAGGTTGTGCGCTCTCTGTCTTAGCACTGATGCAGGATGATAAACAACTCCTGTGTACATATTTATCAGCTGTCCTTGACCCAGTCGTTCGTGCGCTGCCTGGAAGTTTCCGAGCAGTGGCTGTATCCATATGCCAGAGTGAAGGAATGATTCCTTCACACAAACTGCTCGTGTTAGAACCCCATTCAGTTGATGCTTTGCTAAATCAAACAAAAACGCAACATCTGACCAGTACTCGCTTGACAGGATATGAATTGACACTTTTTGCCCCCACATCATGCTAAAAAGAAGCCTGACATTAAATCCCGCCATATTACTGCCATTTCCATCCACTCAGCCTCAGTCACAAGAGTCACATGATTGTATATTTATCACTGAAGAACAAACAAAAGGTCGAGTTGACCTGCAAGACTCTCCCTTCTATATTACAGACGGGGAGTTATGGGTTGACGGGTCATTATTTGAAATTTACCGATGGCACTAAATCTGCTGTCTATGCTATTGCAACACTCCAGACAGTAATTGAGACAGCTCGTATCCCACAGAAATCGGCTCAAGCAGCTGAACTGATTGCTCTAACCAGAGCATGTGAGCTTAGTACAGACCTGAATGTCAATGTCTACACTGATAGTCAGTATGCGTTCAGGGTAGCACACAAATGTGGCCACCTGTGGAAAGAACACGGTTTTCTCACTTCACATGGAAGACAGATAGTGCATGGAGAACTACTGCACAATCTTCTTACTGCCTTAAATTATCCTAAGATGGAGTGATAATGGGCCTCATTTCATTGAACAGGCTGTAGATTATGTTATGAAAGGCTTAGGTATCAACAGAAGTTCCATGCTCCTTTTTACCTACAGTCAGCAAGCTTGGTCAAAAGTTATACCCCCACATTGAAACTGAAATTGACAAAAATACAGGCTTCACATTAATGAGGGATTATCTGTCTCAGTTGACTGACAGTTTATGTTCTATTCATCAGCAGGTTTGAGAAGCTCTCCCGGACAGGTCGCAAAGTGATGGACATGACTTGAATCCGGGAGACTTCATTATGATAAAAGTCTTCCAAAGAACAAATTGTCTGGAACCTTGCTGGAAGGGCCCCGAGCAGGTCCCCCTCCCCACCCGAAATACAGTCTGAGTGACCCACAGGAAAAATTGGAAGTCTTCCACCCACTGCAAGAAGTTTCCATTCGCCGTATTGGAGCCTACTGCATAGAAAGATCACTGTGACATCTTGGTCACAGAGACAAGATGAGCTGCTTCACCTGAAAGAACTGAGGAATTCTTCCTGGACCACACAATCCCCGGTACATCCAGGTACCTACTCTGACCCAGGAAGAAAGGCTCTCCAGTGCAAAACAAGACAGGTGAAGCTATTGTCCTGAATGGTTAAGTCTGACTACAAAGGGGGGTCCACCTAATTGTGGTTACTCGTCTCAATGTCAGTGAACAAAGCAACATCCACTCAGGACCCTTAAAGCACTACCTTTTTTCGTCATTTGCTGAGAAGATGAGCCTGCCTACGAAAAAGAAGATTACTGCGACAATGTGTAATGGCTGTACACTTTGGATCCTTGGTTTGTCTCTGACTGCTACCATTATTGCTACTGTAATGTGGGTAGTGGAGGAAGCAGCGCCTGGGGCTTCCTTGCTCAACATTACTGCTACATATCCTACTACAAAAGAACACCATCATTTTGATTTGCCGCAACATGAACAAGGATACTTGCAAAATCTGAGAAACAATTCATTTCTTCAAATGTTGCATCAGATACACCAGCTAAGCAATGCTACTAACTGTTGGGTTTGTGGCAAGATTCCTCCTCACCAGAACATAAGAGGAATCCTGTTGCCACCACTGCCATTTTCTCAGAATGGCTCATGCCAAGCTTGATTTAAGCTACAATATTCTTCCTATGAATTTAACCTATCAGAAACATGGGATGTGAGTGACCTCAACGCCAAACTGAATAAAGCATGCTATTCCAACAAAGATGGGGACCCACAAGCAAAGGGGACCGTCTTGGAGATGAAAGAATATTGTAGACCAAATGCAGCAACAAAATATGTGTATCCAAACTCTAGATCAGCTAAAGGAAATGGGCCACCTGTTATCTCTGTTGTTCGATTCACAGAATTGCCCCTTTTGCAAATGCAAAAAGACATTTTCAAATATACAAAGCCCTAATTCCTATTCAGTAACCTATTACCAAATCCCGCCAGTCCAATTAGGATGCGTCTGCCACACTGGCGGGCGCATCCTCAACATTAACAGTCTGGCCTGCGGTGCTGTCAGCAGCACCCACCGCAATATTAAGGCCCATGTTGTGCATTGAAATGCACATTGTGAAAGGCACTGAACAGTGCTTGCCCTCTTGTGCATGGCAATGACCCCCAGTGCAACCACCCAGGCGGAGTCTCCGCCATGGAAAGGCAGGCATCCTAATATGCATGGCACCGCCTCTATATCCTGTGCCTTTTCCGCCCGGCCGGCAATCTGACCGGCGGAAAAGCGGCAGACGGTCTTTCCATCCGCCGCAGTGCCCCTTGCCATGCTAATATGGCGGGAGTGAAACTGGGTTATTTGGCAAGCGGATCGCCACTGCCTAACGAGCGGTGACCATCGCTGTGCCGGCAGTGGCAATCCGCCCGCCATCAAAATGGGGCTCTAAGCTTCATAAATGTGGCCCTTAGTTCTCTAAGTTTACTATTCAAAAAGTGTTGGATTAGAGTAGAGAATTTTATCCTGTGATCTCTTTTCCTGCCATTGTGGTACCTTGCTGCGTGAATCACGGACTCTAAATCAAAGCACATCAGAAATCGTCCTTTCCTCCTGTCCAGAACTGTAAGGCATTAGTCACAGTGACTTTTAATTTTTTAAAGCAACCCCCTGCTTCGGGGGCTTGTCGTTAAAACATAAATAAAAATTCTATCAAGTATGTCATGAGACCACAACATGGCTGGTAGACTGGCATTCCGCATTTTCAACAAAAATAGTTCCACTGTCGCTACAGGATCAGTTTGGTATACATCCCCAACAGTGTGGCAGGAGGTCTTATAATGGTGACCAAAGTAATTTGTCAGCACAAGGAATCATTATGTTTCAAAAACCTTGTATTTTAACTAGCAAACTGATGCATAAGTGCACCATTTGGACTGTAATTTGAATGTATTTAGTTGAATAGTAAAGGCTGCACATTTCACATTTTGCAGTCATAAGACATTCTTATTTATTTGTATTTATGCTTTGTCAAAAAAACTCTTACAGAAATTCTATGTAGCAAATACCCTGATTTTGTTCTGCATATCACATTTTAGCCATTTATTTCTATGTAATATTTTACAACTGCCCAGTTTCATGCTGGTCGATATACTGCCCTTAAAAGAATAGAAGGCTGAGTCTGCCTTGTTGGTATTTGAACTCTTAACCTACAGATCACAGATGTGTTCAGTGAGGAGCATTGATTTACTGAGACATCCAGCGAGCTGGATGTTGTGTTAAAAGTTGTCCAAATTCTTCAGTCCTTGCAAGCAAAAAAGAGGATGCGGAAGGAGGGGTGATATTAAGGTAACACAACACAAGTCAATGTAACGTTTACAAATCAGTTTTGTTGATGCAATATCCATTATGCTGCCCGCAGGCCATTTATAGCCCACCAAAAAAAAATGGTGGTCCTCTGTTTCTGTTTGAAGTGCACTCCTAACTATACCAATGTCTTACTGTGCTTTAAAGCTGATTTCTAATTATCAGGACCTCATGTCACTTGAAGATGCTGCATGAAGTGTCATAAGCCGAGTTTGGGAAGCAAAATTGTGGCACCCATATCTAACATGAATTCTCTACTCTCTTAACTGTAGGAGGGATAGAGAAACATTGTAGCAGTGCCCCTCTGCTTGGTCTTATCAGAATGCATAACCAGTAAACTCCTCCCCCAGGACTCAGCTATAGGCTTCTCATATCTCAATAGGAAAAATAGGAAACGTACATTAAGGTCTCAGTCATCTTTTATGGTCAGTCAAAGCGCAAGCTTATCTGACCCTTCAAGGACTGGGAAGTTGAGAGCCCCAGAGGGTTCAGAACCCCCCACCCCCCCACCAGCAGCTGACCCACGTGGAGAACGGTAAGTAAATAGGAAAAGACAATTCAAGATAACCATGGAAAAGGGAAAGAAACCGGGACTAGGGCATGCAAACAAAACAAATGTGGAAAGGAATGTACACTGTAATTGAACCCTCAGCAGTAGAGAGCACTACAAGGAAAGAGTTGCAAGGGAAATTGTTCTCCGAAGGCTTCCCTCGGGCCCGTATGTGTATGTTAATATGCTGATTTCTCCGTGTGTAAGAGGTCAGCAAGCCCGCATAGTATTCTGCAGGCTACAAGGAAACAATATGCCAGTCTGGCATGAGGGGGGTTGGTGTCAGTTCTCATAATACTTTATAGTCGAAAATGGGCCTCGCCTGCCAGTCTGGCATGAGAAGGACTAGTGTCCTGAGAGGAGCTGGCAGTGTGACACTGAAGATGAAAACATTGATTCCGAATTGTATTTCAAACAAATACCTTGCTGATAAATATTTTGGTTGATGACTTTCAAGGTGTTGCATAAATAATCTCAATTAGAAATATTTTTAGGCGGACGCCTGATGGAGGGTAAAGATATAATCCCATAGTGCATTGTAGTTGATATAGTTCACCAGCAGATGAATTTTGATTTAGTGGAACGCAAATACAACTACAGAAACATGTATGCTATGCTATAAAATAAACAGAATTAATTGGTGTTAAAAAATCGAAATGATTACGGGGCATATTATCAAGGGGGTTTATCTCCGCTTTTTTGGCTTTAAAAGCCAAGAAAACGGAGATAAAATTATCTCCCTATTACCTAGCTGTCGCTAACACCAGTTAGCGACAGCTAGTAGGAGATAGCGACCATCTTGGGCCCCACTTTGCATGTCAGTGATATTTATCACTAATGACATGCAAAGTTGGCGTACCAAGATGTTAGCGACTGGCAACAGTCGCTAACATCACTATCTCCTATTAGCAACTTTTGGAGATATTCGCGCTGAGCGCGAATATCTCCAAAAGCTAACACCTGCCCTGAGGAGTGGTAATACCAAGGTTTATCTGCGATAAAAATCGCCGCAGCTCAGCTGTAATTTTTTGTCTCTAACCAAGCAATAGCGATAATTATCGCTATTGCTTGGTAATATGCCCCTACGTTTTTTGTTAAATAATGGGAGTTCTAAAGATTATAATTACCAGAGCAAGCAGAGTGACACCAAAGTTGGAGCTTGTGGTTCCAGCCATCACCTGCTGGAAGGTTGATCTAGATGCTGAAAATCTCTTTTACTTTCCTCCAGTCATGCTGTACATGGACATTCTTAAGGGGTACCACACAACCACCACACCATCTCCTTGCTCTGTCTGGCTCACCCTACGGCACCACCTGCTTGGTCGGCATACCAGCCAACAACCACTGTGTGGTCCATTGACTAATGTCCAGTCTTTCCCCAAGTCATCATCCACAACCCATCCAAGCCAATCCTTCTGACTTAACTAGCAGTACAGTCTTACTCCCACCAGCCCAGCACATTCCCTGCCACTCACCTACTAAAGGATCTATCCCCCCTCAGAGAAATTTCATCCTTCAGCCATTTCCTTTGATCATGACAGTAACATGAGGCATTCAATAATCAAGCCCTCACAACAACAAGTATCCATGGTAAAAACCGTCTCTTACCTACTACCATGCCAAACTGATTGTAAACATCAGCAGCCTAGCCTAGCATGACCTGTCACCTGTCTGCATTGAGAATCGCGGAATGTGGATGATTGGCTTGAGTCTAATTCCAGCTTAATCTATTGTTTGTGTTTCCTGTTGGAGGTACATTTGAATCTCTGACAGTATGAGTAGATGCTGTCTGAACAATGTAGGTTTGTGGTTAAGTCACCAGAGTCAGATCCAAGGTTAGCGTCAATAAGCCCAAGACCTATCATCAAAATCATGTGGGTCCTGTGCTATCAATTTCTAGCATGGCGGTGAGCAACCTGTCCAATTCTGGGAGCAGTTGATGGGGTCCCAGTAAAGGCAGCATCAAGCGAGTTACCATGGGGCAGTCAGAGGCATTGACTACATTTGAAATTCTACACTAGTTAGGAGTAGGAGTGCTTGTGACAGTATAAAATAACTCTTTATTCTTCGTGACTTATTTTGTCAGGCTGTTTGTACGATAAACAGACAAAATATCGACTACAAAATATCGAATGGACATAATATCGAGTTCAAAATATAGGCTGGACATAATATCAAATGGACAGAATATAGACATCAAAAATATCGTTCTGAAGGTAAGTAATGTAATATCGAAATTTAAAATATAGTCAAAATATCGAAGTACATAATATAGGTTATTAGAAATATCAAAAATTTAATAATATCGAATTTTTTATAGTGTATTTTATGTGTTAAAAGTTTTTATTTATGTTATATTGTATTTTAATTAATGAATTTAATGTTTTATTTAAATTTTGCGTAAATTATTTCTGTAGCGGGGTGTGAGTTTATAGGGGAATAGGGTGGGTAGTAATTTAATTATAATTAATTAAATACGTACATTTATTTATTGGTATTTGTTTATAATTAATTGTTATTTATTTTTATTTTGTAATTATTTACATTTTAATTGCCAATTAATTTTATTTAATTGATTAATTGATAATTATGTTAATTTAATTAATGTAATTTTTGGAGCAGGTTGTGGGTTTATAGGGAAATAGGGTGGGAAGTATTTTAATTATAAATATTTAAATATATACAATTATTTATTGGTATGTGTTTATAATTAATTGTTAATTAATTTTTATTTTGTAATTAATTACATTTTAATTGCCAATTAATTTTATTTAATTGATTAATTGATAATTATGTTAATTTAAATAATGTAATTTTTGTAGCAGGTTGTGGGTTTATAGGGGAATAGGGTGGGAAGTAATTTAATTATAAATAATTAAATATGTAAATTTATTTATTGGTATTTTTTTATAATTAATTGTTAATTAATTTTTATTTTGTAATTAGGTACATTTTAATTGCCAATTAATTTTATTTGATTGATTAATTGATAATTATGTTAATTTAATTAATTTTATTTTTGTGGCGGGTTGTGGGTTTATAGGGGAGTAGGGTGGGAAGTAATTTATTTATAATTAATTAAATATGTAAATTTATTTATTAGTATCTGTTGCACTCTTTGGAGTGGGAATAGTAATTTTTACCCCTACGCTATCCAACGCTTTCCCTAATGTTGCACTCTTTGGAGTGGGAATAGTAATTTTAACCCTACGCTATCCAACGCTTTCCCTACTGTTGCACTCTCTGGAGTGGGAATAGTAATTTTTACCCCTACGCTATCCAACGCTTTCCCTACTGTTGCACTCTCTGGAATGGGAATAGTAATTTTTGCCCCTACGCTATCCAACCCTTTCCTTATGGTTGCACTCTTTGGAGTGGGAATAGTAATTTTTACCCCTACGCTATCCAACGCTTTCCCTACTGTTGCACTCTCTGGAGTGGGAATAGTAATTTTTACCCCTACGCTATCCAACGCTTTCCCTACTGTTGCACTCTTTGGAGTGGGAATAGTAATTTTTACCCCTACGCTATCCAACGCTTTCCCTAATGTTGCACTCTTTGGAGTGGGAATAGTAATTTTAACCCTACGCTATCCAACGCTTTCCCTACTGTTGCACTCTCTGGAGTGGGAATAGTAATTTTTACCCCTACGCTATCCAACGCTTTCCCTACTGTTGCACTCTCTGGAATGGGAATAGTAATTTTTGCCCCTACGCTATCCAACCCTTTCCTTATGGTTGCACTCTTTGGAGTGGGAATAGTAATTTTTACCCCTACGCTATCCAACGCTTTCCCTACTGTTGCACTCTCTGGAGTGGGAATAGTAATTTTTACCCCTACGCTATCCAACGCTTTCCCTACTGTTGCACTCTCTGGAGTGGGAATAGTAATTTTTACCACTACGCTATCCAACGCTTTCCCTACTTTTGCACTCTCTGGAGTGGGAATAGTCATTTTAACCCCTACGCTAGCCCACGCTTTCCCTACTGTTGCACTCTCTGGAGTGGGAATAGTCATTTTTACCCCTACGCTATCCAACCCTTTCCCTACTCTTGCACTCTCTGGAGTGGGAATAGTTATTTTTACCCCTACACTATCCAACGCTTTCCCTACTGTTGCCCTCTCTGGAGTGGGAATATTAATTTTTACCCCTAAGCATTCCAACGCATTCCCTACTGTTGCAGTCTTTGGAGTGGGAATAGTAATTTTTACCCCTACGCTATCCAACCCTTTCCCTACTGTTGCACTCTCTGGAGTGGGTATAGTAATTTTTACCCCTACGCTATCCAACGCCTTATCTACTGTTGCACTCTTTGGAGTGGGAATAGTAATTTTACACTTCCGCTATCCTACGGTAATAATATTGGATATTTTTTAAATTATATTATGTTACTATATATATATGTTTTAACAAATATGATTGTAAAATAATTTTTTTATAACTTTAATTAATTATTTGAATATTATAAGTTAATTTAAGTATTTTTAATTATATATTTTAGTAAATAATTTTTTATATTAATTTAATTTAACATTGTTTTTACTAAAGTCGATATTTTAACAACCCATATTTTAGTAAACAATATTTTTTACTCAATATTTTTGTACTTACCTGTTTGTAGATACAAAGTCGATATTCTGTCTGTCGATATTTTGTTGCCGATATTTTAGGTAGTCGATATTATGTTCCTCGATATTATGTCAGTGATCTGTTTGTACAACTGGGATAATTTTCTTCTCAGGCCTTCTGAAGGATATTTTACTCTGGCCACCATCCATCTAAACAGCCTTGCATCCAAGGTGTCTTGATCAATATGATTGTGGATGGTGAGTGTGAGACACCGAAGTACACTCTGCTGCAACGATTTTGGAACAAGGGATTGTGAGGTAACCCTGCTGTATCTGCAGGGTGGAAATTTGGAAGTGTTGGTGTGAGGGGGACAGTGGTCTGAATGCTGGGTGGTGTGCTTATTGCCTTCATTTCTAGATGAGCTTTCAGCGGTTTCTATGTTTTATGTAGGGAGAAATTTTGAGCGGGCATTTGGAGTGGCCCTATGCTGTTGTGTGGCACCTTCAACTAGACCTTTCTTATTTGATGCTTCACTTTTCACTATAACTTGGTAGTCACGGCCATCAGTCCCTGATGATTAGATCTGGGGTTCAATGTCTTATGCTGTTGTCCGTGTGCAGCCTACAATTCACAGATTTCAGTGCAAGTAAGACAGCCTGATGAGTTAAAGCATCTACAGCACAAATGTGTGCCTGACCATAAGGATATTTATGCTAGGTATTTGATAAAGAATTAACCTATTTCCAATGAGGAGCAGCTGATCATTTCACACTTGAGGCACAGCACATAGAACACTATTTAAGGTTTAGAGATCAACTGGAACACGCAGAATGTAGTGAAGACTTGGCAGGTGACAAAGAGTTTATGGATCATTTCATAAATTGGGAGGTAGGAAAGAAAGGAGGAACCTCGGTGCAGTTACTGAATTGCCTGCTTCAATTCAGTCAGTGTTTAATATCGCTAGTATGTTGTGTAAGGTCTATCTTACAGCCAGCCAAGTAATTATTCACGGAAGTGAGCATTCTCAGTCCTCGTCACTCTTCGGGCAACAGTTCACAAAGAGCAGTGGCACCTAAGAACTCACACAGATTAAATTGATTCGAAAAT
Source organism: Lissotriton vulgaris (assembly GCF_964263255.1). Lineage (NCBI taxonomy): Eukaryota > Metazoa > Chordata > Amphibia > Caudata > Salamandridae > Lissotriton > Lissotriton vulgaris. The sequence continues at coordinate 821,576,290 of NC_141691.1, read as the reverse complement.
ACATGTGATGGAAGGAGCTGGCATTGCAGTGGGTGCTGCTGGTGGTACCAACCGGCAATGGCCTAATCAAAATCTGGGTCTCAGCGCATTTTGTTTATTTTTATAAATTGGATTACCATACCTTCAACTGGTAAGGTGCTGCAGAGCGGCTTAATGCCGACATTAGTGCTCCACAAAGACACTACCTATTGAGAAGTATGGTAGTGGAATTGTGGATAGGACTCAATCTTGTGGGAAATTTCTTCCAATATAGTGGTTTTGGTGGTTTGAGAAAACAAGTAACAGATAACTTAAGTATGAAGAGACTGAACATTCAGTAGCAATGAGAATAAAATGTTGCAAGTAAACCTAAAGTGCAAAGACAAATATTTAGAGGACTTCAGTCAAAAATCTGAAAATAAGACATTATGTTTCTCACCATTAATAGGATTTTCTGATATAGCTCCTTGTTACTCATATAGTCTGCTGGCTCACAATTCCTAATTCCTAAATGTGTTATCTAATGTGTAAGCTCTACTGTGAAAACAGCCAAGTCATAAGAAATTTCCTGAACTTGAAAACATTTGGTACAGATCGCACAGTTAAAATTGAAGAGTTCCTAAGTCTGAGACCTTAAATACGGAATGTTGCACCATCGCATTTCTCAAGTCTTTGTATTTTTGCCACAACTTCACACTTTTTGGCAGTTTTAAGATGCTACAATGTGGATTGTAGTACAGGGGTGGCTCCTACGCTATGGCGAAAGAATGTCACCCCCCTGCCAGCACCCTCCAAATCATGAAAAATAAAACACTAATGAAAGTTCTCTCCAACCCAGCAACGCAGGCACAGTCTGTCCTGGAGTGCAAATTGAGGGCGCTCAAGCCAATCCTAAGCTGCTCTTATGCGAGAGCTGCATCAGGGTTGGCCGCAGGACAGGCTGGATGCCTGTGCCTTCGGAAGAAGTGAGAGGCAGTCGAGCGCAATGCAACAGAGGGCAGCAGGTACGTTTCTTTTTTTACATTGATCCCCCTTGATCCCCTTTCCAACTTCCCCGCAACTTCCCCCGCCCGCCTCTTTTCTGTGAAACAGGCCCAACCTGTTGTAGTATACCTGTGAACAAGAAGTTAGTGAAGAAATGAGACAGAAAATAGAATGTGAATGCACAAGTGTTGATTTTGCTACAAGGTATTGTGGCAGTCTTTGTTCTAAAGAAGGAAGAGTCCCATTAACAATAGCATAGGTGCAATGTTTGAGAAGAGAAAGAAACAGGAAGTAATGAATGGAGGTGAAATATAATATTGAGAGTGACATGCAGGACAATTAGGGTAAGTAGATATATTCCATAAGACTTAATGATCCCTGGAGTTGAGAATCAAGGCATCTGGGAATGTCCTGAGTGAAAGGCAGAAATCTGAGCCCAACAAAATATCCTTCAAAAATATCTAAAAACTAAGGACAGCTTACAATCCAACCTTTGTTGAAGGTCCTTAAATGGATTAGGAGGCAATCAAGAGTATATATGTAGTAACCTGAATGTTTCCCTAAGAATTATCTTTTACTCTTTTTGGTACTTAACTACTATTTAAGGCAGTCAATGAAGTACAGGTTTCAAGTCATCTCTTTCAGAATATCTAGGTAAAACATATTGTTTGACACAAATATTTTGGCAAAATCTTGTTTACCAAAATAACATGTCCCTCTACTTATAATGGTAAATACAAAAGTATTGAAAATATAATATCATTTATTATGGGAGCAGTAGACCCTGAAGGGCAGCCATCAACACGGAAACAGAGCACCCGTGATTTACATTCAAGAAAAGCAAAATAATTGCTTGAGGCAAACGCCTTAGACTATTTGTTTTAGTTAGCTATCAAAACGCAAAATCGCATCTCACTGTACTTTTCCTGACACGTTTCAGCTCCTTACTCGAGCCTTGTTCACAGGTAAAGATGATCACAGCAGAAAGTAATCACATGGTTTTTATGCCAATTTTCAGTGCACGCAGTAGATTTGTAAAACTACAGCTCCCAGCATTATTATAATTATATTATTATTATTATTATTGTTATTATTATTATTATTAGTATTGCTATTATTATTATTATTATAATTATTATTATTATTGTTATTATTATTATTATTAATATTATTATTATTATTATTATTAATATTATTATTATTATTATTATTATTATTATGTTAAAAATAGCAGCTGTGGCACAGAATCAACACACACTAAACTTGTAACCCAATATAGCTGGTGCAAAAGTCCAATTTGCAGGACCCAGATGCTTTAGACTCCTTACGTTCAAATAGCCTACCATGGATTGTTAGGGACAAGTTAACATTTAACAAAGAATTAGGCTACACTCCTGCATATAACAACATCCTCATACAGTATAATGCAAATAGTAGACTTAAATGGTGGTTCCTATAATTATTGATTCATATTCCTGTTCATCACAGTCTTTATTGCATCAATAAACCACAGATTAATCAGCCAACACATTTCATTCTGTTAGCAACGTTAATTATGCAGGCGTGAAAAGATCAAAATGTCATCTTTATATTTATATATTTTTTTCTTTAGTATTTTTTCACAAATCTGTGTAAACTAATCAATTCCATGTCAATTTTAATAAAACACAATTAGTATTTGTGGATTTAGTACGCAGGATATTTGTACATTGAATATAACATTCGGGTTTTTAGCTTTCCTTAAATTGTATTTCCATTTCACCTACATAGCTATAGATGGCTGTGCCGGCAATGCAGAATGAGTTTAAAGTGGACGATTTACCACATGAAATCTGTGAAGCACTTGCATAGATGTGTAATAGGTTCTTATGAGTGAAGGTGTAGGAGCTGACTTACTCCTGTATTTTGGCTCCTGTAAAATCATCTGAGTGGGAAGAGTGAGGCCCCTATGAAAAGGACATTTTTGTAAACTATTGGAGACATGCATGCAGTTATAGTGGCCCAAACTCTTTAGGTTTAGTTTAGTTTAGTTTAAAGGAGTTTGTAAAGCGCCTGGTGACGCCTCCCGGCGTGTCCCCGCGCTGTGGAGAGAGAGTATAAGTGTAGAGAAAGAAACCATTCACACAGTAAAGAGGCAGGTTTTCAACTTCTTCCTAAAAGAGGATTCATTACTCTCCAGCCTGATATCCAGAGGCAGGAGGTTCCAATGCTTAGCCGCTAAGGTGCGGAATGATCTGCCCCCCATTCTAGCTTTTTTGGGGCAGGCAGTTCTGAGCAGACCTATTCCTTTGGATCTGAGAGATCTGTTGGGTTCATACACAGATGCCAGATCTGACATATAGGCCGGTGCTCTGTGATGAATTATCTTATGGCACCAGAGCACCGCTTTAAAGACAATCCTCTTACTGATAGGTAGCCAATGGAGGGCTGCTAGAGAGGGGCGTGAAGGGGCTCGGCGGGGAAGCCTTAACACCAGGCGTGCTGCCGAATTTTGTAAAACCTGTAGCTTTTTAATGTTTTTCCCCGATGTACCCATGAGCAGCACATTGCCGTAATCTATACGGGAAGTTATCAGTGCCTGCGTCATGGTACGTCTGGAGTTGATAGGTAGCAGGTCAAGGGTGCGATTGAGCGTTTTCATCACCCCAAAACATTTGCCTACAGTTTTCTTTATGTGGCTATCAAAGGACAGCTTATTGTCAACCCATACGCCTAGATTCTTCGCCTCTCGTGTGGGAGAGGGCAGAGGTCCCAGGCAACTGGGCCACCACTCTGCCGTCCATTTGACCTCATTGCCTCCAATAATGAGGACCTCCGTTTTTGTCCCATTAAGTTTCAGACAATGCTCAGTCATCCAAGTGGCCAGTTTGGTCATGCAGGCATTAAAGTTAGCAGCTTCCATAGATGGGGCTGGGTCAGAGATATGAGAAGTTGCGTGTCATCGGCGTAGGAGACAAGCTCCACGCCGAACGATTGCACTACCTCTGCCAGTGGGGCCATGTAGAGATTAAACAGGGTGGGACTCAGGGCAGAGCCCTGGGGAACCCCCTGTTCAAGCATTACCCTATCTGAGAGGAAAGTCCCTCTTTGAACTTGGAAGCTCCTGTTAATCAAGAAGGATTTCAGCCATCCCAGTGCCTTGTTGGTAACTCCCGCTTTATTTAGACACTGTAGCAGGATGGAGTGTGCTACAGTGTCAAATGCGGCACTGAGATCGAGCATGATGAGGGCCATAGTCTTTCCCTCATCTGCTCCCTCTCGTAAGGATTCAGTGGCCCTCAGGAGAGCTGTCTCTGTAGAGAAGCCAGATCTGAAACCCGACTGGGATTTATGGAAGACATTATGGGTCTCAAGATGTTCCATAAGTTGGTTATTAGCGATTTTCTCCGCTAACTTGGCCACATAGGGTAGCAAGGATATTGGTCGTAGGTTATCCATTATGTCTTGGCTGATGTTCGTTTTTTTCTTGATGGGTAACACTATTGCCTGTTTCCATTCCTCCGGTAGGCAAGAGGTGGTAAAGGAGATTTGTAGTAAGTGCCTGAGATGAGGTTCTAATACAGAAAAGGCTTCAGCTAAGATTTTCGGGGGCGCCGGGTCCCGAGGAGATCCCGATTTGATCTTGTTGCACAATTTAGACAGGACTTCATATGAGGGAACTACAAAAGATTTAAGACATTCAGGTGTATTTACAAGGTTGTCATTTTCAATGAAGTCCATGGCCGGCTCTATCTGTTTGGAGAAGCTAGTATAGATTTTGTTAATTTTGCCTGCAAAGTATTGTGCAATATTATTACAAGATTCCACGGAATCATTTTGCGCGGGGGAAGTCACATCCACTATGGATATTTCTTTATATATCTGAAACAGTTCCCTGGAGGAATTGCCTGCTTCCATGATACGGGTGTGATAGTATTCTGCTTTGGCCAGACGTACTGATTTATAGTATTCTCTCTGTGCTGTTTTATATTGCATTTTAGTATCTGCACAGAAGTTCTGGCGCCAAGCTCTCTCAAGTTTCTTACATGCCGTTTTCAAGGTCTGCAGTTCTTGGCCAAACCAAGGAGCAGCTTTTTTTGACCTCCTGGCATTGGACAGGGTGTGACTGGGGGCTGTGATGTCCAGGGCCTTAGTGACGATTTTATTTAAATTCTTGTTAGCTGCCTCACAGTCGACCCCTTTAGGAGGGCCTTCGTCTTGGGCGATTAGAATGAAAGAATCTAGAGAGAAATTCTTCCATTTTCTGCGTTTGTATCGCAGGGATTGATGACGAAAATGCTCCGTTCTGTCAAGTTGGACTGTGATGGGAATAATATAATGATCCGACCAAGGTATGGGTATAGGATCAGAGGTATACACTCCCTGCCAGTTTCCGAAGACGGGATCTAGTAAGTGTCCTAATTGATGTGAAGGTTCTTTATTTTTTAAATCGAGCTGAACCGAGTGCAGTTCCATTCGAATATCAGCAGCGTCTTTATCTAAGTGATCTTCAAAATGAGCATTGAGATCTCCTAGCACTAATAGTCTGGATTTCCTTAGTGCTAGATGAGTTATAGCCTCCATAAGGGTAGATGTAAAATCATACAATCTACCAGGTGGTCGATATATCAAAATGCCTGAAATGGAATGATTGGGGCCAGTGTTGATTGTGAAGGAACCGGCTTCACTGTGATCAACCTGTATGTGTGCTAGGGAACAGACTAGAGGAGCTTTCGTGGCTATGGCAATGCCGCCTCCTCTGCCGTCCTTCCTATCCAGTCTAGATAGGGAATATCCGTTGGGCATGGCCTGGATAATATCCGGGTCCGAGTGATCATCTAGCCAGGTTTCAGTCAGGAAAAGGATGTTAAGAATTTGGTCCTCAAGTAGATGGTAGATTTCTAGAGCATGTTTGCGTAGAGATCTACAATTTAGTAATGCTGCTTTGATGGTGGAACCCGAGCTGGTGGCTGGGACTTGGAGGATGGGTTCAAAGCTGAACCTCATACATTTTGTTAGCGACTGGGCAAGCATGGTATGTTTGCAGGCGGCAGGCGTGCCAGGTTGTAGTGCAAGCAAAGCATGTCTGCCGTACCTTATGGTGGTTAGAGTCGAAATACCAGGGTCTGTGGCCCCGCGCCCCGTCCAGCCGCGGACGGGCGCAGACGGGCTGGACTTTGGCTCGACTTCGGCGTGCTTCTGGCGCGCCCGCTGCACGCGTCCGCTGCGCGGTCGCTGGCCCAAGCACATTTATGCTGGAGGGAGGGGTCGCTAGAGCGCTGACCTCTGCTCCCTGAGCCCGGATGTGCAAGGCTCCTCCTCGCCCTCCGCATCAAACGTCCATGATTGGACGCGGCGGACCGGGGCGGGAGTAGGAGAGAGACTAAACTGACAGGTAATTGCAGAAAATCACAATAACTGTGTCCGATTACCCCACACTGACCGTGTTAAAAAACAGATTCAATTACAACATTTAAAAGCTTTCGCTATTAAAACAGCACGAACAGTGCAGTAAACGCATTAAATTCACTCATCTGGGTAAACCCAGATGAGTGAATATTTATCAGAGTTAACATAGTGTGCAAAGTGCTTTTTCTTGATAAGTTTTCATGCAGGACCAGAAAAACGTTTGTTGCCATGGTAACTCCCAGATATCTTTCCTCAGTTGCTGTGAGAGGTGGAGATCTCTAATGTGGCGATATGGTTGTAGGTTAGTATTTTATAAATTATCTTGTTCCCTACGGGTTAGAATCTCTGTTTTAAAAGAGTCCATTTCAAAGTGTGATTATTCAGTATCCTTTCATCGATGGCCTGGAGGCAGTTGTCAATTCTTAGGGTGGAGTCTAGATCAATCAGTGTTGAAAAGAGATGATGTGAGCCTGGATAGCATGATGATGACTTGACCCATCATAAAAGCAGGAAACTGAGTTTAGTATGTGTCCTTCTGTTGGACTTGGCCTTTTTGGCAGGTTCACCCTGAAACATTTTGCGTTCTCCTAGCCTGTTTCTGTAACAAAGGATAAGGTGTATAAAAGAGGGGCTGTGGCCCCATGAATTTGTTCTTGTTTTCAACTTGAAACTACCAGGGGCGTGCTGCTGCTGGGGCCAGGGGAAGGCTTGCCTCCCTTGGCCTTGCCCTGACCCTGGATACCTGGAGGACTTCCTGACCCTTTGGACCTGTTGCTCCTTCTTCTTTTTGCTTTAACCAAGGCTTACTACAGCCTTCCAGCACCTGAGGATCGCTTTATTCTACTTGTTAAACTTCCCCCAGCGAGGGAGAGCCTGGGGGTTGAGCATTGCGGCGTTGCAGTCCTAACTGAGGGAATCGCCCTTGCAGGGATTCCCCCCTCCTCCTTGTGCCTTGCAGGTGCCACCCCGCTTATGGGATCGTTTATGGTGCACAGATGCCCACCCTGCGTCTTGCCATGTTGCTTGCCATGTTTATTTAAAGGAGCCCAAGCGGGTGCCCACCCCGCTTCTACTTTTGTTTTCCTGACCGAGGGAGCCTACCCCACAATTGCCTCCACGAAGATATTGCCGCCATCCGCGGCCTGCCTGACTGTGGGCGAGGCACCGGACGGAAGTCCCGAGTGCGGCAGGAAGTTGAGTTTCGAGAGAGGAGGCCGGGAGCCCACCCCGCCTCCTCAAGTGCCGAGTCCCGGGGCTCCCAAGAGGGGGCCCGGGTGAAGAACGAAGGCGGCTGCGGCCGCCAACAGCAGCATGGGGCTCCCAGGAGCGAAGGGAAGCCCCATGCCGCAATCGTCTCTGCTGGTGTGCGGGGCTCTCCTAGTGAGGAGTGAGCCCCGCAGATTCCCGGCACCAGCAAGGGAGCCCCACCGTAAAAAGGAGACCGATCCCCAGCGAACAGTCTAATGAGTGTCAAAGAGCTGGGGGGCGGGCTCTGGGCGTGTGTTGCGGTGCCTAATTGAGGCACAGTGTCCTGCCATGCTAGGAGCAGGCCGTCTTTGCAGCGGGCCGCTCCTAAAAGGCCTCACATTTACTTCAAGAGCCCCGAGTGGCTCCACCAGAGGGCATGTTCTATTTCTTTTAAGCGCCAGTGCGCTCCACAGTATTTTGGGGGCAAGTTCTTTCTCCCTACTGGCGCAAAGTGATTTAAGGAGCCAGTGTGCTCCATGGGGCAGATTCCTGCCAGAGCCTCAGTGCTCCAATGAAGCCCCAGTGGTTTTCGGAGCCAGATGGCTCCTAGGGTACATTATCTATTTACTGAGCCCGTGTTGCTACAACGGCACGCAGTACTTGTTCTAGAGCATAGAGGGCTCCAACGTGTGGCACATTTGTTCAAGGTCCAGTGCGAGCCCATGCCGCAGTTTTCCTTTTCCAGCTGCCCAGCAAGTAGTGGGAAGCTGCACAGTTTAGGTGCAAATTGAGAGTCCCTGAGAGGAACAGAAGTGGCACAGAGGCCCAAGGCCTTCCACAGCTGTGCAGCACTTAGTGCCAGCTGCAGCGTTTAGGCCCCATGTTATTGTTCTCAGCTGCCCAGCAAGTAGTGGGCAGCTGCAACGTTTAGGTTTTGCGCAGTGGCGCAACCGTGACCTTCGCTGCTTAGGCAGCAGCCCTGACATTTTGGACATAGGGCTTTTGAGCCCCTTTGTGGATGGCCAGTTGGCCAGGGGGGTTTGTTCCATTTATAGGGTGCCAGGCCCTAATGTGATTTATGTGCTAATGCTTTTTGGGTGTTAGGAAATGTACTGTGTTTAGTATGTTTTGCGCACCCTATATTGATACCTCTAAAATATGGTTTATGACTATGAAGTTGTTTTACCTATCTTGGTTTGTGTTAGGGAGATTATACTTCCCTGTGTGATTTGCGGCCCTTTTGTAATTTTTACTTAGGAGGTTAGGGTCTAATGTATTTAGACTTGTGGGATACTGTGCCTGTTATGATTTATATTACAGGTTGATGCTGAGTATAGTGTCTGTCAGTTTACTACTGGCTGTGTTCTAAGTTCATATATATTCTTTTACTATTTCTTTACCAAGTGCTAATTTTGACAGTGGCCCACATGGCCCTGTCATGTGTAAATAATCCCTTGTAAATATTGCCCGTGCCAGTTGGCACAGTGTTCATAATGTGATTATTATTCTAATGTGTTTTAATAATACAAAGGTTATTTTTGATATAACCTTGTGTGGACTTCCTTTTGCGGGGGCCTGGGATGTTGTTGCTGGTGTGCGTGCGCAAATGCTTTACACATTGCTTTCAGGATAAGCCTGAATGCTCATGCCAAGCTACCAAGGGGGTGAGCAGGGGTTATCTTTGGTGTGTAACTCCCTTGCCCTGACTAATTTGGTGGTTTCTGCCTGGCTTTGGCGCAAGCCTTAGCCAACCAGAAATCCCATTTCTAACACCTTCCATGTCAAGTTTTTCTTGTGTCCGTAGTAGCACTTTGTTCTGAAATTTGTGAAAAGTGGCAAATAGATCTAGCATTAGGAGTGGAGCCACTGGATTGCTGCTCAGAGCAAATTTCAGGTTAGACCAGATGGCTCTAAGATATGTCTTTTGAATAGCAAATCGTTGGCTTCCATGACATTGCTTCTCATATCTCAGAAAGGTGATGAGCATAGTAGTTGGAGATCTGAGTTTCGTAGTCCAGAAAGTACATAATGCGTATTTTGGATCCCTAGTTAGCTTTTCTATTCATGTACTTAAGAAAAAACGTGTTTTTAACATTTGAAATGTTCCCAATGACCTACCCCTTGACCAAAGGAAGAGCACTTTGACTGAAGCAGTGTCAAATTCAGCTTGAAATGAAAGTAGGAACTTTTACTCTACAGGGAGTGGCTGTCATTTAAAAGGCACACATTTAAAGCAAAAAATATCTATAATTCAATTATGGTTTTCCTATCAGTTTCTGCAGTAAAAGTCACTCACACAGTGGTGTAGCCTGACTAGTTGCAAAATACCTGTGGAAGCACTGTATGAAAACAAATTTGCATGTGTGCAACCATTACAGGCCTACAGTGGGGACTAGCTGACGTGTAGTACAAGTGGCAATTCTTATGCCAGGCACAGGTTCTAGCCTATTTCCACAAACCCTTTCACATAGTCCTAGTGGAATGTGTTGACGTCATCATGCATAGCGCCAAGAAGAAGAAGGGAGCCTGTGCACATACAATGGGGCTGCACCATGTCGCAGCAACCTGTAAGTGGACTGGGGATATCAGTATCTTAGGGAGATCATGTCTATATTACTGACAGCTTATTTGGCTGTCAGGGTACCTGTTATCCACCACAGAGTTGTATAAATTGTAGTTGTCAGGATTGTATTAGGAGTCTCACCCTAACCACTTTCGACACCTTTGTCCTCTTGAAATCTGTTCAGCATGTAATAAGGATCAAATGCTAAGGGGCAGCTTTACAAGCCCCATGCTCCTCTTTTAGGCCACTGTTGCGTCACTTTCGTGATGCAGCCGTGGCGCAAAAGATACGCCATGGTGCGGGGTATTTACAACGTGACGCATCTGGGAGATGCGTCACGTTGTAAAGCCGTACGCCAGAAGGAGGCGTTCCGGTGCTGGGGGGGGGGGGGGCGTTCCGGCGCCAGAATGCCCCCTAAAAGTGGCTGAGTGAAATCTACAAGATTTCACTCAGTCACTTTGGGGCCCATGCTGCGTCAAAACCCTGCGCCTGCTTGAAGCATGCGTAAGGATTGATGTAGCATTGTGGAGATAGGGTCCCCCAGAGCATTGTTGGAGCTATGTCGTGCTTGTGACGCAACTCCAGCAATGCGCCACCTTTACGGCACAGATGCGTCATGCATCTGTGCCATTTTTGCCCCATGGTGCGCCGCATTATAAATGTGGCGCATCAATGGTGGCGGAGGCATGGCGCACAATAAGTGGCGCATCCCTGCTGATATGCAGGGATGTGCCACTTATTGTAAATCTGCCCCTAAATGTTTAATTGCAGAAGTGAACATCTCCAGTATCTGCTTTTAGATCTCAAAATTGACTTCACTTCTCTTGCTACGGGTATCACCTTTTTTCGCATCGATATGGTAAATGAACTGGTTTGGTTTGACGTCCTCTGCCTTAGGAACTCACTAGTGTTAGTATCATTGATTCATAATTTTCAAGGTCAGATATGAATAATACAATTTTCGTCCAACTGCTGGTCAGTTTTCATTCTAACAAAAGTATCTATTACCACAGATACATGCTAGTAAATATCTACCACAGTTATATATTAGTCACACCCTCTGACAACTAAGGTATAATGAAAGAAGTATGTAAGACAAAGGATATAATCTCTACACCACAGCCCAGTGCCTTTTCATCAGGTGATGAGACCTTTCACCTTGCTGTGCTGCTGCACTGTATATGGAAAAAGAACAATTGATGGACAGAATGCAGAACAATGTCATACATTCACCCCAGTACAGAGATCTGGGCCTAAATCCATCGTTTGTTTGCTCACCATGCCATTCCAGTTTGAACCTAGCCATATGCAAATCAGTCTAGACCCTGGGTCAATGGGAACAGTCCAGTCCGAACTACCAGGCTAGGTCCTCCCTGGACTGGAAACAAGCATCCTAGGACTAGTTTTGGGCTTTGGGGTGGCATGGTGAGCAAAGGAATGATGGATTTAACCCAGATCTCTTGACTGAGGGTGAATGTTTTGATTTGTTCTGCATTCCGTCCATCAATTGTGTGTCTTTTGCACTATATATGGAATTGCCATCAGAAACCCATGTATCTCAAAGAAAGGTCCCCAAAATCCAACTGGACTTGTTGACTGGGTGCTGCATGCTGCTTCTCATGTGCCGAGTCCTCTCTTTTCGGGGGAAGTTTGTCTAGATGGTTGTGGGTTGAACACTTGTTGGTGCAAGATCCACACATACACAAAGATAACAATTTGGCAGGTAAGGTTGTTTGTGCTACGAATATTCCTTCTTGTCCATGCTCTCCTTTAGAAAACCATCGCTCTAATGCTGATGCAAAGCTTGAGGTAGCGAAAGGGTTGTTGTTGCTTGCGTTCCTGTGTCCTTTCCATGGGCTATTCAGTGCAAACTGTGCGCCCACATTTTTTCTCCAACCTCGAACTCCATTGGCCTAATATGTATTCCTTGAATACATAGCGTATGCTTTGCCCTGGTAGTGCCCTCTATGACACCCCTCATCTTAACTTTAGCTACAATTGCCGTATTTCAAGGACTTCAATGACTTGTGTTGTGTCCTGGTTAAGAAGAGATGTTAGAAGATAAGGGGTACTTTTGGATCCTGTCACACATTGCCTCTAGAGTCAATAGTCCAGCAGGGAGAAAGGTACATAGTGAGTATTTCTACACAAGTCGTGAAGTTGTAAACTGTAATATGTATTTTGTATGTTCAAATTCTTTCTTCTGTAAGAAAAGTAGGTCTATGTGTTCTGGTCTCTTTCCTACAAATCCTCTCACAACCTCCTGGTGCAGTGTGGTTAAACCAAGGGCCTATTTATCAAGATAGCACAGCAAGACACTGTGCGGTGCTGTGCGAAAGGGAGAGGGCAGGAATGTGCCGTATTGAACATTATATGGCGCATTCCTGTCTTCTGCTTGCTCTGGACCATAATGTGCTGTCTTGTGCCAACACAGGCACCTTTGCTCCTTGGTGCAAGGGTGCCTGCATTGTAGGCAGGATTGTTGTTGTGTAGGAAAGGGCACCTTCCTGTGCACAAACAATTCTCAGAGGCATTTTCTTCTTTCTAAATGTGCTGCAAACTTAGAATGAGGAAACTAAGAGGAGAAATAAAGATGTTTATACATGTTGTGCCTCTGGTGGGAAGGCACACAATTCTGATGCATTCCCAGGTCTGTAAATCTGGGAATACATCAGATTAGATGGGTGGATGCATGGGATCACTCATACTTCACCCACGTAATGCCCCCACCATGCACTGTTACACAAGGCAGTGACTTGTGCTAGCTTGCTTTACAACAGATTTACCAAGCCATGCTGGGCAACGCAGGTTTTGCATTGCCCTGTATTGCCCTGCGTGGCACAAGGGTGATTGAAAATTGTGGCCCCAAGTCACTAAGTTCTAAGCACTACAGAGGTTCCTGCATATGTTCTATGTGTGCTACACCTTGTCTCAGCAACCTGCCAGTAGAACGTGGTGATTAGTTTCTTGTTCAGCTTTAAGGGAACCCATTATCCATTGAGGAGTTACCTGTATTGTGTATTTCCCACAAACCCTTCAACATTGTTCTAGTACATATGTGCAACCATGACACATGGAGCCTAGCACCACTGAGGGTCCTTCAAGGATAGTTGTTTATTTTTGCTCATAATGCCATTCATAAAACACAATACAAATGTCATTATTTTACTTTTTGGCACATAAAAGTGTTGTGATTTTTTCTCAACCAATAATACCCATATTATTAACCTTAGAAGAATGAGATATTGAGCTAAACCCAGCAAATATTTAAACATATGCCTTTGCAGATTGCATGCACCAGTTTGCAGCAAAAGCATAACCCACTCAGCTCCAGGATGCCCAAGGGTCTCTGTAATAAATGCACTGTAAGCTCTGTTATCATGTATCAGACATGCTACTAGCAAATTACACTCGGAGCTTTGGAGACAGTGCATTAATCACTGGCTCTATCTTAACAGTTCTATAGTCTGTGGTTTGCTTTATACATGTATGTCTCTGCAAAAGACCCTCAATAGCCTTCATTGCCTGTGAAAGTACTTTGCATATGACCGCTAAAGCAAACCATAACAAATGTGCTACCCCATTTCTCCTAGTCAATTTCTTTTGACCAGTGTTTGGAAAACCAACTCATAATCACTTCTACCGGGATGGTCAGCTCACTAGGAGACTTCTGCCCCACATACTTATTCAAATGGATCTTCCTTCAATCTTTTGCTGAGATACTTACAGGAGCAATCATACCTTCCTCTCCTTCAGAAGGCCCCAATGACGGAAAGAACACATCTTACATCTTGCCTTGCATTTAAAATCCTCAAGGGTACCTCCCCACAAATCTTGGAGAAACTGCTGATTTCCTACATCCCTTCCCGCACTCTTAGATCGTTAGGCCAGAACTTAGCAGTGGTCCCGCGTTTTAAGCTGAGCAGAGTTGGTGGCCGCTCCTTCCGAGTCCTGGTGGCGAGCTGGTGGAATTCTCTTCCTCCGCAAATCCGGGCCATCGATGAGCTCCTTCAGTTTAGACGGGCCATCAAGACCTTTTTATTTGTCTAGCCCCTTTGATGTGTCTCTTTTCCTTTCTGCTTGCTCTTAATGTTGTGTTGTGTTTACCTTTTCAAAGCTCCAGGACGCCCCTTTTGAGGAAATATAAATTTTTGGTCAAGTTATGTTCCCTATCGTGTACCCCACCGTCTCCATGTACAAGTTAAAGTGCATGTAACTTCCCTCCTGTGCCAGCTATGAAGACGCAAATACATTTGCGTCCAACGTTAACATGTCCTCTTTCAGACCCACCCTGAATGGGTTGAATAGTCCGTTCCTAAGTATGCCATGCCAACGTCTTTTTGTAGTGTACTTTACATGTTTTTCAGCTCTGGCAAAGTAGGCCCTGAATTTCTGCCATCGAGCCTTTTTCTGCCTTCTGACTCTGAAAGCCTCAGCCCAGGCTGCCCCCGTACCTGTGAACTCTGTCTTACTTCCAGCGCGGCCCACCGCGCTCAGCTCAGCCTGCTGCCTGCCAAGACTGACTACAACCTTCGAGTTATCTGTTCCGCTCCTCGAAAATACATTCCTGCCTACTAGTTTCAGTAAACATCCCCCAGCTGCAGAGCCGAAGGGCCGGCCTGTCTCCGTGCAAGTAATTCATAGCCTCTGTTACCATGCTCCCATGGAAGGCCCATGCCCCCACGCTTCTCATGCAGACACTCAGGCGCTTATACACGCACTCACAGTCAGTATAGAATAGCTTCTGCCCCAGAGACCTTTCCGCCCAGATAGCTCAGTTCCTAAACATCAGATATCAGATATGATAGAAGCACAAGTTGATCTGACATGCCAGACTTCTGTCTCTTTCCGTCAGTGTAAATGTCAAGCCCCCTGCACCCTCCAGTTTCACGCCAATCACACGTCATGCAGCTGCGCGCGCATCCAAGCCTCCGATTTCTGCTGACATTGCAACATTTCTGTTTAGTGCCACCCACATGTGACACCTACCTGTGACGTTTCTAGAGCACACCTCCAGTTACGCCTAGTCCACGCCTTCTGATTACGTACTAGTAACACGTGGATGCTGTTATCTTGTCTTCTCTCAGCTGTTACGCCTACTATATTGCTTTCTATGATGTAAATTAAGTATATAAGCTATGTACTGTCAATAAAATATGGCTCTCTATCCCTTCCTGAACCCTGTGTGGTTGCAGGAACCCGATACCCAGTTCCGGAACGATTCCTTTTTAAGGAATAAAACCCCTAAGAAACTCTAACACCACGGACTCTGTTTTCTTTCTTTCCGATTGAGTTATTATTGATTAAGTACTTACCTGCATAGAAATTAAGATGGTAAATTAAATATTTACGACACTTTGCTGGGGCAGCTGTGCGGGGTACAAATAAAAATAACATAACATAACATAACATTACGCTCATCCTAGGAGAGGCAAAGACTCCTAAGGAAGATTTGATCAATCAGAATCAGTGACTGAACTATAGACACATCCAGAGTACCACCAGGACCGCCCAAGGGTACGCTTAATGAAAAAGCAGTTTTTATCAGCCTTCAAATAATTAATTAATTAATTAATTGTGGGTTTGTAATGCGCTAGAATCGACTCCCAAAGGAGTATCTCTGCGCAGTAGACGCTGGGGAACCCGTCCTGGCTTTCCCTGTGAGATGGTCCCTACTGGGTATCTCCAAGGTGAAACCAGGCATCCCTGGCATATGTGGGGGGCCGTTGTGGAGATGAGGCAAGCTAATGCCCAGAGTTGCCGAGTGTGATCCCTGGTTAGAGTAGGCACCGAGGTGAGAATTATCGAGTCCGCTGACCCTGGTCCACGACCCTGCCGCGTCGGGAATTGAACCTTGGTCCCGGGCCATCCTCTGCTCCCGGGTCTGCCGCCTCTAACCAGTGAGCCACACCACTCCACTCCACTCCATCAATAACTTTGACCATCAACTGCTCCTTCAAAGACAATGCAGCACACAAATTTAGAGAATGCAAATTAATTGGCTCAAATGCTACCCTGCAGACAGGAGTAAATGCTCGTACTCTCTTCTTTCTGGTCTGCGCCATTCAGAATTCGAGGAGGCGCCCCTCAGCTGTCTCTCTTCTTCCCTTCAGGATATGCTGGCCCCCATTACTGAAGCTTATCATTTCTTTCTTTCAAACTCTTACAAATGCGTTGACAATACTCGGATCATCCTAAAACTAGAAAAGCCTCCCCCCCTTAAACACAGCAGGACTCAGTCCAAACCTTAATAGCAAAGCCATTTGCACACTACAGGACTTACAAAACAGAGATCCTCGCCTGTGTATTACCGTACACATAAAACTCTATCACTTTCATGACCTAAGGAGACTGGACTGCCCAGCCACCTCGATGGAAGGAAAGGACCAGTGTGATCAAGGTCTCTCAACTCGCTTCAAGCATGGGTTAACAAGTGATCAAATCTGCGTTTTACACCATTTGAACACTGCAATATAGGGTTCCTCATCTGTGTTGCACCCACAGAGTCCAGGCCTCTGTAGCTATGCTGCGCACATGTCTTCACTATGCAAAGAGCTGTACAGTAGACGTTCATGATATTTAATAAGCAGAATACAACACATCCAGAGTGCATCTTCAAAATAATTTCTAAATTTGAGCTGCCAAGAACTGATTACTCATTCCCTCAAAGATCTTCTCTGGCTATTAGCCACATAAAGAATCTCTTTCAATTTGTTTTATTTGGTCGGTGAACCATGAGACATCAAACGTCTTCCTGCAAACAGGAATCAAACTTTACAACCAAAGTAAGTACTTCAGTTCCTGAATGTCCCTGCTCATATTAATTCCTACAATCAAAAAGCCCTTATCCACCAGAGCTCTTTCCCTGTACAGACATGTAATCTTCTGAACAACCTTCCAAAGAAAATAAGGATAATTACAAATCATCCGAATGCAGAAAAAAGGAATTGGTACTCTCCAAAACATGATGCAACTCGTCCCAGCCAACAAGATACACTGTATTAAATTTCAAATTGAGGTCTTCACTCTCAAATCTCTTTTGCATTACATCCAAAGCAGAAGGAACTACTACACTTCTGGCGTGACAAGATAGTAACCGACCCACAAACCTCATACACAGTACCAAAGCATACCACATGAAGGAAACACAGCAACATATGCAACCATGCATAAATAGCAGTGCTATTAACTAGACCATCCTCAAAATACCATAGCACCTTGAGGCCTCGTAAGGGGCAGGGAGAAGCACACGAATGCTATGAATCAATGCACTATTTAGGTACTGGCAGAAATTTGGTTGACTGTCAAGACTGCCTCCATTTTTGACTCTGCCCAACATGAATCCACTCTTATCGACTACCGGATTTCTCCCCCTGCGCGCCTTAATTGTGGGGTGACAGATTTTTTTTCCACTTTGGGTCACAGCGTGCCTGTGGCCCACGGAATATTCTGCAAACTGTCCTCACTCATCTCTGCCATGCATATCAACATTCACTGTTTGGATGAAAAATATTAAAAGAGCAGACTTAATACTCTGCAACTTACCGGCCGAAATCCTGTAAAACAAAGTAAAATAACCGCTTTTTCATCCCGAAATTCTACAACCCGGACTCTCACATAGAGCCTGTCGGGTTTTCCATAGTTGTTAAGGTAGCAACAATACGCTTGCTCTCTTAAAACTAAATTGAATAAAATTCATTTTTCCTCGGAAAGGAACGGCCAGGGTATTTTTTTGTCAGCTCATAAGAAAGCAAACGAACCATACAGCTTCTCTGGCTGCGTGAGAAAGAAAACAGCCAGTAATGAGATTTCTCTCCATAGAAGTCACGCCAACACATTCTGGTGGGAAGCTCGTGAAAGCAACATATATTTGAAAGCGCTCCAAACACCCGAGCCTTGTCAAGTGTCTAGGGATGCGCAGAGGTATTCAGTGCACCTACAGTTCCTACAATGTGGCGGGTAACAAGATAAGGCCTTCTGGAAATTACTGTGCCACGTGCAGGAATACATCTCTGGCACAAATTACGACTTCGGGGAAGGTATGTAATTAGTCCATCTCGGCTCTCTCTATCCTTTTCTTTGCTCCTCTGCAGGCAGACAAAGGGAGAAAGGAAGGCTGGAACATTTCTTTGCTGTGAGGGTTTTGTTGTCGTCTGTTTTTTTGCAGATGTTAGTAGCGCTAGGGTTTATAGCACTTTGCAAAGCTGTATGGCTTGGGTTTGCCAAGGTTAAAAAGCTCGTCTCTTGTATTCGTCCGCCGCTCAAGAATAACATAAGAATAGCTTTTGTTTGTACCATCTGTGTATGCGCTGTTCCAATAAATGTAAATATGTGATATGTTTGCGAAGGAGCAGGGCGCATTTATGAGACAAGATATATTTCATGGAAACTTTAGAAATAAACAGAATGCAGGCATCCAGCGTTTTTATGGGTCTTGAAAAGGAAACTGATGAGTCTATCAGAATGGATCTTTTGTGTGGGCAGCTAGAGGCTTTTTGCATTATAGATTTTGCCAGGAAGCCTGGAGGCATGAAGACAGTAACTGAGGTGTGGTACCAGGATATCTGTCAGAATACTGTCTGGCATAAAACCGGAGTCCCAAATATCCCCTATTGAAATATCGTCCTGTTGCAATTAATAATAGAAAATATACACCCACTGGAACAATATCATAGTAAAGGATATCAAGGACACTACATCTATGTCAGACAATATTTCTGTATATGATATTCAGCCATACCACGATAATTGATTACTTTCAAACAGGGGCGCCTCCTCCATGTAGGTGGAGGAGCATCGCCCCACTGCTTTCTCGCAGTTCGAGAAGCAGAAATATAAAATGGTATTTTAAATACCATTTTATGTTTCTGCTACTTGCACTGCGAGACAGCAGAAGGGTTTTTTTGGGGATGTGGGGGTAGGCGGGTTTGCTAGAGGGCAGGTGAGGAGTGGCTTGCCCAATGCTGCGGGCCCTGAATGTTTGGCCGGCCCCTGGACCCGGGAAAAGTAAGTTCTATATATATATTTTTTTATTATTTAAACCCCCCCTCCCCGCACGACCCCCCTTCCCTAGCAAGCACTTACCTGTCGCCCCACACTAGGCCCGCCCCCCCCCCCACCCGTTAGCCATGCTGGCCGTGACTGCGTTCAAGTAGTTCAAGTATTCATTGAAAAAAAAATTGGTTTCAGAGATGTTATAGTTAGAAATTAGCATTTAAAAACCTTAGAAATTCACAGAAAAAAACATAGGTTTCAGGGGTGTTATAGTTAGCTGGACATTTCACACGTACAAAACCATAGAAATAAATCTGTTATACTATAACTCGCGCACCCGCAATGCACTGCTGACATCTCAAATGACCTCACTGATGAAATCACTGATGACATCATCCAGTGAATGTGGTTTAGTTTGAAATTTAAATATGTTATATATATACCAATCTATATTGAAGATTGAGTGGATATATAACTGTCTGGATGGAGAATTTAGTAGCTGTCTGACTGTCTGTTTAAGTGAGTAATTAAAAGTGTCTCACTTTACATGGCTTAGTAACTAAACTATGTGAATGTGTGCATCACTGGCTCTGTTGTTGTATAACATGCTGCATCAGTTGGTCACTAACTACATGAGTGTGTATATTAGTTATTGATTAGTTGGGTGAGTATGTGTATGGGGCACTGAGTCTGTGTGTGGTTGGATGGGGTGTGTGTAACTCTATGCATAGATGTGTGAAGGTTTAAGAGTTCACGTGGAAGCAGTTGTTTGGGTGACTGAGTGTATTTATTTGTGTGTTGGTGAGAGAATATATGTTCTAGTTGTACATCTTCAACAAAGTAAGCAAATAAAAGGCATTGTATGTGAGAGTTGGTGTATATAAATAAGTATATGTAAGAGTCAGTGATTGTCAGAGTAACTATATGAATGAGTGTATAATTGTAATGGTGATTTTTAACATATTAACTATGAGTTACTATGTGTTTGAATAAATGAGATGTTATGTGTATAATTGTATAAGTGAGTAAATGTAAGTGTGATTATTTTTTTTCATGAATGAGTAGGATGGCTGCCTAACCGACTAAGACGACTGCTGATGTGTCAATATCTATATATGTGTATACGGACATTTGATAGTGTTCTATTAATTAGTGACTGTATGTATAAGTGATTCTGTTGTTGAATGGGTAGTTGTGTGTGTAGACTTAGGAATCAATGAGTGGGTATGTAGTAACTGGTATTGGTGTATCAATGATTTCAAATATGGTACCCTGTATTTTACAGTGAGTGATGAAAGGTTATACTAGTTTATGATGAGGTGAACCAGATTGTCACATGGTTGATGTCATCAGTGATGTCATTTGATATGTTATCAATGATGTCATCAGTGATGTCACTGACCATGTCATGAATGATATAATATGTGACATCATCAGCAGTGTATTGCAGGTGCGCGAGTTATAGTTAGCAGAACTAACTGTAATGGAGAAATTTCTATGGTTTTGTACAAGTGAAATGTCCAACCAACTACAACACCCCTGAGACCTATGGTTTTTTCTGTGAATTTCTAAGGTTTTTTAAATGCTAATTTCTAATTATAACGTCTCTGAAACCTACGTTTTTTTCAGGGAATTTCAAAGCTTTTTAAAATGCTAATTTCTAAATATAACGTCTCTAAAACCTATGGTTTTTTCAGTGAATTTCAAAGGTTTTTTAAATGCTAATTTTTAAGTGTAATAGCAGTTACACATATTTTTTTAACTGATTTTCTACAGTTTTTTTAACTGTTTATTTATAGATATTTTACTCATTAAATAACATTATATATTTTTCTGAAAATTGCAAAAAAATTAAAAAAACAATCAAACTGAAATATTTTAAAATTTTTTTGTTTTCCTTATTTATTTTAATATATTTATATTATTTTCTTTTTTTCCAAATATTTTTCGGAGTCGCGCACCCAAAGCATACACATCATGCTGGGTGCATCTCAGTGGGTGCGTGGATTCTAGCCGCCATTTTAGAAAAGATGTGAAGAATCCGCGTATGGTGTGCGACGGCTGCGTGTTTTTCAGTTACATCATATACATTTAATACTATGTGATGTGTGCGATTGGTATGTGACCAGTCCGCGACTCCTGCTCCCACGCATTTGCGACACATGCGCATTACGGTACGTGGTGCTTGTGCGGTGGCGGGTCCCGCGTGATGTCATATACGTGTTGGGGCATGCTGGGTGCACGACTCCCGCAAAAAAAAATTATGTTCTAAAACGATATGTATCTGTCTTTAATATACATATTAGTGCAAGAGATTATCTAAGCTATTCATAAAAATAATAAACTTATAATATTTTTAAATATATTTTCGTGAAGTCGCATCGGGTGCGTGTTTCGTGAGCACAGAGTGCGCGGATCCCATGTGACCTAAAAAAAAAGAGATTTCATTGGTTCATAACATTTCCCACTGTAGCTATTGAAGGACCCCACCCATTTTAATCATTCTTGTTGGAGCATCTTTAGAGCGACATCTCTTTTCCTACTAGAACCCTTTTTACTTGTATTTTTTGTGTTTTTCAAAAAATATCAAACAAAATGGCATCTGGACAGCAGCAGGAGGAACTATCTTCTGAAGAAGAATTCTTGCAGGAGGCACCACGCTCACAGAGGCCGGAATCTGTTGTATGGAAATTCTTCACATTTCTACCTGGAGAGAAGAAAGTAAATGCGAGAAAAGTGATATGCAAAATTTGTGACCGAGTCCTGTCAAGAGGCAGTGAAAAAAAATACTCTTGTGGCACGGCCTCTATGTACAAGCATCTCCGAACATCACATCCTCTCAATCTTGCTTGGGAGGAAATGAGGCGAGCTGCTTTGAACCCCTCACCTGCTGTGCCAAGTACTTCTGGAGCGTCCTTAGGAACACCTGCAATGGACATTAGGCCTGAATTCGCCTTTCTCGAGCAACAATGTGTGAAGGGTAAGAAACTTATATGCTTCGGTGAGCAGTCGGTGCATGCAGTTTGTGCTGTGGAACGCAACCATCGTTGTTAATTTGTTTTTGTTGTTTTTGGAATGATAAGTAATTCCAAAAGTTTCCTGTTTTATTTGTTATTTTTTTGTTCCCTTTTTGAAAAAACACCCTAAAAAAATACACAATTGTTAAAAAAAAATACAGAAGAAAAAAAAGTTATTATCAGAACTACCTTATCTGGTTAAAGAAAGAACTATAATTGCAAGGTAATATGTGAAAGTTTTGCTGAATATATGTATACAGCATGATTGACTGAGAGAATGCATTAGGAGTGTATGGTGAATTTATAGGTGATGACTTATGAGGAAGTACTGCAAGCTCTTTAGCTGCACTGCACTGTGGCACTTCCGAAGCACAGGATGTGACATATTTACATCAATTTGTTGCAACTCTGTCCTTCCCTCTGCACTGCTGCACAAACTGCAGCCATGCGGTGACACGGGCACCCTTGCACCATGTTGTAAGGATGTTTGTGTCGTGCGGAGATTGTTTTTGTGCAGGAAGGGACACCTTCCTGCACAAAAACAATCAGTAAAGGCATTTTCCTCTTTCAATGTATGCTGTGGAATGCAGCATGCATTGAAATAGGAAACAATGAGGAGAAATGAAAACAATTCTCCTATTTGTGCCTTGCTACACCAACTCTAGGATGGCGCAGCATTCACACACATCTCCAGATTTACGATTTCTCATAAATCTGGAGATGTGTCTTGTTCTATGGGTGTTGGGCGGGGACACTCACAGCAACACCTATGGAACGCCCCTTCAACGCAAAGTTCTGTGTATGAAGGGGTCCTATTTACAAGGAGAGGAAAAACAATGCAAGGTGGCTTTTCCTCTCATTGTCAATATGAATGAGTGCCTGGCACCATCACTACTTTACAGAAAGTGACGTACTGGTGGCGCAGGGTGCTTGTAAATCTGCCCCATAAGTGCTTAGGTATTGGCAGACTGATACAATAAGAACATAGTGCTGGATGGGTGATTGAGAATTGCATGAGACTGACAGGAGGAATCCTACGCTGCATGGGTACTAGTTCAGTAGTTAATAGAATGGGCCAATAGTATGTATCTGCTTAGCGATTAGTAGGGATTATGCACTGAATATTTTATGTGTAAATGTGTTGGTGCCTAGGTCATTTTAATAGAATACCACTAGTAACTGGAATGATGACAGTGCTGCAAACAGAGTGAACACTTAATTTATAAGTGCTTACGTATTGGTGGAGTGATCGGATAAGTAGATAGTGGTAGATAAGTGATTAAAGAAGTGCATGGGACAGACTGGACGATTCCTACACTGTATGAGTACTAACTGGGTATTTAGAAGAGTGTATCAATAGTGTGTAGCTAGTTAGAGGTCTGCTTGGATGATGCACAAAATATTATAGCTGTACTTGTGTTAGTAGCTAGGCCATTCCATAAGTTCATGACTAGTAACTAGAATAATTACAGTATTACAAACAGAGTGTATAGGGAATGTATAAGTGCTTAGGTATTGGTGGAGTAATAGGATAAGTAGATAGTGCTGGATGGGTGATTGGAGAAATGCTCGGGACAGACAGGAGGATTCCTACACTGCAAAGGTACTAACTGAGTATTTAGAAGAGTGTATTAATGGTATGTAGCTTGTTAGAGATCTGCATGCATAGTGTACAAAATGTTGTACCTTTACTTGGGTTAGTGGCTAGACCATTCCTTAAGTATATGACTAATAACTGGAGTCATTTTGGTGCTGCAAAAAGAGTGCATGCTAAATTTATAAGTGTTTAGGTGTTGGCAAAGTGATAGGATACGTACATAGTGCTGGATGGGTGAATGGACAAGTGCATGGGACAGACAGAAGGATTCCTAGACTGTATAGGTACTAACTGAGTATTTAAAAGACTATATCAATTCTATATAGCTGATTAGAGGTCTGCATGCATAGTGCACAGAATATTGTAGCTGTACTAGTATTGGTGTGTCTATGGTTTCGAGAATGGTAGTCTGTATTTTAGGGTGTGAGAAGGTGCATCAGTTGATCACATGGATGATGTCATCAGTGATGTCATTTGAGATGTCATCAGTGATGTCATCAGTGATGTCACTGACCATGTCATGAGTGAAGTAATATGTGACGTCATCAGCAGCGCATTGAGGGAGCGCGAGTTATAGTTAGCACAACTAACTATAATTGCCAAATTTCTTTTATTTTGTACGAGTGAAATATCCAACTAAAAATGACGTTCATGAAACTTGTGTTTTTTCAGTGAATTTTATATATATGTATTTAATCTCCTCTCGCTCTTACAAGGAAGGAATCGGCTCTCAGGTTGTAGTTTAGAAGTATTTAATCTGCAAAGGACATGATCCACGCTTTTCGGCTTGTCCGAACCTTGATAACGATACAAGACGTCATTGTAGCATCCTTATTTAAATGTACAAATGCCTCCAGTTGCCAAAAGTTACAAAGTACTACATATTACTTTAATACAAAAAGCAGGCAGCCATATTAGCCTGGTCATGATGTGAAAATCCAGGAATCAATACAATAAAGAAAAGAAAACAAGTGTTAATATGCACACAATGTCATTTTGGCATATGTTGCCCCGTGACCGCCGTACCTGTATGCTCGTCAACGTGACTTATTCAAAATAAACATACTTAGGATTGCAAACATCAACATAAACAATGAACTGAACATTACTTTAAAGTGAAAGGTCATCGGTCATATTAATCTGGGCACTTTGCGTATTATATTGGTTCTTACACAAAAGAAAAGAAAAAAAGGGGTGTTAATATACACACACTATCCCCAAATAAAGTTCTAGCGATTATAGTTCCATTCCATTTACAGCTCATTTGAGATGTCATGAGGGATGTCATGAGTGATGTAACTGACCATGTCATGAATGATGTAATGTCTGAGGTCATTAGCAGTACATCGTGGGGTGTAAGTTACAGTTAGCTCAGGTAAATATAACTGCTGAATTTCACTGGTTGTGTATGAGTGAAATCTCAGTCTGACTATACCGTCCCTGTAACATTTGTTTTTTCTGCAAATTTCTAGTTTTTTTTTAACGTTAAGTAAGATGCATATCACAATGGATGGCGGGGGTTGGAAGCAGGGCCGGGCATTGTGGTGCCCTCACCCAAGCTTGCTGCTCCTGCCTTCCCTCCTCCTAGCCATCCATTGTCCAAGTCCATGTCTCTGCTCCCTTATTACAGCCCTGTGTGGCCGTTGTTCTGTCACTGGCCTTCCCACCTTCTCTGAACAGTTAGCTTGATGCCCTATCCACCTCCTCCCTATCCTCTGTTGTCTGAATCCATGAACTAGCCTCCTCCCTCCTGCCATGCATGGTCTGCTGTGCTGCCACTGCCCTCCATTTAGCATGATGTACCAGTCCACTCCTCCTGCCCTCCATTGCTCAATTCTATACCCCATCATTGACCTCCTGTTTAGCCTCTGTGCTTAGCTTGCTGCCCCTATTCTCTTTCCCCCTGCCCTCCGATGTCTGTGTGCATGCCCCTGCTCCATCGTTTTTGCCCACTATGTTCCATGGACCTGCACTCCTATCTACTCTGAGTGTTCTGTTGAGCTGCCACTCCCCTCCCACCTGTCTAACATTGTCAGATATCTGTAACCTGACCCTGCCACCTCCATCCTGGATGTCCACATTCCATGCCCCATCCCCTTCCTCCTGTCCTCCGTAGTCCATTTTACTGCCCCACCCTTCTGCCCTCCCTGGTCTATTGTGCTGCAACTGCTCCTCCTGCCTGCTCTGCGTGGTCTGTTGTGAGGCCCCTTCCCCTGAACTCTCTTGTCTGTGCCCAGGTCCTGACCCTCCCTTCTATCCTCAATGGTCCTTTATGCAAACCTCTGCACCCTCCTTCTTGCCCATCATAGCCATTGTGCTGCCACTAACCCTCCCTCTCGGCATGCATGGTCTTATGTGCTGTCATGGCCCCTCCCACCTTCCCTGTGTGGTCAGTTAGCGTCCCATGACCCCCTCTCACCTTCCCTCCACGGTCTGCGTGTTTGCCATTATAGTCTCACTGTTGCTCTCCATGGTGTATCTTGCTTCTAGTGCACATCCTGCCTGACCTCCATTGTCATCTTGCTGCTCCTGCCCTACCCCCTTGCCCCCAGCCCTCTGTTTCCATGTACAGACCCCCTATTCCCTCCCTTCTGGCTTGTCTGTTCCATTGTAAGGCCCCTGTTCTGTCCCTCCTGCCCTTTATGGTCCGTTATGCTGCAGCTTTCTCTCCTGTCTGTCCATTATGGTCAGCTAGCTACCATTGCCTCTTTCCCCTCTGTACTTTGTTGTCCATGTGCACGGTCCTGTCCTCCGTATTGCATTCTATGGTTTGTTGAGCTGCTCTCCCGTCCTGCATGCCCTGTGTGGTGTATTGTGCTGCTGCAAATCCTGATGCCTACCCTGTAAGGTCAGTTTGGTGCACCTTGCCATGTCCCTCCTGTCCTCTGTTATCCGAGTCCATGTCCCTGCCCCAATTCCTCCTACCTTCCATGATCCAATGTACCATAATTGCTAACATTTAAAACTTGGTAAGAGGGAGATTTTGAAACAAAACTGGGGTATTGATTTCCCCCTTTGACTTACATTGAAAAAGAGGAGAATGTAGACAGGAGACAGATCAAATAAAGCCCATTTGGGCTTAAAAACATTGGACGTTACCTGGCTGAATCGGGTCTGTTGGCATGTATGGTTGTACTAGTACTGACTCATCCTTCTGCCCACAATGGTCTATAATATTGCCACAGCCTCTCTTGCCAGTCCTGGTTGTTGGTTTGTTGTCCCTGCCCCCCTTGCCACTGCCCTCCATAGTCTGTTGTGCTGCCACTGCCCTTCCAGCTTGCCCAGTGTGGTCAAATTGTTGTCTCTGCACCCTCCTACCTGCCTTCAATTTTCAGAGTCCGTGCACCTGGCCTCTGCCTCTCAACAGTATCCTAATGAACAAGTAGATTGCTAACATTCTATATTGATTACAAAAGTGTGGAACGCCTGAGGTCATCTTGATGTAATCAAAACTGTAATACCTAGAGCATTTCCTTTAGAAATAACATATATGAGAGGATCTTATTTGCATCAAAATTAGGGTTAGTGCTCAAAAAAACTAAAATGAGGACATATTTTCTGAGTTTTCAAATAGTGACAAAGCACTTTTAAATTATTTGTTATCTTTATGTTTTTTTATCCAGTTGACCACTTGATTAAATATTGCACTTAGGGGAGAGGATGTGGTGTTACCTCCAGAGCTGCAGACTTTGCAACTGGGGAACCAAGGTGGAGTTCCTGCTTCAGCTCGACATTCTGTGATTCTGGTCAAATCACTTAAACTCCCCATGTCTACAACCAAAATGAATTTGTTCTTGTGTGATGTAACCAATTATCATGTAAAGCACTCCAATACCTGACTAGTCTGCACTATATAAAACTGCAAAAAAACTAAAAAAAGTGTTTTGCACACTTCTGTCACTGGGCTACATTTGGGCTACTTGCAGGCTACATCTGGGAGATATGTGTGCTGCATTTGGGGTATTTTGTCTCTGGTAGCCGTCTTGTGAGACTTATTTGTTATGAAGTTTCCTTTGATTCCATCAAGAAGGTGTTCAGATATGTCCCACATCTGCCATCAATTCTGAATGTTAGCACTCTAGTTGCTCATCAGTTCACTGTAGTAAAGCTACTGCTCACCATGGAAGTCTGCTGCTGGTATTAAAAGTGCATGTTGCAGCCTGCATGTCAGAAATAGAAGAGGATTTGAGAAGTCACTCAAAATGTGCCCTAATTCTTTTTCTTTCTTCAGCACTAATCATAATTTCTATGGCAAAATGAACCCCTTCATTATGTTCCTTTTTAAATTAAATATTTTATGTGTTACCAGTTTATTCCAATCAGGAAGGCTTCAGGTGGGCCATACTTTTGTCATAATCAAGACAGTAAGCGCTCTAGTTGTTTTTAAGAACGGTCTGGGACATTCTGTTATTGAGCTATATGTGGGCTACATCTGGATGATATTTTTGCTACATTTGGGCTCTTTTGTCTCTGGTGGCTATCTTGGGAGAACAATTTATTATGAAGTTTCCTAATGTCCTCATTTACTGCAGTCTCCTCAGTAGGATTTACACCATTTAACAAACAGAGTTCTTTCTGAAACAAGGGCTACTTTTTGCCAAATTTGGTGTAATTCCGTTGCGGGCTGTAGCCACGGGTAAAGTTTCCTATGGAAAATTGCATGGGGGAAACACATTTTGGGCCCCCCTTTTTTCTCGGCCCGCTTGCCGAATTACCCCAAAACTTTCAGGATAGGAGTCGACCAGAGCAGGCCATAAGTTTTAAAAATTTCACGAAGGTTTGTCAATCTGCGCCAAAGTTATTGAGAATAGAATGTTGAGATTTTCGCATAGTAAGTAGGTCCTAACTATAACTACCTACTGGCGACACCCAGTAGGTAATATATATATAAATATATATATATTACCTACTGGCAGTCGCCAGTAGATAGTTATAGTTAGGACCTAGTTCCCATAGGAAATCTGCAACATTCTATCGGGAATGACTTTGGCGCCGGTGGACGAATCTTTGCGAATTTCTCAAAGAAGATGTCCCGTTCCGCTCCGCTTCTTCCCCGAAAGTCTCGGGTAGATTCGTGAAGCGGGGGCCAAGAAAAAAGGGGGGTCCCAAAACGTGTTTTCCCTATGAAATTTTCCTAAGGGACATTTAGGCCGGGCTACAGCCCGAACGGCTGAACGGAATTACACTAAATTTGGCAGAGAGGTAGAGTTCGGTTCGCTGATTGTGCTTTTTGTTAAATGGTGTAAATCCGTTTAGTGGTTCCAGAGAAAATAAAAAGTGAAATCATAGTGATATCTAGGGACGAAGTTCAGTACTCTGTACTGTACTCTGTACCTTCCCGAGCACGAGCTGCATGGTCATTGGCTGTCAACTGTCTGTCAACACTCCAAACCAGGAAATGTTGGCAGCCATCTTGTGCCTCGGTAGAACCGAGGCACAAGAAAGCAGTGAAAAAAACGTGCTAAACACATAAAGGGGGCAGAGTAGAAACACCCTGATCGCCTAGGTCTGCTCAGGGGGTCCCACAAGGACCCCCAAGGCCCCCAAAATTAATATTAATTTTTTTAAATCGCAGGGTACTAAGTACCGTACTCTGTACTGTACTCTTTACTGCACTCTGTACCTTCCCGAGCACATACTGGATGTTCCTGGTGGGCTAATTGGCCCCCAGGGACCTCCTGTATGCAAAGGGAATTGGTTCCCCCTCTGCAAATGCACCAGGGGGCTGCGTTGCAGATAGGTGTAAAAAGAGGTGTGGCCTCATTACACCTCTCTGCAGTGCAGCCCCCTGGTGCATACTGGAGGTACCTGGTGGGCTAATAGAGACATACCCTATGCACACACTTAAAAAGTACAAATAATTGGCACAATATGTTCAAATACAAAGTTCAGTACAGTGCAGAGAAACCACAATAATATGCTAGTAGGTATAAATGAATAGACGAGTATTTGTGTAGAATTCTTGATCTCCTTGTTTTAATCAATCATAGATTGTGAACAACCAGCCGACACGTGTTTCATCGCATCTCGCGAATCTTCAGGGCTCAAATGGTTGTGTTTGCACCAAGCGGTCGCTCTTCCGGTGATAATTCCGACCCGGAAGGGCCCAAAAACCGTCGTATCTCAATTTTCAAATGAATTAATTGGCTTTCAAGCGTAATGCGCTTCTATACGGGTTGCCCGGGAGAAGGTGTGGCAGTCAATCACTTAGTTTCTAGATTCTTGCGTGTTACACGAGTATTGAGAGTTGCTCAATGGCCGCGTCCGGACTCGGTGTCTGGTGGACGTCTTATCCTTCTTGTAATCTCCCGGGTCTCTGTGTTCGGAGTGCCGACAAGGACCCCCAAGGCCCCCAAAATTAATATTAATTTTTTTAAATCGCAGGGTACTAAGTACCGTACTCTGTACTGTACTCTTTACTGCACTCTGTACCTTCCCGAGCACATACTGGAGGTTCCTGGTGGGCTAATTGGCCCCCAGGGACCTCCTGTATGCAAAGGGAATGGTTCCCCCTCTGCAAATGCACCAGGGGGCTGCGTTGCAGATAGGTGTAAAAAGAGGTGTGGCCTCATTACACCTCTCTGCAGTGCAGCCCCCTGGTGCATACTGGAGGTACCTGGTGGGCTAGTTGGCCCCCAGGGACCCCCAGTATGCAAGGGGAATAAGTTCCACCTCTGCAACGCGCCAGAGGGCTGCGTTGCAGAGAGGTGTAAAAAGGGGCGTGGCCTCATTACACCTCTCTGCAATACAGCCCGCTGGTGCATACTGGAGGTTCCTGGTGGGCTAGTTGTCCCCCATGGACCCCCAGTATTCAAGGGGAATTAGTTCCCCTACTGCAAATACACCAGGGGACTGCATTGCAGAGAGGTGTAATGAGGCCACTCCCTTTTTTACACCTCTCTGTAACGCAGCCCCCTGGCGTATGGAGGAGGTTCATGGTGAGCTAGTTGGGCCCCAGGGACCTCCAGTATGCAAGGGGAATTTGTTTCCGCTCTGCAAACGCGCCAGAGAGCTGCGTTGCAGAGAGGTGTAATGAGGTCACGGCCCTTGTTACACCTTCTGCAACACCGCCCCCTGGTGCATACTGGAGGTTCCTGGTGGGCTAGTTGGCACCCAAGCACCCCCAGTATGTAAGGGGACTTATTCCCCAACTTAGAACACGCTACGGAGCGCGTTTGCACAGTGGTGAAGGTAGGGGGCGGGACTTGAGGTGATGTGAGTGCAAACATGCCCTGTGGCGCGTTTTTAGATGGGGAATTAATTCCTCTTCAATCCAGAGGTCCCCTAGGGGGAAACTAGTCCAACTTGTATCTCCAGTAAGCGCCACGGAGCTGTGTTGCAAAATGTTGTAAAAAGGGGCGTGCCCTCTGAACACCTCTCTGCATCACAGCTGCCTGGTGCATACTAGAGGTACCTGGTGGGCTAGTTGGCTCACAGGGGACGTCAGGATTGAAGAGGAATTAATTCCCCAATCTAATATGCGCCACAGGGCATGTTTGCACACATGTTACTTCAGGCCCCGCCCCCTTCCTTCACTATTGAGCAAAATATTCCTGTAAAATCAGCCGAACTACGAATTCCGATTTACTCACCTCTTGTCAGTGCTGCATCTTTGAGCGCTCTACTGATCCTGAAAAGTAATTCTAACCATACTTACAGTAACTTGAATTTCCTTCCATAGGCTAACATTGACTGGTTTCACTTGGAAATTTTTCTACGTGTGGAGTTTTGGAACTTAAAAAAATTCCTCTAAAGTCAACCGAACTACAAATTCCGATTTACTCACCTGTTATCAGGAGAGACCTCAGTGCTGCATCTTTCAGCCCACTACTGATCCTGAAAAGTAATTCTAATCGTAGTTACAGTATCTTGAATTTCCTTCCATAGGCTAACATTGACTGGTTTCACTTGGAAATGTTTAGTAAGTGTGGAGTTATGGAACTTAAAAAAATTCCTCAAAAATCAGTTGAACTACGAATTCCAATTTACTCACCTGTTATCAGGAGATACCTCAGTGCTGCATCTTTTAGCTCACTACTATTCCTGAAAAGTAAATTTAACTGTACTTACCAGTAACTTGAATTTCCTTCCATAGGATATCATTGCATGCTATATAAAATATATATACATTAAAAAAATATTAAATAAAAAAAATATTACAATTTCAATATTTTTTCAAACATTTGTTTTCAATTTATATTAAAAATATGTAATGTAATTTAAAAAATAAAATATCTAAAAATAAAAACTTTTAAACAATGAGGTGAATTAGTATAAAAAAGGTAACAATTAACACATTTAAAAATTATCATTTACAAAACCTTTGAAATTCACTGAAAAAACCATAGGTTTCAGCCACGTTATAGTTAGGAATGAGCATTTAAAAAACCTTTGAAATTCACTGAAAAAACCATAGGTTTCAGACACATTATAGTTAGGAATTAGCATTTAAAAAACCTTGCAAATTCACTGAAAAAACCACAGGTTTCACACATGTTATAGTTAGCTGGACATTTCACTCATACAAAACCATTGAAATCCCCGTTATAGTTAGTTCAACTAACTATAACTTATGTGCCCGCAATGCACTGCTGATGACGTCACATATTACATCACTCATGACATGGTCAGTGGTAAGTAAGTAAGTAATTTTTTTATTGTTTTAGGTTAATTAAAACCATTACAAGAATACATTGATAGCTCATATCTTCGGATAAAAGATTATAAGAAAAATATGTTATTTTTAAAACAAGAGAACTTTGATAAAAACTGTTTGGTAAGGTGTGTGATCGTAGTGTAGTGTCTTGGCCAATTTTCCACTAGACCGATCTGGTGCCATCTTCCAGATTTTTTAGTTTCAGTTCCAGACATTTCAGGAATTTAACCAACTTCCCATTTAGTGGGGGAAGACCTGGGTCGAAACAAGCAAGAACTGCTTGTCTTCGTGTGCGGATTTTTTGTTTGTTGAAGGCAGTTTTTAACAGGGCTACTCTTTCCTCTTTCAGCCTTGGGCAGGTGCACAATAGGTGCTTGAAGTCTTCATTCTCTGCCCCGCACAGCCTGCAATTTGTCCCACAGTCCCTTCTCAGCCATGGTTGCAAATGTGGAATAGAGGGTAGAATTCCTAGCCTATGTTTTAAAAAGGCTTATTTTGTTTTCCTGCCATACCCCAGACCAAAGTATCCTTGTAACCCAGGCGATTTGTATATGGACAAGGTCATCCATGCGTTTCGCCTTTGTGAAAAGGTCGCTTTGTCTTTCAAGTGCGATTGTCTTTTTATGCACTTGTTTACAACTCGCTTGAATTGCACATGCGGTAATGGAGTTTCCCATAGTTCTTTTAGACCTGTGACAGTCAGGGATTCCTCTAGGAAAGTTTTCGCCGGCAGTTGAAGAGAGCTGCTTAGGTCTAGCCATAGCAGACGGTTCAGTGAATTTTCTTGGCGAGTTCTTTATTTTCTGCCAGCACTTTATGTATGTACCTCTTCTTGCGAGCTTTTGGCAGGTCAGTCCAAACTCTAACCGAATCTGGGCTTGTGAGGTGTAGGTTGGCAGGTTAAAGAGAAGTCGGTAGGCCTTTGCAATGGTTGTATCCAGCAGTTTCACGTCTATGCCTTTTAGAGCCTCGCTGCTGTATGTAATAGAGGACTCTAGCTTAGTTTGTGCCACATGGAGCAGTGGGAGAAGAGTGGGACCATTCAATTTAGACTTAAGCTGTTTAAGCGTGGTAGCTATCAGCATCCCTTACCTCTCGATTGCCTCTAGTTGGTTCGAGAAGCGACCTCCTTTATCGAACAATATTCCGAGGTATTTATATTCTGAGCAATTTGCGACAACCTTTGTTCCCAGGAACCAAGTGTGCAGCTTTTTGTTCCCATTTATAGACAGAACTTTGGTCTTGTCGATGTTTATTTCTAACAGGTTCGCTTCCGCATATCCATGCAGTGCATTGATGAGATTTTGGAGACCTACTTTCGTGTGGCTGACCAGGACCACGTCGTCTGTGTAGGATATGCTAGGCAGCGCTTTGCCCCCTAGGTGTGGAGCGTGCGCGTTACAGGTTTCTAGGGTAGGTGGTAAATCGGCTGTAAATAGGTTGAAAAAGGTCGGTTCTAAGATGCACCCTTGCTTTAGGCCGTTGGTGGTCGGGATGCGCCTGGAAAGGTGTGTGCCGTTGCCGAGCTTTACCTGGACCCACGTGTTGGTGTGCAATTCGATCAAAAGGTCCAATAGGGGGTCGGGGATCCCCCAGGAGGCCAATTTTCTCCAGAGATAGGCCCGGTTGACGTTATCAAACGCCGCCTTGAAGTCGACAAAGCAAAGGTGGAGAGCCTGTTTATTTACCCTTGCTTTGTCGATAAGTTGCGAAATTGCTAGCAAGTTTGACGTTGTTCCCGTTTCTCTGCTGAAACCAGTTTGGCTCGGCGGAATTATATTGTGGTATGTTGCCCGTTCGCACAGATGGGTCAGTAGGAGCCCCGCAAAGTACTTAGCCTCAATATCCAGGAGTGCTATCAGCCGATAATTTTTTGGCAGCGTTCTGTCCCCCGCCTTATAAATTGGTGAAATGATTGAGCCCCTCCATGAGGCCGGAAGAATCCTGGATCGGCTCACAGACATGTAAAGAGGGGTCAGCGTTTCTGGCCAGTATTCTGGCTCAAGTTTGAACAGGGCCGGAGGAATCCCGTTTGGCCCTGCTGCACCATCCTTCCTTCCCTTCAAAATGAGTTTCTTAAGCAGAACCGCAGAGATTCCAGGTTCGGATTCTAACCAAGTTGTTGTAGTTTGTGGCGGTTGGCCCTCTAGCGCTTCCTGGGACTTGCTTATTGTAGCGACCTGCTGGTTAAAGTGCGAATCTAAGAAAGATACCCAAGAAGATTTAGTAATGTGAGACGTTATTCCGCAATTTTTTGGATTTATGATTTTGTTTATTGTGGACCAAAACTTGTTACCCTTTGAGTCGTAATGAAGTTTTGCCCAGAGGTCGTCTTCATTGGATCTTTTGACTGTCCATTTCTGTTTTTTTAGGTCCGTCCGAACCTTCTGAAGTTTTGCAAGAAGGACCCTGTCCCCCGGGCTTTTTCTCAGCAGTCTTAACAGACTGTTGATCTCTTTTTTGTGGGTTTTTAGGGTTGATTTCTGGGAGCTTGAGATCTTCCTTAGGGTACCAGAGCCGGCAAATGAACTGTGCCGTACAATAGATGAATATTGACTTGCAAAATCAGCCGCAAATTGTTCCCAACCTGCTACTGGATTGCCTGAGGGATAGTTTAAGCTGTTTAGTTGGTTTTTTGCTGTTTGTAATACCTCCGGCGTGTTAGCGACTGAGGTTTTGATCCGTTTAAAGTCTATGGTGTGGGTAGCGTGTGGACCTGTTGGATTCAAAAGTATTAGGTCTGGGAGGGCGCAAAAAGAGACTTCCTGAGGGCGATGGTCACTGTCTCCCTTGTCCCCTAGGTAAAAGCCCAAAATGTTGTGAAAAAGAGGGAGAGAGACCAACGTATAATCTATTGTCGAAGTTACATTGCCTGAGTTGAACGTGGCCATAGGTGGAGAATCTTCAGGAAATCTTCCATTTAGGACCCTCAAGCCCATATGTTCCAAGTCTTCCAACAGGTCCTTTGCCAACTTAGCCGTTTTACCTTGGCTGCTCCAAGTTTGATTTGGGATGTTCCAATGGTAAGACTGGGCCTGAATGTCACTGTTCAAGGATGACCCTAGAATACATTGGTTGAAGTCGCCAGAAACAATTAGGTAGGGTGAGGTTTGCATTGTCAAGACACGATGTAGATGGTCCGTTAAAAGCTTTGACTCTTGTTTTTTCTTTTTTGGGTTAATAAAAGTGTTGATCAGTAGGACCTCTTTCTTGTTTCCCCCAAAGTTTAATACCAACTCAACAGTGTTTATGGATGGAGAATTGGAAGTGAGCACCTGTACATTGCCAACAGTTGAGATTTTAATGTAAGTTGCAAGACCACCTGCCAACCGCCCGAACTTGCTTTTCCTTGTAGCTGGGGAATGATGGCAGGTATAGGCCTCTAAGTGAACCGGTTCCTCAAGCCATGTCTCCTGGAGGAGAATGATGTCAAACGATTTCACGTATTGTAAAAAGTCAGTGTCCGCTGCTTTGTTGTTAAGGCCGTTTAAGTTCCACGAACATAACTCCAAACGTGGTATAGCTGGGCACAGGTCTGATTCAGTTGAGTGTCCTTGTCATTGGCGGTTATATGATGTATTGCATATTCTGAAAAGTCGGTCTTCCACCGTGCTGTGGGGATTTACCATCATTGAGCTGTTTTTGATCCCTGACACCTGGCTGGTTGTTGGAGATCGACCCAATGCGCCTTTCAGCACCGACCTTGTTTTCGAAGTTATTGTAGGTACTCCTTCCTTAGGTCTCTCAAGCAGGGGCAGCGGGTATCCGATGTTATGATAAAAGGCAGATTTAATCCCCCATTTCTTGAGGAGATTTTGCTCTTCTAGGATTTTGCTAGCAATTTCGGATGAAATCCATGTAGCTTTAGTTGCTTCTTTACCATGTGGTCTATCAGATTTTATAAATTCTATAGAAATAAGGTCGGCTGAGGATATGTTGTTTAATGCTGGTATTGTGCTGAGTAATCGTAAGAGGTTGCCTCTATTGAGAATGTCGAATTAACCTTTTGAATCGTACTCTGGGGTGAAGAGAACAATGGTAGACGTCTTGCTTGGATCGTTCACCTGAACGGTTGGCAGGTGGGGAAGGATTTGGGACCCTAAGTCGCTCTTATCAGGCTGGGGTGAGTTTCCTGGGCGAGTACCCCCGAAGGAAAAATTCTTAAAAACTGGAGCAGATGGAGCTGTAGGGGCGCTCGCAATGGTGGAGTATAGCTGAATTTGGGGGCACGGGAGTGCAATTATCCTCTGTTCTTGAGCACGGGGTCCTTCCCGGTAGGTGCTGATGGGTCCTTCTTGTGCCAAGTCCGAGTTGTACTTAGAATGTACCCCCCTAATTTCAGATGTTGGAGGTGGTATTATGGGACTATTATCTTTTTCGTTGTCCTGGCAGCGGTTTTCCGACGTGCATTGGTTGACTTTGTCGGTGCCAGGCGGGGCCGACCCCTCCTCCTGTGAAGGAGCCCCGGTGGGTGCTACTGTGTGTGGACCGTTTACGGAGGATCTATGCCCCGTAGAGGTAGGTTTTCCGCTGGTGACTGGTCCTTGCGTCGAACTGAGGGCTTGCTGCTCCTGCTTTCTCCCTGGCTTAAAAAGCCGATACAGTTCTGGCATGCTTGTAGTAGTCAGTTTATTGCGACCTTTCCTCCTTTGCTGCCGCCGCCCTTTCGCGTTCAAGGGCAGAATGTTATTCTTTGGGGGAGGATTGAAAGTTGTTATTGGGTGGCCCTCTGGTAACACCTGGTCACCTGATGGCGGTGTCAATGCCCCTTATCAGCAGAACTGGCTGCTATAGGCACTCTGTTTGAATGTCCGGGGAATGCTGTTTCACTGGGATTAATGTGCTGAGGCCTTGCATTTTGCCCTTTTGGCAACCCTTCTATAAGAGATAATACTATTTCGGGAAGGGCTGATAGTTTGTCGATAATAGGCCCACAACTGCACACTAGCTTTGCCTCCTGCTGGGCTCTGATGATTAGCGAATTGAGTTGGCCAAGTTTCTCATCTATTCGCCCAACAAAAGCAGCCAGAGTGTCAAGTAGGGTCAGCTGCAAGTCCATTTTGTCGGATTGAAAATGAAGAGTGTCTACGGTTCGTTGAAAGGTGTTTAGCAAAAAGTCCCATGTGTTTGCCATATCTGATGTTTGAGTCCTTGGTAGAGGACTTTTTTGGGTTATCCTTTTGTTGGGGGTTGACGACAGAGAGGAATTCGGCAAGGTGGTTAGATCCGTGAGGACACCCTCACATTCGTGACCCCTTTTTGTTTGCTGTTTTTTTTCGATTGGTTCCTCTGTGAGCGAGGATCGGGTCGCCAGTGTTGACGGAATATATGAGGCAACTAGTTCGGCCCACTCCTGAGAGCCCAGGTAGGTAAGGTTAGCGGGGCCGTCGCTCCCAGGATTTGTTGTGTTACCCCTGTCCTCTTTTTGGAGGACCTCAGAGGTCTGATCTTTTCCAATGCCTTCCTTTGGTATTAGATGAGGTTTTAAGCTGTCCAAATCGACCAGTTGGTCCAGATGACTTTTGTCGGTGATCAGAGAATTGTTTGAATTATGTGGGCTATAGCTGCTTAGGGTTTCTTGCTGTTGGGAGTGGTCCTTGCCGCTACAAATTGTAAGGTTGTGCGGGACGTAATTTGAGTTCTGACTGGTTCCTAGTGCAGGTGAGGTAGTTGGTGGCGGACGGAAGTTGATACACATAAGAGATGAAGATGACTGTGGGTCAGACGTGACCCCGCTATCGTCCAACTGTGGCCCTGATGGGCTACAGATGGTCCTGTCTGTGGGATTGCCTTTACCTGTAGGACATAGTTTCCCCTCCGCAAAAGAGGGCGATGCCGGTTGGTCCCCAGCTGTTGAAGAGCTGTTCGTAATACCACTTCCTTGGCCCGGGGATTGGTCTTTTAGCGCTTCACAGGGAGATAGTGGAAGTAATGAGTCCTGGAGACCCAGGATTTTCCCACTGGACGAGAAGATGGTGGAGAGTGGATCTTTCAGAAAGTAGAATTTTGATGTGATTTTTGGTTGCCGAAGGTTGGAGCGAGGATTCACGTCCGGTAGATCTTGATCGCAAGCCTCTTCGCTTCCTCCTAGAGAAAGATCCCAGCTACTACTGACACCGGTTGCATTGTCCTTTATGTTAGCAGTTGCCACAGCGTTCTGCTTGGCTCTGGCTTTTGCCTTGCTCTTTGGCTTGTTCTCAATGTGAACCCTTTTTTTGCCTGACCTCATGCTGAGATTAAGCAGTGGTTTAAGCCAGTGGGTTCAGAAGCGCACTTGGCTTTGCTGACTGTTGCTCTGAGGGGCTTGTTCAGAGGTTGTTCTCGCAGGGGCGAGGGGGAAGAGAGCTGGTTCCAGAATCGCTCAGAGCCGGTCGCTGCTCCTCACCTCACTGGGCTGCACGAAAGGTGACGCAGCTGCGTCTGCAAATTGCTGCGTCAGTGACTCGATTGTTCGCTGTTGCGGTTGACTGACAGGGCCGCCTGTTTGTTCAATGTCTGGTGGCTATGTTAGCTATGTTGGATTTTGTGAGTGCTGTGGCAGATCAACCATTACATAAAGCCTTGTTGGGCCTATGTTGGGCATATGAGCGAGCGCACAGACCAACAACACACAGTGACATCATTCATAACATCACTGATGACATCTCAAATGACATCACTGATAACATCATCCTTGTGAAAGAGTGGCAGACCTCCTCTCACCCTAATATAACCTTTGATACACATATTCAAAAATAGAACCGAAAATTGTCAAAAAAATGGAGATACCAATACCAGTTAGAACAACCTATTCAGTAATTCCAAAATCTACATACACATCCACTCATTCACCAATACTTCTATATAATCACTCATACATGTACTCACTCATCATATGTACTCATACACCTATACATCCTGTTACACGCCTACACTTATACATAGAGTTATTCACACATATACTCAAACATGCAAATAAACTCCATTTACTTGCATATACAGCTCTACACACACCACTACACTTATTTTCACAGAAACGTACACATACTTACTCTCTTAAAAAATCAGTTATAGAAACACATACTTATTTATACAGGAACTCTTCCAATCAGTCACTGTCATATATCCTTACTTATATACATCAATACTCACATATACTAGTTTAAAACATATGTACTTACTCATAAATACACTCACTAACACACCCGTACACACACTCATCCACCCATACAGTCCTGCATACATGCTGTCTTCAAAACACATACAAACAGTAAGTCAGTCATTCATGCATCTGTGCGCTAAGTAATACCGCCCACCAAACCATACAGACACTCATTCTGAAACTCAAAAAAACAACTAATAACTCATATAGACACTCATGTAGCTACTCACCAACCCATGCAGCCACTTATACACAAAGTAAGACAGTAATACAGATATTTAAATATTTAAACATTACTCGTTAATACATGTATTCACTAAAATACACTTAGTCAGTTATACAATCAATTTTACAAAAAAAAATCCATTTAGACACTTATTTACCCATTTATTCTTCCATCGACCTTTAGATATACATGTATAAAAAATATGTATTTTTCTGAAAGACACACATTCACTGGATGATGTCATCAGTGATGTCATCAGTGATGTAATTTGAGATGTCATCAGTGTTGTCATGAGAGATGTCACTGACCATGTCATGAGTAATGTATCATTTGACATCATCAGCAGAGCATTGCGGGCGCGCAAGTTATCGTAAGCTGAACTAACTATAACAGGGGAATTTCAATGGTTTTGTATAAGTGAAATTAACCAGCTTACTATAACATGTGTGAATTCTATGGTTTTTTCAGTGAATATATAGATAGATAGATATAGATATAGATATATAGATAGATATATAGATCCAAAAGTTTCCAAAGTATATAGATATATTTTTTATATATATATTCATATTTATATATATATATATATATATATATATATATATATAAATATATATATATATATACGCAGTGCGTTGCGGTGGTGCACGTTATAGTTAGCTCAGCTAACTATAACAGCTGCATTTTTCTGGTTTTGTATGAGTGAAAAATCAGCCTAACTGTAATGTCCCTGAAACCTTTTGGTTTTTTACTGAATATCTAAGGTTTTTTAAATGCTAATTCCTAACTATAACGTTGCTGGAACCTGTGTTTTTTTCAGTACATTTCTAAGGTTTTTTAAATGCCAATTCCTAAATAGAACGTCCCTGACACGTCCGTTTTTTCAGTATATTTCTAAGGTTTTTTTAGATGCCAATTCGAAACTATAACGTCCCTAAAACCTTAGTTTTTTTCTGTGAAGATTTTTTAAACAATTTTATTTATTAAAAGATGTTTGTAATTATTTTTTTCTTTTTGGTATGATTTTCTATGTATTTTTAAAAATGTTTAACATAATTTCAATAATTTTTAATGTATAGAACATAGCTGATTAAATATTTATAGTGTTATTTATTTGAATATTTTCAATTTTTATAACATTTTAATATTGTTTCTAATTTTGTAAAGTGTGATATTATATTACAGAATTATTAATAGAAAAAGAAAATTTGTATATAGTATACATTATATTTACTGTTTTTTCTGAATACAATTTTGTATTATTGCTTTCAATAGTGTAAAAGATGTTTGGTCTCTCATTATAATAAATATCTACTTTATATATATTTTTTGGAATACAAAAAAGGGTTCCACACTAATTACTCATATATGTGGTGAGTGCGCGGAACCCTTATACCAATATCAGTCTAAAATAGATGTTTAGAATGAATTAATATTTTTTTAAGATGCAAAATTATTGTGCACCGATCGCAGATCTACGCATTCAGTCCGCAAATCCGTTACACAAATGTAAGTTTAAAATACGTACTTACACTGAAATAGTATAGTTTTAAACAAAGAGGTTTAATATTGAAGCCCAAAAATTTGTAGTAGTGTAGTTCTGAAATATTTTTAAGATGTTTAAAACACATTTTTATGTATGTGGCACCATCTCACACCAATTGCGTAGGAGTCACAAACCCTGCCGGCACCAATTTCCAGGACCGACTAGGGGCTGCGACTTCGGGGTAGTTTTAAAAAGTATGAAATATCAATGTTGCAAGTTTAAATATCTGTTTTCATTAAAGACTTTCGATTAAAATAGTTTCAAACCCAATTTCCTAATAGCATTTTATATTAAATTTACTACATTTTACGGGTGCGTGACATATACGCGATAGGTGCGTGACCCCTACGTGACTGCGTGTGACTTGGAAAGGAAGCTTTTTTATTGGTTAAAAAGCTTTTCATTCTCTTAGAGGGAGGGTCCAACACCTGTTCTACTCTTCTTATTTTGGGTGCGTCTGCATGTGTAGTCAGCTTTTCTGTAGGCTGTACCAAATTCTTTATATTTTTGGTGTTTTGACCTTTTTTCAAGATTGCATCTTCACATCCCAAAGAAGAGCAGCTTGAGGAGGTAGAAAAGATTGAAGAGCCTGTGAAGAAAAGGAAGGAGAGTATTGTGTGGGCCTTTTTCACCGTGCCTGTGGGTGAAAAAAAGTCTGCCAATCGTACTCTCCAGAGGTTTCAGCAAAGAATATGT
The DNA here is from genome assembly GCF_964263255.1 of Lissotriton vulgaris. Taxonomy (NCBI): domain Eukaryota; kingdom Metazoa; phylum Chordata; class Amphibia; order Caudata; family Salamandridae; genus Lissotriton; species Lissotriton vulgaris. Next base: position 821,534,315 of record NC_141691.1, on the reverse strand, counting down.
TTGTGGCACATCATCAATGCGCAAACATCAGGAGACAATACACCCTGTTCGTCTTGCGTTTGTAGTGATGGTTCAGGAGAAGAGGGAGCAAGCTGCAGCAGATGATGGAAGTCAATTTTTGACATTAGCTGGAGCTGTTCTTACAACTCCTTAACTCCAGATCTTCCCTGAACTAGCCGATGGAAGAATACACTGCAGGAAGTGTTTGACAACTCTCTGCACCGCTGAACTTTCCATTGATGCTATCAGTAATTTGTTAAAAACATAATTTTTAATTTGTTTTTCAACCTTGTGTTTGTTTGTCTTTTATAAACACTAATGTTGGACTTCTCAAGTTTTTTTTAGGTTTAAAAAAGTCAAAAACACAAAGAAAAAAAGAATTGTTAGAAAATACAAAAAACCCTAAAAATTGTTTTAAAAAAAAGGTTCTTACGGAACTACCTATACTGGTTAAAAATAGAAAAATTATATGTAGTGAAACTGATTGCTTGCATAAATGTGTGTGTGATGAATGTAAGAATAGTGCCTGGATGATTGAATTAGTGCATAGGTAGTTCGTCCGTTAATGCATGAGCGTTAGGATACTGCTTCAGTGAATAGTTGAGTACAGGGTACTGCCTGGGTGATTGCATGAGTGTAACAGTTGAGTGCATCATTGGATACGTGCATAGGTCGTGCCAGGGTGTTTGCATGACTGCATGTGTAATGCCTGATTGAGTGGATGTGTGTATAGGTAGTGCTTACTTGATTGTATGAGGGCATGGGTAGTGCCTGAGTGAATGGATGAGTGTATGGGTACTACCTGACTAAATGGTAGAGTGCAAGATTAGTCCCTGAGTGATTGCATGAGTGCATGGGTAGTGCCTGGATGATTGCATGAATATAGGCGTCCTGTATGGGTGATTGGATGAGTGCAAGGGCAATGCCTGGGTCATTTAACAAGTGCATGGGAGTGCCTGAGAGAAGGGATCAGTGCATGGGTAATGCATGATTGAATGGTTGAGTGTAAGAGTAGTGCCTGAGGGATTGCATGAGTGTATGGGTACTGCCTGGGTGATTGTATGAGTAAAGGGGTAGTACCTGGGTGATTGTATGAGTGCATAGGTAGTGTATGGGTAATTGCATGCCTGCAGGGGTAATGCCTAGGTGATTGGATGTGTGTATGGGTAGTGTTTCCTTGATTGCATGAGTGCATGGAAAGTGCTTGAGTGAATGGATGAGTGCATGGGTAGTGCGTGAGTGAATGGTTGAGTGCAAGAGTGGTGCCTAAGTGATTGCATGAATGCATGGGTAGTGCCTGAGCAAATGGATGAGTATAAGAATAGTGCCTGAGTGCATGGGTAGTACCTGGGTGATAGGATAAGTGCATGGGTAGTGCTTGATTGAAAGGATAAGTGCAAGGATATGTCTGTGTTACTGCATTAGTGCATGAGTTGTGCCTAAGAGAAAAGATGAGTGCATAGGTAATGCCTGAGTGATTGGTTGAGTGTAAAAGTAGTGCCTGAGTGATTGCATGCGGGCATGGGTAGTGCCTGTGTGATTGAATGGGTGCAGGGGTACTGCCTGGGTGATTGGATGACTGCATTTGTAGTACCTGAGTGACTTTATGAGTGCAAGGTTAATGTCTGGGTGCTTAGATGAGGGCATGGGTAGTGCGTTAGTGAAAGGCGCACTGCAAGGGTAGTTCCTGGGTGATTGTATGAGTGCAGGTGTAGTGCCTGGGTGATTGGATGAGTGCATACATAGTTTTTGCGTGAAAGGATAAGTACAAGCGTAATGCCTGGGTCATAAGATGAGTTCATTTGGTTAAAAACTTTTTCTATCCCCAACCTCGTGACCTCATGATTGTGCACTGTGGTGGCAATGACCTAGCCACATTGACTGTGTAGGGCTGGAAATTCTAATAAAGGATACCTTTGCATAATTGATGTTACTTTTCCCTCAAACTGTCTTTTTATACTCTAATATATGCCAAAGACAGAAATGGAAGTGGTCAAATGAATTCTGTCCATAGATTGAGAAGGCTAGTAAGAATGTCAATAAAGCTGCTCATGCTTACCTCAGATATCATAGGATATGCTCCATCTATAGCAACAATCTTCATTTTGATATGCATGACATCTACAGAAGTGATGGAGTTCATTTTACCGAGGCAGGAAAACAGAGTGTTTCTCAACAACCTTAAGCTGTGCATCCGCACTTACATTTATTACACCTCCCTCCAGGCCACATATTTCTCCTACCAGCCCACGAAAAGATTGGCGTAGCAGGGGCGAAGCACGTGCCCATGGCTGTACCGTGTTGTGGTTGGTACAGTTTGCCTAAAAATAGGAAAATGTTGTTATTTAAACTCAAACTGATCATTTCAAGATCGTCTATATACCTCAGCCACATAACAGTCTTCTTCACATAGGGTTAATTTTCATGGTTCCAGGCCAGGGTATTTTCCCACCACCCCATGGTTTGGCAGGTAAAGCTGGAGCTGAATGAAAAGCCCACTTGGCGAAAGATTTCTTCTCCAAACATGAATGTGTTTTATTCCAGACAGAACTTTATCATCTCTAACAACATTCTGTTGTGATCGGAAAATTGGATGTTTCTTTATTGTATGAAATACTTACATGCTCCTAAACCTATATCTATTCTTATGTTTGTATAAAGTGATATCACATCCATAGTCCCAAATTATATGTTTCTATCCAAGGGATTTCCTGTATATGTCTTAACAGATCTCCTGTGTCCAGTAGGTACGAAGTCAGTCTTTTCACATATGGCAATAAATACACATCCAGGTAATTTTCCATATTTTCCAATAACGCTCCATTTGCAGATATTATTGGCCTGCCTGGTGGTCTAGTGGGGTGCTTATGAATCTTTGGGAGAAAATAGATTGTCGCCATTCTTGGATGGTCTGTTTTGAGGTATTTAACCTCATCTTCATCCAAAAGGTTATTTCTCATCCATGATGTTAATTTGGCATCCAGTTCTTTTTCCCAATTCATTGTCGGATTTTCTTTCAGTTGCTTGTAGTATTCCTTGTTCCTCAGTTGTGAATATACCTCCTGCATGTAAGCTTCTTTCTCCAAGATAATGATATTACCCCCCTTGTCTGCCATTTATATTTCAATGGTTTCTTCTTGCTTCAGGCTTCGCAGTGCTTCTCGTTCTTTGGCAGCTAAATTGACTGTTCTGATCGAATTGTTCAATTGGTAAAGATCTTTTATAACCGATTCATGGAAAGTATCGATTTTGTTGCCCTGTGGCAATTGTGGATAAAATCTTGATCGAGTTTTCTTGCACACAAGTTCCAGCTTCTGGTTGAAGGCAATATGTGTTCAATTCTCTTGTTTCATGATTAGGATCTTGATCTAGTTCCATTAGCATTACAAAACTGTCCGAATCTTTTGATGCCTACTCCATACTTGGTCCCATAATCTTTTTGCTGCACTGTGTCATCTTTGGATTCTCTACAAAAATTTTAGTCAGTTTTATTTTTCAAACGTATTTATATAAGTCTATTCGCATTTGGGCCAAATCAATGTTATTGGTTGGGCAGAAGTTTAGACTGCGTTTTAACATATTTAAACTTTCCGAAACACAGTCACTGGATGATGTCATCAGTGATGTCCTTTGAGATGTCAACAGTGATGTTACTGACCATCTCATGAATGATGTAATATGTGACATCATCAGCAGTGCATTGCGGGGGCGCGAGTCATAGCTCAACAAACTATAACTGCTGAATTTCTCTGGTTTTGTACGAGTGAAATGTTCCTGAAACCTGTGTTTTTTTCAGTGAATTTCTAAGGTTTTTTAAATGCTAATCTCTAACTATAACGCCCCTGAAACCTATGGTTTTTTCAGTGAATTTCAAAGGTTTATAAAAGCTAATTTCTAACTATAACATATCTGAAACTTATGATTTTTTCAATGAATTTCAAAGGTTTTTTAAGTGCTAATTTCTAATTATGCCTACAGAGGTAAGAAATGAGCAGAAAGAGGAAAAAAGCACAGAAAGAAGCAAGATAAAAGCATGAAGAGGCAACCGCAGACCAGAAAGGAAAATAAAGGTGCAGAAAGAAGCAAGCGATTTACAGAAAGAACCAACAGAGAGGCAGAAAGTGCCTTGTTGCAAAGTTATCCTGTGCCCCCAACGTTTTGCTGACTGTTACTGGTGGTAACTGACTGTGCCTAACCAGGCCCGGAACCATTGCTATGCTGAAAGACACTTAGAATACAGTGAAAACACCTACATATACCAGGGTACACTATGAGTTGGGGTACCCCTGTGATTGGGATGACCTCCCCTGTAAGGCCCTAGTACATAATAGGACAGGAGGATTAAAACTACCTCTAACTCAGAGGTGCAGAAAGAGGCAAGAGAAGTGCAGAAAGAAGCAACAGGTGTGCAGAAAGAGACAAGAGGGGTGTGATAATACGGAAGGGGTCCAGAAAGAAGCATGAGGGGTGCAGAAAGAAGTAAGAGGGATACAGAAATTTGTAAGAGAGGTACAGAAAGAGGCAGGAGGGTTGCAGAAAGAAGGAAGAGAAGTGGAGCCAGAGGCAAGAGAATTACTGAAAGAAGCAACAGAGGTGTCGAAAGAAGAAAGAGAAGTACAGAAATAGTCAAGTGAGGTGCAGAAAGAAGCAAGAGCAGTGCAGAAAGAACCAACAGAGGTGCAAAAAGAGGCAAAATGGGTGCAGAAAAAGGTAAGAGGGGTACAAAACGAGGGAAAAGAGGTACAGAACAAGGCAGGAGAGGTGCAGAAAAAAGAAAGAAAAGTGCAAAAAGAAGTAACAGAGTTGCAGAAAGAGGCACAAAGGGTGCAGAAAGAGCAAGAAAAGTGCAGAAGTGGCAACAGAGGTTCATAAAAAGGCAAGTGAGGTGCAGAAATAACCAACAGAGGTACAGAATGAGGCAAGAGGGGTGCAAAAAGAAGGAAGAGCAGTGCAGAAAGAACCAACCGAGGTGCAAAAAGAGACAAGAGGGTACAGAAAAGGGTAGGAGTGGTACACAAAGAGGCAAGAGAGGTACAGAAATTCAGGAGGGGTGCAGAAAGAAGGAAGAGGCATGCAAAAATAAGTAACAGGTCCTGAAAGAGGCGTGAAGGGTACAGAAAGAGCAAGAGAATTGCAGAAAGAGCAACAGATGAACAGAAAGAGGCAAGAGAGGTGCAGAAACAGGCAGCAAAGGTGCAGAAAGAAGGAAATTGGGTACAGAAAGAGGCAAGAGAGGTGCAGAAAGAGAAAAGGGGTACAGAAAGAGGCAAGAGATCTGCATTAAAAAAACAATAGAGGTGCTGAAAGAGGCAAGTGAGGTGCAGAAATGGGCAAGAGAGCTTCAGAAAAAAGCAACAGAGGTTCTGAAAGAGGCAAGTGAGGTGCAGAAAGAAGCAAGAGAGTTACAGTAAGAGGCAATAGAAGTGTAGAAAGAAGCAACAAAGGTGCAGAAAGAGGCAAGAGGGGTGCATAAAGAGGCAAGTAAGAGGGTTGAGGAAAAAGAGGCAAGAGCAGTACAGAAAGAACCAAGAGAAGTGCAGAAAGAAGCAACATAGGTTCAGAAGGAGGCACAAAGGGTGTAGAAAGAGGGAAGAGAGGTGTAGAAAGAGGCAAGAGAGTTGCACAAAGATGGAAGAAAGGTACAGAAAGAGGCAAGAGGGGTGCAGAACGAAGCAACAGAGGTGCTGAAAAATGCAAGAGAGGTGCAGAAAGAAGCAAGTGAAGGGCATAAAGAGGCAACAGAGGTGCTGAAAGAGGCACACAGGGTGCAAACAAAGGCTAGAGAAGTACAGAAAGAAGCATTAGAGGTATAGAAAGAAAAGAGTGGTGCAGAAAGAGAGAAGAGAGGTGTAACAAGAGGCAAGAGTGTTGCCCAGAGATGGAAGAAAGGTACAGAAATAGGCAAGAGGGGTGCAGAAAGTAGCAACAGAGGTGCCAAAAAAGGCAAGAGATATGCAGAAAGAAGCAAGTGAAATATAGAAAGAGGCAATAGAGGTGCAGAAAGTCACAAGAGTGGTACAGAAAAAGCAAGAGAAGTGCAGAAAGAGGCAAGTGAAGTATAGAAAGGAGCAAGAGCAGTGTAGAAAGAACCAGTAGAGGTGCAAAAAGAGGCAAGAGGGGTGAAGAAAGAGGTAGGAGAGGTCCACAAAGACGCAAGTGAGGGACAGAAAGGGGCATGAATAGTGCAGAAAGAAGGAAGAGAAGTACAGAAATAGGCCAGGGAGTTGGTGAAAGAAGCACCAGAGGTGTAGAATGAAGTAAGAGAAGTATAAAAAGAGGGAAGTGAGGTGCTGAAAAAAGTAACAGAGGTGCTGAAAGAGGCAAGTGAGTTGCAGAGAGAACCAAGAGATGTACAGAAAGATGCAAAAGAATTGCAGAAAGAAGCAACAGAGGTGCTCAAATGTGCAAGAGGGATACAGAAAGAGGCAAGAACAGTGCAGAAAGAACCAAGAGAAGTACGGAAAGAAGCAACAGAGGTGCAGAAGGAGGCACGAGGGGTATAGAAAGAAGAAAGAGATGTGCAGAAAGAAGCAAAAGAGGTGCTGAAAGAGGCATGAAGGATGCAGAAAGAGGCAAGAGATGTGCAGAAAGAAGCAACAGGGGTACCGAAAGAGGCAAGAGTGGTACAGAAAGAGGGAAGAGAGGTGGAAAAAGAGGCAAGAGAGTTGCACAAAGAGGGAAGAGGGATGCATAAAGTAAAAAGTAAGTGAGGTGCAGAAAGACGCAAGAGAAGTGCAGAAAGAGTCAAGAGAAGTGCTGAAAGATGCAACAGAGATGTAGAAAGAAGCAAGGGAAGAGCAGTAAGAGGCATGTAAGAGCAGTAAGAGACACGTAAGATGCAGGAACAGGCAAGAAAGGCACAGAGAGAGGGAATAGGAGTGCAGTAAGAGGCAACAGGGGTGCAGAAAGAAGCAATGCAGGTACAGAAAGAAGCATGGGAAGGGCAGAATGAAGCAGCAGGGCTACAGAAAGAGGCAAGAGAAGTACAGAAAGAATCAACGGAGGTACAGAAGAATCGAAGAGAACTCTCTGAAAAAGGCAAGTGAGTTGCAGAAACAGGCAAATGAGGTACAGAAAGAGGGAACATAGATACAGAGATACAGAGATACTACCTACTGGCTGTCACCAGTAGGTAGTTATGGTTAGGACCTAGTTTCCATAGGAAAAGCGTTTTTGTTTTCGCAATAACTTTGGCACCTTTTGTCGAATCTTCGGAAATTTGCAAAACTAGTGGGGTGCTCTGGTCAGCTCCTGTCTTAAAAGTTATGCATAAAGATGCAGTAAACCCACCTGGAAGACCAATAGTATCTTCTAAAGGTAGTATTCTAGAGAACACCTCAAGGTATGTCGACTACTTCTTGCAACCGTTGGTGAAGCAGTTACCTTCGTTTGTTAAGGATTCGATTTCCTGCGTGTAGTCCAAAACAACAAGTGGAATGACAGATACTTAATGATGTGCCTTGATGTCAGCAGCTTATTTACAAGCATTCCCCATGAGTTGGGAATTAAGGCCTTTAGGCATTTCCTGGGGGAGAGATCAATTTTGTTTCTCTTCCATACGGAAATGCAGATAGACATGATGCATACCTGCCTAAGAAACAATTTCTTTTTGTTCAATGACCAGATGTTTTGCCAGACCCTGGGGACAGCGATGAGCACCTGCTTCACCCCCAGCTTTGCGTGTCTCTACCTTGCCTGGTGGGAGGAGCAGGTGGTCAGGGTCTATGATGCACATCAGAAGCATGTGAAAATCTGGGCCAGGTACATAGGCAACATTTTGTGTATCTGGGAGGGAAACCAAACAGAGGATGAATCATTTGTGTCAATTCTGAATGAAAACAATTTGAACTTATCATTCACCAGCCATTTCAGTAGGACTAAGATTGAGTTCCTTGATGTTACACTGGAAGCCAAAAATGAAAAACTTGAAACTATGCTGTATTGAAAGAGTACAGCAGGTAATAGTTTGTTGCACGCTTTCAGTTACTATCCAAACAAACTCATCCAGCTTACCACTGAGTTCTCTATGTGGGGACTCTAGATGAGCCCATTTCTTTATCAGAGGGGGTGAATTGTTTTTGTTGTATTGAATTGTTCTTGATTCCCCTACCCGTCCGCCCTGTGTTATTGTTCTCAGGGGGCCCCTTTGCTTACCGACTTGATTCCCAGCCCTCTGCTGTGGGGTGTGTTTCTGTCTTGTTGTTGCGGAACCGTCATTGTTTGTCTGACCTTGGTTGGTGTTATTGTGTGTCTCTATTAATTTGTTTTGCCTTTAGTGTATTCTAAACCCCGTAATGCTCCTGCCCTTCTATTCTTCTTGGCAGTGGGTTATAGTGCTCACGGACCTTGTTGTTGAGTCAAGGGGAGGGGTGTGTCTACTACTTTCTGCTCCCCTTTTTCCTGTAGGCCATTCTTATCATCATCTATTTCCCTGTCCCCCCCATCCGATGGAGAGCTTCAAGACCTTTGGCTTCTCCGATGAGGGCTTCGCTCGTATGATAGGTGCCTCTGGAAGAGGCGATAAACAATTTACTCTGTCTAAAGGAATTGAGGGTGAATGGAACAAATTACTAAACCTAAAAAAGAAGTCTTTAAGAGCAGAAGCCCATGCCAAATTTATGTTAGACTACCTGAAAGGCAGGCACCATTCCGATTGATTTAAGGGTAAGGAACATCCATGGTCTGTTCATAGAATTAAGACATTTTCTTGAGAATAGGTGTTCAAGAGACTACATGATGTTGATCATCAAGACAGCTAGGGAGGTCCTTGCTGTTCTATCTAAAGAAATTGAAGAACTCGAAGAAAAACTTAAAAAAGACAACTCTGTAGAATTGGGGAAGAAAAAACTTGAAGACATCACTCAGGAATTGGATTCTTTCTCCGAATACCTCTTTAAAAGAAAGACCGAGAAATTTAGAAAGGATATAAGGTTGTTTTCTTAAGAACAAGCATACCCCTACCTGACAGCTCAGTTTTATTCAAGCTCGGTAGTGGGTGATCAAACCCAGGGCCCCCCTCGTTGGGGCAACTGAAGAGTTACCACCTTTTCTGACACGACCGATTCCGATGGGGAAGGAGTTTCTAACTATGATCCTAGCTACAATGCTAATTATGCACCTCGCCAAGACTCCTTTGACTGACCCTCTGGACAAGACCATTTTTTAGAGAACCGCAGGGGCAATTTCCGACAAATAAATCGGAACCCGCCAGTTAGTTCTTTCCATCAAGGCCAGGGACGTCCACAGAGGTATATTCAAACAAGACAAACCCAATATTGGAGAACATGAGTACCATCCCTGTTTTTAATCTGTCTGACACCTCTATCCCGGCGGGTGCCCTAAATCTTGTAGCCAGGGGTCTGTCATTTGTCCCCACGACCGTATTTGATAAGTTTGAATTTATGAGGGACCTTCATTCCTATTTCAGGACGATCCGCCTGAAAAAGTTATTTCTTACTAGACCTACTCCCAATGGTTCCGACAATATATCAGGACTCAAACCTCCATCTAACTTTACCCTGAGTTTGGATGCTCTAGGGCCTGAGGTTGGAATGTTTGAAAAGGCGTGCTCAAGAAAATTTATAAGATTATCAAATTTGTTCCTAAGCCAAACAACAATCTCCAACCTGGAGAGAATAAGGCTTTAAAGTCACTGCAAAAAGACCAATGCCTAACGATTAAGCCTTGTGACAAAGGTGGAGGCATCGTTGTCTTCAATACTTCCACCTATGTCAGCAAAATGACCCCCTTACTTTCTTCCACTAGACACTGCAAACAAGTCACAAGATGTTCAGAGGAATTGCTTAAACAACGAATCTTGGCTCTTGTTACCAGCGCTGTCGAGAATCGATATATATGCACGAAGGAAGAAGAATTTTTGACACTGACCTATATGCGCATGCCTATTATTTATGGCCTACCGAAAACCCATAAAAACACCTTGGACCCCCCCCCCCATGCGACCCATTGTTTGGACGATTGGGGCAGCTACTGAACCGCTGTGGAAATATTCTGACCATTTTTTAAAACCCCTGGTTAGCAAGTTACGCTCTTTTGTCAAAGACACCGGACATTTCATCTCTAAGGTGGAAAATCTGCCCTTTGACTGTGAGAAAGAACTCTTGGTCACCATGGACCTGAAATCGCTGTATACTAATATTCCTCAAGAAGGGGCGATCCAGGTCCTGGAAGAATTTCTATCCACTCAGAGCGAACTCCCGAATGCCCCCTTCATTGTTGACTGTCTCAAGATAGTTCTACAGGAGAACAATTTTGAATTCAACAATGAATTGTTTCATCAAGTGCAGGGCGTCAGTATAGGGGCTTTGTGCGCCCCCAGTGTTGCTTGTCTCTACATGGGCAAATTCGAAGAACTTAACATCTACAATGAGATGGCCCCATTTTTCGAGAACATCCGATCCTGGTCTCGCTACATAGATGATATTTTCTTCATCTGGGAACAGAGACCAGGTATCCATCAATTAGTTTATTTCTTGGATCAATGCTGTTGATCCGCATTTGAGGTTTACGGCCAATGCAAGCAGCAACAAGGTGTTTTTTTTGGATGTGTGGGTCGAACACGCCAATAAGAAACTGCTGGTATCTTTGTATGTTAAACCCACCGCCAGGAACACTTTGCTCCAATACAGAAGTTACCATCCCCGGTGTCAGAGAGATGGCATCACGTTCAGCCAATTACTTCGTCTCCGAAGGAATTGCTCTGAAATGACAGACTTCCTCCATCAGGCAGATATTCTTAAGATCAAACTGGCCGATCGTGGTTATCCTCACCGACTTATCCAAAACTCCTTAAAGCTGGCGAGGTATTTCAACAGAGAGTCGATGTTCCATGAACGCGGTATAACTCCTCCTGAGAGGATGGTTTGTAGAACCAAACACTCCACCATGAACCACAAGGTGAGAAAAACCATCAACTCCCTTTGGTACCTTCTCAATATTGGAGAAAACGAGAACCCGATTCCTAAACCCGTTTTTGCCTTTCGACAAAATAAAAACCTTAGAACCCACCTAGTACGTGGCAAACTATTGCCGCCGAAAGTTCCTCGCCAGTTGGGTGTCATGGGGATGACACCTATTGTTGGTAACCACCGCTGTGGAACATGTCAAGCCTGTCCCAATGCGATGGTTGGCAATAAACTTTTGATTGACAACCGCACCATAACCCTAAGTGAAATGAGCAACTGTCGTTCATCGAACGTGGTGTACATCATTTTGTGCCCATGTGGACTCCCATATGTTGGTGAATTGGGACGTGAATGTCGCCTGCGAATTGAGGAGCACAAATCCAATATCAGAATTTCGAAAAGTGGGACCCCCTGGTCCAACATTGGATCAATGAAAAACACAATGAACATGACCTTACATGGTCTATTCTTGAGAAGATCCGGGCGATCCCTGAAAAAGACATCATTGCCGTCAGGAAAAATAGGGAAGTCTTTTGGATTTTCCTATTAAATACCACCTAAAAGGGCTTGAACGAAGATTGCCCGTGTGTGAGAAGGTGGCCCGATATATGATGTTTCCAATTCTGGAACCACCTTGTATCAGTCCAAACAATCCCTTATGGTGTCTGGTTGTAAGTCAACCTTATAGACAAGCTATCCTAGTGGTAGCATGGACTAAGCTGCCTTAAAGGCTAAACTCAAGAGGTCGTGTTAAGCGAGCTGTTTTACCAATCACAGTCCTGTAATATCAAATGAAAGGACACCACACAAGTATATATTATAAAAATATATGTATTTATTACTAATGCACCAATGCAAAGTCAATGGTGCGTAAAAGTTACACAAATAGAGTTTAAGGATACTGCGCTGAACCTAGATGGACAAAACTTTAGACACAGACCCTAGAGGTATGTGCAAGTGTGGGAACACCGGCGTTGCTGCGTTACCTCACCCACATGAAGCGGGTGCATAGGGTCGAAGTGGCGTCGGGTTTCGTCACGAAGGTTGTTGGTGCTTGAAGCTGAAGATGCTGCAGGCGATGTGAAGGAGAAGTGTTCGGTGTGATCCAAGGGTGTATCAGAGTAAAAAAGTACCTGAAAGCAGAGGGGACAGAGTCTGGGTTACTCAGCAGTGACCAGGGTGGAACCAGGACGGAACCAGGTAATGTCGGGCGCAATCAGGTGGTTGTCGAGGAGCTTCTCTCCGCTACCATGTGAGCTCTGGGGCATCTGCGACGTCCAGGAGCGGGTCACGAGCTGTCCAACGCAGGCTCTCGCCGTCGGCGCTGTCGGCTTCAAGATCGGAGCAAACAACACTTGGCAAGAGCAATCCACGCGGGATTGGAAGATGGCTTCTCACTCAGACCAGGAGGGTCAGAGCGGGTGCTCCTTTTCAGAGAAGCGGGTGCAAGTCTGAAGCAGCCAGAATCACTACTCGGTTTTAGGTTTTCGCCAGCACAGGGGCCACACGCCAGCTACAAGTGACCAGGCCAATGCGTTGAGCCAAAGAAAGCAGAAGGGCCCCACGCAGCACTCGTCAAGTGTAGAGGGGTGAGCTTCGGTGCAAAAGTGGCTCAGGGCTGGGGCTTCTCAAACCCCGGTGTACAGCTTCGAGGGTCACCCGTGGGCTGCACAGTCAGCGCCTCGTGGTCTTTTCAAGGTGGCCGCCCAACGCTTCCAGTCACCTCCACGGGTCTCAGCTCTGCAGGGACTGTGGATCGGGCTGTAAGAAGGCAGGCAAGCTTGATCTCGTTGATCTCTGTTGCTCGAGTTCCGGCGGGATCTGCAACAAAGCAGATGTCGAGGTGCTGGATGGTGCCTGTTTGCACAGGGTGGTCACTCCTTGACCACAAGGGAGATTCTTCAGTCTTCTACGTCGAGTAGGATGTCGAAGGGTCCAGAGTTTTGTTTCAAATGTTTCATCAGGATAATCTGGCACTGCTCCCATTCTTATACCAATCTAGGTGGCTGGATTACCTGCTAGGTCCCCTCATATTGGTGGGACCCAGGAAGGGGGTGGATACACCCCTTTCCTTTGATCCAGGCCACGCTGGGACTGGGGCTGGTGTGCCCCAGAATCGGTTTGGCCGGATTATGCAAGGGGCAGCCTTGTGCGCCCCAGGCAGTGTCTGGTTTCTTTCAAACCTCCCTGCTACAATCCACTATCTCCTGTCTGGGGTGGTGTAACGCCTCCCTGTAACAGGAAAGCCTTTGTCCAGGCCTCCTCTGCTGAGTTTCAGTCAGCAGCAGGAGGTCAGACTTGTGTCTGTGGCAGAAGCATCCATTTAGTGGATCTGAGGCTCTTTTAAAATCAACCGCGTTTTAGCAAAGTAACATGTCGTCTCCCTCTAGAGGGGTGGAATGCTACCCCCGTCGCCAGGACTGTCGAGGGGGTAGTATTCCAAATCATATGACACCTTACACGACATGTTTTGATAAAGCCAAACCAAAGTTGATATATAACCGCGAGGATTATAATGCACTTAAGAGTATATGGTACGGCATCATCCCGGAACAGCTTCGGCAATTGGTCCCGACAGCTGCAGACAGGCTCAGCTCATGCTAGAGCACCATCTAGTTCAAGTTCAAGTTCAGGGATTTGTATAGCGCACTACTCATCCAGCGGGTCTCAAGGCGCTTGGGGGAGGGGGTGCATTATTTATCGAAAAGCCAGGTTTTAAGTTCCTTTCTGAAGTAAATGTGGTTCTGCGTAAGGCGGAGGTGAGTGGGGAGAGAATTCCAGGTCTTGGCCGCCAAGTAGGAGAAGGATCTTCCTTCCATGGTGGATCTGTGGATGCGCGGAACTGCGGCGAGGGCTTGATTGGAGGATCTTAGTTGGCGTGTGGGTGTGTAGAAGGACAGTCGTGTGTTGAGGCATTCGGGTCCTAGTTTGTAAAGGGCCTTGTGTGCATGGATGAGGAGACGGAATGTTATTCTCTTGTTGACGGGAAGCCAGTGGAGGTCTTTCAGGTGACCAGTAATGTGAGCTTGGCGAGGATGTCCAATATGAGTCTGGCTGATGCGTTTTGGATGCGTTGGAGTTTTTTCTGTAATTTGGCTGTGGTTCCGGCGTAGAGGGTGTTTCCATAGTCCAGTCGGATAGTGACCAGTGCGTGGGTGACAGTCTTTCTTGTTTCAGTGGGGATTCAACGAAAGATTTTCTTGAGCATACGAAGTACGTTGAAGCAAGAGGATGAGACGGCGTTGACTTGTCTGGACATCGCGAGGGAGGAGTCTAGGATGAAGCCTAGGTTACGTGCGTGGTCTGTGGGTATGGGTGCCGTGCCCAGGGCCGATGGCCACCATGAGTCATCCCAGGCAGAGGGGGATGATCCTAGGATGAGGACTTCCGTTTTGTCTGAGTTAAGTTTTAGGCGGCTGTTTTTCATCCATTCGGCTACTTCTTTCATGCCTTCATGAAGATTGGTTTTGGCGGTGTTAGGGTCTTTGGTGAGGGAAAGAATCAGCTGGGTGTCGTCAGCGTAAGAGATGATGTTAAGGTTATGTTGTCGTGCGATAGATGAGAGGGGACTCATGTATACGTTGAAGAGGGTGGGACTGAGTGATGATCCTTGTGGTACTCCGCAGATGACTTCGGTGGCCTCTGATTTGAATGGGGGGAGTCGGACTCTCTGGGTTCTCCCGGCGAGGAACGAGATGATCCAGTCCAAGGCTTTTCCTTGTATGCCGATGTTACTGAGGCGTTGTATGAGGGTGCTATGGCAGACTGTGTCGAAGGCAGCGGAGAGGTCGAGTAGGATGAGGGCAGCTGTTTCTCTGAGTGATGATCCTTGTGGTACTCCGCAGATGACTTCGGTGGCCTCTGATTTGAATGGGGGGAGTCGGACTCTCTGGGTTCTCCCGGCTTGGAACGAGATGATCCAGTCCAAGGCTTTTCCTTGTATGCCGATGTTACTGAGGCGTTGTATGAGGGTGCTATGGCAGACTGTGTCGAAGGCGGCGGAGAGGTCGAGTAGGATGAGGGCAGCTGTTTCTCCGTTGTCCAGAAGCGTTCGGATGTCGTCTGTCGCTGCAATGAGGGCAGTTTCGGTGCTGTGTTTGTCTCGGAAGCCGGACTGTGAGGTGTCAAGTGAGTTGTTGGATTCAAGGAAGGAGGCGAGCTGGCTGTTGACGGCTTTCTCAATGACTTTGGCAGGGAATGGGAGGAGGGAGATGGGGCGGTAGTTTTTAAGTTCAGAGGGGTCTGCTGGGAGTTTCTTCAGGAGGGCTCTAAGTTTGGCATGTTTCCAGCTTTTTGGGAAGGTAGCGGAGTTGAAGGAGCAGTTGATGACATCATGGAGATGGGGTGCGATGATGGAGTCTGCTCTTTTGAAGATGTGGTGGGGACAGGGGTCGGTTGGCGAACCTGAATGGATGGAGTTCATTAGGTGGATGGTGTCTTCAGTGTTGGTTGGGTTCCAGGCGCTAAGGTTATTAGAGGGCAGTTTGGGTTCGGAGGTGGGTGGAGTGAACTGTTCGTTGGAAATGTTCTCAAAGCTGTTATGTATGTCGGCTATTTTGTTGTAAAAGAAAGAGGATAACGAATCGCAGAGGTCTTGGGAGGGAGTAATGTCGTTTGAGGCTGCGGTGGGGTTGGTAAATTCTTTGACGATGTTGAATAGTTCCTTGCTGTTATGGGCGTTGTTGTCGAGTCGATCCTTGAATGCTGATTTCTTGGTGGATCGGATCAATTGGTGGTGTTTGCGGTTGGCTGTCTTGAAGGTGGTCAGGTTGTCAGTGGTTGGGTTTTTTCTCCATGTTTTCTCGAGAGTACGGCATAGTTTCTTGGATTTCTTAAGGTCATCGTTGAACCAGGGAGCCTTTTTGCTACCCTGTTTGATTCGGTGGTTTTTCAAGGGTGCTAATTCATCAACGCTGTGAGTTATCCATTGTTTGAGTTTGGTGGCAGCTTGGTTTGGGTCCGATGAGAGGGCGGGAGGGTTTTGTCTGAGCGATGTGAGGAGTTGGTCGGTGGTGATTTTGTTCCAGTTTCTTCACGGAATAGGTTGTGGGGGGTTGTGGGTCGAGGTAGTTTTGTAGCTGAAGTGAACACAGATGTGATCCGTCCAATGGAGAGCTGTGGTGTGATCGAAGGAGATGTGCTTGCTGGAGGTGAACATTGGGTCGAGCGTATGTCCGGCTACATGGGTGGGGGTGTCAACAAGTTGTTTGAGTCCGAGATTGGCCAGGTTGTCCAGAAGGGTGGTGGTGTTGCTGTCCTTTTTCTTTTCCAGGTGGAAGTTGAGGTCTCCCAGTAGAATGTAGTTCTCGGAGGTGAGGGTGTGTGGGCTCATGAAGTCAGTGATGTCTTCGCTGAATTGTTGATGGGTTCCTGGTGGTCTGTAGATGAGGGTGCCTCTAAGTGTGGTCCTGGGGTCGGTGTGGATCTGGAAGTGGAGGTGTTCGGCGGTTGCAAGGTTATCGTCGAAACTGGTCGTGATTCTGATGGTGTTCTTATGGACGATGGCGATGCCTCCTCCTGTTTGGTTGGTGCGGTCTTTTAGGATGATCTTGTAAGCGTCCGGGATGGCTATGGCGATGTCGGGTGCTGATGATGCGTTCATCCAGGTTTCTGTAAGGAAGGTGATGTCCGGTGAAGCAGTGTCGAGTAGGTCCCAGAATTCAGTGGCGTATTTGTGGACCGAGTGGGTGTTCAGCAGGATGCACTTCAGGTGGTTAGAGTCGGAGCTGTGTTTGGAGTTAGTGGATATGGTGTGGGTCTTGATGCAGGCAAACTTGCAGGAGTGGCAGGCGAAGGGACCGTGGATGCGTCCCGGGGCAGCTTCATAGCATTGTGGTGTGCGTCCGGGGTTGAGGGCAAGGAGGGTGGTGGCGTCCTTTGTTATGTGGGCGGAGTGGGTTTTGCGAGGACCAGGGGGTCTGGTGCTGGGCGCGGTCCAGGCGCGGACGGGCATAGATGGGCTTACATTTGGCGCACCTTCGGCGCGCATAGGGCGCGTCCGCTGCGCGTGGATGCTGCGCGTGGGGTGCATCTGTCATAAATGGGGAGTGGAGGGGGGCGGAGCGTAGGAGGGGCAGCTGGGAGGCGGGAGCGTGGGGGACGGGCTGGAGGCACAACACAAAATGGCAGCAAACAACAACAGAGGCAAACAGGAAGAGATTGGGGCATGATGCGCAATAAGCGCTACAGCAGCTGAGCAGGCACAAATTAAGCAGGCAAATAAATTCTACAAAGCACAGGATCGATTTTGGCAGCAGAGCTAGCGCTACGATTCCCAGAGGCAGGGAGGCAGGGAGGAGCGACCGGGTCTGCAGGAGTCAGGCTGGTCACAGGGCTTCACCGGACAGGACTTTCCAGATAGCCAGTGGGTAGGAGGGGCAGCTGGGAGGCGGGAGCGTGGGGGACGGGCTGGAGGCACAACACAAAATGGCAGCAAACAACAGCAGAAGCAAACAGGACGAGATTGGGGCACGATGCGCAATAAGCGCTACAGCAGCTGAGCAGGCACAAATTAAGCAGGCAAATAAATTCTACAAAGCACAGGATCGATTTTGGCAGCAGAGCTAGCGCTACGATACCCTGAGGCAGGGAGGCAGGGAGGAGCGACCAGGGTCTGCAGGAGTCAGGCTGGTCACAGGGCTTCACTGGATGGGACGTTCCAGATAGCCAGTGGGTAGGAGGGGCAGCAGGGGGGCAGGAGCGTGGGGGACGGGCTGGAGGCACAACACAAAATGGCAGCAAACAACAACAGAGGCAAACAGGACGAGATTGGGGCACGATGCGCAATAAGCGCTACAGCAGCTGAGCAGGCACAAATTAAGCAGGCAAATAAATTCTAGAAAGCACAGGATCGATTTTGGCAGCAGAGCTAGCGCTACGATACCCAGAGGCAGGGAGGCAGGAAGGAGTGACCGGGTCTGCAGGAGTCAGGCTGGTCACAGGGCTTCACCGGACGGGACGTTCCAGATATCCCGTGGGTAGGAGGGGCAGCTGGGAGGCGGGAGCGTGGGGGACGGGCTGGAGGCACAACACAAAATGGCAGCAAACAACAACAGAGGCAAACAGGACGAGATTGGGGCACGATGCGCAATAAGCGCTACAGCAGCTGAGCAGGCACAAATTAAGCAGGCAAATAAATTCTACAAAGCACAGGATCGATTTTGGCAGCAGAGCTAGCACTACGATACCCAGAGGCAGGGAGGCAGGGAGGAGCGACCGGGTCTGCAGGAAAACCAAGCACTCTGCCTCCAGGATTGCTAAGGCCTGCATAGGAGTGAATGATAGGTATATATGTGTCCAGATAGGTTTAGATATAGGCATACTATATCTAAGCAAGGGGTGATTACACCACCTTGCCCCAGCTGAGTGATCAGCCAGTTGTGTCAATTTTGGATAGCCAGCCAGGGGTGGCAAAAGATATGCTGCAGCCCCTGGTAGGCCTTGGATGCACCTATGCCCTGGGCACCTATAGTGCTCTGTACATGGGCTGATAAGGTGACCCAAGCCAATTTAGGTATGCACCTAGGGTACATGGAATCCATTTTACAGAGAGAGCAGATAGCCTGGGGCCCTAATTAGCAGGGAACCAGGCCAACTAAGTCGAAAACCAGCTAAACACAAGGCAAAAAATCTGGGGTAACCATAGTCAGGTAGCCACCTTCCTACACCGTGGGAAAATGCCATCATATGAGTCTCTTTTCCACTAGTTGTCGTTTACCCGCACCCTTATGCCCACTGTGACCTCATATGATACAGTGGGTTTCTCCCTGTTATCCATCTGAGCACACGGGCCCTAGATAAACTCTTCCGCCTATGCGGCATGTTGCCTTATTTTCATGCCTTCTGTGACCCTATGTGATAAGAGCTGAATAGACCATCATGGCAAAATAAGCGGGTCGGGGTACCGCTGTTAATACACTGGAGCTCTCTGTTTCCCGAGAATGCGGTCCCGAAGTTATTGACAGGATGTTTTCGAAACGGCCAGAGGACTATGGCTATGATCTTACATGCTGTGCAACTATTGTTGCCTTCCACCCCTCTCCCCTTTTTCTTTTGAATCCTTTGTATCGATCGGGTCCTGGGACTTTGCATCTCTCAGACTTTTCGAATATAGTTTGGGTCTTGCATTTTGCCACCGATGAGTCCTTCTCTACCCCTTTGATCCTGTCCAGGATTTCCATTTTCCTGAAATCAGCCAACTCTCCCAGTCGTTGATTGGCTGCACTTGCGGCGGCTGACATTCAAAAGAACCGTTTTTTACTGCTCCCGTGCTTCGGCGTTGTCGGTATTATATCTCTGCAGCACGTCCATGAGACAGGAGTTCCTGAGTAAGTGATTTACTTTTCAGGTATGCGTTTTATTGTGGAATCTCGCTATCATTTCCTGACTTGACACGTTTACAGCCTCTCTAGTTAGCTAAAATCGGATTGAATGTGTTGTAGAGTGGGGGTTAGAGGTTGGGTGTAATATTAATGTGTTCTTTACTTTCGACGGCCTTTCTGACTCTCCGCTAGCTCTGAGTCAACCGCCGGGGGCGGGGCGGTACCGCACAACGGGTTGCTGTGTCCTTTTAGTACTGGACTGAAAATAAAAACATTGTGTGTTATTCGCTCAAAGGGCTATACTAACTTTATGTTTTTCGACCATAACTTTCAAGCTCTTGATAGTTACTTGCGTCTTACTTTCCCCTAACAGTTAATATCAGACTGTCTACTGCTCCTACATTGATTCGAGAACTCCTCTACCACCAGAGTTGATTCCGCTGTAATCTGTCAGGTAAATTTGAACTGCTCGAGCAGAAGTAATTCAATGCTTCTTAATGACAATTTTTGACATGCCAGATAACAGCGAGCGCTTTTATTTTTTCGACAACAAACTCGACTTTGTTTGCTGCCTCGCTACCCATCTTAAACCTCCGGATTCCACGAGGGGATTTTGCTGAGGGTCATCAGGTAAATGTGACCAGCTCGCCATACATATCGTAATCTTGTAGGGTGAAGAAAAACTTGCACGTGCATATCTTAAGCTTGTGATGCCAACTAACTTGAAATTTCCTCCCTCGCATTAGGGCATGGAATAAGTGTAACCTTTTTGATAGTTCCCTATTAACCCTTTTGATGCTGATGACGAGCTCAGCTCGTCATGATGCACGGTTGAGCTGTGCTGATGACGAGCTGAGCTCGTCATGAAACCAAAGCAATAATGAAATATCAGCACAGGAGGGGAAACACCTAGCAGCCAAGGTGTTAAAATTCGGACAAGAATTCTGGAACATAAAAGCAACATCAGAACCAGCAACATGAAATCCACAGTTGCATCGCATTTCACTGAAAATAGACACAATGTCGCACAACTCAAGTTTACTGTACTTGAAAACGTACAACCTACAACAACCATGAACATGAAAGATCAACTGCTCCAAAGAGAGAACTTTTGGATTAGATACCTGTGCACGATGCAGCCCACTGGGCTCAATGATAGAATAGAATTTCTTTGCTACCTATGAACTATACTATTAACATTACAATCGTTTTTTTCTTGACTTATGTTTTACTGGATTATCCAACATGTACTTCATATTACTTTCACCCGCTCTACACATTTACCACACATGATTCATTTTCGTTCTATGTTTCCCCACCCATATCTTTCACTGTTGAGTTTACACCCTTTCAAGATGTCCGCCACACTCTCACATCCGTAGTCCGCTTTCTATAAGTATCAACCCGCTATGTTACTCGCACACTTGCTTTTCACATTCACCAGAACGCTAGCTGCATGGCACCCGAATGACAGTCTGACTGTCCCACTCGAAGGCTTGAAGTAGGTACTAACTCTGCAACATCGCTTGTATTCACTCTTGGTGAACCATGTTTCTACTCGTCACCCTATTAACACTATTTCTTATTCTTTTTGGGCTTTTCCGACTTAGACTATTCTCACGCTTAATGTTAGCACCGTGTTATTTACGCATATGCACTAACTATTTTTGCGTATACTCGTTTTTAAACACGCTCCGTTTTTTAATTTAACGCAATGTGTAATATTCTGTTTGACTCAACTTTGAAGCGCATGGCACATTTAACAACATAATGATGATAATTATCCACTGTGTTTGTTGAAATTATGATTGATTCAGTACTATGTTCATGATATACCAAATGGGGATATATTTCCGATTTATCGGACCGTTCATTTGTTTTCCATTTCAGATTTTCCCCTGACGAAGGGCTCACTGGACAGCCCGAAATGCATAGAGATTTACAATTCGAGCATTTTGGATATTGTTTGTTACATTGAATCTACAATCCATGAATGAACTTTTGAAACCATTAATGAGATTAAATCAATAATGGACTAATCTTTTGACTTGGATTTACTTTATTATACCCTTGGTGGGGTACTTTGAACGCTGTGCGTAGGGGGACAATTCCAACTCTGGATTTGCAATTCTGATACTTCTCCCACACGCTCCAAGGCTCAGAGAGCGAAGCCCCAGCAGCACGCAACAACTTTGCAATATTTTCAACTTTTGTTGGTGCGTGTCTAACCCTTCAATTCTAGTTCCCTATTAGTCATAGAATAGACTGGTGATATCTCTTGATCCTGTCTGTACTTTTAAGTGCTCAAATGGAATGCACTGAAGGGTCTTTTCCTCCCTCCCATAGAGCATGAACTTTTTATCCTGACCTACTGGTATCTGAATGCCCTCTATACCTACACGGTCCCCATCTTTCTTGAAATCCGGGTGAGGAACCGCCCACTGTGACTATGCATCAACTCTCCACATATTTGAACTAGGGTAAGTATGCCTTTGCATCCACTACTGGTCCCTCCACTTTGAACGGTGAAGCAAGATGTTTTTGGTTCAGCTGAGCGTCTTGATCTGATTTTGATCTATCGTTAGTGATTATATCTTTCCTCCTCACTGTAGGTTATTGCCGTTTGACCATTGTTTCCTCGCAGACTGTTTTTCTTCTTTATTCGGTGAGTCCTAAAGTTTCTATGACCTGGCCTACCACTATTAGGTGAGTTATTATCACGCCCCATCTCTGGTCTTTACTACCATAGTCTTTTTCTTGTACCAGAGACGTTAATACATCCTTTACTTGATCTTTTGGATACTGGATCTATGAATTCTCTAGGAGTATATATATGAAGGGTTCATATTGTATTGGATCTATGAATTTTCTAGGAGCTTTTTTGAAGGGCTCTTACTGTACGTTTGGTTTATGATCTTAAAACTCTCCACTGTATCGATGTTTTTTGTATTTTTTATCTTATATTTGTGATGTAGTCCATTGTGGGTTCCTCTTTTCTTTTGAACTGTTCGAAACCTTGCAGGGTCAGCTCTCCTGATAAATACCAGCATTTTGTGTTAGTATTTAATACTATTGTGATTTGTTTTGTAAAGTAATACATATGCTAAAATTATGAATTCACTATGTAAAGATTCTAAAGAAGAAATTACTTACATGTTGCAGGCCATTGCTGTTGTCTTTTCCCTCCTCCTTCTTCTCTGTGTCCTGATGAAGGTGTGGCCTACGATCTGGCCCAGCACCGAAACGCGAGTCAGCACTTCCAGTTTGTCCTGCTATCTGCTATTCTAGTCTCCACCTGCGTGTTGAGACTACTTTAGACCGGATACCTTGTTCATTCTGGCAACTTAAGTGCAACATGTATTGGATGTCTGGAGATTGCATGTGTTTTGTATGAGGTGAATGGTGCGATTGAAGGGTGGTGTCGGAAAAGTAAATGAATGAATGACATTTTTATGTATATTGGTATAATCTTGTATTGTTAAATTAGCAAAAAGACTCTGAACTGTTTTTTTTATACTCACATTTTATAAAAAATGAAATAAAAATATGTTTTGAATACAGCCTTTGGACCATGAAACCTTGTTTTTGAGCTGGCCTTGGTGAGTTTACCACTGAGTACTTTATGTGGGGACTCTAGTTGAGCCCATTTCTTTATCAGAGGGGCGGATTGTTTTTGTTGTATTAAACTGCTCATCAAGATTATTCGTCTGGGTGAGTTGTTAAGGGCAAAAAGTAATTGTAGTACCAGAGAATCCTACAATAAAGAGAAAGAGGTTAAGATTACTCGTTTCAAGGCAAGGGGATACAATCAGGAATGCATCACAACTGCATGTAAGAAGGCTGAGGTTAGAAACAGGGAAGATTTGCTAAGGATTAAGACTAATGACATACAAGGCATACAAGAGACGGAAAGAAAAAAATTAATTACCACATATAATAACAAATCAGGTGAAGTCCGCAGATGTTTGGGCAAGTTTTGGACTGTCCTTCAAACTGACCAAGACTTCCAAAAATATGTTGGGGAATTTCCTTCAGTAACTTATAGGAAGGCACAATCACTGAAACATATGATGTGTCCAGCAGTGTTACCGGAAGTAAATAGATTGCAGATAAGTACTGTGCAGGGGTTCTTTGTATGTGGCAGATGCAAGGCATGCCGGCACAGTACTAACTGCAAACAGGTCAAACTATCTGCCAGTTGCAACACATTCAAAATTTCTAAACACTTAACGTATGATACCCAATATGCTGTGTATGCCCTCAGGTGTCCTTGTAACAAATATTACAGCGGTAGCACTATACATAGGGCTAAAAAGCGGGTATTGGAGCATTTAAGAGCGATTACGAACCATGACAAACAATACCCGATTGAGTGCCATTTTTTCACTGACCACCAACAAAATACCAGCTTATTGTCTTTTGTCGTTCTTGACTGTGTCCCATGTAGGGAAAGAGGAGGTGATAGATTGAAAGAGTTAAGGCGACTGGAGTCTCGGATGATAATAAGATATCATACATTGCAACCTTCTGGCCTTATTAGTGATGAAGCACTTGCAGTTCATTTGGGTTGAGTTATTATGTGTTTTCTTGTAAAACAACTGCTGGATTTTAACCCCCTTTTTTTAATCCGAAATCTTCCTTCTCTTAGCTATATTGTTTGTGTATGTTGTAAATGTATTTTTATTGAATTCTAATGTGTGCATTTTCCTTTAATTTTACAGATTGTCAATTATCTGACCTTCTTGGGAGGTGATAAAGAGCGAAAGTATCTGCAGTATGATGTTAATATTGTATTATTCCCCCCCAAAAAACCTTTGTTATATTGTAGATATTTTGCCCACTGGGGCTTTATGTCTTGTGTGGTTTCTCCCACATCATTTAAATGGATTGAACATATCAGCAATTGCCCACTAGGGCTTTATGGAGTGTCAAACTGTGATTTATGTATAATACAATTCAGCCGCATTAATGATCACATACGTAGGATTGTGAAAAAAATGTTTATAGTGTGGTGCTGTAAGAGTGGTGCACACTTGTGCATGATCCCAATCTGTATATAACATGTATACAGTAAGATGGCCGAATTACTGTGTTTATATCTGGAGGCGGTTGTAATCTCAAAATCCAGAAGTAATGACGTTCGAACTAATCTTTGCTAGGCATCGTGGGCAATGTAGTTTTACCACCACGGTGCTATCTATGATTGAATACACATTGCGAGTTTTTTGGGTTTACAAAAATATCGTAAATTGATCAAATTGTAATTATTGTGTGATTTAACACAATCTGCGAGGCTCTTACAAAATTGTATATATTGTGATTATGTATCATTTGAGTAAGACGATGTTTGACGGAAGTGTGTCTTTACTTTTTTTCAAAGGGTCGTGTCACATGATTTGTATATAACTTTATTGTTTTCACCAACACTTTTACTCGTGAACAAGAAGCTGTTTGGTGATATTCCATGAAATAAGTCTCACTGCTAAATCAAAGATGGGCCAAGGCGTGTTGTCTTTGTGACCTTTAAGACGACGTTTAAAGTGTGGAAGTAATTGGGGGTGGCGGCCCGCCAGGACAAGTGGCATCGGTGGTTCCGCTGTACTTTGGAAGGATATATATATATATATATATATATATATATATATATATATATATATATATATATATATATATATACATATATATATTACCTACTGGTGATCGCCAGTAGGTAGTTATAGTTAGGATTATTTTCAATAGAAAATCTCAACATTCTATTGTGAATAACTTTGGCGCCGGTTGAGGAATCTGCCTGAAAATTTCCTCAAATTTGCCTCGCAGCGCTCCGGTCCTTCCCTGAAAGTTTGGGGGGGATTTGTCAAGCGGGGGCTGAGAAAAAAGGGGGGTCCCAAAACATGTTTTCCCCATGTTAATTTCCATAGGGCGGTCGACCTCACTTTTAGCCCGAACGGCTGAATGGATTTCCACCAAACCTGGCAAAATTGTAGGGACTGGTAGCCCGATGTGCCTTTGCTATGTCTTAAGATATGTGCTCCAGTGTATTTTGAGTAATTTAGGTTAAAAAAATATATATATCTATATGCGCGCCCCGGTACGCGCACCGGGGAGCAAACCAGTGCGCTACGCGAGTTCGCGCGCGGAAAACTGATTGGCTCTTGGGTGTCTGTTGTCGCGTTCTAATCTAGGACCCTGATCGATACTGTGACCTTATGCCCCTATTCGGCTATAAATCCATTTATTCCCTATATTGGCATAACCGTTCAAGTGCAATATTCAGAAACTCGTCTCTGGCCTCACACGAACAGAGCCACATTTCAGAATCGCTTTCTCTGCCACTTCCTTTGCAACCAATTAGTGCAATGACATAGCAGAAGTTACTATCTGAGATTCCTAGATTAACACTCCGAGTTCTTCAACAAGATAAAAACTCAGCAACCTGGAAATCCCCGCTTGCTGTGTATTGATTAGAAATAGAACACTAATGAGCACTGATAGACGATCACTTCCTAGTGACATCTTTATTGACGTCTTATGTCAAAAAACTTAGGTCAAACAAGGCACCTTTCAGGTATAAATATTACCAACGTTGCCTTAAGCAAACGCTGTCTTGTTGCTGTTTCGCTGAAGCTGATGCTGCTAGCTATCTCGCTGCTGCTGAAGAAGCTGTCATGCTGATGATACCATAGCTGCTATCGCTACTGCTATCGCTGCTAACTAGCGAACGATGGTGTGGTGAACTTAGGAGCTGAACAGCCGTCCCCTGCACAGACCCCAGCAGATGCAAGCTGCCCACGGACGCTGCCCCTCCTCCTCCTCCTCGACGCGCTGAGAAGAGACGCTGTCGTTCTCCTGCAGAGAAATCCAGCTCCGGCGTTTCTAGTCTACCCTTGCGGGTGACTGGGATATCGACCCCCTGAAGGAGATACCAGACCTCCATCATTCTATTCCAGAGGTATGGTGTTGACTAAACCCTTAGAGAGAATTCTTGAAGCAAACCTTGGCAAAACCAACTTAACTAAAAGCTACTTACTTACTCCCCTCCCAAGTATTAGGCTTAGGTCAGGTACACTGGGGTAGGCGTAGTTAGAAGCACCAGTTGAGTATTTTAGCCTAATGTATATATGAATGTATATATGTTTTCTTCATTTTAAACCATTGTATGGCTAAGAAACCATATCAATGCTTTTACAGTATTATTTCGCAATACTTATCTTACTGTACGTACTTTTTATAATAACAAGTCTTGCAATTGTGGCAATTCATTTCTCTTGTACGAGAAGAAAGACTGTTCAATAAATGTTACCCTTTATTGAAAACGTCCATCTCTCTATTCTCTACATATTGTGAAAGTAAACTGCACAACCACTGACTGAGTAAAATAACTGTCTATTGTTTCACACGACCCTAGAGATTGACTCTTGATCTGAGGAGCAAAGTTGTCATGTTGCACGGTTGTTGGAAAACTGAATCCCTTCTTGGCTGTGCCAGGGAAGCTGATCACTTCCTATGTTATTCCAATGCGCAGGGCCTATTGGGAAAATAGGAACTACACTACACTGTAAACATTCCAAACAGTCCGGAGCGGCCGCCATCTTGTGTCTCGGTAGGATCGAGACACAAGAGGTGGCAAAAACAATGGGGGAAATGACCAAAAGGGGGCAGGGTAGACCCCCCCAGGCCCCCTAGGTTTAATGTGGGGGCCATAAAAGAGCCCCGCGGGGCAAAAAAAAAATGTGGTGTTTTTTTCGATTTTTACGGGGGGAGCGCCCGGTACGCGCACCAGGGAGCGTACCGGGGAGCGTAGCATGGGGAAACCCAGTTCATTTACTGCGTCAAATCTACGACCCTTTCTTGCGTCAATACGCCCCTTTTGCATACATTACACCTGACGTAGGTATAATGTGGCGCAGGGGTTTACAAAGTGACGCATCTACCTAGATGCGTCACTTTGTAAATATAACTCAATAAGGTGCTGTTTTACGCTGCTGATGCGTCACAAAAAGTGACGTAGCGGTGGCGTAAAAGTACAAAGTGACGCATCTACCTAGATGCGTCACTTTGTAAATATGACTTAATAAGGTGCATTTTTTACAGCACCTGTGCGTCACAAAAAGTGACGTACCGGTGGCGTAAAAGTGACGCATGGCCTCATAAATGAGGCCTTCAGTCTTCTACTCATGCGTCATATTAAATATATGACGCATTATGTCGCAAGTACTTACGGATACGTCAGTATTTCAGACGTATCTGTAAGCGCAAAAGTGATGCATTGCTGGAGTGTGTCACAAAAATGATGCAACTCCAGCAATGCATCTTTTCTTACCCTTCCACACCCCCGTTCCTTTTCTACATTTTCTTTGAATATCCACATATCCGAGAGTAAAAAGGCAGGTCTTTCAGTCAGAAAAATGAAAGAGGAAGTGAAGGAAATGGGTGGGGATTTCATTCTTTGTAAAAAAAACTGTTAGCAACCAATGAAAAGTGTTATTTTAAGGTCACATGACGCGCACCGAAGCTCTTCCAGGGGCGCTAACGCGGCGCGAACGTAGGCGCTTCCTGGGGCGCATACGCGGCGCGAACGAAGGCGCTTCCGGGGGCACTTACGCGGCGCGCCTAAGTGACGTTTTGATAGTTTCATGGAAATGTGAAATCATTTTTATTTCCTTATTCAAAAATACTGCTTTTATATGTATGGTACTAAATGTCTTGCGTTATTATTTACTTTTCATTCATATTTTTTTTTCACGAACGCAAGTAGCGCTCTGGGTGCGCTTTCCGGAGAGCTTACCGGTGCGCCCCCAGAGTGCCCCAGGAAAAAATGATAAAAAAATAATAATAATTTAAAAATACTATTATAAAAAATAAAATAAAAATAATTAATACTTACACAAAACAGCAAATTAAAAAAAATTGTAGGTTAGAAACTCTATATAGAAAGGAATTAGCTTTTAAAAAACCTTTGAAATTCAGTGAAAAAAACAGAGGTTTCACAATCGTTATAGTTAGGAATTAGCATTTAAAAAACCTTTGAAATTCACTGAAAAAACCATAGGTTTCACACCAGTTATAGTTAGCTGGAAATTTTACTGACATAAAACCATTGAAATTCCCACGTTATAGTTAGTTGGACTCACTATAACTTGCGCGCCTGCAATGCACTGCTGATGACGTCACATATTACATCACTCATGACATTGTCAGTGACATCACTCATGACATCACTGATGACACCATCCTTGTGACAGAGTGACAGACCTCATTTCAGTGTAATGTAATCCTTGAAACACATATTCAAAAATAGAAACTCAAATTTTCAAAAAAATGGAGATACCCATACCAGTTAAGACAACAAATTCAGTAATTCAACCAACTAAATACACATCCACTCATTCACCAACAGTTCTATATAGTCACTCATGCATATGCTCACTCAACATATGTAGTGATACACCTATACATCCTGTTACACACCGACAGTCATCCAAAAGTTACTCGCACACATACTCACACATGCAAATAAACTATTGAACATCCATTTATTTGCATATACAGCTATACACCCACTACCACCTTACTTCTAAGAAAACTTACACATACTTACTCTCTAAAACAATCACTAATAGAAAGACATACTTATTTAAACAGGAACTCTTACAATCTCTCACTCTCACATATACTAACTTATATACATCAATACTCACATATACTAGATTAAAACAAATGTAGTTACTGATAAAGACACTAGTGAGACAGTCATTCACTCACTAACACATACATATACACACTCATCCAACCATACAGTCCTGCACATATGCTGTCTTCAAAACACATACAAACAGTGAGTCAGTCACCAACACATGCAGCCACTTATACACAAAGTGAAACACTGATACATATATTTAAATATTTAAAAATTATTCGCTAATATATGTATTTACTAAGATACACTTAATAAGCCAGTTAACCAATCAATATTTTATTTAAAAAACATCCATTTACACACTTATTTAAACATTTATTCTTCCATTGACCTTTACAAATACATATATAAAAAATATTTATTTTTCAGAAAGACACACATTCACTGGATGGTGTCATCAGTGATGTCATGAGTGATGTCACTGACCATGTCATGAGTGATGTAATATGTGACGTCATCAGCAGAGCATTGCAGGCGCGCAAGTTATAGTGAGTCCAACTAACTATAACGTGGGAATTTCAATGGTTTTATGTCAGTAAAATTTCCAGCTAACTATAACTGGTGTGAAACCTATGTTTTTTTCAGTGAATATATATATATATATATATATATATATATATATATATATATATATATATATATATATATATATATATATATATATATATATATATATATATATATATATGTATATATATATATATATATATATCTATATATATCTATATATATGTATATATATATATATATATATATATATATATATATATATATATATATATATATATATATATATATATATATATATATATATATATATATATATATATATATATATATATATATATATATATAGTTATAGGTTTCATTCAGCAATATAAAATTAGGAGATAACACAGTTTTTTCCTAAAGGCTGCTATTAAACAGATTGCTATTTTGCACATAAATCTTAACAGGGTTATGTGATGTATTTCAGCTTGTCAAGTTTTCAAGTGATAGATTCTACTTGTAAAACGTATTTTGTGATGGCTTGTATGAATCCTCTATACAATGTCAGTCCACTATCTATTTCCATAACCATGTGATGGTGGAGGGGTGGTCACAATTGCTATAAAAGTGTAATCGCGTTATGTGGAGACTGCACGTGAACAAGGGCAATCTTGCTCGAAACACGTTGTGTGGTGTGGAGGAAAATAAAACATCTCGCCTTTATCCTGCGGGGTCTGAGTCTCCTTCTTTGCTGCCGCCGCTTTCCTTGTGGTTGGATTGGAGGTTGTGGGAGCCAATCATTGTGGATATTACTACAGAGGACGGTTACCTCTGTTTCCAGACCCCCTCCTCGCAAGCTGGCTGCTGTCCTTAACCGGAGTGCAGAATTGGATCCGTGGTGGATAGTTGAGAGCCACCTCCTGCGTTTTTCCAAAGATAAACGTAGCCGATCTGAGGACGTAACCAACCGGGTCGGAGGACTTGACGGGAAAACGTCTGGTAATCAGTAAGTGAGTTATTGCAATATTACGCTAAAACGTCTTCAGAGGCCATGCCACCCTTTCTCCACCATTCTACGAACATGCCTCCTGGCAGACTACAGGATGGGGATGAACTTCAATTTACTCCTGGGGGACTTTGGGGGCCAAGAAGCCCTACTGGTACCTCCTGTTATCTCTACGCACCGGAAGGCCCAGCACCCTTTCTCCACCACTCTGCAAACAGGACTACTAGTAAAAGAAGTGTTTCCAATGTAATAGGTTTCGCATTTGCGAGAATTAGAGCTATTGGAGTTGTAAATGCAAACGTTTTTTACTAATGTTTTTGAAAGTAGAGTGGATGGACGTTGTGTGTAGTGGAATGATGTGGTATGTTGTGCAGTGAAATTATGTGGATGAAAAGTATGTGGTATTTAGTATATAGGAACTATGTAGAGTGGGATTATGTATTATAGAGAGTAATTATGTGGTATAGTAGTCTGTGATGTGGAGTGGTAACCTCTGGGTTAGTGTTCCTCGTTTCCATAGAAGCACAACTATGAACTCAGAGAGACAGAAAAAGATGGAATCACTGAGGAGCACTTGTGGACCTAGTCAGAGCAGGTATGAGCAGAGCCACTGGAATTATGTGATGGGCTGCAATAACGTTCGCACAATTATACATTTTCTGCATTAGCCACATAATTCATCATTTGCTAGCTAAAACGGGTCAAACATTACCAAAAATGCAGCGACAAGTGCTACAGCATGGTGGAAGGCCCTATGCAAACCTAGAATGATCAGCTATTACTTATTGCTAAATGTGGGTGTTAAATAGGTACTAATGGTGTGCAAGCCACTCTTGCTTTCCTCTGTGCCTCTCTTGCATCTCTGCATTTCTTTTGCTTCTTTCTCCACGTTATTTCTTTTTTTGCACTTCTCTTGACCTCATTCTGCAAATCTCATGTACTTTCTGCACCTTTCTTCCCTGTTTCTGCACGTCTGTTGCCTCTTCCTGCACCTCATTTCCTTCTTTCTGCACCCCTATTGTTACTTTATGCATTCATCTTCCCTCTTTCTGCACCTTTCCTGCCTGTTTTTGAATCTCACTTGCCTCTTTCTGCACTTTTCTTGCTTCTTTCTACACCTCTGTTGCTTCTTTCAGCAATTCTCTTCCCTTTTTGGGTACTTCTCTTGCCTGTTTCCCCACCTCCCTTGCCTCTTTTTGTACCTTTGTTAGCTCTTTCTGCACCTCACTTGCTCCTTTCCATACTTCTTTTTCTTCTTTCTGCTCCCCTGTTGCTTCATTCTGAACTTTCCATGCTTCTTTCTGCACCTGTCTTGCTTCTTTCTGCACATCTGTTGCTGCTTTTTGCACCTCATTTGCTTCTTTCTGCACCCCTGTTGTCTCTTTCTGCACTTGTCTTGCCTGTTTCTGTACCTTTCCTGCCTGTGTTTGAATCTCACTTGCCTCTTTCTGCTCTTTTCTTGCCTTTTTATGCACCTCTTTTCCCTCTTTCTGCACATCTGTTGCTTCTTTTTGCACCTCATTTGCTTCTTTCTGCACCCCTGTTGTCTCTTTCTGCACTTGTCTTCCCTGTTTCTGTACATTTCGTGCCTGTTTTTACATCTCACTTGCCTCTTTCTGCACTTTTCTTGCTTCTTTCTACACCTCTTTTGCTTCTTTCAGCAATTCTCTTGCCACTTTGTGCACTTTTCTTGCCTGTTTCTGCACTTCTCTTCCCTCTCTGCACCCCTGTTGCTTCATTCGGCACTTTCCATGCTTCTTTTCTTACCTGCCTTGCCTCTTTCTGCAACCATGTTGTCTCTTTATGTACCTCTTGTGCCTCTTTCTGCACTTTTCTTGCCTTTTTATGTACCTCTCTTCCCTCTTTCTGCAGGTCTGGTGCCTCTTTATGCACCTCATTTGCTTCTATATGCACCCCTGTTGTCTCTTTCAGCACCTGTCATCCCTCTTTCTGTACCTTTCCTGCCTGTTTTTACATCTCACTTGCCTCTTTCTGTACTTTTCTTGCTTCTTTCTACACCTTTGTTTCTTCTTTCAGCAACTCTCCTGTCTCTTTGTGCACTTCCCTTGCCTGTTTCTGCACTTCTCTTGCCTCTGTCTGCACCCCTGTTGCTTCATTGTGCACTATCCATGCTTATTTCTGCACCAGCCTTGCTTCTTTCTGCACTCCTGTTGTCTCTTTATGTACCTCTTTTGCTTCTTTCTGCACTTTTCTTTCCGTCGTCTGCACCTCTCTTCCCTCTTTCTGCACGTCTGTTGCCTCTTTCTGCACCTCTTTGCTTCTTTCTGCACCCCTGTTGTCTCTTTATGCACTTGTTTTCCCTCTTTCTGTACTTTTCTTGCCTATTTTTGTATCTCACTTTCCTAATAGCCATTGCAACTTTAATGTATTTAGAGACCTTAATGCATATATCATGTGTGGCCAATCAGTGCAAGTAATTAAAACCCTCAATATAAGAACATGGCCTAATTTCTTTTAAAAACGGGATAAGAACATTTCCTCTTTCCTCTTTATAGAGAGTGCAAAAAAGCATAAAGTTCAGTGTGCTCTGGGCTGCCAGATTGTTACAGGGGCAGGGCACCAGATTGTCTGCCCACCTAGTTTGTTTTGGGACTGCCACTAAAAAATGCAGAGTGAGTAAATGAAATCTTGTTAAATAAAATCATTTCTAAGTGTTTATAGTGAAAGTTAAGTTAAATTGCTGCTGTACGGGTAATAAATAGGGGGGCCTGCTACTTCAGGATGAGAGCGGTGTATGTTTGCCCTTACTGAGTGCAACTCTTTTATGATATCTTTCGCATTCATGTGAATACTGGCTGGGGACTCAAAATATTGACCCAAGCCTAGCCTGTCAAGGCCCTCCCTGACAATTCAGCGCCAAGGAATGGTTAGTGCTTTATCAAGATTAAGACAATCTTTTTTAATATTTCTGGAGAACTCAAACTCCTCCAATAACCAGATTTTAACCCACAATCGCAGAGGGCAATTCCTATACAATCCTCTACAAAGCCAAGCCCCAACTCATGATGACAAAAGATTGTAGGGGCACTATTTAAAGTCATTAATAGCCTTTTAGTAAATTTATTTTCCATGACTTGTAGCTGACGGCTGTTATGAGAACCCCATATTCCAGATCTGCATATTGCCGCAGGCACACATTTGTCTTTGTAGAGTCTAACTGGTTTGTGGCCCAGTTTACAGGCAAAACGTAAAAGCCCCTAAACAACCCTGCCCATATGTTGCACCCATGCGTTGTCAAGCGAATCCCAATTCAGCCTATTATTAAAAAAGTTCCCTAGATAATTTAAATTGTTCATTTTTTCAATTCTCTTAGCCCACACAATGTACTTCCTGGTTTTTGTCATTTTAGGCACACACACCATCACATATGACTTTTAAATTAAGTGCCTCATAAAATCCACAAATGCATTAAGTACCTTTTGGAGGCCATTTGCTGTCAGGGCAATTAATACGGTACAGTCCACATAAGAAAGTAACGGGACCCGGGTGCACCCAATACGAGGACAGTCAATTTCCTTGTCAGACAAAAAAAATCTAGCCCATTTGTGTAAAGTAAGAAGAGGAAAGGAGCTAAAATACATCCCTGCCAGACACCTTCTGTGGAGGCAATAGGTCTAGTTGTTTTCCCAATGCAGACTGTATCTTATAGTAACAGATATGGAAGCATGGAGCCTACTGAGAAGAGAAATTAAGGCTTCTTCATTTCCCATGTTACCCATGAGTGCCGACAGCTTGCCCCGATTTACTGTATCAAAGGCACTGGACAAGTCCATGAAGACCAGATGGATAGAACGCTTCCTGGCCTTCATATACTTGCCCATAATCAGGTGCAAGTTAAGGCACTGTTCAGTGGTGTCCATTCCC
Source organism: Lissotriton vulgaris (assembly GCF_964263255.1). Classification (NCBI taxonomy): domain Eukaryota; kingdom Metazoa; phylum Chordata; class Amphibia; order Caudata; family Salamandridae; genus Lissotriton; species Lissotriton vulgaris. Next base: position 821,499,989 of record NC_141691.1, on the reverse strand, counting down.
CTCCTATAGCCATACTGTGTTCTTGCTAACGCCCCTATGTCTAACGCCCAGGTTTCAAGTCGGGGGAGAACGACCCTTCCCAGTAGCTTTACTATGGCGTCAATAAGGAAGATGGGCCTATAACAGGCAGGGTCACTTCTATTACCTTTTTTGAACACAGGGTCCACAATGGCCTCCTTCCAGATTGTTGGGATAGGGCCGGTCACCACTGCTTCAAACATGTTGGTCAATAACGGAGCCCACAGCTTAGGATTACATTTAAAAAGGTCTAATGGCACTCCATCCGAACCTGGAACTTTCATGCTAACTCCTTTTGCCATAGCTGTGGTGCGCCAAACACTGGACATCGGAAATGGGCCCCATTCCACCAGCATCTGCACATGTTTGCAACTTGGGGGTAACCATAGATCAGGGCCTAACAATGCAGACGCAAGCAATGAAAGTGGCGGCCACCTGCTTTGCCATCTTGCGCTGGTTGAGAAAGATACTGTGGATGTTGCCATCCGACACTCAGAGGTCTGTGGTCAACGCCTTGGTGACCTACCGGTTGGACTACGGCAATGTACTCTACTTGGGAGTCACTAAGGCGTTTACCCGTCGCCTTCAAATGGTCCAAAATGCTGCGGAGCGCCTACTCTGTGGCTGCAAAAGGAACGTACCCATTACACGACATCTCAGGGAACTTCACTGGCTCCGAGTAGAGAGCCGTGTGAAGTCCAAAGCCTTAAATTATACGTACAAAATAAAAGTAGGCACTGCTCTAAGCTATTTACAATCCCTGGTGATGACGTATTCCCCAACTTGTACACTGAGGTCGTCCACTCAAGAACTTTTCTGTGTACCTAAGGTCAGACTCGCCAGGATGGGCGGGAGGTCTTTTGCCTCCATGGGTCCTAGGCTCTGGAATTCCCTCCCTCCGGATATTCGTGCGGAACGCTGCCACGGCCGTTTCCGGAAAAGAGACAAAACCTGGTTGTTCAACCGATAACTTACTATCCACTGTATGTTGCTCCAGTCTTCATTAGCGCCGGGCAACCCTACTTGAGTAGCTGTCCCGCTCTACAAACTGAAAAAATAAATAAAATAAAATAAATAGCTTACTCAATCTCGGCCATTGAAATTGATGCCCTTAGATAAAAAGCTGAAGTAAAATCTATTGACAGATCCTCACTGGGTACCTCGAGCTCAGACCACGTAGGGCCCGATTCACAGAACAAACTTAAGACAAAAACCTAAACTTACTACCATTTTGGTATTCACAGAAGGCACTTACTCCTTTTGTTATTCACAGAAGGAACTTGCTCATTTTGGTATTCACAGAAGTTAGGACTCCTAACTTTAGGACTCCTAAATGCCTTCTGTGAATACCAAAAGTCTTAAAGTTAGGATTTGTCTCAGTTTAGGAGTAGTAAAGTTAGGACTCCCAACTTTAGGAATCCTAAATGCCTTCTGTGAACACCAAAAGTCTTAAAGTTAGGATTTTTCTCAGTTTAGGAGTCCTAAAATGCAGACCAGGTCGATTCACCTTAGCGATGAGTCACCCAGGTAGGGCATACCTCAACCTCCCTTGTGACTGTCTAGAGTGAACGCACATCCTCAGTCCCTGTCACTCCAAAACCAGACAGTGACTACACAAACAGGCAGAGGCGCATAGAGTGGTAAAGCATGAAAATAACACTTTCTAAAAGTGGCATTTTCAAACAGACAATTTAAAAGGCGGCTTTACTAAAAGGTGTGTTATTAAATTCTGAGTTAAGAAAGCCTTAACTTCATTTCCCCATCTTGTCCCAATGGAAGGGTACACTTATAAGATGTTACAAGGCAGTCCCCTTGTTAACCTATAGGACAGACAGCATTCAATAGCAACAAACACAATGCACAGCATTCCACTATCAGGACATGTAAAACCCACCAACACATGCTCTACCTTTTACATACAATGCACCCTTCCCATGGGGGTACATTGGGCCTACCTGAGAGGTATGTTTGTGTCTGGCAAGTGAGCACACTTGCCAGGTCAACATGGCCGCTAAAAAAACTGAAGGCATATACACTGAAGTGGCATCTCTGAAATACATTTACAGGGCTACTCATGTGAGTGGCACAACCAGTGCTCCAAGCCCACTAGCAGCATTTGATTTACAGGCTCTGGCACACTCATTGCACCTAACTAGAGACTTACCAGTAAATCAAATGTGTCATTTATTTATAACCACTCATAATCACAATTTACATATGCACTTTAACACTGATCCACAGTGGTAAAGTTCCCAGAGTCCGATAGCCAAAAAAAACAGGGTCACAAAAATTAGAGGTAAAAGGCAAAATGTTTGCGGATGAACCTGCCAAAAGGCTCAGGTCTAACAATTGCTTACTAGTGCATACAGTGGATGGGCCATAACTAGCCCCTTAACAGCAAGGAATTTGTCCAAGAGGAAAAAGCAGACATTACCTTCTGCTGTTGGTATAGGTATGAAGTATCCTTGGTAGGACGTTAGGAAAGCAAGCTACCAGAGATGTATGCTACTGCATCAGTGAAAGCGTTGGCATGTAGTTTCCACGGATCACTGACAGAATATCGAGGAGCAGAATATCGACCTGCCAAAATATCGATGAAAAAATATAGAATGACAGAATATCGACTTCCTATCTACAAACAGGTAATTAAAAAAATATTGAATCCTAAATATCGTTGTAAATAATATAGTTTCCTAAAATAGCGACTTTTTCAAAAATGTCTTAAAAGTAATATAAAAGTAATTAAATTATCAATATAAGTAAAACATACTTAAAAATAATTTAAAAAGTTATAATTAATAAATAATAAATAAAATGTAACAAAAAACCCTGCATTTTTATTATATATATATATATTAATTTATTAATATTAAAAATAATGAATATGTTTAATTATAAAATACTAAAAACAAAATTTTAAATATAATTACATATATATAAATAAACCTATAATATAAATATAAAAATAAATTATATACAAAAAGTTAAAACATTAAAAGAAATATTTTTTACAAAATAATATGTTACACTACATTAAATATAACATTACTGGAAACATTGTATAGCATAGGGAATAAAATAACTATTTCCACTCCAACGACTGGTACACTAGGGAAAATATTGGATAGCGAGTAGATAAAAATTACTATTCCCACTCAAGTGAGTGCAAAAGTAGGAAAAGTGTTGGATAGCGGGTGGGTACAAATTACTATTGCTGCTCCAGTGAGTGCAACAGTAGGGAAAGTGTTGGATAGTGGGTGAGTAAAAATAACTATTCCCACTCCAGTTAGTGCAACAGTAGGGAAAGTGTTGGATACCGGGTGGGTAAAAATTATTATTCCCACTCCAGTGAGTGCAACAGTAGGGAAAGTGTTGGATAGCGGGTAGATAAAAATTACTATTCCCACTCCAGTGAGGTCAACAGTAGAGAAAGTGTTGGATAGCGGGAGAGTAAACATTGCTATTCCCACTCCAGTGAGTGCAACTGTAGGGAAAGTGTTGGATAGCGAGTAGATAAAAATTACTATTCCCACTCCAGTGAGGTCAACAGTAGAGAAAGTGTAGGATAGATGGAGAGTAAACATTGCTATTCCCGCTCCAGTGAGTGCAACTGTAGGGAAAGTGTTGGACAGTGGGTAGATAAAAATTACTATTCCCACTCCAGTGAGTGCAACCGTAGGGAAAGTGTTGGATAGTGGGAGGGTAAACATTGCTATTCCCACTCCAGTGAGTGTAACCATAGGAAAAGTGTTGGAGAGCGAGTGGGTAAAAATTCCTATTCCCACTCCAGTGAGTGCAACAGTAGGGAAAGTGTTGGATAGTGGGAGGGTAAAAATTGCTACCCCACTCCAGTGAGTGCAAACAGTAGGGAAAGTGTTGGATAGCGGGTAGATGAAAATTATTATTCCCACTCCAGTGAGTGCAATAGTAGGGAAAGTGGTTGATAGCAGAAGGGTAAAAGTTACTTTTCCCACTCCAGTGAGTTCAACAGTAGTGAAAGTGTTGGATAGCGGGAGGGTAAAAATTACTATTCTCACTCCACCGAGTGCAACAGTAGGGAAAGTGTTGGATAGCGGGTGGTCATAATTTAATATTCCCACTCCAGCAACTGTAACAGCATGGAAAGTGTTGGATTGCATAGGGGAATAATTTAGTATACCCACTTCTGCAATATAATTAACATTAATTAACAAGTAAATATTTTTTCAAAATTAATGTACCTCCCACCATTTTCCCCTATTCCCCTATAAATGTCACCTACAATAATGTAAATTATTAATAAATTAACATAATGAATTATACATTATTTAATTAACTTATAACAATTAACAATACAATTAATAACCATCAAATCGAAATTAATTCACAAAATTAATACTATAAAATAACTTTTAATAAATATGATATACAAAATAATATAAATTACATTAAAACTAAAGTACTTCCAACCCTACACCCCTATCAACCCCCAAACCATTCTTAAAAAACACAATTAACATATTTACAAATTAATTATCAATAATTAATATATAATTAATCACTAATCAATAACAAAAATTAACACAATTAACATAATTACCAATGAATTATTAATTGTTATTACTCAATTTATAATTAATTAATAATACATGAATTAACTTAATTAACAATATAGATTATTAAATATGAAATTATTAATTAATAAAATAGTTAATTAATTTCAATTGCTTTCAACCCTATTCTCCTATAAACCCCCAACCCGCTACAGAATTCAATTGAGCAACACATAATTAACAAGTAATTAATTATCTAAAAATATTTCTAGAAAATATATTATAATTAAATTACCTCCCACCCTTCTACGCTTTAAACCCACAACCCGCTACGGATTTAAATTACACAAAATGTAATTAATTAAAATTCATTATTTAAAAAAAATTCAAACATACATTACAGAAATAATACATACTTTTATCACATATACTAACACTTAAAACTATAAAAAATCGATATTTTTAACAACTATATTATGACTGTCGATATTACTAACTTCGATATTATTCAAAACAATATTTCTTACCTGCATTTCGATATTCTGCACCACTGTATTCTTATAAGTCGATATTATGTCCATTCTATATTTTGGACTCAATATTTTGCTAGGTGGATATTAAAAATGTGATGTTCTGACTGATTACAAGTTTCTACTAATCAGTAGGAACTGCACATTTGTGGACGTCATAAACTTAGGATGGTGCCAGAAGGATTCCAGGCACCCCCGCAGGGTATTTCGTCCCTTGGACCTGCTAGCTCACAGTGCCACTGTTAGCGCTCCTAACCTAGATAGATAGAGAACAGTTCTGGCAACTACTGAACATGAGAACCCTCGGAAACCGTGGTGACAGATCTATAACCTTTTGCTTAGACACCTGTGCTCTCTTTCCCTCAGAGAAATATACACAGACTACACAAAGGGACCTATTTTAATACTTATTTAACCAAAGTGATTTTTGTATAGAAAATATGTGCTGCAATGATCGATATACAGAAGCGGATGAAAGTTAGAATGTGTCAAGATAGTGAATAAAATGAAGAGTCCTGCCATCTTGTTGAGACAACTCATATAAGCAGTCATATATGGTATTATAACAGTCTAGCGTACTTCTATAATGCAAACCCTAACCTACGTGTCCAAGGTGTAAATGTATGGTCTGCCAAGAAGCCCCCTTCTGAATGATCTAACCCCTTTACCTGCTGAGTAAGGGTGTAGGAACCCGTCTTGTTCATGAACTAGACACCCCTCATGGAGATGTCAGTCAGCTGTTGGGGGAAAGCTTCAGCATGCAGGGACTCTTCAAATCCAGCAGAAGTGTCTCCTCTGATTATACTTGGGAAACAAATGGTTATATATAGAAAAAGGGATCCTTGACATGAGCCGAGACTGTGATCAGGCTGCCTTTGTTTGAATTTGACAGATAGCTGTGTCGCCATATGAACGTAATAACAAACACATTTGCATAACACATGTGAGGGCCTTGTACAAAATGCCAAGGCTGTGTGATAGTGTTTTTACAAAGTTCTCTGTGTAAGCAACGTCAATGTTTCCAAGAACATAACCCAAGTGTCACAAATGCAAATTAGTGTCAAAAGTCGATGTGCCAAAGTGAAGGCAACTTTAGGAAATAACCAGGTACATGTAAAAATGGCAATATTTCCTACCAGGTCGAACTTGGGCACATGACAGGAGGGAACTCAGAAATAAAAAAGTGCAGGAAGTGCAAATGCTTGAAACTATTCAGAGCAGTGCGAAGAACCCACCAACCACTGTTGCAAATAAATCTGTGAGGCTGTAATTGGTGCCTAAATCCTCTACTGTTCCAGCTTAAACAAAAGTGTATTAGACTGGTATTACTCTTCCTCTTGTGCCACTGAAGTGATTCCCTACAGTCTCCTGTGGACCACTTCTTATTCGCCTCCCCAGCTTTCTTTGGCATATCTATCACACTCATCAATGCCTACCTGTAACAGCCTGTGCTGTGGAATTTAGGCCATGTGACAGTGTTGTAGCAACTACTGGAAGTGCACACTTAGGGATTTCTGACTGGCTTTTTGATGTATTCAGTGAGGTGTCTGAGGGTCTGTGTCGTAATTGCTGACACTTAGCAACCAAGTTATAAACCTTGTGTGTGTTTTTGTTTCTTAATTGCTTTTAACCTTTAGTGTAAATTGTGTTGATGTTATGTGACTGCTTAGATCTGTGCCTAATTTTTAACATAACAACTGCCAGGGCTCAAAGTTTTGCTCAGAAGCCTGCTGCCAGCACTATTGAAAGTCGGGGTGCTGAATTCCAAGGTTGCATAGTCTTGATCCCAGTTCAAGCCTCTTTAATCCTCCACCATACAGTCCATGCCCTGCTGCAGATGTTCGTTCCCGCTTTCCCCCCATTGCAAGTGTTTTTCTGTCTATCGCTTCTCTGCCTTCGTTGCCACGTTTGTGTTTTTCTCTCTAGTTTGATATCAAAGACTGCTGAGGAAAAATAAGTGCTGGTGAAAAAAAAACGAGTGGTGGGCCACACCTGCAACCATCAGCTCAAATTAAATACAGCTTTAATTGCATTCACACAACTTTTCCCATTAGAACCAAGCTTTACTTTCTATCAGGACATAATTGCCCTGTTTTCCTTCTTTCGTATCCTCCAAGTTTATTCCTGCCTGTTGTTTCTTATTAATTTGTTGTTAAGGAGTAAACTGCTAGAACGAATTATTGATAGAAAAGAAAAAGTAATTTAAGCCAAAGATAAAATAAAACGTTTTTGTTGACTATCAAAAATACCTTTAGGACTAGAAGCCAGTAGTCACCAAAACATTTGTAATGAGACTAAAATATTGAGACACTGCTTACAAGATTTAGAAAAATAATGTGTTCGGCCATAACATTTTCCACTTTTGCTCTGCTACCCTTTTGCTTGCTTTTCTATTAAATCATCTGCCCTATTTCTCGACTGCAGGAAGTACCGGAAAAGTGTTTATTTTTCTGAAATTGTTTTTATCCTTACAAAAGATTGTTACATTACTTAAATTGAGCCATCATAAAATAATCATAAGAAGATTTACAACAGCCTCGTGTGGGGAGAAAAAAACATCATGTGTTAGTTTCCTTGATTGGACTGCAAGGCAGCTTTAATGCAGATTCCCCCATGTTGTGCTGAAAATGAACATCTTGCTCATGACGTGGGCTGTAGATGGTACTTTGTTTGGGCATCAGCGCATGTGGTTGCAAAACAGCACATTTAAGGGAAGAACGCATAGAAAAGACAGCAGTTTGTAGCCACATGGTTAGACATGTTATCTTGAGCGCTGGTCAGAACCAACAATGATTTAATAACAACAGCTTCTCTCCTAATCCCCCGTGAAACAATTGGAAATGGGTGACAGCCTAATGTCTAGATAAAGACCATTCACTGATCCCTGGAGTCAGCTGGGAAAGGAGCACAATAAGCAGTTAATCCCCTGGGGATGGAGTGGGAAAGCATTTTTAGATCACAGCTGATGGAACTGACCCTGTGCTCTTAATTGATTTTCCTAGATTCCCAGAGAGGTTAACTGGAGTAAACAGATCCTGATTAAGGTCTGCAACCCCTCCCTCGTTCAGTGAGGATGTATACAATCCTGCCTTCTTGATCAGAAAAAGATTATCAGTTGTCGATCACGGCATAAAACCAGGCTGTATAGCGTCTATGTGTCCTCCTTTAGTATCGCCTAACAAATAAAGTTTTATTTAAAAGTAACTAAAAACAAATAATTCTGAAATTGTCAGACTTTGGGCTGTTGGGATTTATAACCATGCCTTTACATGCCATCATCGTCAATACATATAATATGAGGGTTATATGTCACTATATTGAGGTCGACATTGTCGACCTATGAGAGTATTGCTGATAATATTGCATCCACTACATCAATCTAACACTACATAGACTACATTGTTTATACTACCACTTACACATATCTGGGGGCTGTGTTGGCGGATGTAAGTAAACATAATGAACACAAGTCGTCAACTCTCACATGCAGAGTTACTCTTGAATACAAAGATTTATAATGTGTTCAATACCTCTACACACATAAAGTGCACTAGGAGGATATGTGTTTTGCAAACACTTACACTCAATAACTGGACCTATGCTGTACATAATTAGGTCGACAAGTTATATAGTACTTATCCGCGACTATGTAGACTTTCAAACAACTTAGCACGCTCTTTGGATGATGTCATCAATGATGTCATTTGGGATGCCATCAGTGAAGTCATAAATTATGTAATGAGTGAGGTCATGTATGAGGCCATAAGCAGTGCATGGCGCTGCTAAATATAACTGGTGAATTTTAGTGTTATTTGTTAGTTCACACCGTTAATGTCATCACTGACATATTCACTGATATATAAAGTTACTTTAATTTTTGTTTTTCAGTGTATTTCTAAGGTTTTTGCTAAAGAAAACAAAATCTTTTTAATACACTTAACTGTAATGTTACTTTAACCTCTTTTTCAGAGAATTTATTAGGTTTTAGTTAAAATAAAAATATATATATATATATATATATATATATATATATATATATATATATATATATATATATATATATATATCTTTTTATTACAGCTAAGTATAATGTTATTTAACTTAGTTTTTTTCAGTGAATGTCTAGCCTTTTTTAAATGTAAAGTAATAATTACCATGTGTAAATCCAACCCATCGTAGCACACAGATCTAATGTAGTGTGTGCAGTTGGATGTGGGGAGGGATTGGCCTCTCTTTTCAGACCTCTTTCTCATATGACGGATGTGCATAGTAGGGTGGGTAGAAGTACTGGCCTCTCTGCTGAAGCCTCTCTGTTATGATGAGTGTGCAGAGTAGGGTGTGTGGAGGGTGTGGCCTCTTCTTTTAGATCCCTCTTAGATGACTGATCTGCGTAGTAGGGTGTGGAGAGGGACTGGCCTTTCCTTTCAGACCTCTCTCTCAGATGGCAAGTGTGCGTAGTAGGGTGTGGGGAGGGACTGACCTCTCCTTTCAGTCCTCTCTCTCAGTTGACAGCTGTGCATAGAAGGTTGTGGCGGGCTTGGCCTCTCCATTCAGATGTCTTTCTCAGATGATGGGTGTGTGTAGTTGGATGTGTTAAGGGACTGGCCTCTGTTTGTAGACCTCGCAAAGGAGATGGACTGGCTTCTCCTTTCAACCCACTCTGTCAGATGTGCATTGTAGGATGTGTGGTGGGACTGGCTGCTCTGCTGAGACCTCTCTTTGAAGTGATGAGTGTGCATAGTAGAGTGTATGGAAAGAATGGCCATTCCTTTTAGACATCTCTCTCTCAGATTATGGGTGTTTGTATTACGTAGTTGGGATGGACTGGCCTCTCCTTCAAGACCTCTCTTTCAGTTGACGGCTGTGCATAGTAGGGTGTGGGGAGGGACTGGCCTCTATTTTCAAACCTCTCTCTCAGATGACGGGTGTGTGTTGTAGTGTGTGGGAAGGAACTGACCTCTCCTTTTAGACATTTCTCTCACATAATGGTGTATGTAGTAGAATGTGGGTAGGGACTGACCTCTCCTTTCATACATAACAGGTGTATGTAGTAGGAACTAACGGCCACATGCATCATTGTTGCCGTTTGCGATTTCTTACAGCGAAAATTAAGGAATCACAATTAAGAAACCGCAAAAGGCTATGCATCAAGAAATCACAATTTTTTTTAAAAATTCCTTAATTGCGATTCACAATTTGCAAATCGCAATTAAGGAATTCCTTCCCATTTATTCCTATTGGCCAAGAGGCCCATAGGAATCAATGGGAAGTCATTCTCAATTTGCGATTCGCAATTTGCAAATTGAGAATGCAATTTCAAGGGTGCAGGGGGGTCCAAAGGACCCCCCTGCACCCCTGAAATATAACTTTAAGTGCATTTTTCACACACACATGCCCCAAGGGCATGTGTGTGTGTGTGAAATGAAACTTTCAAAAATGCACTCTTGTGCATTTTTGAAAGTTTTTGCAAATTACCATGAAGGTCAACTTCATGGTAATTTACCCCTCCCTATTTGCGAATTCGCAAATGTAAAATGTTCATGCATTGCATTTAAGAAATCTCAAATTGCGATTTCTTAAATGCAATCACAATTTTAGAAATCGCTACATGATTGCGATTTCTAATATTGCGAAAAACATGATGCATCCCAATTTTGTCAATTGCATTCGCAAACGGCCGAAAATTGCGATTCGCACCGTTTGCGAATGCAATTGACAATGATGCATGTGCCCGTAAGCTCTCCCATCAGACATCTCTTGCACACAACGGTGTATGTATTAGAGTGTGGGGAAGGACTGGCCTGTATTTTCAGACCTCTCTCTCAGTTGGCGGGAGTGCATAGTAGGGTGTGGGAAGGGGCTGACATCTCCTTTCAGACATTTCTTTCACATAACGGTGTATGAATTAGAGTATGGGTAGGGACTGACCTCTTCTTTCAGACATCTCTCTCACATAACAGGTTTATGTAGTTGGGTGTGGGTAGGGCCTGGCTTCTCCTTTAAGACCTCTCTCTCAGATAAAGATTGTGCATAGTAGGTTGTGTGGAGGGACTGGGCTCTCATTTCAGACACCCCTCTCAGATGAAAGGGGTGTTTAGTATGGTATCAGGGATGGACTGGCTTCTCCTTTCAAACACCTCTGTCAGATGACAGATGTGCATCGTAGGGTGTGTGGCAGGACTGGCTTCTCTGATGAGACCGCTCTCTGAAATGATGGGTGTGCGTATTAGGGTATGTGGAAAGAATTGCCACTCCTTCCAGACATCTCTCTCATATGACCGGTGTACGTATTAGGGTGTGGGGAGCGACTGGGCTTTATTTTCAGACCTCTTTTTAGATGACGGGTGTGCATAGTAGTGTGTGGGAAGGTTCTGACCTCTCCTTTCAGACATTTCTCTCATATAACGTTGTACGTATTAGATTCTGGGTAGGGTCTGACATCTCCTGTCAGACATCTCTCTCACGTAACAGGTGTAAATAGGAGGGTATGGGGAGGGACTGGCTTCTCCTTTCAGACCTCTCTATCAGATGACAGGTGTGTGTAGTAGGGTGTGGGGAGGTACTGGCCTCTCCTTTTAGACCTCTCCCTCAGATAATGAGTGTGCATAGTAGGGAGTTTGGAGGGACTGGTCTCTCCTTTCAGACACCTCTTTCAGATGTAAGGGATGCATAGTAGGGTGTGGGGGATGGATTAGCTTCTCCTTTCAGCCTCCTCCATCAGGTGACAGATGTGCATATTAGGATGTGTAGAGGGATTGGATTCTCTGCTGAGACCTCTCTCTGAAATTATGGGTGTACCTAATAGGGTGTGTGGAAGGAATGGCCATTCCTTTCAGACATCTCACTCAGATGACGGGTGAATGTATTAGAGTGTGAGGAGAGACTGGTCTCTACTTTCAGACCTCTTTTTCAGTTGATGGCTGTGTGTAGTAGGGGGTAGGGGGAGGGACTGGCTTTTATTTTCAGACCTCTCTGTCATATGATGCATGTGCATAGTGGAGTGTGGGAAGGGACTGACCTCTCCTGTCAGACATTTCTCTCACATAACAGTGTACGGAGTAGAGTGTGGGTAGGGACTGACCTCTCTTTTGCCCTCTCACTTAACAGGTATACATGGTAGGGTGTGGGGCGGGACTGATCTCTCTTTTCAGATCTCTCTCACAGATTACAGATTTCCATAGTAAGGTGTGGGGTTGGACTGACCTCTCATTTCAGGCCTCTTCTCAGATAATGGGTGTGCATAGTAGGATGTGTGGAGGGACTGGCTTCTGCTTTTAGATCCCTCTTTCAGATTACAGGGTTGTGTAGTAGGATGTAGGGGATGGACTGGCTTCTCCTTTCAAACTCCTCAATCAGAAGACAGATGTACATAGTAGGATGTGTGGAGAGACTGGCCTCTTTGCTGAAACATCTCTCTATAATGACGGGAGTGGTGAAGGACTGGGCTATGCGTTCAAACTCTTCCTCAAATGATGGGTGTGCATAGTAGGATGTGGAGAGGCATTGGCTATTCCTTTCAGACCATTCTGTCAGATGACAGGTGTGTGTAGTAGGGTGTGGGGAGGGACTGACCTCTCATTTCAGACCTTTCATGAAAAATGTACATAGTAGGGCATGTGGAGGGACTGGCCATTCCTTTCAGTTCTCCCTCTGTAATAATGGTGGCCTTTCCTTTCAGAGCTCTCTCCCAGATGGCAGGTGAGAGTAGTAGGTTTTTTGGAGGGTCTGCGCTTTCCTTTGAGACCTCGCTCTCATATGATGGATGTGAATAGTGGGGTGTGTAGAGGAAATGGCCTCTCGGCTGAAACCTCGCTCTGTAATGATGAATATGCATAGAAGGGTATGAGGGAGTGGCCTCGCTTTCAAACCTCTCTTTGATGACAGGTTTGTGTAGAAGAGTGTGGGAAGGTACTGGTCTCTCCTTTCAGACCTCTCTCTCAGATGACAAGTGGGTGTATTAGGGAGTACGGAGGGACTGGCCTGGCCTTTCAGACCACTTTCTCAGATGATGGGTAGTACGTAGTAGGGTCTGTGGAGGGACTGGTGTCTTAGCTGAGACCTGTCTCCCTAATGATAGGGGTGCAGGTTGTGTGGAACGACTTTCCTCTCCTTTCAGACCTCTCTGTTAGATAAATGGTGTGCCTATTAGGGTGTGCCTAGGGACTGGCCTCTCCTTTCAGACCTTTCGCTCAGATGATGGCTGTGTATAGTAGGGGGTTGGGGAGGGATTGGCCTTTATTTTCAGACATCTTTCAGATGATTGGTGTGCATAGTATGGTGGGGAAGGGACTGAGCTCTCCTTTCAGACATCTCTCACACACAACTGGTATACATAGTAAGGTATGTGGAGGAACTAGCCTCTCCTTTCTTTCAGACCTCAACCTCAGATAATGGGCGTGCATAGTAGAGTGTGTGGATGGACTGTCCTGTCTTTTCAGACTGCTCTCTTAGATGACGGGTGTGAATAGTAGCGTGTGGGGATGGACTTCTTCTTCTTTCAGACCCTTCCCTCAAATTACTGATGTGCATGGTAGGATGTGTAGGATGACTGGCTACATTTGCTGGAACTTCTCTCTGTATTGATGGGTATGCATAGTAGTGTGTGGGGAGGGACTGGCCACTCCTTTCAAATCCCTTTTTCACATGATGGGTTTGCATGGTAGCATCTGGGACTAGTCTCTCCTTTCAGACCTCTCTCTGTAATGATAGATGTGAGTAGTTGGTTGTGGGGAGGGTCTGGCCTCTTCTTCCGAAGTCCTCTCTCAGAAAACGGGTGTGCATAGTATGGTGTGAGACTGGCCTCTCCATTCAGACCCTCTCTCAGATGAGATGTGTGCATAGTAGGGTGTATAGAGGGTCTGGCCTCTCCTTTCATTCTCCTCTCACACATGACAGGTGTATGTAAAATGGTGTGGAGAAGGGCTGGCCTCTCCTTTCAGAACTTACTTTCAAATGACAGGTGTGCATAGTAGGATGTGGGGCGGGACTAGTCTCTCCTTTCAGACCTCTCCCTCAGATGACTGGTGTGCATAGTATGGTGCAGGAAGGGACCTGCCTCTCCTTTTAGACCTCTTTCACAGATAATGGTTGTGCGTAGTAGGGTCTGTTGAGGGACTGGGCTCTCCTTTCAAACCCCTCTTTCAGATGACAGGTGTGCATGGTAGGGTATGGGGCTGGACTGGCCTCTCCTTTCAGGCCCCTCCCTCAGACGACAGATGTACATATTTGCTTTATTGACAAGTGTGCATAGTAAGATTTGGAGAGGGACTGGCCTCTCCTTTTAAACTTCTCTTTCACATGACAAGGGGGTGTAAAATGGTGTGGGGAAGGATTGGCGTCTCCTTTCAGACTTTACTTTCAAATAACAGATGTGTGTATTAGGATGTGGGGAGGGACTGGCCTCTTCTTTCAGACCTCTCTCTCAGGTAATGGGTGTGCATAAAAGGGTGTGTCAAGGGCCAGGTCTCTCCATTCAGGCCAGTCCCTCAGATAACGGGTGTGCTTAGTAGGATGTGGGGACAGACTGGTCTCTCATTTCAGACCCCTCACTAAGATGACAGACGTGCATAGTAGGATGTGTGGAGGGAATTTCCTCTTTGCTGAGACCTCTCTCTTTAATTATGGGTTTGTGTAGTAGGTTGTGAGAGGAAGCTGACTTCTCATCTCAAACCTTTCTACCAAATGACAGGTGTGCACAGTAGGGTGTGGGGAGGGACTGGCCTCTCTTTTCAGACCTCTCTTTTCAGACCTTTCTCTCAGATGACAGGTGTGCATAGTAAGGTGTGAGGAGGAACTGACCACTCCATTTAGATCTCTCTCTCAGATGATGAGTATGTATAGTAGAGTATGTGGAGGTACTGGTCTCTACTTGCAGACCTCTTTCTGTATTGATAGATGTGCATAGTAGTGCATTGGGAGTGACTGGCCTCTCCTTTTAAACTCCTCTCTCAGATGATGGTTGTGCATAATAGGGTGTGTGTAGAGACTAGCCTCTCCTTTCAGACCCCTCTCTCAGGTGAAGAGTGTGCTTAGTAGGGTGTAGGGAGGGACTGGCCTCTACTTTCAAACTTCTCTCTCAGATGATGGGTGTACATAGTAGTATGTGGTGAGGTACTCGCTTTTCTTTTTGCAAGAACCCTCTCTTATATGACTGGTATGGATAGTGGGGTGTAGTGAGGGACTGCCCTTTGCTCTCAGAACTCTCCTTCAGATGAGGGATGTGCAAATTAACCAGGATTTGTGTAAGTACTGGCCTCTCCTTTCAGACCCTCTCTCAAATAATGGGTGTGCCCAGTAGAGAGTGTGGCATTTCTGGCCTCTCCTTTCAGACCTATTTCTGCAATGATGGCTGTGCATAGTAGGGTGTGGGGAGGGACACGCCTCTTCTTTCAAACTGCTCTCTCAGATGACAAGTGTGCATAGTAGGGTTAGGGGAGGGATTTACCTCTCATTATAGATCCCTTTTTCAAATGACTGGTGCACATAGTAAGGAGTGGGGAGGGACAGCCTCTCTCTCAGATGACAGGTGTGCATAGTACGTTGTATGGAATGACAGCCCTTTCCTTTTAGAACCCTCTATTAGATAATGATGTGTATAGTATGGTGTGGGGAGGGACTGGCCTCTCTAGTGTAGTGTAGTTCCTAGTTTCCCACTAGGCCCTGCGCATTGGAATAACATAAACAGTAGTATCGACGTAGAAGTGCGGATCTTCCAGGCCTCTACTGACTATGCTAAACTTAATTGGGTGTGTTACCAACTAGCTCAGAGGTCACTGGAAACTTTCTTCTCTGAAATAGGAAGTGATCAGCTTCCCTGGCACAGACAAGAAGGGATTCAGCTTTCCAACAACCGTGCAACATGACAACTTTGCTCCTCAGATTAAGAGTCAATCTCTAGGGTCGTGTGAAACAATAGACAGTTATTTTACTCAGTCAGGTTGGTGCAGTTTACTTTCACAATATGTAGAGAACAGAGAGACGGGCGTTTGTCAATAAAGGATTAACATTTATTGAACAGTCTTTCTTCTCGTACAAGAGAAATGTATTGCCACAATTGCAAGACTTGTTATTATAAAAAGTACGTACAGTAAGATAAGTATTGCGAAATAATACTGTAAAAGCATTGATATGGTTTCTTAGCCATACAATGGTTTAAAAGTAATAAAACATATATACATTCATATATACATTAGGCTAAAATACTCAACTGGTGCTTCTAACTACGCCTACCCCAGTGTACCTGACCTAAGCCTAATACTTGGGAGGGGAGTAAGTAAGTAGCTTCAGTTTAAGTTGGTTTTGCCAAGGTTTGCTTCAAGAATTCTCACTAAGGGTTTAGTCAACACCATACCTCTGAATAGAATGATGGAGGTCTGGTATCTCCTTCAGGGGAAACTCGGTATCTCAGTCACCCGCAAGGGCAGACTAGAAACGCTGGAGCTGGATTTCTCTGCACGAGAAAGGCAGCGTCTCTCTTCAGCGCGTCGAGGAGGAGGAGGGGGGACAGCGTCCGCGGGCAGCTTGGCTTCTGCTGGGCTCTTCGCAGAGGGACGGCTGTTCAGCTCCTAGTTACACCACACCATCGTTCGCGCTTTAGCAGCGATAATGGTATCAGCAGCTTCAGGCGACGGGCAGCAGGCTGCAGCAACAGGAACGCGCTTTGCTTAAGGCAACGTTGGTAATATTTATACCTGACAGGTGCCTGGTTTGACGCAAGTTTGTTGGGCATAAGACGTCAATTAAAGATGTCACTAGGAAGTGATAGCTATCAGTTGCTCATTAGAGTTCCATTACTAATCAAAACACATCAAGCGGGGATTTCCAGGTTTGCTGAGTTTTTATCTTGTTGAAGAACTCGGAGTGTTAATCTAGGAATATCAGATAGTGACTTCTGCTCTGTCATTGCACTAATTGGTTGCAAAGGAAGTGGCAGAGAACTATTCTGGAATGTGGCTCTGTTCGTGTGAGGCCAGAGATGACTTTCTGAATATCGCACTTGAACGGTTATGCCAACATAGGGAATAAATGGATTTATAGCCGAATAGGGGCATAAGGTCACAGTTTTGATCAGGAACCTAGATAAACACGCAACACCCACTCCACGTTTTCATGTCCATCAAATTACTAAAACTAGAGCAATTAGATGCATGTGTAACATTGCCCACCCCAAAATACATAAATGCATTTGAAATAGGCGTATTTGTACGTGAAATTTAGGTACTGTACATTTTTGAAGCATAGAAATCATTCAAAAATTAATGCATATGAAATCAATGAACGATTATGCAAAAAGAATTACACATGAAATATCTCTGAAACAGAAGAAGGGCGAGATAAATCATCACATATAAATGCATTGCAATAACATGAGCTAGAGGCTGATGTAAGTTTGTTATGTCTCTAGATGTGTGTAGAAATAGAAGTTTGAAGCTTCTGTTCTCTAAGAATAGTTTTTACCTTAAGCAAATAATTGTTTGTGCCAAAAAAAAGGTCAATATTAAAAAGTGTTCAATTCAAAAGAATTAATGCTTGAACGGGGAAATAGAGTTCCAACGCTTTTAGCAGTTTTTGTTGATCAAAACTGAAGGCCGAATTCAGAGTTCATGGGAACGCTGTGTGTCGGAAAGCTTCTTCAAAGTTATTGTTTCTGTTCGGGTGAGAACATCATATCAGACAGGCTCTCAAAGAATTGGTCTACAAAATCAGGTGACAGTTCAGCCAAATTCGATAGTGCTGTAACTTGGCAGGTGTGAGAATGATTGCTGTCATCATAGTCGGGATCAGCAATGCTCACAGAAGGTCGTACCTGGGTGATGCTGCTTTTGTCACTCACTCCACTGTTACCACCTAGTCGTAGTACAGGAGTCTCAACGAATGCCGTCATCAGGATTGGTAGCCGCTGGGGACAACACAATGCGTGAGCCGTTATTGGACTGAGCAAAGTATCGACGTCCATTGGTACTGCTGATGGAAGTGAAAGACAGATGTCCAACACGCATTCATCTCCGCATAGCATCCATCGAAGTACCGGTAAGATACAGTTCTGCCATATAGGTCTGAATGAAAGGAACCAGGTCATGTTTAGATCTCTCAGCCTGGCCAATCCGAGGACGTTAGTTATCCTGTCCCGGTAGCGCATTGCTCGGATTGTCTCTTCCATTCCCATGGGAGCTATGTCTGAGCTTTGGCTTGCCATAACGAAGCAGGACGGACAAAAATAAAATCCCTGCTACAAGTCCCAAAAATAAGGGTATGCCGCCAAAAACAGAGTGTACAAAATTAGGAACGATTCCCAAAATTGCCTGAAAAGGTGTTAGCAGTCCCGTAAAAATCGTCTTAAATATGCCTGGGATGCCTATGGCACTAGACATGTTAAGGAGTTGGCTAAGCATTTCTACGAAATGCACGGGGCAATTTGTTGATAAAAGTTCATGAACTTCAGTAGCTGTCCTTGCAACTAGAAGATCATACGTCTCTTTTGATGACGTTATAGGCACTGTTGTCTGCAAAAGCACAGACTTCATTTTGCTTAAAGTATCAATTCATATAGAATAGAGATTCAGACGAGGCCAGATGGGAGTCACTGTGTCTGCAGGCCCACTCGGGAACAATGCCTGCATACAGCATTTGACCATGGATGTTACACTTACTAGATAACTTTTCCCTGGCACTAGGCCACAACATCTGTGATCCGTTCTAAGAATGTAACTCCCGTTTGCAAGTTGCATAAAGAAGGGCTCTATCTGAGTTGCAGGTGTGACTAGCTGGTGGCATGAAAGTTTGTTAGATTTTCCATCACATGCTCCGTGTAAATTAATACCCTGACGCAAAAGTATACCGCTTAGTGAATGTTTACAGTTGTCACCACTAAGAAATACATTTTTGTCGCTGTCACTATAGCAAGAATGTGTGTATAGTAATTTCCATTCAGATTTTACATATCCTTTACCCAATCGTTCATACTGGCCAGCAGGTATGTACTCAAGGCACTTTTTAAATCGGAAAGTTGTTATTGGAATAGTGATATTTCCTTATATTATCCATTCAATGACAGGACTCTCTGACATTGCCAATGGTAATCTCTCAAGTTTTTCGATGCTCAGGATTGTATAGTCTGCTCCTTTCTGTGCCAAACTGATCTGTTTATCAGTAAGGTTAAAAATGGAAAATAATGATGTTGTGTTGATTAAACGCCAAGGCACATAGCCTGAACGAAGATTTTGCAGCGTCCAGCCTAATTGTATAATAGAACGTAATTGAGATTGGCCATGTTGTAACATTAGCAAGTCTCTGTCTATCACATCAAAGGCAGAGGATACAATATTGTCCAACGAATATATTCTGGAGGACAGAGTCATTAACCCATTGTCCACTACAGAAAGTGATTTTTCCAAATTAATACGATCAATTTCTCGCATTTTTTCAGCTGTTTCAATTTGTTTGACTTTCCAAGCCTCGTTGTAAGCAGCATAGATACTGGTCGCTATGAAACGCTTTTGACGCTGTTTGCGTGGTCCAAGAATGAAATCGCGCAAATCAGCACCATCTTTTAGTAAAGACAAGTGTTGCTTAATTTCAGCCAGTGTGGATGATGTTAGCCATTCAAGGCAGAGTTTCCCTACACTCTATGTTGTTATTATCCCTGGATGTTGTCTCTGGGAGTATCTCGGGTCTAGTCTGGTCATTTTTAACCCCTGTGTTTTATTCAGGAATCTATCTTGACAGCTGTTTGTGTCAGTAGGCCAGATTAACCACTTTTTCCAATCAGGATGTGTTCTGTTAAAATGTAAAATTTGTGACAGGTCTAATTCAATATCTGCAGTTATATTTTCAGGCATTGGCTTTGGTATAGACGGTGTTTTAAGGTCTTTGATCTTAGCTAGGCCAAGACAGGATGTTTGGTGTATTGTGTCATTTAAAAACAACATTTGTTCTGGTATCATGCAGGTTCTAAATAGTGCTTCAATGCCTTGTACCTGCCAATCTTTTGTACCCCAAATTGTTTTCGTTTCAATGTTATTTTTCCAATAATCAAAACCAAATGTCATCATTTTTTCATAAAATGCTTCTGAATATATCAATTTAGAATTTGTCAGCATTGTTTTCATTCCTGTTTTATATAACAGTTTGTAATAAAACGTTTCTGTATCACTGGTGTTAAACCCTGAGAAGTATTTGAATTTCTCAAAAAATGTTTTAGAACTGCTTTTAGGTGGTGTAGCACAATGTTCCCATTGATTATACATAAAAACATTTCTAGGCTGTGCAGATTTATGCAAGTAATGATCACCATAATGTGTGTAACAGAATAACTGCTCATAACTAGATGAACCTTGTAAATAATCATGATCTGTGAATCTAGCTGACATTACTAAATCAGACATCATGTCATTAATACTGTTAAAGTCCCAATCATCAGAGAATGTACTCGGTTTTACAAAGTCACTTAAGGAAACCTTCAGTTGATGAGGATACTTCAGGATTTCGACCGGACCATATATCTCATAGTCTGTTTTCTCCCATACTACCCCACCAGGTATTGGAATTGCTGTGACATTTACTGTTGACAGTTCTCTTTTCTTCACGTGGGATGATCTGTGTGGTTTCAGGACTAGGTTGATGTTCTGACTTGCTGTGTCCATTCAATTGTAATAAACTTTCCTAAAATTAAAACTAAAATTAGGCATAGTAGGAGTATGAATACCCCTGAAATAATCCAATGCTCAATCAACGGTGAATCCAGATATAGTTCTTTGATTTGTTGAAGGAGTCCTGTTGTATTTTCTTTAGAATACATTTTTGTTTTTGGCATCACTTCGGGGTCGTTTTGATCTTCAGAGAAGTTGTCGAAGTTGATGAAATAACCAGAGGCAGTTCTGTCAATTGATGGGATTGTTCTTTCAATCTGTCTCTCCGTAGCACTTTCTGTTGCCACATTAGTGTAGACTGGTGTTGTTTCTTGACGAACTGTTTCAATCTGTGTCTCAAGAGGCACGAGTTCCATGGCATTATTGCATAGTCCTTCATTGTGCACTGCAGGCTGATCGAATGTGATTAGTCTTTCAGTTTGAACCTCTTGGATTGTTGCAAGTTTGGGTATTCTGTTGTTTCTTGGGAGTCCACTGGGCCTACTGTTGATTATAGGCCACATGCTTGTGGTTTTACCAGGTTGATAGACACGACTCTGTTCTCCTTTTTACCAGCAAGGGGCGGTAGTACTACTGATCTTGTTCCGGTGACTGCCAAGACAGGTACTGCTTTTCTGTAAGAAGGCCCAAATTCCTTCTTCACCGCGATCTTTTCTCTGACTAGATCCCCAATCTTTGGAATCCAGACAGGCCTTGCTGGGGCTGTTGCTTGTGGTGCCTCATCAGTGGTATCTGGCTGTTGCTTTAACTTTATTTTGCTTAAGGATTTTCTTGTTTCATTCAGTTCCTGTAAAACAGCCAAACGATCTTTGATGTCAAAGTCTGTTGTTTTTTCTTGTACCACTGACATCTGACTATCGAGGTCCTGAATGTTCATTCTAATTCCGAACAATAGTTCGTATGGGCTGAAACCTTTTAGAGAATTTCTTGGCAAGTTATTAAGACTAGTCTGGACACTTATTAAATGTTTGACCCACCCAGCGCCTGAACCTAATACCTTCGCTGTTATAGATCGCTTTATGTCCCGTTTTTTTCTTTCAACCACACTATTCCCTTCGGGGTGCGACGGACAAGAATACCGCAACCCAATTCCCATGCTGGCCATGGCCTCCTTATAAGCTCGAGAGCTGAAAGCAGGACCACGGTCAGAATGGAACGTGGTAATTGCGTATATGCCGATATGGACTCGCAGATCTCTCTTATAACAGTTCTAGGCGTCAGCCGAGTGCTGGAGGCCTCATTTTTTAAGAGTGTTTAGCCTTAACTGTGTACAATGGGACGCGCTTCTCTTCTTTGATTGCGCAGATAGACCGCCTTATGCTGTCTAGCAGGGATCCTGAAACTACACTGGCCTGTTCATTACTGCGATCTCTGTTGCAGTTTTCACAATTTTGAGCAAAACATTGAATATCTATGCTCATTCCTGGCCACCAGTACTCTGATTGTAATTCTTTCAGAGAATCCTTAATTGTTTGATGTCTCAGACCCAACCCCAAGTGTGCTTCCATTAAGAGGAAGCCCCTCCTGCTCCTGTTTGGAATTACTCTGTCCCCCACTCCAGGAATTCGAGCAAAAGGAACGGAGTTTGCATCTATTACGTATGCATAATTGAGTGGATAGTTTACGGGTAGTGCTGCACAGTCGCCTTTTACGGTCGTTTTTACTGCCAGCATGGTTTCCCCGTCTATGTATTTTTCTGTACGCTTTTTTGTGGCTACGGAAGCCTGTTTAGTTGCTTCCGCTGTGGCTGTATTAGCCAATGAATTCCCTGCAACGTGAACGCCATCACGTTGAAGACTCTGTGCGTGAATCACGTGAGTCTTTTGTAGTTCTTTGTATAAAAGAGCTACCTGTTTCCAGAGCAATTTATGCTTTATTGTTGCACCTGTGTCATCTTTGTAATCGTTTTCAATCCACCTCTGCAATTTATTGTTGTAAGAGTTGACGCAAATATGAGAATCGCACACGATAAGTGTCGGGAATTCACGTTCTGCATTTTCGAGCGCCATCTTTAAACATCTGATTTCAGTTCTCTGAACCGAACAGTTTCTCAATGATTCAGTTTTTGTTACTTTCGGTCTGAATTTACCGCACAGCCAATGACCTTTAACAATCGCACATGCTGCATCGTAGGATTTGCTCTCTACGTTGAAATGCTGTACAAATCCATCTGTATAGATTATACAGGCGTATTGTGGGAGAGGCAGAAGTTCGATTGGCAGAGGATACTCTTCTTCATTCTCTAAATCATTCAGTTCTTCGAATTGCGGGGCGAAATAGTATTTCACATCTTCCGCTCCTAGAGAATCTACACACTGTATCCATTTCGGATCCAGTGACACTGTAGGCAGGTTTACTGGGCTGAATAGCGCCTCGAAGGCGGATTCCGCTGTGAGGATATTAATCCGTTTGCCGTGTGCCAGTTCTCGTTCATTTGCTAATGCGATTTGCACTGCTTTCACAGTTCTTTCTGTGAGACCGAATGCTTTTTCTGCTTCTGTGTACAAGTGAGATTTAATTGAAATTGGTACCTTTTCTCCCTCATTAGAGGTTAGGTACGTGAATCCGCATCTTCCTGGGATGACTCGGATTACAAGATCACATGTGTTGTCACGTGTATCTAATTTTGTTTTTGCTAACATGTCTGTTTGCAGTGATCTCAAAATTTCTGTGTGTTTTTGAGTCCAATTGATTTGTTTAAAATCAGGTTTAATTAGTTCGTAGAGAGGTTTAACCCTCTCTGCGTAATTTAGAATGTAAGTTCTTCAGAAATTCAGAAAACCTAGTATGGATTGTAAATTCTTCAGCGTCTTTGGAGCTTGGAGTACAGCGCACTTCTCTAAGAAGTTGTCCGCTAGGCTTTTCCCTTCACTTGATAATTCGTACCCTAAGAATAGTACTGTCAGATGGGCAATTCGGGACTTTTTAAAGTTGAATTTGTAACCCTCTGCCGCGAACCCAAGTATAATGGTGTTCACTCTTTCGTCGTCTGTGAGATAGATATCATCTATGTAAGATAATGCCTCATCATCATATATTGGTAGTAACTCTGTTACCCTAGCTGAGAATAGTCCTGGGCTGTTCTTGAACCCCTGTGGGAGTCGGCAGATTTTTTTCTGCGACCCAAATGCAGAGAAAGCGGTCAAATATCTGCTTTCCGGTGCAATGTTTTGACAAAAGAAACCATTAGATATGTCTAATGTCGTTTTATATTTTTTCCTAACTATGTTATTCATTAGGGCTGCACTATGCGAGTTTTGTACTGCAAATGTTTTTCAACATGTATTAAGGTGTCTGTAGTCCAAAACTAGACGATATGAATTGTCTGGCTTGGAGACAGGAAACAAAGGATTGTTCATTTGAGAGGTGCATGTTTCAGTCACCCCCTGGTACTCAAGTTGATCTAAAATCTCCCTGACTTGTTTTTTAGCTTCTTGCTTTATGGGATACTGCCGTTGGGCAGTTGGTTCACTTTTTAATTGGATTTTGTGAGGCAGTGAGTCCTCATCCCATCATACATGATTTTTATACAATGCCGGTGCCTGGGCTACTGCCCATTTCCTTGCATATGTATATTTTTTGTGAATCGGAATGTGATTCGAGAAGGCAGGCATAATCACTTCTTCGCCACGAGGGAACTCCCTGACAAACTCTGGGGGCCAATCTTTTTCAGCTAACAGAATATCATAGCCTTTTGAGAGTTTATCCCAAAATAGACCTCTTATTTTCCTAGTCTTATCACCCTCTATACGCAATGTTATTTCGTATATTTTATGGGGCTCGCTAAGTCTGGTGTCAGCAGTTTCAACCTGAATATATTCATTCGTGTCCACTGTCTCCAGATGACTCATCAAGATCTTGCGCGCTATACTGATTTCTGCTGCACTGTCCAACATTGTCAATGCCCACTCCCCGTTTTTCAACTGTGTCCTCAGTATTCTCGGCATGGTTGATTACTCTAATACTGGCTACCTTCTTTTTCTGAAATTGAGATTTTTTACTCTGAGCAGGTTTCTTGTCTTTGGACTTGGTGTGCTCTCCTGGGTCTGACCATCCTCTTCTTTCCGATTTCTGTGGAAAAGATCGAGAGGGACGTGTATCAATACTTTGATATCTATCAGGTTTTTTCAAATTATCCCTATTTCTAAGGTTATATCTTTTTTCAGAGGGCTCCCTCTGGGGAGACTGGTGTTCTCGAGCCGGAGTTCTTTCCCTCCGTCGAGGAGACCTTCCTCTGGACTGGAAAACTTTTTCCTTGGGAGTGGATTGTTTATTTCCATCCCAGCTCTTTTTAGGAGTGTTTGAATTATTTTTAATAAATAATTTTTCAGGATTTTCGAGCAGTTGGGGCTTTACCGGTTTTCCACCCAAGCTGTCTCTACCTAATTCTTCATAGCATTTCTCTATGATTTTGGCAAGCTCAATTGGATCTTTTATATCTGTTTCCTTCAACTTCTGGCGAATCGCCACAGATGCTGCTTCCCCTTTTATGTTGGCTAATAATATAGCCGAGACCTGCTTGAAGTCTTTCAGTAATTTCAAACCTAGATTTAAAGCGGGCTCTGGACCGTATTCATTTTGAATCTGTTTTAGCACTTCTGGTATTACCGCCATAGACGGAACACCGTGTGTTTTTGTGTAAATGGAAGCAAAGACTGTACCCCAAGTGTCGCAGTCCTCCACGTGTGGTGCGATTCCCATAGGAAGGCAGATTGTCAAGATTCTGTGTTTCTCTGTAGGGGTAGTATCAGGAAATACTGCCTCTATTTGAGTGATTTTCTGTGCTAACCAGAAAGGAATTTGCTCCCGTTTTACGGGTGTTTTACCAAGACATGACTGTATGTTCTGTGGTGTGATTTTATTAGTGTTCCCCTGATGAGGGGTCAGCTGTGGTACATTAACAGCTGGCTGGACTGTTGCAGTCCGCATTACATATTGGACTAATTGCCTATGTATTTTAATTAGTGTTTTTAGCTGTACTAACAGCTTTTCTCTAGACATTTTTGCAATGTCAGGATGTGGTGTGTAGCTGGCTAGAACCGGCCACGTTGCTCCTGGTCTACCTAGTGGACCGAGCCTGGTTATGTGATCATTGTGTTTTAGGGCGCCATTAAACCAGAGCAGGTGCTCTTGAAAATTAAGTGGGATTTCAATCTCCTCGAAAGGAGCGTACTCTTCCGGAGGTTCCTCTATTTTGTAATAGTGAAACTCTTTTGTTGTAGCGTTTGCCGCTGGAAAGTTTATCCATGAATAGAATACCTCTGTCTGCCGATATTCGTGAGCCTCTATCACGAAAATTACTGTACCACCTTGAGGTGTCAGTCCGTTTTCTATAAGTTTTAAAGTTATAGATTTTCTTAAGTGGACCGGGATGATAATTGCATCCGGGTCTGTATCTAGGAGACTCGAGTCTTCCTCTATTAGTAGGGTTGCCAGTCTAACTGCTTCCCTTTCTTCTTCACTGTCTGTCATTTTTTATAAATGCAGGTTTTGCAGAGTTGGTCTCCAAGGAGACAAAGATTAGGTGCACAATATTTTGGAACACTGTATCCTTCAACGTTGAATAAACCAGAGCTTTACATAGGAATCTCTTCCTACTAAGGTCGGGCGGATTTTAACCTTTCACCCACTCCAGACGTCTATTGGAGTATTTACGGGAGAAAGGGGTCTGTGTGAAATATGCACGACTGAGTTACTCTAACGTCTTGCGTTAGTTTATCGCCTTACCAAACGTTTGGGCGCCATGTAGTGTAGTTCCTAGTTTCCCACTAGGCCCTGCGCATTGGAATAACATAAACAGTAGTATCGACGTAGAAGTGCGGATCTTCCAGGCCTCTACTGACTATGCTAAACTTAATTGGGTGTGTTACCAACTAGCTCAGGTGTCACTGGAAACTTTCTTCTCTGAAATAGGAAGTGATCAGCTTCCCTGGCACAGACAAGAAGGGATTCAGCTTTCCAACAACCGTGCAACATGACAACTTTGCTCCTCAGATTAAGAGTCAATCTCTAGGGTCGTGTGAAACAATAGACAGTTATTTTACTCAGTCAGGTT
Organism: Lissotriton vulgaris; assembly: GCF_964263255.1. Taxonomy (NCBI): domain Eukaryota; kingdom Metazoa; phylum Chordata; class Amphibia; order Caudata; family Salamandridae; genus Lissotriton; species Lissotriton vulgaris. Next base: position 821,473,207 of record NC_141691.1, on the reverse strand, counting down.
GGTGCAGTTTACTTTCACAATATGTAGAGAACAGAGAGACGGGCGTTTGTCAATAAAGGATTAACATTTATTGAACAGTCTTTCTTCTCGTACAAGAGAAATGTATTGCCACAATTGCAAGACTTGTTATTATAAAAAGTACGTACAGTAAGATAAGTATTGCGAAATAATACTGTAAAAGCATTGATATGGTTTCTTAGCCATACAATGGTTTAAAAGTAATAAAACATATATACATTCATATATACATTAGGCTAAAATACTCAACTGGTGCTTCTAACTACGCCTACCCCAGTGTACCTGACCTAAGCCTAATACTTGGGAGGGGAGTAAGTAAGTAGCTTCAGTTTAAGTTGGTTTTGCCAAGGTTTGCTTCAAGAATTCTCACTAAGCGTTTAGTCAACACCATACCTCTGAATAGAATGATGGAGGTCTGGTATCTCCTTCAGGGGAAACTCGGTATCCCAGTCACCCGCGAGGGCAGACTAGAAACGCTGGAGCTGGATTTCTCTGCACGAGAAAGGCAGCGTCTCTCTTCAGCGCGTCGAGGAGGAGGAGGGGGGACAGCGTCCGCGGGCAGCTTGGCTTCTGCTGGGCTCTTCGCAGAGGGACGGCTGTTCAGCTCCTAGTTACACCAGACCATCGTTCGCGCTTTAGCAGCGATAATGGTATCAGCAGCTTCAGGCGACGGGCAGCAGGCTGCAGCAACAGGAACGCGCTTTGCTTAAGGCAACGTTGGTAATATTTATACCTGACAGGTACCTGGTTTGACGCAAGTTTGTTGGACATAAGACGTCAATTAAAGATGTCACTAGGAAGTGATAGCTATCAGTTGCTCATTAGAGTTCCATTACTAATCAAAACACAGCAAGCGGGGATTTCCAGGTTTGCTGAGTTTTTAATCTTGTTGAAGAACTCGGAGTGTTAATCTAGGAATATCAGATAGTGACTTCTGCTCTGTCATTGCACTAATTGGTTGCTAAGGAAGTGGCAGAGAACTATTCTGGAATGTGGCTCTGTTCGTGTGAGGCCAGAGATAACTTTCTGAATATCGCACTTGAACAGTTATGCCAATATAGGGAATAAATGGATTTATAGCCGAATAGGGGCATAAGGTCACAGTATCGATCAGGAACCTAGATAAACACGCAACACTAGCTAGACTACTCTCTCAGATGATGGATGTGTGTTGTAAGTTGTGCGGAGGGACTGGACTCTCCTTTCAGTACTTTTACTGATACCTCTCTCTATAATAATGGGTGTGCATATGTAGGGTGTGGGTGACTGGCCTCTTCATTCATTCCCCTCTCTCAGATGATGGGAGTGCATAGTAGGGTATGGGGAGGGACACCACTCTCCGCTGAGACCCCTCTCCTGGATGATAGGTGTGCACAGTAGGGTGTGGGAAGAGCCTTAACTACTCACAACTCTTACCAAGCTAATGGACGCAAATAGTGGAATCTGATAAACATAATCTCCACCAAGACTCCTTTTTACAGAAACAAGTAGACATACTAGAGTGTATTCAAAGATTACCTACTCCTTTCTAATTTTCACGATCCTGCAAGAGAGTCTCATGAGATGGTAACACTTCTAAAAAAGAAACTTAATGAATCACCGCAAAACATTACAGTAAGGAGCTGAGGTGGATGAACATTTTTTGGGGAACATTTTGTGATGATTTATCAACAGAGCCAAAGTTATTAGCAAACCAAAAAATACTACATCTTTGAAGACGCACACCTAACTATATCTACCTAATATATATACTGGCCTCTCCTTTCTTTCAGACCTCAACCTTAGATAATGTGTGTGCATAGTAGAGTGTGTGGATGGACTGTCCTGTCTTTTCAGACTGCTCTCTCAGATGACGGGTGTGAATAGTAGCGTGTGGGGATGGACTTCTTCTTCTTTCAGACCCATCCCTCAAATGACTGATGTGCATAGTAGGATGTGTAGGATGACTGGCTAACTTTGCTCGGACTTCTCTCTGTATTGATGGGTGTGCATAGTAGTGTGTGGGGAGGGACTGGCCACTCCTTTCAAATCCCTTTTTCACATGATGGGTTTGCATGGTAGCGTCTGGGACTAGTCTCTCCTTTCAGACCTCTCTCTGTAATGATAGATGTGAGTAGTTGGTTGTGGGGAGGGACTGGCCTCTTCTTCCGTAGTCCTCTCTCAGATAACGGGTGTGCGTAGTATGGTGTGGGACTGGCCTCTCCATTCAGACCTCTCTCTCAGATGAGATGTGTGCATAGTAGGGTGTATAGAGGGTCTAACCTCTCCCTTCACACTTCTCTCTCACATGACAGGTGTATGTAAAATGGTGTGGAGAGGGGCTGGCCTCTCCTTTCAGACCTCACTTTCAAATGACAGGTGTGCATAGTAGGATGTGGGGAGGGACTAGTCTCTCCTTTCAGACCTCTCCCTCAGATGCCTGGTGGGCATAGTATGGTGCGGAAAGGGACCTGCCTCTCCTTTTAGACCTCTTTCACAAATAATGGTTGTGCCTAGTAGTGTGTGTTGAGGGACTGGGCTCTCCTTTCAAACCCCTCTTTCAGATGACATGTGTGCATAGTAGGGGATGGGGCTGGACTGGCCTCTCCTTTCAGGCCCCTCCCTCACATCGACAGATGTACATATTCGCTTTATTGACAAGTGTGCATAGTAGAATTTGGAGGGGGGACTGGCCTCTCCTTTTAAACTTCTCTCTCACATGACAAGTGGGTGTAAAATGGTGTGGGGAAGGATTGGCGTCTCCTTTCAGACTTTACTTTCAAATAACAGATATGTGTATTAGGATGTGGGGAGGGACTGGCCTCTTCTTTCAGACCTCTCTCTCAGGTAATGGGTGTGCATAAAAGTGTGTGTCAAGGGCCTGGTCTCTCCATTCAGGCCAGTCCCTCAGATAACGGGTGTGCTTAGTAGGATGTGGGAACAGACTGGTCTCTCATTTCAGACCCCTCACTAAGATGACAGACGTGCATAGTAGGATGTATGGAGGGAATTGCCTCTTTACTGAGACCTCTCTCTTTAATTATGGGTTTGTGTAGTAGGTTGTGAGGGGAAGCTGACTTCTCCTTTCAAACCTTTCTACCAAATGACAGGTGTGCACAGTAGGGTGTGGGGAGGGACTGGCCTCTATTTTCAGACCTTTCTCTCAGATGACAGGTGTGCATAGTAGGGTGTGAGGAAGGACAGACCACTCCATTTAGACCACTCTCTAAAATGTAAATGTAAACGTAGAGTATTTATATAGCACACTTCTACCCGGAGGCCTCGTCGCGCTGTATTCATACCGCTGTGGAACCCATCCTGGCTTTCCAGTGAAATGTTCACTCCTGAGCACCCCCAAGGTAAAGCCTGGCATCCACAGCGCTGCTGGGGCCGTTGTGGAGATTAAGCAAGCTATTGCCCAGAGTCACAGAGTGGGACCCATGATTAGACTAGGCACCGAGGCGGGAATTGAACCCTGGTCCAGGCCAGACCTCTGCATCAGGGTCTGCCGCTCTAACCATTGAGCCACGCTTCTCAGATGATGAGTATGTATAGTCGAGTATGTGGAGGTACTGGTCTCTGCTTGCAGACCTCTTTCTGTATTGATAGATGTGCATAGTAGTGCATGGGGAGTGACTGGCCTCTCCTTTTAAACTCCTCTCTCAGATGATGGTTGTGCATAATAGGGTGTGTGGAGAGACTAGCCTCTCCTTTCAGACCTCTCTCAGGTGAAGAGTGTGCTTAGTGATCCCAAGTGGGTGCGCGGTTCAGTCACAATACGCAAAATTAAAACCCCAGTGGGTTGAAGGGGTGCCCAGTCTCTTGTCACCTTGCTTTGTTGCTGGAAATTGCGTCAGGGTAAACACACACTGGATTAGTGCTCACCCGCCTCCCATCCTGAGGGTCAGAACACCAGTTGGTGCTGACTCAGATTCGCACTTTCACGAGGGGTCTCCTTCGCGACCGGGACCGGCCGCTAACATCCAACCAAAACCAGAGTCCCAAATTGAAGAAGACCAGCCTGGAAGCTTTGTAACATAGGCGCAAGGTTTATTTGCAGCATGCGGATGGCAGAAAACATGGTGTGTTTTGACACTCAGGATGGGAGGCGAGTGAGCACTAATCCAGTCTGAAACTATCTTCTCAAAAATTCCTTGGATACAATGTTATTGTCACTCTCAGCCATTATTACATTTTCGTGGGGTGTCTGCGTGCTCGGCGGATTGTAGCGTGCGACCTTACCCATCCGTTGGGCTATGGGCGCGGCCATCTTGTTTTTTCAATTGTCCCGCCTGCTCGCGTTTTCTATTTCCTCTTCCGGGTCACCATAACGTGTTTGATTTGTGCAAGTCATGTTCAGGAACACAACTACTTGTTCACGCTGACAAAGTGCATGTTCGCGTGAAATCGCACGCAAACTTACCCACGTGGTCGCGATGGGAGCGGCCATCTTGTTTTTTACACTCTATGCTATGGTTCTGGGCCTAGTTTTCTATCCACCTTTTATCTTTGCAATCTTTACTTATTTTCACAGTTTTCTGACTTTTTTTTACTTATCATCTATCTCTCTTTGTCCCTAAGTTTTATTTCTACTTTTCCACCTTTTTTTTTTACTTTTGTACTGTTTTATTTTACTTCTTTATTTAAGCTCCTACTTCTTCCCCCTAACTTTTTTCCCTTTTGTTCTAACTTTACTTTTCCATCTCCACCTCCACCTCCACCCCAGAACCATGGCAAAGGGCAGCAGCAGAACCGGCTCGAAGGGCAAGGCGCCTGCGCCCAAGAGCTGGCTTGCTGGCTGGAGAATGCGACCTGCAGGGGTGCGCCGGGCAGTCTTCCGCCGCTCGTGTATCCGGTGCACCCACCAGCAGCTGGCCCACTGGTGGGCAGACGTTCTGGACAGGGAGCAGGACCTGTTGGACCTGCTGGGTGTCGAGGTCGTGGGGCTTGGTGAGTAGCTAGTAGTATTAATATATATATACTAGTATAAGTATTGTGTATAATTCTAATAATAAGTAACACGATTACTGGTGCGCTTAGTTACATTGCAGATCAATTCTGTCTCAAAATCTTCTGTTATTGTATGACACAGGTGCTGCTTGCCACTTCTCTTACTGGTTTGTAACTTTGCGCTAGCTTGGGCTAGTGATTATTGACGTTAGAGTTTACTTTAGAGAACTGAAGTTTGTTAATGCTATTGCAAGAGTCTAGTCCTTACATTGTCCTTTAGTGAAATAGTGGTGGATGGATATTTATTAGTTCATATTTTTTTAACGGTCTGCATGACGCCTCCTCTGTCACTGAATGCTTAGTTAGTTCCTATTTATCCCACCCCTCCATAGAACCGGTTTGAAGTTTGTTTACTGAGTGGTAGGCTTAACAGCAATAGCATTGTCACGTCAGTCAGTAACAGTTCATATGACGCTAGCAACCAACAATTTCGTGTATGCACAAATGTATGCATCAATCAATCAATCAACGAATTTGTATAGCGCGCTACTCACCCGCAAGGGTCTCAAGGCGCTGGGGGGGAGGTTGCTACTGCTCGAACAGCCAGGTCGTTAGTTGTTTCCTGAAGGAGAGATGGTTCTGGGTCAGCAGTAGGTGGGTTGGGAGGGAGTTCCACGTTTTGGCCGCCAGGTAGGAGAAGGACCTTCCACCGGCGGTGGTCTTGCGAATGCGTGGAACGGAGGCGAGGGCGAGGCTGGTGGAGCGGAGCTGGCGGGTGGGTGTGTGGAACGTGAGGCGGCTGTTGAGGTACTTCAGGCCCATGTCGTGGAGGGCCTTGTGTGCATGGGTGAGCAGTCTGATCGTGATCCTCTTGTTGACGGAGATCCAGTGCAGGTCTCTCAGGTGGGCGGAGATGTGGCTGTGGCGGGGGACGTCCAGGATGAGACATGCAGACGCGTTCTATATGCATTTAGGTCTTTTCTGAAGTTTGGCATTGGTTCCGGCGTAGAGGGTGTTCCTGTAGTCCAGGCGGCTGGCGACGAGGGCCTGGGTGACAGTCTTCCTGGTTTCGGTGAGGATCCATCGGAAGATCTTACGGAGCATGCGCAGGGTGTTGAAGCAAGTTGATGAGACGGCGTTGATTTGCTTGGTCATCATGAGGGAGGAGTCCAGGATGACGCCCAGGTTGCGTGCATGGTCCGTAGGCTTGGGTGCGGTGCCCAGTATCGGGGGCCACATGGAGTTGTCCCAGGCAGAGGGGGATGATCCCAGGATGAGGACTTCTGTCTTGTCTGAGTTCAGTTTCAGACGGCTGAGCTTCATCCATTCCGCAACGTCTTTCATGCCCTCCTGGAGTCTGGATCTGGTGGCGGCGGGGTTGTTGGTGAGGGAGAGGATCAGCTGGGTGTCGTCGGCGTAGGAGATAATGTTGAGGTTGTGTTGACGTGCAATGGCTGCAAGAGGGCTCATGTAGATGTTGAAGAGGGTGGGGCTGAGTGAGGATCCTTGTGGGACGCCGCATGTGTCCTCCATCTCATCTATGGATGTTTACGGGCAAAATAAAATGGAAATGCCGACTTACTGAACAATTGGCCAATCTTGATTCTGGAATAGGTGGTGTAGGTCAGGTGGTACTGGCTTCGTTAGTATATTCTGCAATCAGAATGTTTATGGAACATTTGACTAGTGTTCTATAAGTAGACGGTCTATGAATCCTGCAAGGCAGTAGTCATTTAGACTTCGAAGTCAATTTTATTGCAACTTTTGTTTCCTAAAATGTTTGAGAGGATTTTTGAACGATGTATTTGTTTCACAGTACTCAATGTTTCTCTTTCTTTAATATTTCTTACATGATCAGCACCACCCAGGGGCAAGTCGGCGGGACAACCACCAGAGGAGCGCTCCTCTACCGAGGATCCTGCTGCTGGCCCCAGTAAGTCCTACAGTGCTTATATTATTAACAATTATATTTCCCTAACTTTTTAACACACCTTATTTTTTCCAACCTATTAAACCTCCTTCCTAATTTAATGTTAGCAAAACCTTCTTTGGTCTTCAATTTGTTTTCCAAATTTTGGGTATCCAATGCCACCCCTGACTTTCAGTTCCTTCAAACTGGCTCTGCCCTATGACCCTCTGTGCTACTACTATTAGGCTGTCTGTAGCTAAACTTGCCCTGTTGGCCACTCTTTAGTTAAGTTATTCTTTTGAATAAAGCTGTGATAGAATAGCTGTAGCCACTGGGTCCACTCCTGTCTTTTGGGTTGTCCTCTGTAATCTCTAGTCTTTGTCAATTTCCACCAACAAAATGCGCAACCAGATGTTTGCCTACTAATTTTTGTTAGGTTAGTATACTACTACTACTGTTGTGGTTATTCTCTGCACAGCCACATACAGAACTATGCACAAGAAAATAGGAAACAATCCTAATTCGTAAACTTAAATGCTGTAAAATTAAATTCAAACAATCCCACCAATTATTTAGATTTATTCGTTGGGTCCCTTTGGGAAATTAATTGCCTTGTACACTAGTACATACAGTGAGCTTGGGTGGGAAAGCAGAAGAAGATCCTATACGCAGTGGTTAACCAATGCTATCAATGAGACAGTCCCTACTAAATCGCTGACAAAAAATGGAAGTACTCCATCTGCTCCATGGTTTAATAGCATCCTCAGAGAGCAAAGACAGACATGTAGGAATCGTGAAAGACAGTGGAGAAAAGCATATTTGCCAGAAAGGAAGGCAATATACAAAAAAGAACTTGTGATATACAAACAAATGATTATTAAAGCAAAGAGTACATATTACTCAGCTCAAATAGAAAAAGTTAAAAATTCTAATAAGAAACTTTTTCAAGTTGTTAATAAACTGTCTAAACTACCTTTGCAAACCACCCCGCCACCTACACAAGAATTCTGTAATCATTTAGCTGATCATTTTTATGGGAAAGGTAACGACATATACACCAACTTCTCAGCTCATATCAACAAACGTCTCTCGGTCCCTTTCTCTAACGAACTCAAGCCTACATTTAAGACCTTTCAAAAGGTCGAAATGTCCCAAGTTAAGGATATCATGGCTTTAGTCAAGTCTGGCTCAGTTAAGGATCCATGCCCACCTGCTAACCTCTTCCCATTAGCAAATATTGTAGCTGCTTCTCTCACTGATTTATTTAATTCAATGTTCCTCATTGGTATTTACCCTGCTATATGCAAAAATACATTATTAAAACCCCTCCTAAAGATATCTCACTTAGACCCGGAGGATGCCAACAATTACAGACCTATTGCAAGTCTGCCCTTTGCAGCCAAGGTGGTCAAAAAATTGATGAATACACAAATTTCCCAGTATATTGAACATCATTCTTTACTGGACGACACCCAATTTGGCTTTCGCCAAGGGCACAGTACAGAAACAGCCCTGATTAAGGCCACAGACGAAATCAGAACAATTCTGGATCAGGGTGGGTCAGCTGTCCATATTTTGTTGGACTTGTCAGACGCCTTTGACATGGTCGATCATAAAATCTTGATCGACCGTGTCAACTCCATGGGTATTCAGGCTCATCCCTGAGTCCATTGCTTTTTAACATTTATGTAATGTACTTAGCAAGAATCATCAAGCTATATGGGATGAGCCTACCATCCTATGCTGACGACACCCAATTGGTGCTAGCGATAAAAAACAACGGAGAGAGAGTAGCAGCCAACTTCCAACAAGGTATGCTTTCCATCAGCAAATGGATGACAGAGAACTGCCTTAAGCTTAATTCCGACAAAACGGAGGTTATGGTTTTTGGCAAACTCCATCCTATCTGGTCCAGTTCCTGGTGGCCTGCTGACTTAGGCTCTCCTCCCAATCCAGTTGCTAAGGTGAAAAATCTTGGAATTATTCTGGACGAAAAGCTCACGTTTGCTGTCCATGCAAATGCCATTGCATCTGCTTCCTTTTAAAAATTAAAAGCATCAAAAAGATCCTACCTTATCTACCTCCTTGCTCAGGTAGAACATTGATCACTGCCTTTGTAATGTCCTCATTGGACTATTGCAATGGGCTGTTCATGAACACCCAACAGAAAGTGATTCGTAAGCTGCATTCGGTGCAGAATGCAGCCTCTAGAATGCTCTCATCAGCCCCTAAGTTCATGCCTATTGTTCATGTAATAAAAAGCTACCATTGGCTCACTGTGAAAAACAGAATACAGTTCAAGGTTCTGTGCATTGCCTATAAAGCAACCCGCAATCAAGGGCCTCGCTTTCTGTTAAACGCCCTATCATTTCATGTCCCTAATAGACCATTACGGTCTGCCAATGCCTTCTTGATGTCCGTGCCTAGAGCCAGAACAGCTTCCTGGGGTGACAGACGCTTTTTGGTGTCTACCCCAAAATTATGGAACTCACTGGATCTGTATGTGTGATCTTCACAATCCCTGATGATTTTTCACAGAAAAATCAAAACATGGCTATTTAATCAATAATTCCTTAGCTGCTCGCCTCCTAGAGTCCTAGTTTACTGTTACTAGTGCCGAGATGCCCTCGGGCATTTGTGCACTCTATAAGTTTCATAAAATAAATAAATAAATAAACAGACCACCAACAGCAACTCAGTCTGTAGTGAGTGACTACGATTAAGTCCAGACTGCTCTAGCAGTAGTAGGAGTACAATTGGATACATATTATTAAACTACATGGAAACATTAACCATCACTTGAGACACAAGTACTTTGTTATTATATTAAACTACTAGTATAGTTCTACTTCATGCACATTTGCTCAGAGTCAGCAAGCATCCAATGCAATGTATGGCATCATTCATTTCATATACCTGTCTTGCTCTTCTCTGTGGCTGTCAGATCACAGATGCAGCAGAGCCTTCTGAAAGTGATGACGAGTTTACTTTAATTTTGGAGCCCTGCTAAAGTTCTGACAGTGAAGAGTTGTGTATGCCTGCAGACAGAGGTGGTAGCCTTAAGACAGTGATGAGTTTCAGATTGGAAACAAAACAGAAGATGGCTATAGTCACGTACGTTTCACTTGTTATGGAGGGACTGCTAGAGGCTACATTATTGTACTATTCTCCATCTCCATCCAATGTATGGAAAGATGGAAATGTATTTAGGGTGAGTCAGGAAGATGGAGCAGGACTCTGAGGAGTGGAGTGCACAGTTAAATGCACAGATGTGCAACTCCAATAGGTAATTAAAAGTAAGAGAAGATGGTGTTTGTTTTGAAGTTTGAACCAAAAAGACATATATACACACACAAATAAAGGAAGGGAGAATGTAACAATTTAAAAGCCTAGTTGTCAGGGAAGAGGAGCTCGTCCTCAAACCCTTGCGGTTCTTCTGACAGAAGTAGGTCATGTAACCCACAAATTATCGCTTCCGATTCGCTCTCCTCTTCCAGCGGTGATTCACGTATTTTGTAGTCTGGTGGTATGAAGTGCAGATTCATTTTGATCATGGTTAACCTCTCCACATTTTTGGGCGAGAGACTGGTCCTTTTCACAGTTACAATGGCACCAGCAGTACTGAAAACATGCTCAGAAGAGACACTTGCAACAGGGCAAGCCAGATACTTTATCGCCAGCCTGCTGAGCACTGGCCATTCGCTTCTTTTCCTATACCAATACAACAATGGGCTTTGCTCCATGAACGCCTCTGTTGTGTTATCCAGATAGGCCTGGAGCATCCGCTCAATGTTAAGTGGTTCTCCGGTTTGCTTGTCCTCTTTTGGCTTTGCGACAGCAACGAACTTATCCATCCCTTTCTGTAGAAACCAAGCAGCTATTTTTCTTTATTGTGTCTGATGAATCAGATCCTGTTGGTGCTGTTGTTATTGGTAGTGTTGGTGACTGCTTGGAAGCAAACACACTGCTCTCATGCTGTGAAGAAGAACTTGACTCTGTAGGATGTACAGTAGTACTTGCACTGTCCTGGGCTGGCACTGGCAGGCCTCTAATTGAGAGCCGTTCGTTTTCTAAATCAGTGGCTTCCTCAGATATTACTGTTTTGTACTTGGCAACATCCCCTTCTGAAAAAGGAATTACTGCATTACTGTTCACAAATAATTTGTAACATGGATCCAAAATTGTGGCATTAATGTAATGTTGATGTGACACAATCTTATTTTGAATCCTTGTATTCTCAGATAAGCGGCCGGCTAAGGCCTTCGCCAAATAACATGCTTCAAGTTTTCCTTCAACACCTTCGTATGTTTCAGACACCTCCTTCAGCTCTTGCTCTAGCATGTACAACAATGGGATAGCTTGGCCCATAGTACAGTCTTCCCTGCTGACTGCATGTGTGAAGACCTCAAAAGGAAGTAGCATCTCTGTCAGGCATTTAATGAGGTCCCATTGCCACATCTCAACGGTCATGGCTTTAATAACAGTAGGATCCCCTGATCTTCTTTTCATGACATAAGCATTAAGTGGTATGTACTGCTCAAACAGCTGATCAAGCATGTAATAAGTAGAGTTCCAACGTGTTGAGATCTCCTGATGAGTGCTTTGACTGGCATTTTGATACTCACGTTGAATGACCCGTAGCTGCTTCCGGGCTTTAAAAGAATAGTTGAAATGCGTGCAGATTCTTCTGCAAATGGTCAGTACGTTGCTGACTTTGCTTTCATTTTTCAGAAAGTCTTGAACAACAATGTTAATGCAGTGTGCCAAACACGGGACCCTGAAATAGCGATCTTGCATGGCCTCAACTACATTACTGCCGTTGTCAGTGGCAACAAAACCAATGTTAAGGCCTCTTTGTCGCAGCCATTCAAAGACCTTGCTGTTAAACTGAGTCAAAATGTTTGCAGCAGTATGCGATTTCTCCTTAGCAAACATGACTACAGTTACATGTCTTCGAGTATCATTAAAAATCTCAACAGTGTCAATGCCTGCAGATACCTTGTCTCTAACACCTGAAAAAGAGATCCAGTTTGCAGTGATGCACATGTAATCAGTGGCTTGGCAACTGGTCCACATGTCTGTTGTCAGGTGGATACTATGAACAGCATTTTGCTGCAAGGCTTTTCCAAGCAATTCGAGCACGTCATGGTGTAGTGCTGGAAAAGCAACTCTGGCAAAATAGTAGCGGTTGGGAACATTCCATTTTGGGCAGATGGTTGTCACAAATTCCAGGAAACCCACCCCTTCAACAATAGTAAAAGGGAGAAGGTCCAGTGCTAACATTTTAGCAAGCTTAGCATTGTACAAATGTGCTATTGAGTGGTTGCGCTCGTACTTTCCCTCCTGCCTAAACATGCTAAGAATGGTATGCTGCTTGGTCTTTCTTTCAGTTATGCTCGATGCAGTACTTTGCGTCGCAGACTTTGCACCCGTACTCCTTGGTGTATCTGGGTTACTCTTACTCTGGTGCCATTGAGATGTTGCTGATGCAGAGGATGTGGGCTCTACCACTGCAGTGCTGGGGACAGGGGTACTTTGTGTACCACTACCAGATAGAATGTCTCCCTCTTCTTCATGTTCGACCTTGAGTGGACCTTCTACTACTTTCCCTCCAACATTAATGGTTACTGCTTTTATGCTGCGTAGGTGGTCCTCCCACTTGATTGCGTGGTGTTTTTTCAAATGGGTCATTTGGCCTCCAGTACCACAGTGTGTACCAAGCTTACCACGACTAACAGAGGAATGACAAATGGAGCAGATAGCAATGAAGTCCTCATTTGCGATAACTGTAAAGAAGTCCCACACTGGGGAGCTTATATTTTGTCTCCTGCTAGAGGTGCCACTTCCAATGCCGGATGAACTGGAGGTTGTGTGTTGAATTTCACTATGCGCAGTAGTACCACTACCTACTTCTGCTGAGGTGGAACTTGTGCTGGATGTAGGACGCTGCCGGCCCTGTGCAAATGTAAAAATGGAAGCTGGAGGTAGTTTTGGTGTGGCCTGTGTTGGAGGTATGCGTGCTACATCCCTACTAGTCGCAGCCATTCTCAATAGGGTAAAAATGTTCTTCTCCATGTCCTCAGGCCCAGGAGTAATGCTTTTGATGACTGGGTCTGACTCGTCATCACCATCATTATCCGGCTGCTCAACATCGCACTCCATAAGTGTAAGGCTTCCTGGAACCTCTCTTTTCCCTAGCCTGGTCTTCTTGGGATGTCTCTCCCTCTCATGCTCAGATTGTTGTGGCTCCCAATTGAGATCAAGATCATCAGAAGGGATGCTTGGCGAAGAACTCGATGGACTAACCCTCCTTTTCCTTGGTGGGGATTTGGGAAACAATAGATCTCCTGCATGTGGTACTTCCTCTTCTTCTTGCTCTGCATCAGGCTCAATTTCCTGACCTGCCCCGACTTCGGGAGGAACAACAACTACTATTGCGGGTGGTGGTTGTTGAACAACTACTATTGCAGGTGGTGGTTGTGGTTGTTGTTTTCGTTGAACATCTACTATTGCGGGCAGTGGTTGTGGAACAAATACTATTGCAGGCGGTGGTTGTGGTTGTTTTTTCATTGAGCATCTACTATTGTGGGCGGTGGTTGTTGAACAACTACTATTGCGGGCAGTGGCTCTGGTTGAACATCTACTATTGCGGGCGGTGGTTGTGGATGCTGTTTTGGAACATCTACTATTGCGGGCGGTGGTTGTTGTTCACCACTTTTCTGCTGTGTTCCCTCTTGCGTGGATTGTGTACTACTTTGAGATAGCGCTAAGTTTAGGTCAGGCGCAGTATCACTGCTTTCCACCATTAGGCTGGCTACCTCTTCCTCACTCATCTGCTTTGGCCTGGGTTGGTGGCTTGGACCCACTGATGCGGAGGTGCTTGCCCCAGCTTGCACCCCGGTCACCGCTGCTGCAGGCGTACTTTTTTTTCCCAAAAAAGGTTTTCGGGTCAACACCAGACTTAAGTGTCACTTCCTTCTTCTGTTCTTCCTTCTTCTTCTCAGAAACTTTCTTGGTCTTAGTGGACCTGGTACCTGCTTTCTCTGGGCCCATCTTCAGATGTCAGCAGCAGCACTCAGTTCCACAAGTTGCTGAGAATGATGTCTGGTCAGGTGAGTCACACCACACGTGACGTAGTACAGAAGGACGTCCGTCTGGCAGTAGAACAGGCAATGAATCCTCTTCAGTCTTTTGTGCACCTACAAGCAAAGAAAGCAGAATAACATCAGTCGAATGTGGAATTTTTTTAGCTTTAATTCTAATTACTAATAGAAGTATTAATACACTCAGTAAGAGTAAGAATAGCAAAGAACTAAATTGCAAATGTAGTTGAAGTGGAACTTATTTATCCTTAATTTGTGCATCATTTCGAATGGATGCAGCATCAGTGACCTGCAGCAGATAGCAATGGGGTTGTGAACAGTAAGCCAATAGGAACAATGGCAAGACACAGGCTAATTTGTCAAAAACAAAATAGCACACTACTACTACCACCACCACAGCTCCCAGCCACATGGGCACTCATCACGGGCACATGGGTAAAGGCCAGAAAACAATAAACTCAAGCAGGCCTATATCCCTATATGGCCAGAAAAAGGAGGATGCCTGTTACACATCACAGCCTAATGCAAAAAAGAAAATCCCCATTGCTAAAAGGTTTGAAAGTTACACAACAACAACACATACAACAAAGGCATTTACAGTTTTTGACAAACACCCAAAAAGTTAACTACACCCCAAACACCACATTTGGAAATTCAATGCATTGCCATCCATACCCTAAATGATGTTAAATTCAACAGACAAAATGGAAACCGCTACATCAAGCACCCCCCGCTGACTACCTCTGGGACTCTAGGCCTACTGGCAGAAGAAATCACACAAGTTTGTAGGCCTGCAACAAAAGCACAATGGAAGGTCACACAAAATGGCTGCCCCCACATTGGCTGGCCACCCCCAACAACATGAAAAGAAAGAGAAGACAGACAATTCATGCCTATGGCAAAAGGACAATGCTTGGCTTCACAAAATGGCTGCCACGCCACCCACATGGTCAGGCCACCCTCAAACAACAAAGTACATAGTGGACAGAAACAGTAAGTGGTCCATGCTCCAAAAACTACAACCAAATGACAACCTGAGAAGTTTCTTTAGCAAAATGAACAGCATCAACATTTTTGAGAAGTTTTTATGCAACTGGAGACATATTGCTCGCCAGATTGCAAATTCGGCGTGTTCGGCAGCGCAAATTGTACAAAACGCCGTTATCGCGTGCCCGAGCACGCACATTGAGTTCGCGTACAAGACAAAAACTGTAAGGTCGCGTTGTCACACTGTGCAAAGTTACCAAAACTACGCAAGCTGAATTCTAGGGTTACCTAGTGCGCAGAAAAAGCCATCTTATTCAACACACACCCAAAACCTGCAATTCAACACCAAAAGCACATTTTGCTGATCAATCCAAAGCCATCCATGACGTACATGATGTTACACTTACAACTTAAACACCACAATAACAGTTGATCAACTTTCATGCACCCATGATGATGACTCTAGTAGTACCCTTGGGCCTACTGGCTGAGTAGGCCACAAGCTGGAGGCCTATGGCAAAAACACAGTGGCTACTAGTACCAGAAAATGGCAGCCACGACATGGACAGGCGGTCACAAAAAAAATAAGAAAAGGAATCAAAAAAATAAGAAAGGAATAAAAAAGGCAAAGCAGGCCTATGGGAAAAGCAAAATGCATGGCTTCACCAAATGGAAATGGGCACCAGCCCCATGGTCAGCCCACCAACAAGAAAGTGCATACAATTTAAATCAACTCAAGCAGGTCTATCCATATCCCTATATGGCCTGAAAATGGAAGATGCCTGTTACACATCACAGCTTAATGCAAAAAAAAAAAAATCGCCATGGCTAAAAGGTTCGAAAGTTACACAACAACAACAAATACAACAAAGGCATTTACAGTTTTTTACACACACCCAAAAAGTTAACTACACCCCAAACACCACATTTGGAAATTCAATGCATTGCCATCCATGCCCTAAATGATGTTAAATTCAACAGACAAAATGGAAACCGCTACATCAAGCACCCCCGCTGACTACCTCTGGGACTCTAGGCCTACTGGCAGAAGAAATCACACAAGTTTGTTGGCCTGTGACAAAAGCACGATGGAAGGTCACACAAAATGGCCGCCCCCATATGGCCTGGCCACCCCCAACAACATGAAAAGAAAGAGAAGACAGACAATAAATGCCTATGGCAAAAGGACAATGCTTGGCTTCACAAAATGGCCACCACGCCACCCACATGGTTAGGCCACCCTCAAACAACAAAGTACATTGAGGACAGAAACAGTAAGTGGTCCATGCTCCAAAAACTACAACCAAATGACAACCTGAGGAGTTTTTTTAGCAAAATGAACAGCATCAACATTTTCGAGAAGGTTTTATGCAACTCGAGACATATTGCTCACGAGAGGGCAAATTCTGCGTGTTTGGCAGCGCAAATTGTACAAAACGCCGTTATCGCGTGCCCGAGCACGCACATTGAGCGCGCGAAGAAGACAAAAACTGTAAGGTCGCGTTGTCGCACTGTGCAAAGTTACCAAAACTACGCCAGCTGAATTCTAGGGTTACCTAGTGCGCAGAAAAAGCCATATTATTCAACACACACCCAAAACCTGCAATTCAACACCAAAAACACATTTTGCTAACCAATCCAAAGCCATCCATGACGTACATGATGTTACACTTACACCTTAAACACCACAATAACAGTTGATCAACTTTCATGCACCCATGATGATGATCTAGTAGTACCCTTGGGCCTACTGGCAGAGTAGGCCACAAGTTAGGAGGCCTATGGCAAAAGCACAGTGGCTTAAAACACAAAATGGCCACCACCACCTGGCCAAGCCACCCACAGAAAGTAAATGAACTCAAGCAGGCCTACACTAACTACATGAACTACTAGGGTTACCTAATTACACACAAAAAAACTGAAATTCCACCACAACAGAGTTTGCAATTGAATCCAATGCCATCCATGATGTTTTACAGACACCACAGTAACATTGTTGGACCTATGGGTACCTCTAGGCCTACTGGATGAAATTTCAAAGACATACAACGTGGCCCCTCATGAAAAAACAGGCCTCCCTCAATAATAATATTTAAGAAAGATTGAGAAGCACAGAAAACTGTAGTTAAAAAAAACCAAAACCAAACAAAGATTTACAGTACACCAATTCTCAATTTTCAAACTTACTTGTAAAAGAAAAGTTCAAATACAGAAGTCCTCAATAAATCCAATCAAATGCTATGATGCAACAGACATACACAGAGAGTGATCCTTCCAGCTCCAAATCCAAATGAAAGTGAACACCACATGGACAAGCACTGGGAGGAGCCTGGTGGACAGGAGCAGTAAGTTGGAGACTCAGGGACACTTCCTTTCTCTTGAAAAAAAGAGTATAAAGAAAAAGAGTACTCCTTGACCAAAAAAAATACAGTCAAATCACAATCTGAGGGGTTTTCCTGAGCAAAATGATCATTTTTGAGAAGGTTTTAACATGCTCGAGAGATATTCTGTGCCAGATTGCAGTTTCTGCGTGTTTGGAAATGCGATCTTACCAACATGGCGCTGCAAGGAAGATCGCGCGTCCTAATGACGTGTTCACGCGTCCGAATGACGTTATTGCGTTCTCACAGTCGCATGGCATTGTGCGGCCAGATTCCAAACATCGTAGCGAAGGTGACCAGGAGAGAAAAGCGAGAAAGCGAAAGCAGAACCACGGTAAGTCATTACCGCGCACGCGAGAATGCTATTGATCTCGCGAGGAAGAAAAACTACAACGCTACGCAGATTGCGAAGTAGTCAACAACTTCGCGCTCACCGCGAAGCACGAAGTTGCCGAAAATTCACAAACTCCACGAGCGGAGCGTAGTTCTCCACCCAGGGTTAGTGTTGATGGGTTTACTTTTCCCTGTAAGAAATATCATAATTCCTCAAGAATAGATTATATCTTGATAAATAGAGCGAACATAGAAAATATTGTTAGTATATCATACTTCCAAGCCATCTTTCGGACCATGCTTCCCTTTTCTTTTTATACTCTATGAACAATACCCCTCAACAATTAAGGTGGACCTGGAGTAGGACAATGTTATCTGACTCTGGTATTATCCAGGCAATTAAAAAGTCTTCTCTGGAATTTTTCTTCTATAAATACTTCTATAAAAAACAGACCATAGCCACACTTATCAGTAACAAATTAATATCAACCTTTAACTGATGTAAGGACTTCAACTATCTACTGCATGAATTACACCCAACTCACTCCCACATCTAAAGACCAACACGTGATAGAGGTACTAATCATGCAGCTCTGACACCCAACAAGGCCACAACACCTACCGCCACCACCACCAGAACCTCTCCCCAGGACCACTCCCCCGCTTCTACCACAGAGGCAGCGTAAAACAGGACAACAGAATTTCCCAAAATACCATGTACCCCAACCGCACAATAGCTGAATGTTTGGACATGTGGCAACCAACTATGTGTGAAGGAGGCAAGTCGCCCATCAACAATAATTCACACAATTCCAAGTGTACCAGTGAAGTGCTGCACAGACCTCACTATGCAAAGCACAAACCTCTCCATATAGAAATATAGTATTGATACGTGTAGTGTACTGCACAGTGGACGCAACCATATTACTTCAGACAGTGAGTAAGATCTCGGTCATGTAGCTGTGCTGTCCCCCCCTTGAAGCGGAAGCAGAGTGGGCTGGTCCAACAAACACAACTCCAGAGTACGAGTATAAATAAATAGGCCACGCCTTGGGTGTGGTTCACTTCTGCAAAGACAAACGAGTCTGCCAGCTCAACGGCCCTCACCCTGGCATAGGGCTGCCGCCATGACCACGGGCCTCCTCCACACAAGCCACCAACGAAACTAGCACCACAAAACCGCAGACTGATGTCTGTACTGACTACTGCGTTCGATCTACACTGTGGACAGCAGGGTTCACATTTTTAATTCAGCCTTGATTTATTTAATTACATAGAGAACTGTACTCTATGTCCTCGGATTTTGTCAAGAAGAAGTCACAAAAAGCATTCCTCAATGTCTATGCTAACTACTGCCTTCGATCTCCACCGCGGGCAGCAGGGTTCACAACTTCAATTCAGCCTTGATTTATTAATGGCACAGAGAACTATATGTCCTCGTATTTTGTCAATAAAAAGTAACAAATCATTCCTCAATGTCTATGCTATCTACCGCCTTCAATCTACACCACGGACAGCATTGAATTCAGCCTTGCTTAAATGCAGAGAGAATTGTACTCTATGTCCTAGGATTTTGTGAAGAAGGATTGACAAAAAGCATTCCTCGATCTGTATGATAACTACTGCCTTCGATCTGCACTGCGTAACTAGCACCACAAAACCGCAGACTGATGTCTGTACTGACTACTGCGTTTGATCTACACTGTGGACAGCAGGGTTCACAACTTGAATTCAGCCTTGATTTATTTAATTGCACAGAGAACTGTACTCTATGTGCTCTGATTTTATCAAGAAGAAGTAACAAAAAGCATTCCTTGATGCCTATGCTAACTACTGCCTTCGATCTACACTGCGGACAGCAGGGCTCACAATTCAGATGCAGTGGCGATTGCAGATGATGCTGTCCAGTTTGCAACACACGTTGCTCCCAATGCGGCCCACCGAGACCACCACTCATTGTAGGATGTGCACACGCTATGTGCTCCAGGTGCTACTAACTCACTGCACCATAAGTTATCTCCATGTGGCCTTATCAAGTCAAAACATTGCTCCCACTCCGGACCTCCAATACTACGTATCATTGCAGTGTGCGCACACGCACAGTACTCCAGGTGCCACAAACTGTGCAGCTCAAGTCAATGGCGTATGGCTGTGCGCCCATCCTGACCACTGCATTCACCCTACACTGGGGTTACATGGTTCACAATTCAATATTAGTACCAAGGCAAACTGTGTAAGAGATTATAATGGGTTAAGAAGAACAAATGCTCCCAATCTGTGCAGCTCAAGGCAG
Organism: Lissotriton vulgaris; assembly: GCF_964263255.1. NCBI lineage: Eukaryota > Metazoa > Chordata > Amphibia > Caudata > Salamandridae > Lissotriton > Lissotriton vulgaris. The sequence continues at coordinate 821,453,254 of NC_141691.1, read as the reverse complement.
CGTCATCTGCCTGTGGACCTTTGCATATCGCTGCTTCTGGCCTGCACTGTGGAAGGCCGGCGACACGTGGTGCCAACTAACCCTGTTCAACGCGAGCCGATCTCACATGTGTAACTGGTTCCTGAGTCCAGAATGGCAGTGACCCCAACTTCATGGAACCTGTACTATGCAGGCCGGTGGGGACACCAACGTATGCACATGGCTATGGGCCCTTGTTCACCGCTACCACTGACCTACACTGTGAAAGACTGTCAACATATGGTGCCACTAACCGTCTTCAACACAAGCAGATCCCACATCTCTAACTGTGTCCTGAGTCCTGAATTACATTGACCCCCAACTCCATGAGACAATTACAACAGCAGACTTCCTTCAATCAGTGAGGCATGTTGCCATATGGAAGGCTGGCGACACATGCTGCCACTAGCTCTGTTCAACACAAGCAGATCCTACATGTGTAACTGTGTCCTCAGTCCTGAATGGCAGTGACCCCAAGTCTGTGTCAGCGACCACAGCACCAGACTCCCTTTGATCAGTGAGGCATATTTCCATATGCAAGGTCGGCGATACGTAGTCCCACTAACCCTCTGTAACACCAGACGGTCCCACATGTGTAGATGAGTCCTAAATGACAGCAACCCCAACTTCGTGGCAGCAACCAGAGCACCGAACTCCCTTCTATTAGTAAGTAGCATTTACAGATTGAAGTCTGTCAACAAGTGGTGCCACTGAACCTGCACCACGCAGGACGGTAACCCCACTAACATATGCACAAGGCTGTAGGCTCTTCCTCATCGCTACCTCTAACCTACAATACGGTCAGCAGTCCTCACAATTAAGATACATGCCTGATTCCACATGACACAGTCCAGTACGCAATACACATTGCTACCAGTGCGGCCTGTCCACATCAAACATCATCACAGGCTCCTACACTCTCAATACTTCTGGTACCACTAACCCTATCTAACATAAACAAATCCCATATGTCTAACTATGTCCTGAGTCCTGAATAGCAGTGACCCCAACTTCGTGTCAGCAACCATAGCACCAGACTCCCTTCAGTCTTATTTGTTGTTCTTTTCTTTAATTACATCTTTTTATATGTGATTCTATACATGACTAAGATTCTTCTTTGTTCAACCGCACAGGGATACTCTGAGCCCAAGAAGGTTGTTGGGGGTATGTTGGTAATGTGGAAAAAGGGTACGTTACCTGGTAATGTGAGGAGATGGATCGTCAAAAGGGTTGTCACTCACAGAGAGAACTCTGGTATGTTCTCACAAATGCCTCGGAGAGATACCAGCTGATGGACTGAATCACAAAAAAGTTTTTGAATACTTCTGTATTGTAAACTATGAACAGTTCGGACCCAGGCTCGCACAGCTACAACTGCAACCCATCCGCTCGAATCACAGTTGCAGTACTATGAGCCGTCCGTGTCATTGTGTCTATCCCTGCCCTGTTCCTTCGTATGCCACACCGTGCCATGCCACTCCGGTTATGTTCCAACGTTGGCCCCACATAGCTACCTGTCGCAGGTGTACTCGCTGTTGGTGTGCAGGTCAGTGATCTAGTTCTCAACATCTCACAGCCACTCCCTGAGGGCAAGTTTGCACACACACCACAGTCATCTGGCACATGTGGCACAGGCCATGTGACCACGCAAATATAATAGATCAACAACTTCATATCCTTTATTGCCGGTGCTGACTAGCTGAAGAACGGTCCACGGGTCTCAACCATAAAGACTACACAAAGACTTGCACATAAGGTTAGTCGCACCCTCAACTATATGTCCGTCAGCAGCCTACCATCCCCTTGGCGCAGACTTCATATGCATGGAGTTACTGCCGCCCCTAACTCATGTGGCCTTCAGGAGCCTACCTCCATGTGCCACTAACTAGAGTTCCACAAGCTTAGTGGCACGAAACCCTAAGGTGCTCTCCACCATTGACAACTCACGACTCAGCGACATGTGTGAGATATGCCACGCTGCGCAGAAGTTCAAATGGTCTCCACCATACACTACCCAGTGAAATCTATAAGATCCACAAAGAAGCTAATGTGGTCTCCGCCATTCAAGAGTAAACGGCATCTGTAAGATGCGCGCACAGTGTTTTGTGGTGTCTGCCATTCAGGACTCAGGACTCTGCAACACGTCTAAGATCGGCGGAGTTTTGACAGGCATGTGCAGTCCGCCCACTGCTGCACACTCCGATAGCACCAAGTAATTATTTGCTAATCGATGTGCAGAGGCGACAGTCTCTCTCTCTCACTTCCCTATCTTCTCTCTCTCACTCTCTTCATTTCTTTCCTTCTATCTCTCTCTCCCTTATCCCTTTCTCACTCCCTTTTTTCCTTCCCTCTCTTATTCTCTCTGGCTTGTTTTTCCTTCTCTCTTTTTCCTCTCTCAGGCCTTTCATATGCACAGTACACACGTCCTTATTGTGTGCTTTATTTTCCAAGCTCTGTATTCGACATCCATGGTCCCCACAGGAATCTTCCACCTTGTTGTTTTCTATTATATTTGTTGAATTTTATTTATTGCTTTATATATATATATATATATATTATTAAAAACATTTAATTTGACAATAGTTTATGGTTTATTTACTTTATAAAAATTATAAACCTTTTTGATTTTTTTCTTAACTGCTGTGTGACTCTTTACTATTACTGTTATTTGCTGGTATCCACCATGGTGTTAACTTTTAGAGCACTTATCACAGGAATAATATTAATCTCTCCAGTTTGCACCAACTTCTAAATACTGTATTAGATTTATCTCAACTTTAGTTGCATTAAAGTGTTAATAATGAAATGCAGAGTAGCCGTTCCCGTGCCAGAAGACACGAGGTGCACCTTTGCGATTTATTTTAAATACTAAAATCCTGTATTGAATTGCCCTGACATAGTCCTTGCACTTACAGTGTACACACAAAATCAATGAAGAAATCTCAATGTATTTAAATTGATTAGGAATAGTGCCACAGATGCTGGATCTTGATGGGATACACTACCCAGTCTGTATTTGTTCTACACACGAACAAATGACATCACAACCTTCACAACTACAAAACAAAATTAATACTGACGATAACCCACGTTACCACCAAGAATTTCACACATGCTTTCTGCTGGTGTTAAGCAGGACGGCTACCTGCATCGTGAAAGGAAACACAGCGAAGAGACACACAAGAACACCCACAGGTCCCATAGAGTCATTGACCACGATACAGGGATACCCATGAGAACCCTAGGACCACCAACATCCCCCAAACCCGCATCTGAGCAAGTGTGTCCATGTGTGGTCATCTTCTTAGCATGATAAGCAAATGCCCTGCAACATCACAATGTGCTGTCTTCAGCAGACATTACCATGTCACATCAGCGTTAGCAGTGACCCTCAACATGTAGCTAAGCACGCATCCTCCTTCAAGCACAACACACAACTACACAAATCAGCGCAGGGGTGTGCCTATCCGGCAAGGTAAACAGGGTGTCTCCCACATGTCTGTGTGCAGGAAGTGCAGTAACTGTGTCTCTGTGTTCTGATGTAGCCTGCCACAAGGGCCACAGCAGACAATGTTGTAAAGTGGCATCCACCACCACCAAACCGCACTCTCATCGTGTAGTTCGAATACCGCACGACATGCCAAATACACATTACAATGCTGGGCCGGACCAGTTGCTCAGGATACACCAGCGCACTGTACAAAAGTATGGAGGCTCGAGGGAAGAAGGAGCAGCTGTTTGGCAATGTAACACACAATGCACCCGCTCATGTGCCACGTGCTGGACATCTTATCCATGATGACCACAGTCGCACGCATCCAACAACACCCACGACCGGCCTATGTATACATCCTATATGAATGCAGTGTGGTTTTCATTGTATGCTCGTTCAGTGCTGTGATGTCGCCGGGTTGTGGGATTCATTTTGCCCATTGTTTATCTATACTTGTGCTGTACTTCACTATACATCAATGTCATTGTACGCATGTCCCCCCGTCCCCCCACTCCCTGCTTATTCCTCTTCCTGCTGCTCATCTTTCTATAATTTTGCTCCTCCACACATAAATACATATAAAGAACAAATTAGAATAGTTCCTTGATTCTTTTAGGTTGCAAAACTTCTCTCTATTACTGTTTTTCTAATTTTCCATATAAACTGGGGTTTTTAATGTTCAAATACACATAATAGTCAAAATGCAACGTATTCTATCAACACACTTTCTAGAACATTCTACAACACATAGAGGTTAAAAGTTCATCAATTTTTTTATACCTATCAATATTTTTCGCAACATTTTCTCGAACATTTAACAGCAGCTGCAGGTTAAAACTTCATGATTGTTTTAAGTTTGAACACTGCATTCCAAATGGAAGTAGCAGGTGTGGTTGAGTTGACCACATTTTATCCTATAATATATACTCACCGTTCAAACTGCTTTTTCTTAACCAATCACAAAGATGCTTTTCCACTAAAAGAATGTGCACCCTACTTTTATACTTTTAAAAAAACAATCCTTTTCATCTCCCAATCAAGTACAGTTTTGTATGTGAAAAAAACTAGTTCCCCATTATTAAAGATATCTCTTATTCTATGAAGGAACTGCATGAGCTCCAGACAACTTTCCATACTTTCCAGCCAAACCTTCAAAATGCTAGTGTGGATCTTAGGACATAGCTATGTATTCTGGTGCAAGAGGTATGCAGAACAGAGACGTATTAACTTAGACCTAGGTTTACAAAATGTGGACATTGATGGTTTCCACAGAGGGGATGGAAGTGGCACCAATTGTTCTCTTTGGTTAAAACCTGTTTGCATCTCCAAAACCCTGACCTCATGATAGTGCACTGTGGTGGAAACGACCTAGGCACATTGACTGAGGTAGGTTTGGAAATGCTTATGAAAGACACCTTTGGACAATTGATGTTACTTTTGCCTCAAACTATCATTGTATATTCCATTATATCCCAAAGACAAAAGTGGAAATGGTTCAAACAATTATGTCCTCGGATTGAAAAATCTTGGAAGAAAGTCAACAAAGCTGAGTTGGCATAGATCAGAGAGAACAAACAACAAACGTATTGGTGAGGGTCCAAGGGCAAGATTAACGACCCACACAGACACATGCCCTAATAGTACATATTAACAAGAAAGTGCATTGGAGGAGACGGAGTAAGACCTGCAATCATACATGTGATATCTTTTTATTATTATTGCATTAGCTATTATATCATGGTCCTGAAGAAAGCAGTGGCATACTTCTAGCCACATATGCTGAAACATGTCGACCCTACCTGCACACAGATATTTTGCTAAATCTGTTAGTTCATTATATTGTTTTTATTGTTGGAAGAACTGAGAGAAACTATTAAAATTGTCTTCTTCTACTCAATTCTATCCAATTTTATTACATTTCACACTTTTTCACTATACACTTATGCACTGCAATTCAGTTACCCCGGTGTACTGATTTTTTCAGCACCACCCACTGGAAATACAATTTTTTATTTTCATCTTGAGTTGAATGTCCATCACAATAATATCTAACGACGGACTGCGCTCTCTCCTGGGTTACGGAGAGACCAAATGATGACTAGGGCGGTACCCAGTGGGAACTGATGGGTACTTTTTTCTAACTCAAGGAATTTAGTGCATTTTGTTGCACATTTGCACCAGTAGTTTTTCTTAGTTTTCTCAAGTTGTGCCACACATTAGTATACACAGTTGAACCCCTATTTCTTTTACCCACAGACATTTCTTTGTTGTTAATACGTACTATTAGGGCACATGTCTGTGTGGGTCGTTAATCTTGCCCTTGGACCCTCACCAATACGTTTGTTTTTTGGTTATATGTGCAGTTAAGGCTGCGGGTCTTGTTGTTGAATTTAAAGACATCCCATTGATGTCTTCATCACGTCTGGGATAGTAATTACAGACTTACACTCACAACCTCACATTCTATCATTTTACAGGTTATTTACTTTTTGCTTTGCCTCAAATACGGCCACAATCACCATCTTAAATCCTGACGATGGCTACCAACTGGGGCCTGGCGTTTGAGGAGGCAGAAATACAATCTATTCTAGATGAGAACCCTAGTCTCTTGAAACATCTACCAGTGGCAGTGAGCACTAATGCAGAAGGCTGGGCTAAAATCCGAATGCTCAAAAAGAGTCACTCCAGAACGATAGTCCTCGGTATTTCCATGGCTGAATACCTCCGTGGTAACTGTGCACCGACAGGCCTAATAGTAACCCATGCCCCCAGGCTATTTTTGGACGACATAGACTTCTGGAAGGATTGGTCCATGATAGCCTGGAGGTGCACAAGGGACTGGTTAGTTTTGATTATAAAAACCGCTAAAAAAGTGGCAGAAAAAATCTTGGTTGAGATCCAAATTCTGGAAGGCCAAATCAAAGCAATCATCAAAAGCACCCGGTTTAAGACCAGTCAGGATGAAAGTAATAAGCAGAATAAAGAATTTAAAGAATCCATACTCTTTACAAAATTAGAGAAATGCAAAAAAGACCTAGCAAGATTCTCTACTGAGAAAATCTACCCCTATACAAGTGAGTCCTATGTCCCTATTCCATTCAATCGAAACGGACGTAAAGGAGGCTCGACCTATACCACCTCATGCTCAGAAGATCTGACTAGTGATTCAGACACCTCAGTGACTGGTGGCCAAGTAAATAAGAGCAGAGGTAGAGGGAATAGAAGGAACTGGAGAAACAACTACCAGAATCAAAATCAGCCTAACCCCTGGATGTATGGGGGCCCTAGTTTTTCTCCTGACATGGGACAGTTTGGCCCACCCCAATTCCAATACGACCCAAACATGCAGCCTTTTTTAGGGTATGGTCTGGGGGGAGCAAGGGGTTGAAGGAGACAAGGACTGACTCCAGAGGTTCATTGGGGACCACAACCACAACCGCCTACAATGGACCTGAGGAGCAGGAAGAAAATACCTCAAGAGGGAGCAGGGCCAAGCAACGAGACAGTCTCGTAATAAACCTGAGCTCACACCTACCGACTGACACGTAAGAGGCCTTATTGAACAGAGGCCTAGGGTTTGTGACCACTCAAAAAGGTGATCCGTTCCTTGCACAATCACAGATGGCAAAGTTTTTTAGGAAAATAGGGCTACACTTTTTCTTTGCCAACAAAAATCAAGATGTTTCGGAACCCATTGATACCAACACTGGACTAAAAAAACCTTAGACCTATAATCCTCCGACAACTGGCATACCGGCAAAGGTCATAACCTTCAAACAAGCCGTGGAAAACGACATGAAATTACTTTTTCTGTCACAAACTAAATATTTTGTGAACTTACCAAAGAAAGAACAGGAAGCCCTACGCTGTTTAACATCTAATGAGAATATAACCATAAAACCGGCTGACAAAGGCGGAGCTATTGTTCTGCTGGATACTACCACCTATCGCAGTGAATGTCTGCGCCAAATGCAGGATACAAAATCTTACTCTCCACTGTCAGTTGACCCGACGGAACGACTTAAAAATAACATCGGCCTCATGGTTGAAGAGGCAGCTGCGGAAGGCTGGATCACCTCCCATGAAGCCCAGTTCCTACAAACCACACATCTATCTGTACCCTATTTTTACATCTTACCGAAGGTACATAAACCACAAAGACCTCCGCCTGGACGCCGAATAATATCGGGTATCGGTTCTCTTTTAGAACCATTATCCACTTTTGATGACCATTTTCTTAATCCTATGGTCAAGAAGATGCCCACGTTTTTGCAGGACCCAAAAGATGTCTTAAGACTACTCTCTGATGTAGAATTTGACCAATCCACTGACATCTTGGCAACTTTCGATGTGGAATCTTTACATAAGTCTATTCAACAGAATGAAACTTTGGAAGTTGTAGTGAGACTATTGGAACAAAGCGAGTTAGAATCCTTCACTCCTGTTCCCTTCATCATGAGCTTGGCAGAAATTGCTATGAAGGAAAATTACTTTAAATTCGAAGACACTGTGTACCTTCAAATTGCTGGGACAAGCATGGGCAGTGTTTTCGCGCCAAGCTTGGCGAATTTATATGTACATAATTTCGAACAGGAAATCAGTTTAACATCCATGAATCCTTTTCATCAATCGCTTCGCACATGGAAGCGATATATTGATGATATTTTTGTTATCTGGCGTGGTACTACTACAGAGGACCTCCTCAAATTCCATCAATGGCTTAATGCACAGAATGCATACTTGAGATTCACAGTTAAACACAGCAAAGCCCAATTGCCTTTTCTTGATCTATTGATCATTTCAACATCTAATGGCCTAGAGTCTGAATTGTATAAGAAGCCGATGGCCAGGAACTCACTCCTCAGCCATGAGAGTTGTCATCCACGCTCGCTGAGGAACAATTTACCTTACGGTCAATTTCTCAGGGTACAACGCAATTGTTCCAGTAAAGTAGCTTTCGAAACACATGTACACAACTTGGAGGAACAGCTACAAGCAAGAGGATACCCCGAAGATTGTACGCCAATCGAAAAAACATGCCTCAAACAATAATTGTGAGGCACTCTTGGAACCACGTATAGTAAAAAAAAAAAAAAAATCGATTGACACATTTAACACCAGATCAAATCAAGTACAGAAGATCGTATTAAAACATTGGTCAATCCTGAATACTGGAGGAGATCAAATACCACGACCCCTCTTTGTTTTGAAAAGAGACTAGTCCACATGCGACTGAAAAATAAGATCTCTCGGTTGGTCGGGACCCTTTGGGATCTATCTGCAGTGGAATGTCACCACCCATGCGGGACATGGGCTGCGTGCCCTCAGACGTCCAAATCCTTGAGTGTGGACATTGGTACCAACAGAGCCTGGCAGCAGCGTAGATTCACAAACTGCAATAGCCAAAATTTAATATACTTGATCACATGTCCATTCCAACTACGTTATGTTGGCATGACAACCAGAAAAATAAAGCATACGGATTTCGGAGCACAAAAGCACCATCCGGTGCCGCAAGCAAGCAACGCACTTTCTTTTTGGAGGTCGGCCATGGTCCCACAGACTTCCAGTGGACAGCCTTGGAACAACCGAACATACCTAAACATGTTGCAGACATTGCTAAATATCAATTTAAAAAGGAACAGAAATGGGTTTACAAATTGAACAGTGACAAAGTTGGCCAAAATGAAGACATACCGTGGATGTCCCTATAAGTATATGGCTTTTTTAATTTCCTTAGGGATTAACATGAGTATAGGACTGCTTATCCAGCTATTTAGGTCTAGTATTCTGACTCAAAATACTCATATGACGTGCATCTGTTCTTTTCAGTCTATAAATGGGTTTAGAAATTAACATTGAACAAGACACTATCTCCCTGTGAACTTTTTCACTGCATGATAACCATCATATTGACACGCTTATGAGTGTATGTCCTTATTTTCCTATAACCACATATACATTTCTTATTTGTAAGCAAATCAAATAGTCGTGCCTAAATTTGGGTAATTTTACCCAGTATAAGAAGTTCCAACTTGAACTAAATGTATTTGCAGCGGTTCTGTCGTGAAAAAAGAGGACTGATCTCCACATAAACTAGCTCAAATGTGATGTATGCCAACATTGCCCTAATGCCATAATATAGCAGGTGCTTTGACTTGTTGCTAGAGATTTTTAATATTCTTTAATGATTGCACCAGCTGAATGACAATCAGATTTAGCAACCACCGGGTCTGTTCATATTGGCAGTGGGGGAGTCTTGAACCTGTAACATAGGGTTTTAACTAGACGACCTACAACTCCCATCAATACACGGGAGGTGTGTAGTTCTGGGCGCACGCGATTTTCTCACTGTTGACTACATTGGTTCAATTATAAAATCAGTAATTTGAAACCGCTAAACTTCTATTTTCAGCAACCGTCTGGAGTTTTGGGAGTTACGTGATTTATATACCCAGAATATAGTGTTTGGATTTACTAGACTATAAGTCCCATTACAACACGGGAGCTTTGTAGTTCGTTGGTCATATGTTTCTGCTTTTCACGTGACCTCACGTGATCTCAGGATCTAAACAAATATGGAGAGTACACTTACACCGGTGCCCCCCCAAATTGCTCAGAGGGATGCCCGGTGTACCAACGGAAAGGTTAGTGGATATACTGCCCTGCTGTAGACATAATATGTGGCTGTTTCTATTTTGAAATTATCGACAGTTTAATCGCCATGTTAACAATTTAAGTAGTGATTGGGTTTCTCTCATTGGCGTGACAACAGGCTTCTAACAATACCACTTCCCCGGTGGCGTTTACCAGCAGCTAAGTAGCTGGGCTCGCTCATTTGGAATCACTGCTAGCCCAATAAGCACGTCCTTAATATGTTTCATCATGTTTGAAGAGTAGTGATGCTCTCTGTGCAAACAGTTAAGTTTTTTGTGTGCCCTGACTACCGGCAGACGTGAGTTTTCTTCACACTAGTCTTACCAAACAACTATGATTATCATCAGGCTAATAACAGTAATTTACCAGTGATTTTTCCCATTAAAACCCTTAAAAGATCGTAATAAATGGCTTGCACCATTAGGGGAACCTTGAAACGCTGAGGAGACTCTACCTGGGACGCTGCATTCTGCCTCTGTCTTCACGACTTGCCGCACCCACTTCGCGGGTGCCGCTGCGCGGCTTCTAAATCGCCACTCAGAGACCTTGCCGTGTGTGCCTGGGGTGAGAGGATGCATTGTATCAGGGGTGATGCGCTGCAGGGGCTCGCATTCCCAGGAGTCCCTGCCTGACCTGTGTCATCTGGTCTGCGCCCCCTGGTAGCCCCGCCCCCTGGTCGCCACTAATTTCCTATTTAACTGCACTAGCCCCACGCTGCGCGGGAGCGCGCCGGTGCGCCGGGCGAAGCCCGGGCAAAGGGCGGGCCGTCTGTGGCCGTCAGGGGCTGCAGGAGGCTGGGCTGGGCCCCCCTCTGACTTATTGACCCGGACTCTATCTCCCAGCTGGGAATACATGACAGTAAGCTGTGCTCCACACGTATTTCATATTTTGTTAAACTAACAACTTAGTTACTGGGTTCACCTCATACCTGTACAAGACTGGTTCATATTAGAATATTGTCTATATTTTATCCGTATTGCAGACCCAGGATGTCTACAGGTGTTCCGAACTCCTTACTGTCCAGTGTAGGGGTGTCTATACTTGGGCCGTTAGATAAATACTTTGCCAGGGCCCCTAGAGAAATAGACAAGGAGATCACATTGCAGAGAAACGGGCGGAGCACCGTTTCTCCATCGAACTTTTAAAAAATAAGCCAATAATTACGCCACTGAAGGTAACACCGATTACAAAATTACATATTATCATACCTGTTGATGCAGACGCAGAGCTGTTTAGTACAGAAAATATCCCGCTAATATTCCAAAACAGCTCACCATTGTCACATGCTATGGAAAACACTAATGATCCTATTACTAATGAGCCGCTTGTTACATCAAATTCCCTAATAGACCTAAACTCCCCTATACTCATAGACGCAGTCCCTCAGTCCAACAGAAACGCATCTTCTCCTGTTTCTAATCCCCCAGTAGAGGCTGTTGTATCGTTGGAGACACAACCGCCTATAGCGGTCAGTGTAACCAAAGATAAATTACAAACTAAGAAGGAAACAGGAGTACACCGTTCTCCACCAAAAAAAAGAAGGAGAAAGGGTGGGGTCAGAAAAGGGGATAAAACCTCATGTATATCATCACCCCCCATGGACCCAATACACAACTCATCCATGGCAATAGGGAAGGACGTATCAATAGGGCCTCCAACTGTTATAACTTCTCTTTCTGAAGCCTTGCCAACTAAAGGGCTAATGGAGGGTATTGAATGCCTTCTAAAATCTCTCATACTCCCACTCACAGAGAGAGTTAAAAGGCTGGGGGAAAAAATGGATCGCATTTTGGCAGCTTCCAATCTAACTGAAAACCCTAAACAAACCAATCTAAGTGAAGCCTGCTCTAAAACTAAATATTCTATACAGAATTCATCCAGGCAACAAACGGACACATCCATACCCAATAACACGCTTGCTGACACAAATTCTACTAAATCGGCAGCCACGAAAGACATAAGCAAAGAGAAAGTCCTTTCTACCAGAAACGACCCTCCATTGAAGATAAGTCAAATGACCAGAGTAAAAACTAATCTTAGAAATAGAGCAGACTTACCCCCAGAATCGTCCAACTATGTCATTATTTTAACAGGAGTTCCGGTCATGCCAGTAGGAATCATAGAACCTAATACTAGTCTTAAAAATAAAGTTATCAACTGGCTGCGTAACAACAGACCTCTCCCATTATGTTATGTTATGTTATGTTATAAAAGGGCTCTTCTATAGCGCACGGCTACTCCGTAGAGTGTCCCGGCGCTTTGGCAAAGAGGGATAGAAGGAAAGTACACAACACAACACCTTCCGCATGGCGGCACAGAATTACATGGAGAAGAGCAGAGTCTTCAATTCCTTTCGAAAAGCAAGCAGGTTAGAAGTAGTTCTCAAAGCACAGGGAAGCTCATTCCAACAACGAGGGGCCAGATACCGGAAGGAGCGGCCTCCAGTACGAGCACGTCTAATGGTGGGAACAGCGGCTTTGGCCTGTAGAGCGGACCTTAAAGACCTTCTGGGAGCATAGAAGGCCATCCGCTTCCCGAGGTAATTGGGGCCGGTCGAATGGAGAGCTTTAAAGGCCAGAGTCAAGATCTTAAAAGTGACTCTCTTGGCAATCGGAAGCCAGTGAAGTCTCTCAAGCAGCTCCGACGCTCGAGCCCTTCGCGGGAGTCCAAAGATGGCTCTAGCAGCCGAGTTCTGCACGACCTGCAAACGTGCTAATAGGTATTTCGGGAGGCCTAGATAGAGAGCATTCGCGTAATCAAGACGCGAGCCTATCAAGGCCTGTACAATAGTTTTTTTATGTTGGAGGGATATTAGGGGAAGAAACTTCCGCAGCATTTTCAGCATGCCGAAGCACTTTGCAGTCAGCCCTACAATCTGGGGTCTAAAAGAAAGATCCACATCACACAAGACTCCCAGATTTTTAGCTTTTAGCGAGGTATCCTCAGACGGGGACATGTCACGAGGCCACCAGGTCTTCCAATCGGGATCCGGAGGACTTCTGAAGAAAAGCAGATTCGACTTGTCTGAATTACACTTCAGACTATGCCTCTGAAACAGTCAAACACGGCTTCCAGACATTCCCTGATCCGTACGCTGTCGAAGTCTTCACCCTTGTTACACGTGAAAAGTAGCTGGGTGTCATCAGCATAGGATATGATCTGGGCACCAAAAGATTCCGCTACCGCTGCCAGAGGAGCCATGTAGATATTGAAAAGGGTGGGGCTTAGGATAGACCCCTGACGTACCCCCACCTCCAGCGGCGGCATTTCAGCGGAAAACAGGGGTGCCCAGACCACTTGTCGGCGGTTGGTTAGAAATGACTTAAACCATTTCCACACCGTCCCACGAAAACCGATCTCCCAGAGTCTTGAAAGGAGACCGACGTGGGGCACGGTGTCGAACGCCGCCGACAAATCCAACATGACCAAGATGGCTTTCCCTCCTCCGTCCAAAGTCTCTCGGATGGCATCGGTAATCTCTAAGAGAGCTGTCTCCGTGCTGTAATTCGCACGGAAACCCGATTGGGAATCGTGCAAGATGTTATTATTCTCTATGAAGCTGGAAATAGAGAGATGCACGTGTTTCTCAATCACCTTGGCCAGAGATGGAAGGAGGGAGATTGGTCTATAATTCGCGTGAACAAGGGGATCTAAAGATGGTTTTTTCAGCAGCGGCAGAATCAGGGCGTGCTTCCAGATTAGATTACATCTAAATGGAGATATAGTATCGGTGAGACGGTGTAATTGGGTGGGCTTACGCCCTAAAGACATTGAAGGGGATGTGGTAATAGTAAATTTTAGGGCTCATAGGGTGGTCACGTACATCAGTGATTGGTTCCCAGGGAGAAGTGAGGGTGGAGTATCATCGCGTAACTTGAGCTATTTTTATCCTGAAGCTCTGATGATGCCCCAGAAAAACCCTCCAACCTTGCGCAGTTTTAATGCTCCTCATTTTCCAAATCAAATCCCACACTTTACCGCCCCCAGACAGTATAACAACAATTATATCCCTTTTCTTCCACCCCAACGCCCAAATAGGTACTCCATTCCGTTTGGCAATAACTATCACCCCATAAATCCAAATGAATACTGGAACATCCCACTAGACAATTTATTCAAACCCCTCTCTGGCTTAGACGCAAAAGAATGACTTATTCCATCTACTTCTTATGAGGGATTCACTCGTGAGTACATGATTAATTGTAATACTTTAGTAGAACCTGATAATCTTGTACCAGGGATGGTCCATCCTGAAAATTTGGATGGTGCATTGACAAGAGAAGAAATTCTAAGTGGAGGTAATATTAGTAATAATCCTGACCACGGGAGAGCAGAATCTAGCAGGTCCTTTATTGATCCTGGATCCCCTGAAAAGCCCAATGTAACCACTGTGAGGAAGGTAAATGCGGGGGGGGGGCGCCGAATTCCTTAAAGAAAGTGCGGTGACCATAATTCAGGTTTAAATGGAGGCCCTGGAGAAAAATGGTCCATTATATTTTGGAACATAGCTGGCCTCAAGGCCAAACTAGATAATCCAAACTGGCAAAAATTAACGAATAACTGCGATGTTATATGTTTGCAAGAAACATGGGCTAAGAAAGAATATCATATGAGTGGTTTTAAAACTGTATTCATCCCAGCCATAGGATCTGCACATGGCCGAGCAAAGGGGGGGATTATGCATGTACATTTCTAACTGCTTTCTATGTAAAAAAAATGAGCTGTATTTCATAACTGTTTTTACCACATTGTCGGGCTACATATTAATACCACTGTTTGTATATTGTTAGTAAATTTTTACAATAACATCCCTGTATTAGATAAACCAGTGGTGCTTAAAACCCTGAACTCAAAACTTTATAGCATAAACATCAGCTCTCATAAACAGTTCATTGTCATATGGGGCTGCAATTTTAATTGTGCCCTATGTGATAGAGCAGGAACAGGAAATTGTGGGTTAACGGTGGATAGGGATACCGCCTCGTCATATTTTGAGCAATCAGTAACGGGGAATGCTTTAAATGAGATCATGTTTAATAACGATTTAGGGTTCTCAAACGAATTATGTAGCACAGAGACCTCCTTCTCTCCTACTGTAGAGGTTTATTCTCTACAATTGACTTTATCCTTATTTCCTCGTGTTATAGGGATTGTATTGCTAGTTATAATGTCTTAAAATCTCCCCTAAGCGACCATTTCCCCATCAGGATAGAATAATCCGACCCACAATTGATAGTGCATAAAAGAGCAGAGGTTTCTTCTGAAAACTTAGAAATTGCCAGGCAGAACGGATAAACTTTAAAATGGACTAAGGTGGTCCCTGAGGAGTTTCTTAGTAATCTAATTAATGCGTGCAATACAAGTTTTTCTGTTTGCTTGGATTTGGCATCTGATGATGCAGACATTATAAGTAATTTCAGAGTAATAATTGCTTGTATAAAGAGGGGTCTGTGGGTAAACGCCAAGGAAAACAGGACTCAAAGGAAAAAAGAGGGTTGGTTTAAATCAGCATGCAGTAAGGCCCACAAGCAATTAAAATTGGCTTTGCATAGGCATGACAGAAACCAGACCCAGATTAGGGCCCTACGCAAAGAATACAAAACTGCACTTAAAGTTCAAAGAGATCTGATGAGGAGGGAAGCATGGACAGCTATTATGGAGGCCTCTGAATGAAAGGATATGACGGCCTTTTGGAAAGCAGTGAATGCCCCATTTTTCAAAGACAGTACAAAGGCTCGAATTGAGATAGCTGTTACCGAGGACGAAGGGGTCAAGCATTTTGAAACACTTTATAGCCCAGTATCCATTACCACTGATACAACGAGAGAACCCACGTTTAAGGGGAAGGGCACTGAAGGGTTGCAACTCAACTTTTCCTTGGATGAGGTAATTAAGGGTATTAACTGTAGCCTAGAGGGAAAGGCATCTGGCCCCGATGGTAACCAGTGGACATTTTTTTTTTTAAATGTACCCCTCTGGGCACCATTGCTTACCAGAACTTTTAATGCTGCTTGCACAATAGGATTGATTGGTACTTGATGTACGACGTTACAACGCATGCTATTACAACGCATACTTTTACAATGCAACTTTTGCAACGCAAGTACCTTTACAACGCATGTTTTTACAACACATGCTATTACAACGCGAAAATATATAAGTAAGTGAAAAGTACCATTCCAACGAAACCCATTATAACACATACCATTACAACGCATATATATTAAAAACTAAAATATTTTCAAAAATAGTAAAAGAAAATCTGGCATGGGATGCAGGGAAAATGGGGGTTTTGGGTGGGAAAGTGTATTAAAATGTAGTAAAAAAATTTACCGATAAATTGACGAATAAGGAGTATTTTAAAAAAATTAATACTCACCATTACAAAGCATATATATTAAAAAATGAAATATTTTTAAAAATAGTAAAATAAAATCTGTCACGGGATGCAGGGAAAATAGGGGTTTTGGGTGGGGAAGTGTATTAAAATGTAGTAAAAAAATGTACCAATAAGTTAACGAATAACGAGAATTTGTAATAAATTACTACTCGAGTATTAAAATTAAAACGTGGGTATTGAAATTAATATTAAATAGCGGAAATTTTTAAATCAAATTAGATATTACATTTTGACTTATCTCAATCAAAATCCAAGCAAAGAAAAATAAGAAAAATATTGCTTCCGAAAATAAATTTATACATATAGGGAAATTAAACATATTAATTTCGATTAAACCACACTTCATTAGTACATTAATACTCGAGTAATGAATTAAATAATCACGTATTTATATAATTACTCTTTACATTTAAAATTAATTCTAACCTTTAAAAATACAGGAATTACTATCATAACACTTGTAACAATTTGACATTTTAAATTTTCTTTTCCTATTAACAAACACATACGAAACAAATAGCTGCCATTTTGGAAAGGGGGGATAAATAATAGTCCTACAACTATTTCAACAAACGAAACACCACAACATTGAAATCAAAATGGACGCAAAAACGCTGTTAAAACCGAAAAGACACACTTTGGAATTTCAAATTTTAAATGACATGTTTCCACATTAAATAAATCTAAATTAAACGCTCTTTTCAAAGCACGTTTTCTCAAAAAATAAGAAGACATTAACACAAACACATAAAAACGAAGCAGACACCATTTTGAAATCAGTAGATTATCTACTCGCAGAGTAAGCAGATGCCTGAACCTGACCCTCTGACCTACTGAACCTTGAACAACATTGCGTTACACTACGAAATATTTTTCAGAATAAACAAGTACGTTTAAACATAGAGCAAAGCTATATTAATAGTTTCTACATTAAAAACGACTTAATAATTAAAACCTAAATAAATTACATTTTCAGATGATTGAAAATTTGATGTTTGCTGTTTATCAAAACACGTTTTCATAAACAACGTGCATAATCACAGCAAAGTAAGATCTTATTTTCAAAAAGACAGAATGTTTGAAATAATTGAAATTGCAATATAATTTATAATTATTTAAAAATGTTGATATATAGTATAAACTTTTCAGAGCACTTAAGAATAATACTCCATTTTATAAAAACAATGTCAAACAATTTCAAGAACAAAACACCCCATATTTAAATAAATATCTATTTCAAGCGAAAATCATTCATGTTATATTAAACATGCTGTCGCATAATTAGTACAATTATTACATAAATTGAAATTACAATTACGGTATGTAATTTTCTCAACAGACAAATTGTTTTTTTACGAAAAAGACTTCATAAATTACTCAACTTTCCGAAAATTTCCTCTAAAACATCCGGAAACCAAAAAGTAGTTTACCAAGTTTACAAAAGGTAATATTACCCAAAAAAATTACTGTGAAATAAATGCTTCAATGATATATCCAAAAATAAAAACAGTCGAAAAAGTTTTGTACAAATACGGTTTAGTAATAAACATAAGAAGAGCTGAAAAATGGTTTACATAATATAATAAAATGTCGACTAGCCATAAAATATAATTATGTCACCACTGAAAAATGTAATGATATTTTTCTTTCAAAGATAGCGAAAGCCAAATAGTTATTAATTGTTAAATAAAAACTAAAAACGAAATAGAAAACTTATAGATAGTGTTCAGAAATGTTAACTTTTCCTATTTCGTTATATAAGTAGTGCATGCTTTCAATTAAAATTTTTGTATCAATTCTGACAGAATTTGAACAAGTGAATCTCATCCAAAGAAATCTCCTCGATCAAAATCATCTAAAGTGTACAGGTAAAAAAAATTGAAGATGCTACATAAATGGTTTAGGAGGTATAATTACTATTGTAACGGAAAAAAAGTACATCATAAGAAAAACGTAGGACAAAGTTTGTGTATCATTTCATTTTTTTAAAAACCAGTACTTTTTAAAATAAATGTATACAAATAAATGCAAACATGATCATTTAAAAAATAAACACTATTTACAATAACGAACATAAACATACTGTTTTCTTTTTTCAGAGTCTCAAAAAAGTTTCCCGAAAATAATTCTGAAACTCAATACCCAATACACCTGAAAGAACTCCAAGGAAAAAACAGCAGCCTCAAAAGGTAAATCAAATAACACAAGTAAAACAATTGATATAAAAACTATTCTTAATACTTCTTAAATAATGTACACGACCCCCCTCGTGAAACAGCATAGTAAATTACTATTCCAACTCCAAAAAGGTGCAGCAGCAGAAAAAGTGATGGATAGTCTAAGGGCATAATTTACTATTACCACTCCAGGAAGGTGCAGCAGTAGGGAAAGTGATGGATAGAGTAAGGGTAAAATTTACTATTCCTACTCCAGGAAGGTGCAGCAGTAGGGAAAGTGATGGATAGTATAAGGGTATTATTTACTATTTCCACTCCAGGAAGGTGCAGCTGTAGGGAAAGTGATGGATAGTATAAGGGTATAATTTACTATTCCCACTCCAGGAAGGTGCAGCAGTAAGGTAAGTGATGGATAGAGTAAGGGTAAAATGTACTATTCCCACTCCAGGAAGGTGCAGCAGCAGAAAAAGTGATGGATAGTCTAAGGGCATATTACTATAACCACTCCAGGAAGGTGCAGCAGTAGGGAAAGTGATGGATAGTGTAAGGGTAAAATTTACTATTCCAACTCCAGGAAGGTGCAGCAGTAGGGAAAGTGATGGATAGAGTAAGGGTCTAATTTACTATTCCCACTTCAGGATGGTGCAGCAGTAGGAAAAGTGATGGATAGTGTAAGGGTCTAATTTACTATTTCAACTCCAGGAAAGTACAGCAGTAGGGAAAGTGGTGGATAGTATAAGGGTATAATTTACTATTCCCACTCCAGGAAGGTGCAGCAGTAAGGTAAGTGATGGATAGAGTAAGGGTAAAATTTACTATTCCAACTCCAGGAAGGTGCAACAGTAGGGAAAGTGATGGATAGTATAAGGGTATAATTTACTATTCCCACTCCAGGAAAGTGCAGCAGTAAGGTAAGTGATGGATAGAGTAAGAGTAAAATTTACTATTCCCACTCCAGGAAGGTGCAGCAGCAGAAAAAGTGATGGACAGTCTAAGGGCATATTTACATTAACCACTCCAGGAAGGTGCAGCAGTAGGGAAAGTGATGGATAGTGTAAGGGTAAAATTTACTATTCCAACTCCAGGAAGGTGCAGCAGTAGGGAAAGTGATGGATAGAGTAAGGGTCTAATTTACTATTCCCACTTCAGGATGGTGCAGCAGTAGGAAAAGTGATGAATAGTGTAAGGGTCTAATTTACTATTTCAACTCCAGGAAAGTACAGCAGTAGGGAAAGTGGTGGATAGTATAAGGGTATAATTTACTACTCCCACTCCAGGAAGGTGCAGCAGTAAGGTAAGTGATGGATAGAGTAAGGGTAAAATATAATATTCCAACTCCAGGAAAGTGTAACAGTAGGAAAAGTGATTGTTAAATTTAAGTTTTAATTTACTAATCAAAGTCCAACTAAGTGCAGCAGAAAGTAAATTAAACATTTCCTTTTCATAATTTCTTTTTTTTAGAAACTCAAAGCAATCTTATTAGAAAACCAACCTCCACATCTAAAGAAGACAACAAACACAAAGGCCACCAAGAAAAAGAAGACAACAACTAAAAACAGAAAACTTAAAGGTAAATCAAATACATGCATCGAAAAACACATTTTCTATAGTGCAAGATTGTGAAAACTATTTACACTTTTGTTACCTAATGCAAAAGAGAAACATTCGAATCATAAAGAAATATGACAAGTGATGGATAGTGTAAGGGTAAAATTTACTATTCCAACTCCATGAAGGTGCAGCAGTAGGGAAAGGGATGGATAGTATAAGGGTATAATTTACTATTTCCACTCCAGGAAGATCCAGCAGTAAGGTAAGTGATGTATAGAATAAGGGTAACATTTACTATTCCAACTCTAGGAAGGTGCAGCAGTAGGGAAAGTGATGGATAGTGTAAGGGTATAATTTACTATTCCCACTCCAGGAAGGTGCAGCAGTAAGGTAAGTGATGGATAGAGTAAGGGTAAAATTTACTATTCCAACTCCAGGAAGGTGCAACAGTAGGGAAAGTGATGGATAGTATAAGGGTATAATTTACTATTCCCACTCCAGGAAGATGCAGCAGTAAGGTAAGTGATGGATAGAGTAAAGGTAAAATTTACTATTCCAACTTCAGGAAGATGCAGCAGTAGGGAAAGTGATGGATAGTATAAGGGTATAATTTACTATTCCAACTCCAGGAACGTGCAGCAGTTGGGATATTCATGGCTAGTGTAAAGGTATAATTTACTATTCCCACTCCAGGAAGGTGCAGCAGTATAAAAAGTGATGGATAATGTAAGGGTATAATTTACTATTCCCACTCCAGGAAAGTGCAGAAGTAAGGAAAGTGGTGGATAGTATAAGAGTAAAATTTACTATTCCAACTCCAGTAAAGTGCAACAGTAAGGTAAGTAATGTTTAGTGTAAGGGTATAATTTAGTATTCCAACTCCATGAAGGTTGCTGCAGTATAGAAAGTGAAAGATAGTGTAAGGGTATAATTTACTTTTCTAACTCCAGTAAGGTGCAGAAGCAGGGAAAGTGATGGATTGTGTAAGGGTATGATTTACTATTCCAACTCCAGGAAGGTGCAGCAGTAACGTAAATGATCAATAGTGAAAGAATGTAAATTACTATTCAAAATCCAGATACATAAAACATTAGAAAAAGTATACATTGAAATATGTATCTGTAATGAAACCGAAACACAACATTTTACTTTGTTTTTCATTTCTATTTTTTCTACAGAAAATGTCAAGCCAAGGTACTGCAACCTATATCAGATCCAGGAAAGGAAACAGGTTATTGAAACATTGTGGATATATATATTGCAATGAAAGAATAAGTGAACAAAGGAGACATTGGAGGTGTGTGCAATATTATTCATCCCGTTGCAGCGGCAGAGCGGTTACTGTTGGAGATAACATTATAAAAACAACAGAACATAACCACTCTGCCTCTGCAATGGAGATTGAAATTCGTGAAACCATTAACAAAATGAAAGATATTGCATCCACCTCCAATGCCACACCTGGTTCAATTTTAAGAGAGGTTGCACAGCATGTCCCCGGTCATGTTGCTTGTAATATGCCTATTATTCCTAATTTGCGAAGAATTATCCAAAGAAAAAACCAGGCAAGTAACACTCACACTGGAACTCCATACACTTTTGCAGACATACATATTCCTAATGAACTTACAATCTCTTTCTCCAATGAACCCTTCTTACTCTACGACAACCAAAACCCTCAAAAACGTATACTAATCTTTAGCACTCCCCCCAACCTTGTAAAATTAGAGAATACTGAAATTTGGATGATGGATGGGACGTTTAAAAGTACCCCCCATCCTTTCACCCAAATTTGCAGTATTCATGCACAGATTCAAAATAATGTAGTTCCCTTAGTCTATAGTTTACTTCCTAATAAGCAATCAGCAACTTATACAGAATTTTTGACAGTAATTAAAGAAAAAACTTCTAATAAAAGTCCTAGGAAAATTATTGTGGATTATGAATTGAGTATGATCAATGTGATCAACAAAACGTACACGGATACCCAAATTCAGGGATGTTTTTTTCATTTTTCCCAGGCATTTTGGCGTAAGTTACAGAAAACATCCCTAGTTACTGATTACTGTTCAGATAGCAAACTACAGGTAGAATTAAAAAAACTAACTGCACTTTGTTTTGTACCTCCTGAAAGTGTAGACGAATACTACACTGCAATTTCTGAATCTGAATATTATGTCGAAAATGAAAATAAATTGGCACCCTTGTTAAATTGTTTTGAAGACACATGGATTGGACATCTAAGTAGATCGGGTCGCAGGAGGAAGCCACGTTTCCATGTGGAGTGGTGGAACTGCTACACAACCTGCTTAGAAGGAGGTGCTAAAACAAACAATGCCATAGAGGGATGGCATAACTCCTTCAATCATACAATTGGAAAACCACACCCCAATTTCTACTCTTTCTTAATAACGTTGAAGAAGGAGCAAAGTTATCAAGAAATGAGAATTGCACAAACCTTGGCAGGTAGCCTAAATCCACAGATTTCAAAACAATCTAAGGAAATGTCTGAGAAACTATTGGCAATACTTCAACAGTTTTCGTTGAGTGTGGCATTAGACTACTTGGAAAATGTTGCTAACATTTTACATTTTTAAACACATACACCCAACTTACTTTCCTGCTTTTACCTAAATTTATTTTTTAATATTAATTAAATTGACAATATTTTTCTAAATTATTTTTTTAAATTTCAGTCGGGTCATAAAACCATTTATAATTTTTTTTCTTTACATTCATCTTTTTTTATATTTCCTAAATATAATTTGAAGGAAATATTTTGTATAATTGAAAAACTTAAAATACCATCTTAAGAAAATAAATAAATTAAACATCATTCTTGTAAACCAATTATCATTTTTTCTACTTTTCCATATATTTTTTTAAAATAACTTTATAAAAACATTTTGAACGTAACATTAAATTACTTCTTTTCACCCTATCCACTACTTAAAACAAAAGTATTTTTTGGTATTAATTCTATATGTAGAACTGTTTTTTTGTAATTGAACTCAAGCAAACCATTCTTCTATCTATTTCTTGAAATTCCCCCTCAAAATGTATCTTTTTTTAAAATGGATAATTTTTTATTTCAACAAACCCTTCATATTTAAATCCAACAATTTTTTAAATTACTGTTTCCCGATTTTGTAATTAAAAATAATGTAAAAAATGTTTTCATATTTTTTTACATTATTTTAAACAGTGAATCAACAGTACAAACATTTTTCGAACTTAAAACTCACATTCAAATTCATCTCAAACTTAATATGGAACACCATATAAAATATCCAAATCATTCTAACTCACTTTTTTCTCGCTAACTAAAACATAATTTATTTTTGTCAGTTCCTACCTGCAACTTTATTTTTTGAAAACATTAACATAAAAATCTGATCAACAAACGCATTATCGAAAAATATCTCCTACTAAACCAACAGATATTAATAATCAATATTAGAAAAGTAACACAAAAACCAGTATGTAAAATACTCGATAAAACCAAAAACACACTTTTGTGACAACTAACAATACTGTCTTCTTTTCTTTTCAAACTATTTCCTTAAATCTATACACCTCTCTTTTCAGCAAACTTTTATTTACGTTCAAAATGTATTATAACAAAGAAAAATTACTTATTTTCATTAACTTATCCGTTTCCCCTTTTCGAAATACTCCCCAACAAAGGCATATCTACTAACTTGATCGGCGACATGTTGAATATACATCCAAAACATCATAATTTACTTATGCAACCTCTCCTTATCCTTACTTAGCAATATATATATCCACAATGTTTACTTTAACTAATTTAAAAGTATTTTAAGTTTCCTACCTGTGCGCAGATCAGCTTCCAGCTGCTTACTCCAATCGATGCTGTTCAAAATGGCCGCTTGCGTCGACGTTAACGTGACGACGTGATACAAAGCAACTAAGATAAAAAAAGGACTATTATACAAAGTTATTATTTTTGAAATGTAAATTATTTAATAAAAACTAATAATCATGTTTAAAAAAAATAATAAAAATATGTTTTATTTATAATAAAAATATCTTCATTATATTCTATTTTTTTTAAATAAAACAAATTTGAAAACAATAAAATCTCTTTCATTGTATTTTTTACTTTTCATTATTTTACCTTTTTTATCAATATTTTACTTTAATAAATGTTAAATATTTTCACTTACTCCAATGCTGATTGTATTTCCATGATTTTCTGCCTATTACCTGCTTTTCTAGGACTGTCAAAAGCATAACGCGGGTTGCAATGGAGAAGGTATTGAAATAAAAGAAGGACAAATCACGCCATAGAAAACAATGTTAAAACGTGGGAAAAAAACAAACTTTGCTTACTTAATGAAACCCTTGTTATATAAAATTATAAAATAATTTTCTAAAATAGTTAACAAAACATTGCAGTATTTATAAATTATAAGTTTATTTTTTAACATTTTTTAGCAAAAATTTAAAAATATTTTTTTTTAAATCTCTCTACAAAGTAATATCAATGAAAATTAAAAAAACATAAATAAACATACTTTAAATATATATTTACTTCGAAATTATTTTTATTTTGAAATACCTTCAAAAATTAAATGAATAATAAAAAATACTATCCAATTTTAATTTTAATATTTCTTTAACTAATACAGTCATATTTAAACTTTTCAAAATCAATAAATAAAAATAATTAATATTATTTATTTCCAAAAAAATACTTACTTTTTATATAAAAAATTTAACTTTTTAAAAAAAAAAAAATCAAAAATATTTCAATATTATATATAAAACTTTTTTATTTAAAAAAAATAAAATCTTAAATATTTTAATAAAAATAATTTAACTAAAAATTAATATAATTACGATGTAAAAACATGCATTGTAACAGCACTTGCATTGTAATAGCATGCATTGTAAAAACATGCGTTGTAACAGCACTTGCATTGTAAAAGTTGCGTTGTAAAAGTAATGCGTTGTAAAAGTTGAGTTGTAATGGCTGTTTCCCATTGGTACTTGGTATAAGTCGATCATTATTCCTATTTTCAAAAAGGGAGACAGAGCAAGCTGTGCGTGCTATCGGCCCATATCATTGCTTGACTCCACCATCAAAATCATTGGCAGAGTCATTTTAGATAGACTGCACTCATGGGCAGACAACATAACATTATTAGTGACCTCCAATATGGTTTCCGCGAAGGAGTTGATACCATTGAACAAGCACTTAATTTATCAATATTGACAGAGAAATATACTAAGGCTAAGGGAGGAAGATTTTTTAAACTTTTTTAGACCTGACATCCGCCTTTGATTATGTAAATCATGGCAAACCATGGATAATTTTAACCCGGTTGGGAGTGGAGGAAAATATCATCAAATTTCTGAGAGAACTGTATAACGGGGCTAGTGCAATGGTTAGATACAGTAAAAATGGGGAGTGCACAAGAGAGTTCAGCGTAGCGAGGGGCGTGAGGCAAGGGTGCATCCTCGCACCGTTTTTATTTTCTATATATATATACAACTTGGAGGAATCTCTATTACAGGATTTCACTGAAATGCCAATTGTTTCAGCCCGTCGTATACCTGCTCCTATTTATGCAGACGACGCTGTTCTCATGGCAAGAACCCCTATAGCCATGCAGACTTTAATTACCTCTTTTAGCTCCTTTATGACCAAATTAGAACTACAAGTAAATTGCACCAAAACTTTCTCTATGAACTGTGGCGGCAACGCGAAACAAAAGAAAAAAAACATGTTCATAGGATCGATTTCTTTAGACCATACCCCAACATTCCCATATTTGGGGATTCTGTTCGATTCCACTGGTAAATGGAGCTGTGCGATCAAAGCTAAGGATTTACTATTTTCTAAATCCATACTGGCCCTTAAGTCGTTCAGCAAAAATAAGGGAAAAAAGCCAGTTAAAGAGCTTTTATATATATATATATATTAAGCTAGCTGTGTTACGGTGGCATTATATGGGGCAGGAATCTGGGGTGATTCTAATGTCAGTAGCCTACAAGTCACTGAAAATGGTTTCCTGCGATATCTTCTAGCTGTCCCAGAGAGTACGTCCAGTTATAATTGCCACACCGAATTGAGTATTACTTATCTAGAAGACTTAATTAAGGTGCAACCAATCCTTCCATGGCATCGGGTATGGACTACTGAAAAATGCCACCTAAATCGCCTCATTCTGGGGGATGCACTGAAATTAGATGGTGGGAAAAGGATAAAATGGCTGTGCTATATTAAGGCAGTCTGTGATAATATCAACCATCCGGAATTTTATATAGACCCTATGTCGATGTTTAATATCACTAGGAAAGCACTGAAACAGCTAAGTCTAAACTTACTAGAGTATCGAAGAGAACAAACAGAACTGCTAAAAAAGACAGTAATCACCCATCAAATGATAATAAAACCAAGGGTTATTCAGCCTTATCTAAACCTCCAAATGAAAGACCAAGAAAGGTTCCTGTTGACCAGATTTAGAATTGGGATACTGTTTAGACTGCTGAGCTTTCCTGTTATAAATGATTGGTCAAAAGAAATGTGTAAATGTCCGTGTGATAACGTCTCCACTCAATCGGATATCCATATTTTATTTTTCTGTAGGTTTTATGTTATATCTAGGAAAAGATGGATTATGCCTATTTTAAAATATATGAACATGAGACAGTGTCGCCCAGCTTTTTTAGCTATACAATTCTTGGATGATATTTTCTCAGTGGCATCTGCCTCAGCATTTCTTAAAACTATTTTTTATCTGCGTAAGACATTGATTATATGAAATCTATTATTTTAAATTTCGGCCAATGTTAAATACTGTGTACACTGATTTTATAATATTAATTATGACGATGTAACATTCGATGTGATTTGATGTACTTTTGTGGTTATTTATGAAATATAACCGAATAAAGTCTTTTTGAATTTGAATTTGAAAATGGCTTGCGCAAAGAGATAGGCGCCATAAGGATATGATAGCTCTACAGATCGTTTGTTAAAACTAAAGTTTCTAACTTAATATGCCTGTTAATTTGTGAATGTGAGTTTGTCTGTTTTGTTTTGTCTTTTCACCAGAGCGGTGCTCCACACACCTGAGCTGCAGCCAGGTGGGGTGACGCATTTTTCTCCTACCAAATAGGTAAGCGAGCTTCAACAGGGGTAATGGAATAAATTACCATACTCTTTTGATATATTGTGTTAATGGCACTACGTGGTTGAACAATACAGTAATATTAACACCCTTTTTCTTCTTTGTGGTTCTCTGTGTTTCTTGTTTGGGCGCAACTTATTCCAAAGTGCATTGGAGGAGACTGAGTAAGACCTGAAATCATACAGGTGATATCTTTTTATTATTATTGCAGTAGCTAATATATCGTGGTCCTGAAGAAAGCAGTGGCGTACTTCTAGCCACATATGCTGAAACATGTCGACCCTACTTGCACACAGATGTTTTGTTAAATCTGTTAGTTCATTACATTGTTTTTAATATTGGAATAACTGAGAGAAACTATTAAAATGGTCTACTTCTACTCAATTCTATCCAGTTTTATAACATTTCACACTTTTTCACTATACACTTATGCACTGCAATTCAGTTATTCCGGTGTACAGATTTTTTCGTCACCACCCACTGGAAATACAGTGTAATACTAGTGTAATTTTCCCCATTCATGCCCTTATATAGGTATAGCATATCGTATCCTTATATAGGCATAGAAATCATAACCATATTAAGACATAGCTCAAGTAGTCTTAATAGGCCTTGGCTACTTCCACTGGTTCTGAAAATCTACGATTCCTTGGAAAAACCCGCCTTCAGCAGTCAGGGACTTCCCCCTTCATGAATATTAAGTAATCCAAGAAATCATGGAGTTTTCAGGGAATTAAGTCTCTGATGACTTTATTATGTCTAATCTTAAGTCAATACTCAGTACCTTCAAGGTATGCATATGCCCACACTTGTCCAAACAAACACACAGTGGTTTGGAGCAGTTCGACTATCTACTTGCCCGACGCGCCCTGCTGCAGCAAGTGCCGAAGGACTGCGTCACACTGTACTTTCTCCTGCCGAGAAATCCAGCTCCAGTGTTTCCAGGCTAACCTTGGGGGTTGCTGGGAAATCGAGTCCTGAGAGAGAGATACAAGACCTCCTACATTCTAAAACCAAGGTACGGTGCTGATTAGACCCAAAGAGAATTTTTGGAATAGATTCTTGGCAAATAATACTAAAACTAGGCTACACCTTACTTACTTCTTCCCTTGTACTAGACCTAGGTTAGGTACACCGGGGTAGGCGTATTTTAGAAGCACCAGTTGAGTACTTTTAGTCATTATTTATCACTGTATGTATTTTATGCATTTTAGGTATCTTATGGCTTAGAAACCATATCATGCTTTTACAGTATTATTTTATAATACTCTTCGTATTGTACGCTCTGTACTTTACAGCAATTATTAAGATTGCAGCAGTTCATTTCTTATGCTTGAGAAAGAAGACTGTTCAATAAATACCCTTTTATTGAAAACGCCCGTCTCTATATTCCTCGGCACCTCTGGTGAAACGAAGCATGCGCGATTGACTGAGTGAAATAACTATCTATTGTTTCCGCGAATCTAGAGATATATTTCTTATTCTTGGGGAACAAAGTTGTCATGTTTTAAGCGGTTGTCAGAAACTAATCCCTTCTTGTTTATTCGAGAAAGTTTCTAGTGACCTCTGAGCTAGCTAGCACACACACAATTAAGTTTAGTATATTCGATAGAGACCTTGTTGACTTCAGTCCTACGTCTAAACTACAGGATACACTATTCCAATGCGCAGAGCCTATTGAGAATATAGGAACTACACTACATGGCACCCAACGTTTGGTAAGGCGATAATTTAACACTAGATACTAGAGTAACTCAGTTGTGCTTTTCACACAGACCCCTTTTTCCCATAAAATACTCCAATAGACGTCTGGAGTGGGTTAAAGGATAAAATATCTGCTTTAAACTGAGTAGGACGAAAAAATCCTATGTGTTAGTTTTTAGTTTGTTCAACGTTGAAGGATACAGTGTTCCAAAATGTTGTGCACCTAATCTTTGGCTCCCTGAAACTTGTTCTGCAAACACGTTCGGTCACTAAAATGACAGATAGTGAAGATGAAAGAGAAAGGGAGAGAGCTGCAGCAGCAGCTCAAGTAGTTTTGGATGACACAAATGCCCAACAAAATGACGCGGATGCCATACTCATCCCGGCAAATATAAGGAAAACCATTACTATAAAACTTATAGAAAATGGAATATCACTAAGAGGTGGTAAAGTAATATTTGTTATAGAGGCATATGAATATCGGCAGACAGAGGTATTCTATTTATGGATTCTGTTTCCTGCACCAAATGCAACAACACACGAGTTCCACTACTACAAATTAGAGGAACCACTAGCGCAATACGTTCCTTTCGAGGATGTTGAAATTCCACTAACTTACGAAGAGCATCAGCTCTGGTTTAATGGCTGCCTACAACATCAAAATCACATTACCAGGCTCCGTCCACTAGGTAGACCAGGAGCCACATGGTCGGTACTAGCCAGCTATATACCACATCCTTACATTGAAAGAATACCAGCTCCTGAACTATTGGCTCAGCTAAAACAGCTGATTAAAATACACAGGCAGTTGGTTCAATATGTCATGAGGACTTTACCAGTCCAACCAGTTGTAAGAGTTCCACAGCACATCCCTTATCAAGGGAACACAAACAAAATTACACCACAGACTATACAGTCAGTCATTAGTAAATTGCCTGCAAAACAGGAACAAATTCCGTTCTGGTTAGCGCAAATATTTACTCAAATAGAGGCAGTATTACCTGATAGAACACCTCATGAGAAACACAGGATTCTAACAATCTGTTTACCAATGGGGATTGCACCACACGTAGAGGACTGCGACACATGGGGCAGTATTACCAGATGTTCTAAGACAGATTCAAAATGAATATGGTCCAGAACCGGCCTTAAGTCTGGGTATGAAATTACTGAAAGATTTCAAACAGGTCTCGGCTATACTATTAGCCAACATAAAAGGTGAAGCAGCATCAGTGGCGATCCGCCAAAAACTAAAAGAAACAGATATTACTGAGCAACCGTATGAGCTTGCCAGAATTATTGAAAATTCCTTTGAAGAACTAGGTAGAGATAGTTTGGGTGGGAAACCAATAAAACCCCAACTAACAGAAAATCCTGAAAAACTTTTTATTAAACATAATCTCACTACTCCTAAAAAGAAGAAGGAAAGCACTAAACAGACACTTCTGAAAAAGAAGCGTTCCCAGTCCAGAGGAAGGTCTCCTCAGCAGGAGCCCTCCGAAAAAAGGTACAAACTTAGAAATAGGGATAATTTGAGAACACCTGATAGATATCAAGCTAATGATACACGTTCCTCTCGTGCCTTTCAGACTTCCTCACAGAAATCCGAAAAGAGGACGTTCAGAACAAAAAGAAGAACGAGTGAAGTCCAAAGACGAACAGCACGTTCCAAAAAATAAGAAAAGCCAATTTCCAAAAAAGAAGGTAGCAAGTCTAAAGATCAGACAAGCCGAGGATCTTGAGGACACAACTCAAGAACAGGGAGTGGGCCCAAACAATGGTAGACAGTGCAGCAGAGGTAACCATAGCTTGCAATATCCTGAAGGATCATCTGGAGACAGTGGACTTGAATGAAAGCATCCAAGTTTAAACTGCAGATACCAGGGTTAGTGTACCACATAAGTTATATGAAGTAACACTCCGGATGGAGGCTGACAAGCCAAGAAAAATTAGAGCACTCTTTTGGGAGAAACTCTCAAAGGGGTATGACATCCTTCTAGCTGAACAAGACTGGCCACCTGAAGTTGTCAGGGAGTGCCCACATGGCGAAGAGATAATTATGCCAGCCTTCTCAAATCACATTCCAATTCATAAGAAATACACATATGCTAGGAAATGGGCTGTAGCCCAGGCGGCAGCACTATAAAAAAACATGTAGGATATGATGAGGATTCCCCTCACCATAAAACCCAGTTGACAACTCAACCAACAATGCAAAGGCAATATCCTGTAATACAGGAAGCTCTTAAATCAACTTGAATACCAAGGGGTGATTAGAACATGCATCTCATCAATGACCAATCCTTTGTTTCCTGTCTCCAAACCAAACAATTCATATTGTCTAGTTTTGGATTACAGACATCTAAATTCCTGTTGCAAAACTTTTGAAGTACAAAACGCACATAGTGCAGCACTGATGAATAACATTGTGCGCAAAAAATATAAAACTACATTAGATATCTCAAATCATTTCTTTTGTCAAAACATTGCACCAGAAAGCAGGTATTTGACCACTTTCTCTATAATAGGGACACAGCGACAATTTTGCCGTCTCCCCCAGGGATTTCCCCAGGGATTCAAAAATAGTCCAGGGTTACTTTCAGTCAGAGTAACGGAGTTACTACAAATGTACGATGTACGATGATGAGGCATTGTCCTATGTCGATGACCTCTATCTTACAGATGAGGATTTAGACGTGCATTTGAAAAGAGTGAACACCATAATACTTGGGTTTGCTTCTGAAGGGTATAATTTCAATATCAAGAAATCACGAATTGCCCATCTCAACGTCCTATTTTTGGGATATGAGTTATCAAGTGAAGGCAAAAGCCTGGCAGCAAACTTTTTAGAGAAATGTGCGCTGCTCCAACCTCCAAAAACGCTGAAAAACTTGCAGTCAATTCTAGGTTTCCTGAATTTTGGAAGAACTTATGTTCTAAATTACGCAGAAAGGGGTAAACCTCTCTACGAACTAATCAAAACCTGATTTAAAACCTACTAATTGGACACAAATACACACAGAAATTTTGCGTTCAATGCAAACAGACATGTTAGCAAAAACACAATTACAAGCACGCGACAACGTGGGCAACCTAGTGATCCGAATCATCCCAGGGAGATGCAGATTCACATACCTAATCTTTAACGAAGGTGAGACGGTACCAATAGCATACAAATCACACTTGTACACACAAGCGGAAAGTAAATTCACTTCAACAGAAAAGATACTGACATCTGTTCAGACTGCTGTAACAAAAGAGAGAGCCCTCGCACAGGGTAAACACATTGAAATCGTTATACCTGTACCTGCCTTAGAGGCAGTAACAAAAGCAAGCATCCAAATGCTAAAGCTCTACATCCCAGATGAATACAATGGGTTAATTCTCTTGCTGCAACATACTTTGAATACATTTTTGACCAGTATTTAAAAACACAAGAATTCCTACAATACGAATTAGAAAGTCCTCTGCCAACTGAAATTCTGCCACTTGAACATTACGGCTGTATAATGTATACAGACGGCTCAGCACAACCTGCAATTGGGGGTAAACAAGCTTATAGTGCTGCGTGCGCGATTGTTAAAGGTCGCTGGTGCAAAGGTAAATTTAGACCTATGGTCACTAAAACTCAATCTCTCTGAGACTGTACATCTCAGCGAGCTGAACTACAGGCTTTCAAGATGGTGCTTGAAAATACAGATCGCGAATTCCCCACACTGATAGTGTGAGATTCATATTACTGCGTCCAATCTCACAATGAATATTTGCAGAACTGGGTTCAAAACGGTTTCAGAGACGCTAAAGGTGGCACAATTAAGCATAAACTACTATGGGAACAAGTAGTTCTTTTGAAAAAAGAACTACAAAATACTGACGTGATTCTTACACTGTGTCATCAGAGTGATGGCATTCACGTTGAAGGGAATTCATTGGCTGATGAGACCGCAAATGCAGCTGTGCAATCGGCTTCCGTAGCTGCAATCACTCGTTCAAAAACGAAAATAGACTGTGAAACAATGCTAGCAGTCAAAGCCTCAATGGAAGGTAGCTAAGCAGCAGTTCCGTTTGCTCGAATCCGTCGAATGGGGGACAGGGTAATACCAAACAGGAACCAGAGAGGTGCTTTGGCTCACGAAGCACATATGGGAGAGGGTCTGAGACATCAAGGGATCTTAGAATCTCTAATAGAAATAGAAGAGATGTACTGGTGGCAGGGAATGAGCGTCAAAGTTTACAAATTTGGAATTAACTGTGACACCTGTTACAAAGATCATAGCTTTGAAAACCACCAGTTACCTGACTACAGTATAGCCAGCCCAGTCCAGACACCATTGTTAGACAGCATCAGGCTTTCTACACGCAGACGTCGCCATAGACGTACACGGTCCCACAAATGTTAAGACAAGATTCATTTGGATGTAGCACCGGTGCTCGGCTGACGCCAGAACTGTTATAAAAGATTTGCGAGTCTTTATCGGCACATACGCAATCGGCCAGCTACATTCTGACCAGGGTCCTGCGTTTAGTTCTCGAGCTTACAAGGAGCCCATGGCCAGCTTGGGCGTTGCATTGCGGTTTCCGAGTTCCTTCCATTCTGAGGGAAATGCAGTAGTGGAAAGAAAAAACTGTGGCATAAAGCAATCTATAACAGCTAGGGTATTAGGTTCGGGTGACGGGTGGGTCAAACATCTAAATAGTGTCCAAAGAAGTCTTAATAATCAGCCAAGAAATTCTCTGGGGGGAATCACTCCATATGAATTATTATTTTTTACTAGAATGCTTATTCGGCTGATTGTCAAACTTCAGTGATGGAAAAGAAACCCTTTGATATCAAGGACCGTTTGGCAGTTTTACAGGACTTAAATGAAACAAGAAGAAGTCTGAGTAACACAACACAAATGCCGACGACCACTGAAGAAAAACCACCTGTCCCAATAAGATCTGTCTGGATTCTAAAGATTGGGGATGTAGTCAGGGAAAAGATTGCGGTGAAGAGGGAATTTGGGCCTTCTTATTGAAAAGCAGTACCTGTCTTAGCAATTCTTGAACAAGATCAGTGTTACTACCGCCGCTTGCTGGTAAAAGGGAGAACATAACAGTATCAATTGACTTGATAAAACCACATCATGTGGCCGATAATAAGTAGTAGGCCTAGTGGACTCCCAAGAAGTAGCAGATAACCAAATCTGGCTACTATTCAAGAGGGTCAAACTGAAAGACTTATCACCTTTGATAAAACTACAGTGTGAAAAGAAGGACTAAACAACAAAGCTATGGAACTCGTCCCTCTTGATACCCAAATATCAGTTCGTCAAGAAACTCCGGTCAACAATGATGTAGCATCTGACTATACAAACATGACAAAGGAGGAAGCAACTCCAGTGACTTCAAAGAATCCGATGCGATACCAACTATTGACAGAACTGCCTCTGGCTATTTTATTAAGTTCGATAACTTTTTGAGGATCCCAGTGAACCTGAAACAACGCCAGTTAATAAAACTTTCAAAGAAAAAATAACAGAACTCTTTCATCAACTTCAGAAAACATATCTGGTTTCACCATGGGTTGAATTTTGGATAGGATTGGGTGTACGTTTTTTACTACTATAGCTCATTCTGGTTTTACATTTGGGATGAATGATAGATGGAAAATACAGTACAATGGACACAGCAAGTAAGAACATCAACTCACTCCTACAACCTTACAAATCATCTCATTATGAGCGAAGAGACCTGTCATCAGTGAACATTACAGCCGTTCCTATACCTGGTGGTATAGCAAGGGACTCAACTTACTATGACATTTTGGGCCCGATGGAACTGTTGAAAATTCTACACCAGTTCAAGGTTTCTTTAAGTGATTTTGTTTCCTCAAGCACCTTTTCAGATGGTTGGGACTTTGAAACTGTTAATAATATGATGTCAAACTTAGAAATGTCAGCAACATTTCAAAAACATGAACACTTAGAAGGTTCAACAAGTTATGAAGAACTGTATTGTTACAATCATTTTGGTCACCATTATTTGCACAAATCTGTAAATCCTAGAAATGTTTTTACTTATAATCAATGGGAACATTGTCCAACGCCACCAAAAGGCAGCTCTAAAACATTTTATGAGAAATTTCCATACTTTACAGGTTTTAATGTGACAAATCCAGAAAAGTTTTATTTTAAAAATATAAATAAGACAGGAATGAAAACCATGTTGACCAATACTAAACAAATTTATTCTGCAAACTTTTATGCTCAGCTGTCTACATTAGGTTTTAACTTTTGGAAAGACAACATTGAGACAAAAACTGTCTGGGGCACAAAAGAATGGCAGGCGCAGGGTTTAGAAGCCTCGTTCAGAGCCTGCATTATACCAGAACAAATCATATTCTTGAACGACATCTTAGCTAAGATAAAAGATTTACACAAACTGTCCATATCTAAGGCCACTCCTGACAGTAATGGTTTAGAAGCAGGGTTTAGAAGCCTTGTTCAGAGCCTGCATTATACCAGAACAAACCATATTCTTGAACGACATCTTAGCTAAGATAAAAGATTTACACAAACTGTTCATATCTAAGGCCACACCTGACAGTAATGGCACTGCAGATGAGGAGGTAGGCGTAAAACAGATTTTAAAACATGACAGAACCAATCCTGATTGGAAACAATGGTTAATCTGGCCCATAGACACAAATAACTATCAAGATAGATTCCTGAACAAAACACATGGGTTCAAAATGAACAGGCCAGATCCAAGGTACTCCCAGAGGATAGTCACCACATACAATGTAGGAAAACTATGCCTTGACTGGCTATAGAAATCCACACTTCCAGAAATTAAACAACGCTTAACTTTACTTAAAGAAGTCATTGACTTGCAAGACTTCTTACTCGGGCCTCGCAAACAACGACAAAAACGTTTCCTGCGAAAATGAACAGGCCAGATCCAAGGTACTCCCAGAGGATAGTCACCACATACAATGTAGGAAAACTATGCCTTGACTGGCTATAGAAATCCACACTTCCAGAAATTAAACAACGCTTAACTTTACTTAAAGAAGTCATTGACTTGCAAGACTTCTTACTCGGGCCTCGCAAACAACGACAAAAACGTTTCATATACGCTGCGTACAACAAAGCTTGGAAAATAACGCAAATGGAAACTGCAGAAAAAATACAAGAAATTGATGGTATTAATTTAGAGAAATCACTCTCTGTAGTGGACAATGGGTTAACGACTCTGTCCTCCAGAATTTTTTCTTTGGACAGCATTGTATCATCTGCCATTGACATAATAGAACAGGATTTTCTAATGTTACAACATGGCCAGTCTCAATTGCGTTCTATAATGCTACTAGGCTGGACATTGCAAAATCTCCGTTCAGGCTATGTGCCATGGCGTCTGATCAATACCAGGTCATTGTTTACTGTCTTTAACCTTACAGATAAACACATCTCTTTGGCACAAAGAGGAGCAGACTATACGGTGCTGAGCATTGAAAAACTGGAAAGATTACCATTGACAGTTTCTGAGAAACCTGTCGTTGAATGGATAATCCATGGCACCATCTCGATACCAGTGACAATTTTCCAATTTCAGTATTGTCTACAGCATATACTAGCAGGCCTGTATGAAAGGTTGGGTAAAGGATACATTAAGTCAACCTGGTCTTTACCATACACACACAAATGTTGGAGTGGGGGAAAGGAGGTATTTCTTAGTACAAAGAACTGTAAAAACTCACTAAGCGGTACACTTTTATGTGAACATATTAATTTACATGGAACCTGCGAAGGTTCTTTAAATAACCTTTCTTGCCACATGCAAGGTACTCCAGTGGCCGTGATAGAACCAATTTTTAGGCAGCTTTCCAATGGGAGCTACTTAAGCTCAAGGATCACAGCTGTTGTGGCCTGTTGCTAGGAAGAGCCTATCTGGTTAGTGTGTCAGCCAGGGTCACTTGTTGTATGCAAGTATTGTATCCAAAGAGTACTACAGACGGAGAGCCGGCGTTATGGCCTTCACTGAATATCTCTTCTATACGAATTGATATTTTAAGGAGAACGAAAGACATTCTTTTGCAAAAAACTGTGCCACTGACCTCGTCTAGAGAAATGTATGGTCTGCTAGTTGCAAGGACTTCTGCAGAGATACATAAATTATTGTCAACAAACTGCCCAGTACATTTTGCAGAAATGTTAGGTCAAATCTTAAACATGTCTGATATCAGTGGCATTGCACATGTATTTAAGACGATCTTTTCGGGACTGTTAACACCATTCAAAGCAGTCCTCTGCATTTTTCCAAACTTCGTGCACTCTGTGTTTGGCGGTCTGCCTTTCATTTTGGGACTCGTAGCAGCAATTCCATTTTTATTTCTCCTGCTCTGATATGGCAAGTCCAGTCACCAACGATACCCAGACTACCGTGGAACAAGCTCTCCTAGCCATGCGGTATCGTGACAGAATTACACAGATTCTTGCCATGGCTCGTTTAAGAAATCTGAATAACACTTGGTTCCTATCATTCAGACCAATCTGGCAAGATTGCAAATTACCTGTTCTACGATGCCTGCTTTGCGGTGAAAAATGTATGTTAGACATCTGTCTTACACTTCCATCAGCACTGCCAACGGATGTTGACGCCTTGCTAGGTCCTGTAACGACTCATGCATTGTGTTGCCCCCAACGGCTGCCAATCCTGATTACAGTATTCATTGAGATCTCACCAGCAAATCCAGCTCTTGGTGAGGTACGTGGAACAACAGGCACACAGGTGTAGAAAAAGGTACAGGCAGAAGACCTTTTCCGCAGTTGCCCGGCGTTAACCGCCTCTATCCCATTCAAGTTACCAAACAAAGAGGCAGGCGCTGGAGACCGGAAGGCAGGAAACAGAAGTTTTATTCCGACGGAGCAGAACACATCAAATCAGACAACAGGGTATCTTCTCGAGGTGCTCT
Source organism: Lissotriton vulgaris (assembly GCF_964263255.1). Lineage (NCBI taxonomy): Eukaryota > Metazoa > Chordata > Amphibia > Caudata > Salamandridae > Lissotriton > Lissotriton vulgaris. The sequence goes on along the minus strand of NC_141691.1, from coordinate 821,415,135 downwards.
AACCGCATCTCTGAGGCCTGGCCTCTTATACACAAGTTTATTACTTTATTGCATAAAACACATCTCTGTCAACCCTTTGATGTACGGAAAGACATCCTCGGAATCCCCGCTTCAGGCCCGTTCCCACACACATTTACAGTTGAAGTCCCCACCCCGGTCACAACAGGTGATGATTATCGCATAGCTGGACATTCCGCCGATTCACGGAATGTGTGAGGTTGATCGGATCTCATGGGGTGGGGGCTTTGATCAACTCATGGACCCTTTGATGAGGGAAGCTTCCTACTGTACAGGAGGGGGGGGGGTAATAACAGTATCCGCAGGGCCAGGTGGTGGCCTGGGAACGAGTAAGACAAACGGGCACAAAGGAAAGGGGGTTTTTATCAAAGGATCCGGGACCATGAAAGGAATGGAGGGAGGTGTTGCGCTGGGAACAGGATGGGGTTCCGAGGCAGAGCTGCGTGGTAGAGGGGTTTATGACCCAAGGCATGTGAGAGCGGGGGCTGTCAGCGTGCGGGGGATGCTTTACGAGGTCAGGAGAGAGAGAGAGAGAGAGACGTGCTGGCTATCAGCGAGGGGCAGGGAGGCCGTGGTGCTCAAAATGGTTGCCGCTTACGCGCACGAATGGGCTCAAAAAGGGCAAGATGGCGCCGATAATGTTGACGTTTGCGGCCTATCTTTTAACAGTCCTCCCTTTTCAACATATCTAGCCAACTTGCCTACTCAATGTCAATCTTCATCAAATTCCTAACCTCGGCATCATATAATGCTCCCATGCATTCGTTTCCAAAGTCCACAGTCTTGGGGCAAATACAATTTGTACATAATGAGCATAGAGGTGGCAGGCATTGAATTCCTAAGCATAGACTGCATATTACAATTACAGGAATCAGGATAATGGAAAATAGTCTCCAGCCCCAGTTCTTAACAGTACTCCAGAACCATCCACCAAGCGACCATTCTTCCTGCTCCTGGTGGACTTCTGAAGAGAGTCTGTGGAGGTGTTCGATGGCCTTGTACACTGAGGGTGAATTGTCCGGTATATATGTACAGCAGCTGGACCCAATAATGCGGCATGCTCCACCACGGTCCGCAAGAACCACATCTAGCACAAGGTGGTTCTGGAGTGCTACCAAACGGACCGCTTGAAGCTCGGCAGTGTTGTTAGCAAGGATACCAGCTGTGATGCTCATTGTTGTCTCAACTGCCTGAGTCAGATGTCGGATGGCACGGCTGTTTGCCATCGGGCCCCAGAGCGGAACAAGTCCCTTCATAGCATCGAGGAACTGTGCTCCTGTTGAGTCGGCTTGTTCAATGTCCTTGGCTCGTTTTTGTCTGTGATGATTCGCTGGAGCCACATAAGTTGGAGGAAGGATGAAGGAGATGAAACAAGTGCCCCCCCAGCCTTTGGGGAGCCAGGTGTAAGCCTTTGTGCCACAAACGAAATACATATTTGGAGAGGATACAAAGGAAGGTGGATCGGTGGAGTCCAAAGTTCTGGTGAAACGGCAGGTGCTGCGGCCTACCAGCTGTGTCCCAAGCCCTTCTATGCACATGTGGTCTGTGACGTTGATGACTGACAGGGCCACAGTCAGAGTGGCAGCCGTTCGTTTCCGCAGGTAAGAGAAGGTGGGTCTGTTTGGATTGTTGAACACCTGCATTTCAATTCGTTCTTTAGCAGGGATGTCCATGTGGATTGAGTCGTTGGAGGTCTGCGGGCAGAAGTGTGTCTTTGTCTGGTTTCGCCAGACCCCATGATAGAAGTGTGTCATGGTTTTGCCGGAGGTGGCATTGTCTTTATAGCTTTCTTGCAGGAGGATCAGCCAAGCAAGGCAGGAGCCGTGAACTGAAAAGGGTGAAGGGATGAAAGGTATCGAGTGTCCAGTGGCGTGGGGTAGCAACCCACAGATCCAGCAGTTGGTGGCATTGGTGGCAAGATTGTGCTGGTGCAGCAACTGTACAAAGGAGTTATTCCAAAACTCCTTTCGCCTCTCTCTGAGTTGAGGAGAGAGCGAAATCAGATAATGTTCCTTCATGGTGGTTGGCTGAGCAGTGGTCAGGAATGTTTCATGAGCAGGTGCATTTTCTTCCACAATCCAGAGTGTGGTCATGAGGAGAAAGCAGAAAAGGATTGTGATGAAAAGTGCAATTGTCTTTGAGCTGTGGAGTCTGTCTGTTTTTGGGTTTCTGTAGTGGGTATTTCCTGTTGCTTCCATCATCTTCTTATTTGGCGCTTCCATCATCTACTTATTTGGCGCTTCCATCATCTTCTTATTTGGCGCTTCCATCATCTTCAAGGTGCTCGGTAGCGGGCAGAACCACAGACTTCGTTTAGCTTCTCTCCAGGTGACCCTTGGTGGTGTTTAGGTCACCGTTCTGAGATTTAACTTAATCCGTGGTCTACTTAGCCGAAGCTCCCTCCTTTCGATGCAGGAAATACCCTTCTCTGGATGGCACAGTGGGATCAGAGAATTTTGAAAGTTCGAGTGCTTCGGTGTCAGGATAGCAGGTTAGCGACGGTCGGTCCTTGTTCAGGAGCTCTTCTTGGTTATCGATGCTTTCTGTTGTGGCCAAAGTCGAGGAGACCTTCTTGCAGTGGTGTGCGTGCAGCCAGTGCCGTTTCCCCTCCACACGAAGAGCCGTCCGGGTGGTGAGCAATACTTGCCAGGGGCCCGTCCACCGGGGTTCCAGACTTTTTGCTCGCTGAAAATTTCGGATCAGCACGTAGTCCCCAGGTTGGATGGTGTGACCCGGACCCCTGGAAGCATCGGGGATGGCCTGCTGCACCTGCTGATGAATGACAGACAGAGTTTCAGTTAATTTATACAGATAATCAGACATTAGGACGTCTGGGACATCATGAATGGAAGTCGGTTTTGGTGCAGACCAGACGCTCATGGGTCGGCCGAAAACAACCTCGTAAGGTGTCAAGTGGTGCTTGGTGGGGGTGGAACGCATCGATAGCAATGCCAGGGGGAGAGCGTCTGGCCATTTCAGTCCTGTGGTAGCTACTATCTTGGCTAGTTTAAGCTTTAGTGTGGCATTGTGTTGCTCGACAAGTCCAGCAGACTGGGGGTGGAAAACTGCGTGGAACTTCTGCTTGATGCCCAGCCCCTTTATGATGAGCTGGATGACTTCGGCTATGAAGTGGGGGCCATTGTCGCTCCATAAAATTCGACAAAGGCTGTAGCAAGGGAAGAATTCCTTTAATAGTACTTTTGCAGTGGCCATGGCGGTGTTGTCACGGGTTGGGTATGCCTCTACCCACTTGCTAAATGCACACACCACAACGAGTACGTATTTCAGGCCTTGGCATCTGTCTAGTTGAATATAGTCCATCTGCAAGACTTCAAACGGGTGATTTGGGACCCCAAACCCTCCCTGGGGTACTACAGTTCCTTTCCCGGGGTTGTGTTGTAGGCATATCAAGCATTGTTGGACCAGGCGTTTGGCGGAGTCTGTGATTTTATCATTGTGCCAAACTCTGGAGACAAGTTCAATCATGGGGGCTGATCCTATGTGGGCGGGGCAGTGTGCCACAGTCAGTATGGGAATCAGGTAGGAGTCAGGTAGCAACCATTTGTATGTGTCCTTTGTCCGCCAGCAGCCTTCGTCGTCTTTTAGTCCTACCCGTGTCCATTCAGTCAGTTCATGTTGTGTGCTAGCCATTTGAATGTCTCTAATAGTGTCCCTAGCGTCAGTCCATTTTTCCGCTTGTGACCTGGTCACGTACATACGTGTTGTCGTCCTGTTTTCAGCTGTCGTTCGAGTAGTGATGTCGGCTAGTGCATTTCCCTGTCCAATAATGTCTGTCACCTTTTTGTGTGCCTGGCATTTGATGACTGCAAGCTTTTTGGGGAGAAGGACAGCTTCGATCAAGGCGGAGACTAGATCCCCATGCAAGATGGGTGTGCCGTGTGAGGTCAAGAATCCCCTCTCCCTCCAAAGGAGCCCAAAATGGTGAACCACCCCGAAGGCGTACTGGCTATCGGTGTAAATGTTTGCTGTGGTTCCTGCTGCAAGAATGCAGGCTCGTGTCAGGGCAATCAGTTCCGCTGCCTGAGCAGATCGTTGCGTGATGCGGGCTGTCTCGACTACTGTTCGAGCCGTGGTGACTGCATAGGCAGCTGAAGTGGTGCCATCGGGGAGTTTGATGCAAGAACCGTCCACCCACAGCTCTCCGTCAGGGTCAGGAAAAGCCGTGTCTCTGAGGTCAATCCTACTTCTAGTCTGTTCGTCCGTAAGAGTCACACAGTCATGTACAGGGAGCACATTGGGATCGTTCTCTGGTAAGGGTAACAGAGTTGCCGGGTTCAGTGTGGTGCATCTTTTTAGGGTGATATGGGGTGCAAGCAAAGTCAGCTCGTATCCAGTCAGTCGTGCACTCGTCAGGTGTTGCGTCTTGGTTTGGTTCAGGAGGGTGTCAACTGCATGGGGTACCAGTACTGTGAGGGGATTCGAGAGTACGATCCCCTCACTCTGTCAGATAGAGATAGCAGCGGCAGCTACAGCTCGAAGGCAGGCAGGCAAGGCTCTGGCTACAGGGTCAAGAGTGGCAGAGAAGTAAGCGCACAGTCGTTGCTTTGGGCCAATGGACTGGGTCAGGACAGATAAAGCGCACCCCTCCCTCTCGTGAGTGTAAAGGGAGAAGGGCTTTGTGTAATCAGGGGTACCTAGGACAGGGGCCGAACAGAGGGCATCTCGTAGTTCCGTGAAGGAGGTTTGGCACTCACGGGTCCAAGGGAGTGGGAAGGGGACATCTTTAGCTAGCAGAGAAAGCAGCGGTTTCACAATGAGGCTAAAGTTTGGCAACCACTGTCGGCAGAAGGAGGTGAGGCCTAGTAGGGAGCGAACCTGTTTCTGAGTCTTAGGGACAGGAGTTTCGAGAATGGTTTGGATCCGGTCGGGAGTGAGTTTCCTTCCGTCTTTGGACAAAAGGTGGCCTAAGTAAGTGACCTGGGGTTGGCAGAATTGCAACGTCTTCTTGGAGACCTTGTGGCCGTTTTCCGCAAGGAAGTGTAGGAGTTGAATGGTGGCTGTGACTGCTAGCGGAGTGGTGTCGGCCGCCAAAAGGATATCATCGATGTATTGCACCAACACCACTCCATCAGGTAACTGGACTTGATCCAATTGTCTCTTGAGGGCCTGGCTGTAGATGCTAGGGCTTTCTGTATAGCCCTGGGGTGCTCGACAGAACCTATATGAGCGGGCTTTTAGGGTGAAGCCGAAGAGATATCGGCTGTCTGGGTGGATGGGGATGGAAAAGAATGCGTTTTTGAGGTCAATGACAGTGAAGGTGGTGGCAGTAGAAGGAATCAATGTCAGGATGGTGGTGATGTCTGAGACCACGGGGTACTGGGGTACCACCACTTTGTTGATCTCTCGAAGGTCAATGATAAAGCGGTATGCTTTCTCATCTCCCTCTCCTTGTTTCTTGATGATGGGCAAGATAGGGCTGTTGCAAACGTTGCTAACCACTTCCTCTACCACTCCTGCGTCTATCAGTGACTGAATAATCTTTACCAATGCCTTCTCGCCCCCGGGCGATATCCGATATTGTGGAAGTTTTGGGAGTGTTGCGTCTGGTCGGACAGTAATGTGTACTGGGTCAATCATCATGCGCCCTACGTCCGAATCTGTCTTGGCCCACAGATACGGAGGCAGAGTGTCAAGCAGGGATGTGTCAGCGTCAGTGATGGAAAACATGCGTCGGGGAGGGCAATGTCTAAGCAGAACGGGGTTGTCGTAAAGGAAAACTCGAACTCCGTCTTGAGAACATCTAATTGTCGCTCGGAAGTGTTTCAATAAGTCAAGTCCCATAATGGCGTCAGGGCTATTGGAGGAAAGTAAAAACGTGGTGTCAGTGGTGTTGTTCTCTAAGTCGAAGAGGATCGGAGTGGACAAAGGGTTAGTGGAGGGCGTTCCATCGAAACCTGTCGATGTTATAAGTGAGCCAGACAAGGGTGCCCTTGGAATCAGTCGTTTAGATAACGCACTACGTGTTGCGCCAGTGTCTACCAGAAATGGAGACTTTGTACCCAAGACCTTAGCAGTGACATAAGGGCCTTGCTGGTCAACATAGAGCTCGACTGGATCCCTCCCTTGCCCTTGGCAGTCCTATGCAAAGTTGTGGGCGTCATCGTAGTCAAATTGCTGGCATTGGTTCTGTCTGGGTCGATCAAATGTATTTGGTCTGCCTGATCTGTCGTTAGTCGTGTCATTTGGGGGCCCTCGCTGCTGTTCTCTATTTCTCGGTCCACTTGCTATGTCCTTGGGGTCTTTGTTTCTGATTATTTCCAAAAGAACCGGGCATTGGGATTTCCAATGGCCAGTTCCTTTACAGAAAGCACACTGGTCCTCTCTAATGTCTGTACGTCCAATGCGGGGAGTCAAAGTGTGGTCCTTGGGAGGTGCTGTCTTAGGGACGTTCGTCTGATAGTTTCCCCTGTATTGGTCTCGTCCTATAGTCACCCCTTGCAGTTGTGCAATCATCACCCTCTCTTTCAAGTCTTTCTTCTTTTTCTCTGTCACTCTATCGTTTTCATTTTTCTGATGTTCATAATATTGGGCCATCTGGAGGATAGCCGCAGGTTTGGAGGCTGCCCAACTACTCTCGCTGGCCTGTAGTTTCTGGGAGACCTCCGGTGTCAAACCCTTAACGTAATTCTGGACAAACAGATGGTGTCCGGTTGCAGTGGTCATGTCCTGGCCACTGTAATCGGAGAACACAATTTCAAACCGGGAGAAGTAATCCGATACATCCTCCTGGGGTTTCTGGCGACAGGCCGTTACTATCGACCAGTCCACTTTCTTTTCTGGAATCAGGGTTTTTAATTTCTGTACGATTTTGTCTGGGAGGTCTAAAATAGATTTCAAGGGCTTTTGTCCAGGTTCTCGTTGTTTATCAATGCCATCGAGTTGTGACCAGGTATGTCCAAACAGCTCAAGGTGGTCGACTTTCCGGATTTGCTTCCACACATCAGCTGGTAGACATAACCCGAAGAACAAGTCGATGTCAGCCAGAGTCATAATCGTTGAACCTAGGGCTGTACCTAATTCAGTATAGAAGGCAGTGGGGTTTTTACGTAGGTCAGGCAGAGATTTCCGGAATGTCAGAATCTCTTGCCGGTCCCACGGCTGGTAGACCCAGTTGTACACTACCCTTCCTTTTGCATCTTTGTGGTTTGCATCGTTAGTCCCTTCCCCTCGTGGAGGAACCCAGTAAGGGGCAGCTTCTCGTATCGGCATCATGGCGTTAGATCGCTCAGTTTGTGGTTCGGTTGCTACGGATGTCGTGGGTTTAGCTCCCGATCCTTGTTCAGTGAGGTGGCGGAAAACCTCAAGCGTTCGCATAAGGAGGTCCGTCACATCACACTCGCCCTCATCCCCGATATTGACCTTCCGGTATAGAGTCGTTAGGCTCTCGGGACCTTTGTCTCGATATCGGTCCTCGTATGCGTTCAAGGCATGATAACACAGTCGAACGGTAAAATGTCGTCTGTGACTTCCTGTATACGAGTTAAACATATCCGTGATATACTCTTCATCTTCCTTTCTTTCTACCAATGTCCTTGCTATCTTGTCAATCCCTGCTCGCTTATCTTTGCTTAATCTGTTTGTTCTTGTAGAACCAGCCCTTCGGGTCTCAGGGTCACCTAACTTTGTCGTTTGTGTAGTATCTAATACAAGGAGTTCGGCCGGCACAGAGGCCACGGGGGCCGAAGCTGTGGCGCTACTCTCGTTTGTGCCTGGGGATGGTGGGTGCTGTGCTAAGGGTTGGGAAGGGGCATATGGAGGGGGCATGTAGATGATCGGAGGACCTAGCAGCAGATCATCGTTGGCTCGCTGTTTCGAGGGTAATTCAGGGTAGAGCGTGGAGGGCGTTCTAACCGGACACTGGTTTGATGTTTCTATCTCTGGTTTCTGATTGGCTTCCTCTCTTTCCTTGATCTCTTCTTCTAGTTTCTTAGCAGCTAGGTGGGCTGCCTTTCGCAGCTCTTTTCCCAACCTACTCTCATTTCTCTTCTTACGCTGTTCGGTTTCTTTGCGCCACATGCCGAAACTATCAAGCATAGTGGGCGTTGTCTTGTTTTTACCAAGGGCTGTTTCTAGCGCGCTCATTTTATCATCATCGAAGGATCCTATCAGTGGCCACTGACTTTCTCGATCCTTTTTTGTATATTTATGCCACAGCTTGCTATAAGCTATAGCGATCAATCCATGCTTCATGAACATGTCCTTATTAGGGGTGCCTTCCAGTGGAGCCGGATGGTTCATCTCTAATAAGCGGTCCGGGCTAAACAGGCTACCAATCAGTGGGGAGAAGACAGGCATGACAGAAATGGGGACAAGAGTCAGCACTACCTATCTTATCACTGTGTGCAAAGACTAGACAGAATATTTCTATTCTACGTTGTTTGCAGGCAGTGAATACCTCATGAACCAATATCGAACAGTCAATGTTCGGTCAATCAAACAATCAGTGGGGAGAATAAGTAGGCCCGCAAAAGTCTGCGTTACCTACCCTTTCACCATCTGCAAAGAGGGAACCTGTTCTTTCCTGTTTGTAGACAGAGAATCTCCAGAAAACAATCCGCGAACGGTAGTTCGGGTTCAAACAATTAATCAGTGGGGGAGAAGGATAGGCACGATGGATGACAATGGGGACAAAAGTCTGCGTTACCTATCCTTCACTGCTTGCAAAGAGAGAGCCTGTTGTTTCTCCGTTTGCAGACAGCGAATCTCCAAACGAATCAACAAAGAGTAATACTAGTATTTTCCAAACAATCAAACAATCATTTCGCAATTCGTCGTGTTTACACGACCTTACCCGGACCGCATGGACAGTTTCTTGTCTTCCGAATCCAGCGCCCGATCGTCCTCTATTCTTCGTAGTCCTCGCGGCACTCCTGATGGTTCCCAGTCAGGACCGTAGATCACTCGAGAGAGGTCTGTTCGGAACCAGTGAAGTTCGGATGATCGGCTGTCAGACGAGGGTCTATCGGACAGGTGCACTCCCGATCGTTGCAGTCGTTCACTCTGTCGTCAGGACCTCTCCCACTGGATCCACGAGTCGCTGATGGGCCCCACGTTTGGGACGCCAATTGCAGAAAAAGGTACAGGCAGAAGACCTTTTCCGCAGTTGCCCGGCGTTAACGGCCTCTATACCCATTCAAGTTACCAAACAAAGAGGCAGGCGCTGGAGACCGGAAGGCAGGAAACAGAAGTTTTATTCCGACGGAGCAGAACACATCAAATCAGACAAGAGGGTATCTTCTCGAGGTGCTCTAACCGCATCTCTGAGGCCTGGCATCTTATACACAAGTTTATTACTTTATTGCATAAAACACATCTCTGTCAACCCTTTGATGTACGGAAAGACATCCTCGGAATCCCCGCTTCAGGCCCGTTCCCACACACATTTACAGTTGAATTCCCCACCCCGGTCACAACAGGTGATGATTATCGCATAGCTGGACATTCCACCGATTCACGGAATGTGTGAGGTTGATCGGATCTCATGGGGTGGGGGCTTTGATCAACTCATGGACCCTTTGATGAGGGAAGCTTCCTACTGTACAGGAGGGGGGGGGGTAATAACAGTATCCGCAGGGCCAGGTGGCGGCCTGGGAACGAGTAAGACAAACGGGCACAAAGGAAAGGGGGTTTTTATCAAAGGATCCGGGACCATGAAAGGAATGGAGGGAGGTGTCGCGCTGGGAACAGGATGGGGTTCCGAGGCAGAGCTGCGTAGTAGAGGGGTTTATGACCCAAGGCATGTGAGAGCGGGGGCTGTCAGCGTGCGGGGGATGCTTTGCGAGGTCGGGAGAGAGAGAGAGAGAGAGACGCGCTGGCTATCAGCGAGGGGCAGGGAGGCCGTGGTGCTCAAAATGGTTGCCGCTTACGCGCACGAATGGGCTCAAAAAGGGCAAGATGGCGCCGATAATGTTGACGTTTGCGGCCTATCTTTTAACACAGGTACCATCTACATCGAGCATTGCTAATGTGACTGACGCTGACGGCGATTCTGCACATCTATGCACATTTGATCTACTTGATGAAGTAGTTCTACTTTCACCAACTATGGTAGACGGTTTCTTTGCCAGCTTAGATGATTTGATGTTTTCTCCTGACACGAGAATCACTTTTGAAAGTGCACACAGTGTTCCATGGACTCTGAAATTCAGCCTTCGGTTTTTCAAAACAAACCCTCAAACTTGGGAACTCTAAATTTCTACAATCTACATTTTGAAAACTTTTTTCCCAGAGTAGACCCACATTTTATTTTCACTTGCACAAAGTAATCTGATTGAAGTAGAACTATTCTTAGAGAACAAGACATTCATTTGATACTTCCTATAGACAAATATTTGGCATTATCTCATGAAAACGATAAAAGTTTATGTATTATGCTATGGAATGGTCTCAACTTTTTTCTTCTGTAAATTAAGAGCCATTCTCATAACTGTCATTTCATGTTTCAATTAGATAGCATTTTTTAATGACAGTTATTGCTTGTAAAATGCGTGCAAGACAAATACTCATGCATGTGTATAGACCATGTTTAATGCTTTAATGTATTTTGGGTGGTATTATGGACACAGGCTTTAGTTATGTTTCTTATGCTTATAGATTTAGTAATATTAGACATAATAAGTGGAGTGGGTGTTGTATAGCGTTTTAGGACCCTAGTGTAATTTTCCCGATTCATGCCCTTGTATAGGTGTAACATATTGTATCCTTATATAGGCATAGAAATCATAACCATATTAAGACATGGCGCAAATAGTCCTAATACGGCTTGGCTACTTCCACTAGTTCTGAAAATCTACAATGATTTCTTAGAAAAACCTGCCTTCAGCAGTCAGGGAATTCCCCCTGCATGAATATTAAGTTATCCAAGAAATCCTGGAGTTTTCAGGGAATTAAGTCTATGATGATGTTATTATGTCCAATCGTACATCAAAACTCAGCACCTTCAAGGTATAAATATGCCCACACTTGTCCAAACAAGCACACAGTGGTTTGGAGAAGTTCGACTATCTACTTGCCTGACGTGCGCTGCTGCAGCAAGTGCCGAAGGAAGCCAACCCTCCAGCTGACGCACTGAGATACGCTATACTTTCTCCTGCCGAGAAATCCAGCTCCAGTTTTTCCAGGCTACCCTTGCGGGTTGCTGGGAAATCGAGTCCTGAGAGAGAGAGATACAAGACCTTCTACATTCTAAAACCAAGGTACGGAGCTGATTAGACCCTAAGAGAATTCTTGTAATAGATTCTTGGCAAATAATACTAAAACTAGGCAACACCTTACTTACTTCATCCCTTGTACTAGACCTAGGTTAGGTACACCGGGGTAGGCATATTTTAGAAGCACCAGTTGAGTACTTTTAGTCATAATTTATCACAGTATGTATTTTATGCATTTTAGGTATCTTTTGGCTTAGAAACCATATCATGCTTTTACAGTAATATTTTATAATACTCTTCGTATTGTACGCTCTTTACTTTACAGCAAGTATTACGATTGCAGCAGTTCATTTCTTATGCTTGAGAAAGAAGACTGTTCAATAAATACCCTTTTATTGAAAACGCCCGTCTCTCTATTTCTCTGCACCGCTGGTGAAACAAAGCATGCACGATTGACTGAGTGTAATAACTATCTATTGTTTCTGCGACTCTAGAGATATATTTCTTATTCTTGGGGAACAAAGTTGTCATGTTTTAAGCGTTTGTCAGAAACTAATCCCTTCTTGTTTATTCGAGAAAGTTTCTAGTGACCTCTGAGCTAGCTGGCACACACACAATTAAGTTTAGTATATTCTGTAGAGACCTAGTTGACTTCAGTCCTACGCCTAAACTACAAGATACACTATTCCAATGCGCAGAGCATATTTGGAATATAGGAACTACAATACGAAGCATCACACTCTACACAATACCTCACTTAATTTACATAGCCCAACACTTTCAGACCAGTAGATACGAGTAGTTTGCTTTGCACCCCCTGTATACCACACCCTAAACACCGCACAGAGGATACAGTGCTGCTACCCTTCTCTTTCCTACATTGTTCACCCTTTATTCCCCTTACTTGGTTCAACGAAATACCAAAATGGCGGCCAACACTTCCTAGTTCCCTGAGACTCGAGACAATACCTCAAATATTTTCCATACCACAGGACTTTCACATCAGTAAGGGTCAGTAGTTCATCCTAGTAGTTATAAACATATGCTAACACTACTTCCAGAACTGTACTGCAGCGGCCAGGGCACATGACTTCACAGCATAAGACACACAGTTTGGCCTCACACTTTAATCCCAGAGTCGCACACCAGCTCACCTTAGCAACATCACACACTAAGCAATAACTCACTTAATTTCTGTAGCCCAGCACTTTCACACCGGGGTGAATACTTCTCTATAGCACACCCTAAACACCCCACAAAGGTTGCAATACTCCTACCCTCCTCTTTCCACCTTTTTTACCCTTACTCGCTACAATGGAATCACAAAATGGCGTCCAACACTTCCTAGTTGCAACCGCTTGCAGCACTAGTAGCCAATAAGCAGCAAGCTTCTGCTTGTAACGCCTCAGAAAATCAGATGCCAGAATTCCCAAATAGGGATAGCTGTAAATTTTGATATTTCTCAAAAACTACTGAACGGATTTATACTAAATAAACAAAAGCGTGCCTTCTAGACCAAAACCCTTCTCCCTGCCAAATTTGGGGTAATTCCGTTCACCCGTTACCATGGAGAAAACATTTTTGGGAACCTCCTTTTTTCTCGGCCCCCCTTAACGAATCACCTCCAAACTTTAAACATAGGAGCTGATCCCAACAAGGAATTAGTTTTAACACCTTGGCTGCTGGAGGTTTTCCCCTCCTGTGCTGCAAACCAAGATTTACCATTGTTCATGACGAGCTCAACTCGTCATAAGCACAGCTCCACTGTGCCTCATGACGAGCTGAGCTCGTCATGAGCAGAGAAGGGGTTAAATAGATAACCATAAGTGTTTGAAATGTAAATACTGGGTATCGAACTTGTAAAAATTGTAAATATGTGCTAGTCATGATGATATTGGTTACTGTCAAACGTTTTCTAATTCTTGCACTGAGCACTTTATCTGTCGCCATTTTTGAACAGTGTGAAATGCCTTGTATGAACATACTACAAGATGGCCGCCACGAAATGAATTATGTACCATCATCTATTTCGATGACCTAGAAGGGCGGATAGTTTAAAATGGCAAAATAGTTTGCACACTAATGACACTGACGAAGCCTGTGAGCGAAACGCGTCTGTCGGGGGTGTAGGGGGTTTGGAAATAAATGTATTTGAATGATCACCACATCGGAGTGCTTGCCGTCTTTTCCGAGCGTAATAGTTTGGAAGTGTGTTGATATATATATATATATATATATTCACTGAAAAAACCATAGGTTATAGACCATATATAGTTAGGAATTAGCATTTACAAAACCTTATTTTACTCGCACAAAACCATTGAAATTCCATATATAGTTAGTTGCACTAACTATATATCGCGCACCCGCAATCCACTGCTGATGATGTCACATATTACATCATTCATGACATGGTCAGTGACATCACTGATGACATCACTGATGACATCTCAAATGACATCACTGATGACATCACTGAAAACATCTCATTTGACATGACTGATAACATCACTGATGATATCATTCATGTGATAATACCATGAACCTCTTCAGACTCTAATATAACCTTAGATACAATCAGTGTAAACAGACAGTCACAGACTGTCACTCATCCATGGAGTTACTCACACACCTAGTCAGTTATGCCAAAAATCAATCACACCTCCATTTTCTCAACTATACAGTTATACACACCTTACTTATTCAAACATATACTAACACATATTTACTTTACTCTCTTATACAATCTCTGATACATGTTCACAATGATCCATACAGCCACTCACACATTCACTGGCTCTTATGCACAGTTATTTATAGATGTCAACTCTCACATGTACTGTGTTTTACATATGTACTTATTTTGACATGTAGCACTGAGATATCCATTCACTCACTAATACACTCATGCACAGTCAACCGCCCATACAGCTGTTTGCACATGCACTTTTGAATCTATACATATAGTGAATCAACTACTCACACATCTATGTACAGAGTCACACACCTTCCAGCCACCCATACACACACACTCAGTTTCCCATACAAATACTTGGACAACCAATCAACCCATACAGTTACTCATATAGCTACTGATCAACATATGCAGCAGTTTGTAGAACAACAGATATAATGATGCACAAATTAAAACAGTTTAGTCACTAACCCATGCACTCAGTGAGACACATTTAATCACTCACTCAATCAGTCAGTCATGCACCTACTAAATCCTTCATCCAGACACTTATACATCCACTCATTCTTCAAAATATAAGACATATTTTAACTTTACAGAAACATACAGTCACTGGATGTTGTCATCAGTGATGTCATCAGTGATGTCATTTGAGATGTCATCAGTGATGTCATCAGTGATGTCACTGACCATGTCATGAATGATGTAATATGTGACATCATCAGCAGTGGATTGCGGGTGCGCGATATATAGTTAGTGCAACTAACTATATATGGAATTTCAATGGTTTTGTGCGAGTAAAATAAGGTTTTGTAAATGCTAATTCCTAACTATATATGGTCTATAACCTATGGTTTTTTCAGTGAATTTTCAAGGTTTTGTAAATGCTAATTCCTAACTATATATAGTCTATAACCTGTGGTTTTTTCATTGAATTTCATTGGTTTTTTAAAAGCTAATATCTGTAGCTGTAAAATATACTCTTTATTACGTGACGTATCACGTAGCCACGTGAGACGCCTCATGACGCGTCGCCTCTGCAGCGCAAACCAAACCCGTAACGTAAGCGCGCCGGAGCACGCTTACAGATATATATATTTTTTTAACCTTAATTAGACAAAATCCACACATGCACATATCTTGAGGCCTTGCAAAGGCACATCAAACAAACAATCCCTACCGCTCTGGACTGTTTAGAATGTTGACAGACACCGGAGAGCCAATCAGCTCCGCTTCGCAAAGTTCCGATACGCGAAAAGTTCGCGAACCGGAGCGCTACCCGGAGCGCTGTTACAGATATAGCTGCCCGGTTAGCTGCCGGTTAGCTGCCTGGTTAGCTGCCCGGTTAGCTGCCCGGTTAGCTGCCCGGTTCGCGTACCAAGACGCGTCTCTACGGCGAAAAAATCGAATCTTTTTTTTTTTTTTTTTTAGCTTAGCTGCCGGTTAGCTGCCTGGTTAGCTGCCCGGTTAGCTGCCCGGTTAGCTGCCCGGTTAGCTGCCCGGTTCGCGAACCAAGACGCGTCTTTACGGCGAAAAAATCGGATTTTTTTTTTTTGCCCCGCGTGGCTCTATAATATCCCCCTCATCAATCCTAGGGGGTCAGGAGGGGTCTACCTTGCCCCCTTTCCTTCATTTCCCCCTTCGTTTTTCACCACATCTTGTCTCTCGAGAGACAAGATGGCAGCCGCTCCGGACTGTTTACAATGTTGACAGCCAATCAGCTACTCCTCCGACTCACGTTACGCTGCCGGTTAGCTGCCCGGTTAGCTGCCCGGTTAGCTGCCCGGTTCGCGAACCAAGACGCGTCTTTACGGCGAAAAAATCGGATTTTTTTTTTTTGCCCCGCGTGGCTCTATAATATCCCCCTCATCAATCCTAGGGGGTCAGAAGGGGTCTACATTGCCCCCTTTCCTACATTTCCCCCTTTGTTTTGGCCTCCTCTTGTCTCTCGATCCTACCGAGAGACAAGATGGCGGCCGCTACGGACTGTTTAGAATGTTGACAGACACCGGAGAGCCAATCAGCTTCGCATCGCAAAGTTCCGATACGCGAAAAGTTCGCGAACCGGATCGCTGCCCGGAGCGCTGTTACAGATATATATCTTGATTTAAACGTTAATTTCTCAAAATCCACTGAAGCACATATATTGAGACCTAGCAAAGGCACATCGGGCTAACAGTCCCTACAATTTTGCCAAGTTTCGTGTAAATCCATTCAGCCGTTCGGGCTAAAAGTGAGTCCAACCGCCCTATGGAAATTAACATGGGAAAATCGCGTTTTGGGACCCCCCTTTTTTCTCAGCCCCCCCTTGACGAACCCCCCCCAAATTTCCAGGAGCTGCTCAGAAACAAAATGTGCCATTTTCCTGAAAATTTCAGCCGATTCCGTCCACAAACGCCAAAGTTATTAGGCATAGAATTTTCAAAAGTCCCATAGAGAAAAAATCCTAACTATATATACCTACTGGCTATCGCCAGTAGGTAATATATATATATATATATATATATATATATATATATATATATAAATATATATATATATATATATATATATATCTATATATATATATATATCTCACCACACAAAGTTGCTCCGTGAAAGGGGCACATACTCAAATAAGGCGGCTTCAATGTGGCAGGCACAGAGCTTCCTGCTCGTAACTCCAACACAACCTTTTCTCTTGCTCAGAAAAAAGCCATTGAGCCTGCTTCCATGAAGTTTCAGTGCTTTATTAAACGGACAAAATTCATAAGTTGCCTGCAAGTATTCTCTGTCCCAACGCGTTTCAACTCCGTTCTCGATTCTTGTTCACGGGAAAATAATCACTTTGCCTTCTTTGAAATGACCATGTGCTTTATAGGCCCCTTGATTGCACAATTCATGGAGCCTGCAGGTCATTTACTTTTTTTTTTTAAGTTCAAGAAAATTTTATTTGATAATAACAAGAGAGAAACCAGGTGTCAAAACAAAATACATTGGAATATTAACTGAAAGACTGTGAGCAAAATAAAACAATCATTGAAATACAGATATGATGAGAAAATAGGTCTGGGTACTAGAGAAAGGGAAAGTGGAAGGTAAAGAAAAGGTATGTTAAACAGCAAGCATCATAAACATGAAAACAATCGTAAGGAATAAGAAAGTGGTACATTGGAGAATAAAAAGAGGAATGCATCAAGCAATTAAGGAGGTTTGAGAACTTCCTGTTGCGAAGGTGGTGGGTGAAACAAACGTTTAGAGCATGAGTCCAAATAAAGCGTGACAGGAAGCCATAAGTCCATGCGTTTTGTAGCCATACATGTCGGAAAAACAAAAGCAGTGTCAAGTCTATGATTATGGCAGACATTGAACCACCACACCTTGAAGGAAATATTGGAGAAGTCTTTCCAATTGACCGTTATTTATTGAAAGGCAGCTGCCAATAGTAAGTCAACAATTTGAGGTTTTAAATCAACATTGTCCCAGCAGGGTGAAAGGCTGCCCAAGAATACATGTGTATGAGAAAAAGGGACACAAGTATGAAAAATCATATTAATTTGAGCCCAAACCTGCAACCAAAAGCTGTGAACAGAAGTGCATAAAAATAGCATGTGAAATAAAGTGGCGTGTGGCGATGAACAAGACCAACAAGTGTGGGGAGTGGTTGGAAAACGTTTGTGAAGGTCAGAGGGTGTAAAAAGAAGTCAGTTGTAAATGAAAAACAAAGTCTGTGTAAGGGTTGCCGCTCTCAAGGATTTGCGGATCTTGATCCAGATTTTGTCCCAAAAAGGAACTGACCAGGACACAGACAAGTCATGTTCCCATGATTCCTCCACCTTAGAATTGGGTCTGATAGACTCACCAGTATGAAGGTACTTGTAGATAGCAGCAGCTTTTGGTGTAGTACGTAAAAAGGAGTGAAGTGAGGAAGGGAGAGTGGATGAAGCAGGAGGGGAACAAGGCTGAGAAAGGCAGTTGTTGTTTGTTAGGACTGTATCCTTAAGCAATTGATAGTTGCGGGCAAAGGAGGTAGGTAAGTTGTAAAGGGATCAGAGAGTAGGGAAAGGCAAGAAAGAGGAGTGAGAGAAGAGTTGGAAAATCCACAACAAACCTCTGCTATGCCATGTTCTCCAAAAGAAGGGTCTGTTACGAATGAGTAAGAAAGTGTTATGCCAGATGGGGGAGGAAAGAAAGTCAGCAATGGTTGTGGGAGGAGAATGAGAAGAAGACAGGAGCAATTTAGTGGTGAATTTATGAATAGGAGTAGAAATGGAAGCGGGTTTACGAGAGAAGGAAAGATATTCAGCAAAGGAAAAGGGAGAAAGAAGAAGACGTTCAAATTTGGCCCATAAAGGACAGGGAGTACTGGGGTGTTGTAACCAAAAGGAAGCTTGTCGCAGTTGGAACGCTTTGTGGTAAGCAGGAAAGTCGGGGAAATTAACCCCACCCTCTGATTTAGGGCGAATCAAACGGGCTAGAGACATTCGGGGCCTCTTTTTATTCCAAAGAAAGGACGTTAGAGTAGAATTAATTTTTTTGAAAAATTTAGAAGGGATGGGGACTGGAATATTAGAGAGGGTGTAAAGGACAATGGGAGACAGCATCATCTTAATGGTGTCGAGGCGACCCCACCAGGATAGATAAAGAGGATGCCATTTGGACGTGAGATCCGCTAACTTTTGAATGCATTTGGACATACAAAGGGAAACAGTATCTGGAATGGTGGGAGTGATATGCAGTCCAAGGTATTTAATATTAGAGGATTTCCATGTAAAGTTAGATGCAGCAAAATCAGGTTTAAATGTAAATTTGGTTAAGGGGAGGATCTCACATTTGTCATTGTTAAGCTTATATCCAGATATGTGGGAGTAGGCGTGGACTTCAGTGAGGAAGGCGGGAATCGAAACAGTGGGATTGTAAACAAAGAGAAGAATGTCATCTGCGTATGCGGCTAATTTGATGTGGGAGTCTGATAATTGAAAACCTTGAATGAGGGGGTTTTGACGAAGTTTAGAAAGGAAAGGTTCTAAGGCCAAATTAAAAAGAAAAGGAGACAGGGGACATCCTTGACGGACACCTCTTTGTAAATTAAAGAAAGAAGATATTTGACCATTGGCGCAAACCGCCGCCCTTGGGTTGGAATAAAGTAGTTAAATTAGAGATATGAAAACAGGGCCAAAACCAAACCAGCGAAGGGTATGAAAGAGGTAGGTCCATTCAACCCTGTCAAATGCCTTCTCAGCATCCAGGGCAATGGCCGCAAGGGGATGGGATGAAAGACGAGATTTAGAGAGAATATTAAAGAGAAGTCTGGTGTTATCAGTGATAAATCGGCTTTTAACAAAGCCCGACTGTTCCTCACCCAAGAGATCTGGGAGAAGAAGATCGAGACGGGCCGCGAGAGACTTCGCAAATATCTTGTAATCAATGTTAACCAAAGAGATTGGTCTGTAATTTTTACAATGTTGAGGATCTTTTCCCTCATTGGGTATGAGGCAGATATGCGCATTTGAAAAAGAGCCTGAGGAGGAACCCAAGGTGAGGAAAGCGCCAATGAGGGAATGGAGTTTTGGGATAAGAAGCTTTGAAAAGTGAAGAAAAAATTCTACAGTGAATCCGTCTGGCCCAGGAGCCTTATCTTTTTGGAGAGTTTGAAGTGCCTTAAGCAATTCTTGTTGGGATATGTCAAGTTCTAAGTGAGAGAGGTCAAGTGGGAAGTGGGTTGGTTTTTGAATAGTAGAGAAGAAATTGTCTAAGGATTGGGAAGAGGGCTGGGTTTTAGAAGAGTATAGGGTTTTGTAAAAGGTGGAAAATTCATTGAGGATATCTGCGTCTGTGTGTTTGAGAGTGGAGGTAGCATCATAGACTGATTCAATATTCAACTTATTTTGTTTAACTTTTAAATAATTAGCCAAAATTTTACCAGCCTTATTTTTTCCCCCATAGAACTTGGCACTTGATTTCAATAGATACAAGGATGCATCGTCCGTGGATTTTTTGTTAAATTTCATTTTAGCATTAATCAAGGCGGTTAGACTTTCCTGCGAACGAGAAGTAAAATAAGAATGCTCCAATTTCTTAATATCCAGAAGGATAGCCTTTGTGAAGTTGCGAGCAGATTTCCATTTTTTTGCAACAAAGCCAATTATAAAGTCTCTCGCTGCCGCCTTAAAGGCATCCCAAATGGTGTGCTTGGGGACGGGGGAATTGTCATTCAAGGAGAAAAATTAATCTGAGAAAGTAATGAAGGAGGTGATAAATTTAGGGTCTAAGAAAAGAGAATTGTTAAAACGCCAACGTTTAGGACCAACTGATTTGGGTAAAATGTCCAATTGAACTAAAGTTGGGGCATGGTCAGAAAGTAAAATCGGGCCAATTTCAGCATGGGTGAGAGTTTGAACAATGTTGTGGGACACAAAAATGTAATCAATCCTGGATTGGGAATGATGGCATGGAGAATAAAAAGTAAATTCTTGAAGTTGTGGGTTACACAGACGCCAAGCATCAGTAAGTTTATGCTGGGAGATGGTTTGAAGAAAGGATTTATGTGACTTATTGGAAATGAAGTGTGCCTTGGAATTTCTGTCCAAAAAGGGGTCTAGGGGCTGGTTGCAGTCACCTGCTAAATGTAATTGTCATCAATAAATCTGGTAATGTGCCTGGAAAATGAATGCCAAAAAGTGGGATCACCAGTAGTAGGTGCATAAACATTTAGAAGAGAAATTGGAACATTCTTGACAGAAAGCCTAGCATACGTCCAACGGCCGTCAGCATCCGATTCATGAGCGAGCAAGGAGTGAGAAAGAGCTTTATGACATAGAATGGCCACACCATTACGTTTACCATCCCCAGGAGAATAGTAAACATCGCCCACCCAATTTCTTTTCAGTTTAACAGATTCTTCAGCAGATAGGTGGGTTTCTTGTAAAAAAGCAATATCCACATTTAATCGTGCAAGGTGAGATTTTTATTCTCTGTTGTTTGATGGGAGAATTAATGCCTTTAACATTCTAAGTAATTACTTTCAAAGACATATCATAAAAATAAGAAGGAAAATATCAACATGAAGAAAAAAGATGTGAGAAGAACCCAGAGGAGAAGAAAAGCCAAAAAGAATATGAAAGTCTATAAAAATCATTACAAAATAAGGTTGAAAAGAAGAATGAAGGAAAGGGAGAGAGAGTAGAAAAGTAAGAGTTAAGAACTGTTGACTTAAAAAAAAAAGAAGGTAGTCCAAAGAATAGAGAAAGTGATGGGAAGAAGTTTATAACAGAAGAATTGTCGAAAAACAAGAGAAGAAGACACCTGTGGAACAAGGGAAACTAGTGAAGATGAGAGAAAAAAAGGTACAAAAAGGGAAGCGAACATCAGGGAGAAAAGGGAAAACATACTTACGGAGGGCAAAAAGGAGGAGGGATGATCACCAGGGAGAGGAGACGAGGAGAGAGGAGTGAGGGGGGAGCGCCAACTAGAGGAGGCAGAGCATCCAATGTAAGCGAACCAACAAGTCGAGGGGTGAACGCAATACAAATCGTGGAACCTGCAAGGAAGAAAAACAAAAAGGAATAACATGAATGAGAGAAGAAGGAAACAAAACAATGGTGAGTAACGAAAAAGTATACAAAAGACACTAATGAAAATTACGTATCCATCCAACAGGGATGTAAGAGAGATAGGAAAGAGTCAAAAAGGAACATAGAAACTGAAGATGCAGGGAAGCCCAGGAAAGGCAAACAGCAAAACAGCCAACAACAAACATGAAACATGCAATTTGATTAGGACAACAAAGTCACATCAAGCAAGATTCACGGAGGAAAAGCTGATGAGGAGCTAGATAAGTCCATATCAGACGACTGTGCAGCGTTCAAAAAACTTCGGAGACGAACAGGATCCTCGTAGGTCGTGGTCTTGTTGTTGTGAGTAATTCTGAACAGGCAAGGATGAAAAAGGCCGTATCTGGCTCCAATAGCACAAAGCTCTGGTCGCATATCCAAAAAGGCTTTGCGGCGGCTGGCTGTAGTTTTGGTGTAATCCTGCGCAAAGAAGAGATTGGATCCTGACCATTGGAGATGAGGTGAGGCACGAGCCACTGAGATGACTTTGAGAAGGTCAGTATATTCTAAGAAGTACATGATGACACCTCTCGGCCGTGAAGAGGGAGAGGGAGTAGAAGGGAGGCGGCCCAGCCTATGTGCACGCTGGATGTTAAGCGTAGTACCCTCAGGCAGATGAAGAAGTTTGGGTAAAAATGATTTGAAGAAGGCGATGGGATCAGTCCCTTCACAATTCTCTGCCAGGCCGTAGAGACGGAGATTGTTGCGTCTGTTTCGGTTCTCCAATTCTTCAACTTGCTTTTGAAGAGAGGAAATCTGAGACTGCATGTGTGAGACCTTGGAGGACGACTCTTGGAGAGAAGTCAAAGAATGTTCCACTGTTGTCACCCTGGCATCCATCTGAGACCAGTTATCGGTAAGAACCTGCAACTTAGAATTAGTTTCTTCCATGAAAGGTCTGAGGGCACGAATTTCCTCCAATAACAGCTCCATGGAGACAGCCGAAGTGGATCCTGTTGGTGATGGAGGATCTTTTTTAAGGCGTTTCGTCGTGACTTTCCCTGGAGGCTGGGCAGGCCGCTCCATGCTAGACTGCGACATCTGAGTGACGAGCGCCTGAGAGGCCTCGAGGTGCGCCAGTGCAGAGAAGACTTTTGAGTTTTTAATGAAAACACGACGTGGAGTTTTGGGAGTGCGAGGAATTGCCCTTCTTTCCATAAAAAAGAGTTATTGGTAAGGAGAAATAAAGTTCAGTAATATTCACTGCGAGCCCACAGACAATTACAAGTATGCGCAGGAGCTCTTGACAGGAGGAAGGCACCCAGACTTCCAAAAAATAAGAAGAAGGAAAAGAAGACTATCTGCGCAGAATTCAGGAATGCCAGGGAATTAGGCAGATGAATGGAGCAGCATTCGAGTCGTTGGAGGAGTTAACACGTTGATGATGGAAGCAGAGAAACACCATGGCGCTTAGATATAAAAGAATGGCACATTGTGGTGCAGGAGAGGTCCATCAGGGAAGGAACATTATAAATGCAAGGAGAACAAGTAGAGGAAAACGTGCAGAAACAATGCGCAAAGCAGCTCCAAGTTGTGAATAGCCATGAAAATAAAAGCGTGAGGAAATGAAACGCTTTTAAGAGAGAGTAGGCTGGAACTACGTGTGCATGCAGGTTACCTGAGGTAAGAGGAACAGCAATTGCCTAAAATGGCCGCCAAGGTCATTAAGACGTGAGTGAAACTTGCCTAAACTCACTTAAAAAAGTGTCATGACCTAAATTCCTGCAGCGGTGGTGCCAAGATGTAGAAAGTATCTCACCAGGAGCAGCTGTAGGCATGTAGGGCTCTGTGGCGGGCTCGCATGTTTTCCAAGCGGGAGCGCCGTAGTTCGCGGTGAAAGGATTCAAGATGGCGGACGCGACTATCACACAGCCGCGTCCGCTACAAAAGTAGCGAGAATGACCATTCCGCTGCTCGTGTGTTGTCACATCCAGGAGCACGCTGGTGTCTTTGGCCTCCGGTCTATGAAAATCTGCTTTGCAGGCGGGGGTGAGGTCAAATATGCAGCGAAAACCCCTGCCGACCCGGAGCGCTCACATCAGAGCCGCCGTCCTCGCCGGGCGCCAAGCCACGCCCAGGTCATTTACTTTTAGCATGCGCAGTGAATAGAAATCGGCACTTGGTATTTTCATGCAGCGTTTTGCCTACTTGCACACACTGCAGAGTGTCATTTTTAAAGGCCAATTCAGTGCGCAAAGTCATTCAATAAAATAACGATTCACCAGATTTGCAGGCATACACAACGTGATAGTCCATATTTTATCTTACTTCATTTGGAATCCGTGAGTTTGAAGGGCATTCAAGCTCACATCCTTGCCTCGTGCTCTTTGGTATTATAATTGGCAAATCTCCTCTCTTGTTTTCCAAAGCATGCTGCGAGTGAGTCGGGCCTCTTTTTGACAAAATATCACCACACAAAGTTGCTCCGTGAAAGGGGCCCATACTCAAATAATGCTGCTTCAATGTGGCAGGCACAGAGCTTCCTGCTCGTAAATCCAACACAACCTTTTCTCTTGCGCAGAAAAAAGCCATTGAGCCTGATTCCAGGGTCATTTCAAAGAAGTCAAAGTGATTATTTTCCCGTGAACAAGACTCGAGAATGGAGTTGAAACATGTTGGGACAGAGAATACTTGCAGGCAACTTATGAATTTTGTCCGGTTAATAAAGCACTGAAACTTCATGGAATCAGGCTCAATGGCTTTCTTCTGCGCAAGAGAAAAGGTTGTGTTGGATATATATATATATATATATATATATCCTGATTCCACTCTCAACGCCAGCATCCATATGGCGTCCCCAAAAAACGAGAGAGACGGACTCTTTCCAAATTCAGCAGCCGCTGATGTTCTTTATTTTTTCAGTTTCATAAAGTGCATCACCGTGCCTAACCAAACGCATTTCAGCGTACCTGATGCCTTGCTCGCTGGTGGTGATCGTGAGGTTCCCTCCATTTTTTAAATTATAAAGTGCTGCATGATTGGTCATTGCATATACATGGAAACAGTAAACATACTATACGTTGCAACTTTGAGAAACCCTTTTCGTCATCATTATATCAGCATTCATTTTGTCTCATTCGAAACTATTACTATTGCATTTTTTCACAGTGCGAGCATTAAAATAATTATTAATCATTCTCAAATCGTAAAATATAAAATGTTAATACAATTGCAAATATCGAGTTTCTGATGAATGGGAATACCCCATTTACTTTCATGAGTGACCCTAAGCATTTGAAAGCGCTGCATATTGAAAGGTTTCTTGCTTATATTAGTTTCGGTTTTCACTAATGCATTTCAGACCAGTTACTTCACCTGTTGTGTGCATGTGTGCTCAAAAAGTGCAGGATTAAAAAACAAAATCAGTAATGGTAACATATTTATCCTCCCAACAGGAAGAATATAATTACCATGCTGTAAAATTCATTCTTTGTATTTAAAAGGAGGGATTTGTGAGGGACAGAAAGGCGGTTCTATACAATCTTATGGGTTTACCTTTATATCTGTACAAATACATTATTGCAATACTACACATTGTTACGGTGTCTTGGTTCAGACTGGTCTCTTTTTAAAACAATATCCCAGATCCTCCTTCTGAGTGATTTTAGTACCATTCAATTAATGTCCCCTCATTTTGTATCCAATCATTATCCAGAGAAGTATCTACTGTTCTCATTAGTAGTGTTGTTAATTTCATCTGAAACACTGAAATTCCATGTTTTTAGGAACACCATATAAAAAATATAAATACATGATCAATTTAAAACCCTTAAATAAAATATAAAAGGTTTTCCTATCTATTACACAATTTTAGGAAATAAAGTGCTTCATACTTCACTACTAGGTCCTTAAATGAAGAACTGAGTACCCTTGCTATAAAATTATTATCAGGGTTCCAAATTTACGGGATATTTAAAGAAAATGGTACAAATCATCACATGTATTCAGGCCCTTTGGACTCTTGCTATCCAGCTCTAAAATGTAACTGGTTTTCAGTCTGCTGAGTTTTTTCTCCCTATCTCCCCCTCTTTTACTGCTAGGAACATGATCAATTACAAAATATGTGAGAACATTGAGGTTATTCCCATGTTCTGCTTTTACATGTCTATCTACGGGGTAGTTAGGGTCCGAATTCACTATGGCCCGTAGGTGCTGCAGAATCCTAGCCTGTGCTGGAAGCTTAGTGCTTCCAACGTATCTTAAACCACAAACACATATTAGAATATACACAACATACTCAGTCTTACATGTGTAATGACCTTTGATTTTAATGTGCCGATCTGAGAATGCGGATGTGTATGTGGTAGTACTGGAACCAAATTTGCAGGCTCTGCAAGATGCACATTTAAAAAAAAACATTACGGGCGGATAGCCAGTTATCTTTGTTGAAAGTTTCAGGGCTGGTTTTTACAAGGTCTGATTTCATTGAATGGGCCTTTCTAAAGGTGAATGTAGGTTTATGCACATAAATCTCACTTAGGACCCCATCTGTTTATATATATATATATATATATATATATATATATATATATATATATATATATATATATATATATAGAGAGAGAGAGAGAGAGAGAGAGAGAGAGAGAGCTGCAACACATTTCTAATAAAAAACTAAAATGCTGGAACAACATAAATAATCAACAACGTAAAGCTTTGCTAAATTTGAAAAATGACTCCAGTATGGTGATAAAATATCTGATAAGGGAGGCAACATAGTGGTGCAGGCTAAAACTGACTATGTAAAGGAGGGACTACGGCAATTGTCAGATCAGACAAGATATTGCAGAAGCAATCGCATGGAATACGAGACATCATTACGGTTATTCCATGCTTTACTCCAGGAGTGGAAAGGGAAGGGACTGATAGAAACGGAAGAGTTCAGATTTCTAGAGTGCAAGTCCCCTAGACTACCAGCCTTATATCTTCTACCGTAGATTCATAAAGACAGAAGTAATTCACCAGGGAGACCAATAGTCTCGTCAATAGGAAGTTGTCTGGAACATGCCTCACAATATGTAGACTTTTTCCTACAAAGTTGGGTGCAGAGTTTGCCATCCTATGTGAAAGATTCGGGAGCTTTTCTA
Organism: Lissotriton vulgaris; assembly: GCF_964263255.1. NCBI lineage: Eukaryota > Metazoa > Chordata > Amphibia > Caudata > Salamandridae > Lissotriton > Lissotriton vulgaris. Next base: position 821,388,572 of record NC_141691.1, on the reverse strand, counting down.
AAGTTCATAGAGACACTAAAATGGGAAGAGAACTACACATTATTATCACTTGATGTAGTTGGACTATACACTTGTATTCCCCATACACTGGGGCTTGTGGCTTGCAAACACTTCTTATACAGAAGATCAATTTCCTACCTCTGCCACACACAAATGCTTCTAAAGATAATGGAGCTGTGTCTGACCCAAAACTACTTTCTCTTCGACTCTAAAATCTATAGGCAGGTCCTCGGTACTTCCATGGGGACTTGCTTTGCGCCAAGCTTTGCGGGCCTCTTCATGGGGTACTGGGAAGAGGAAGTAGTGTATAGGTCATCGTTGTACAAGGAGAGAGTCATCAAATGGGTCAGATACATCGATGACATTTTTGTGGTTTGGTCAGGCTCAGAAATGGAAGCAAATAATTTTGTGGAGGAGCTCAACTCCAATGATTTCAACCTAAAATTCACCAGCCAGTGGGCGGAGAAGAGTTTGGATTTCCTTGACTTAAGACTTAAAGTGGAAAACAACAGATTAGAAAGTATTCTATACAGAAAGACAACAGCAGGAAATAGCCTGCTACATGCACGCAGTTGCCACCAGAGCTCATTGATACAGAGCATTCCGATAGGAGAACTCTTAAGAGCGAAAAGGAACTGCAGCACACCTGCAACCTTTAGAGAAGAAGAAAATAACATGATTGAAAGATTTAGAGCGAGAGGATACACTGAAAAAACAATCGACAGGGCCAGAAGGATTGTGGCTGAAAGAAGCAGAGAATCACTGTTAATAGAAAAGGACAAAACAGTGGAAGAGAATGGAAGTATGAAAACACGCTTCATCACCACATACAGCAGTCAAGCATTTATGATCAAACGCAGTTTAAAGAAATTCTGGCCTGTCTTGCAAACAGATCCCGAGATTGCAGGATATGTCGAGCCATATCCTCAGATAACTTTCAAAAAAACTAAGTCTCTAAAGGATGAACTATGTAGTGCTAGAATTCTAACAAAAAACAAACCAATGGGGATACAAGGATTTTTCCCTTGTAGAAATTGTAAAGCGTGCAAACATAGTAAAAATTGTAAAGAAGTAAAACTTTCACCGCACACAGAACCCTTTGTGATACAGGATCACACATCGTGCAACACAGAGTTTGCTGTATACACTTTATTCTGTCCCTGTGATAAGGCCTACATAGGCAGCACGATACACAGAGCCAAAATCAGGATTCTGGAACACTTAAGGGCCATTAAGAACTGTGACAAGGCTTACCCCATGGCAAGGCACTTTCAGACAGAGCATAACCAGAATACCAACTTATTGAGATTCTGTGTATTGGACATGGTTAAACACGATGAGAGAGGGGGGAACAAAATTCAAAAATTGCGGAGTCTAGAATCCAGGCTGATTATTAAATATCAGACAACAGTGCCGATCGGGCATAATTGTGATGAGGAACTGGAAACTCATCTAGGCAAAGGAGTCAGGAATGTTAATATGAGAAATTTAAGTCCAGGACTGTTAGTCATGTATTTTGGGTTTAACAACATGAAGTATTGGAGAGGTTAAAAGGTTGATTTATAACGTAGACAGAGGAGAGAATTTATGTGATATTAAATATTGCGAATGACCAAATGTAATACTGAGGGATACTGTGTATCACCGCTTTGAAAGCGCAACCACAAGTTTTGATCCACTCCAGTACTTAGGACCGGAAGAACGATATCGTTTAGTCTCACGTCATCAAATAACTATGAGAAGTTTTTTTTAAATTCACAGGGTGAAGTTGAAATATGTGTGGTAAATATAATTTTTGTCTATGTCATTTTCATAGATACTAATGAAGAATAGAAGAGGAAAGAATTTGGATACATGTCAGCCAAGTATAAGAGGACGGAAAAGAGAGAAAATGTGGACTTAAAACTGACCTTTTGAGAATGAGGGGTTTATATTTTTGCACAGGAGACAAGTTATGGTATGCCCACTAGGGCAAAACGATTGTTTTGGGTTAGCCAATTGAGTAGAGTCATGCTGATTTGGGAGTGAGATAACCCAGCCAGGAGTTGGCATAACTAATCATTATAAACTTTGATAAGCAGTGACAGCATTATGAATACCCCCGACTGGTGAAAGAGCGTAGGAATGCTTTTGCTTAGTAATGGCAATGGTTGAAGAATAAATGTTTAGAAACTGTACAACAGAAGGAGTTATGAATATAAGCCCACTGGGGCAGAATAACTCTGTGGCACTCAGATATAAATCTGCCATAAGAATTAGCTAAATAGTGATCACCTATGGTAAAATACAAAATATTGATTTGTGTTGACATTTTTGCATTTGTAATTGTGGAAAATTAAATAGGTAATTGCATATGCTCTAAAAGGTCAGAAAGCCTGGAATAGATTGACTAATTTTTAGATGCTGTCATGTCCTCATTCAGCTAAATATATCCATTAGTATCTAAACACTTGTTATTTTTGCAGCGCTAGTCTGCTTTCTATGATTATGCACTTGAATGTCACATGTTTGTTTAAAAACCTATCGTAATCACAACACTGTTACTCGTGATCAAGGGAGGTGAGCTCCTGAAACGCGTAGAGTTTATTGCCCGAAATCTGCATTAAAGCGTTTCTTTGGCAAGAAGTTGTTCGTGTGTTTTTGACCTGAAAGGAAAGTCACATTTTTTTAAATATTTTTTTTTCACTGAAAAAAGCATAGGTTTTACACATGTTATAGTTAGCTGGACATTTCACTCATACATTACTATTGAAATTCCCCTGTTATAGTTAGTTCAGCTAACTATAACTTGCACGCCCGCAATGCACTGCTAATGACGTCACATATTACATAACTCATGACATGATCAGTGACATCACTCATGACATCTCAAATGACAACACTGATGACATCACTGATTACATCATCCAGTGAATGTGTGTCTTTCTGAAAAATAAATCGTTTTTATATATGTATACCTAAATAGTTGATGGAAGAACAAATGGTTAAATAAGTGTGTAAATTGATGTTTTTTTTTGTAAAATTGATTGTATAACTGAATAATTAAGTGTATCTGAGTGAATACATGTATTAGCGAGTAATGTTTAAATATGTAAATATCTGTATCAGTGTCTCACTTTGTGTATATGTGGCTGCATGGGTTGGTGAGTAGCTACATGAGTGTGTATATGGGTTATTAGTTGGGTTTTTGAGTATCAGAATGAGTTTCTGTATGGTTTGGTGGGGGGTATTACTTAACGCACAGATGCATGAATGAGTGACTCACTGTTTGTATGTGTTTTGAAGACAGCATGTGTGCAGGACTGTATGGGTGGATGAGTGTGTGTATGGGTGTGTTAGTGAGTGTATGACTGCCTCAATAGTATCTTTATGAGTAACTACATATGTTTTAAACTAGTATATGTGAGTATTGATGCATATAAGTCAGTATATGTGACAGTGACAGATTGGAAGACTTCCTGTATAAATAAGTATGTGCTTCTATAAGTGATTGTTTAAGAGAGTAAGTATGTATTTGTTTTGTAGAAGTAAGTGTTGTGGTGTGTGTGTATAGCTGTATATGCAAGTAAATGGATGTTTATTTGCATGTGTGAGTATGTATGTGATTAACTCTATGGATTAGTATCAGTGTGTAACAGGATGTATAGTTGTATGAATACATATGATGAGTCAGTACATGTATGAGTGACTATTTAGAAATGTTGGCGAATGAGTGGATGTGTATGTAGATTTTGGAATTATTGAATAGGTTGTTGTAACTGGTGTAGGTATCTCTATTTTTTTGAAAATGTTAGTTTCTATTTTTGAATGTGTGTATCAAAGGTTATATTAGGGTGAGAGGAGATCTGCCACTCTTTCACAAGGATGATATCATCAGTGATGTAATCAGTGATGTCATTTGAGATGTCATCAGTGATGTCATTAGTGATGTCACTGACCATGTCACGAGTGATGTAATATGTGACGTCATCAGCAGTGCATTGGGGGCGCGCAAGTTATAGTTAGCTGAACTAACTATAACGGGGGAATTTCAATGGTTTTGTATGAGTGAAATGTCCAGCTAACTATATGTGTGAAACCTATGGTTTTTTTCAGTGAATTTCTAAGGTTTTTTTAAATGCTAATTCCTAACTATGATGTTCCCTGAAACCTATAGTTTTTTCAGTGAATTTCAAAGGTTTTGTAAATGACAATTTTAAAATGTATTAATTATTATATTTCTTTCTTTTTATGGTAATTTCCTACCTTTTTATTATAAATACTTATATTTATTTTGTTTTTAAAGTTACATTTCATATTTTTAATGTAAAATAAATAACAAACGTAAATTCAAAATGAATGCACTGCTAGTGAAGCTGCCTGGGTGAATTTGTAAGTGTTTGTTAGGGGCAGAGTTACAACACCCTTGTGCCTCTTCTACACCGCCGTTGCATCACCTTTCTGATGAAGCGGTGGTGCAGAAGATGCGCCATGGTATGTGGTATTTAGAATGTGACGTATCTGAGAGGTGTGTCACATTGTAAATCCCTGTACCAGAAGGAGACATTCCTACATTGGTGGGGGGGGGGGTCCGGCGTAGGAACACCTCCTAAAGGTGGCTGAATGAAATCTACAAGATTTCACTTTGTCACTTTTGGGCTCATGCTGTGTCAAAACCCTGCACTAGCTTGAAGCAGGTGTAAGGATTGACACAGCATTTTGAGCATAGGGCCCCCAGAGCATTGCTGGAAATGTGTTGCACTTGCAAAATATCTCAAACAATGCACCACCTTTACAGCACAGATACATCACATATGTGTGCCATTTTCGTCCCATGGTACACCGCATTGTAAATACTGCGCATCCATTGTGGTGGTGTCACGGTGCACAATAACTGGCATATTCCTGGGGATATGCCAGTTATTGTATATGTGCCCATTAGTGTTTTAATTTAGTGAATGGATTACTACATACCGATGAATGAGTCACCGCAAAACTAAAACAACAGTGACAGAGTGTTTGGTGGAAGCATAAGGATACAAACTGGTGAATTGAAGGAATTAAAGACAAATTTGCAAGTTTATAGAAGACTGCTTACATAGTCTATAAGGGCTTGAAACAGTCTATGGCCTAGGGCCTATTTTAATGCATAAGTACTTAGGTAGTGAGTGGATGGTTACAGTTCTGCGAGGAAAGAGCTGTATTGAATTTATAACAGCCTCGGTTTTACCACAGTATACAGATAAACACATACTGCTGAATGGCTCACTACAATATTGAAACAGTAGTGTGAGAGTGTTTGCTGGAAGTGTAAGGATACACATTGAGGAATTGAAGGTATAAAACATAAGCTTGCTGGTGCATAGAACAGTGCATGCACAGTCTATAGGGGTTTGAAACAGTCTATGGACTAAGGCCTGTTTTAATCCATGAGTATCTAGATAGTAAATTGTAAAATTGTAAATTGTAAATTGTTGTGTCTTGTAAAGCGCACTGCTACCCGGAGGCCTCGTAGCGCTATAGACCGCTGGGGAACCCGTCCTGGCTTGCCCTGTGAGATAGTCCCTCCTGGGGGTCTCCAAGGTGAAACCAGGCATCCCCGGCGTTTGTGTGGGGCCGTTGTGGAGATGAGGCAAGCTAATGCCCAGAGTTGCCGAGTGTGCTCCCTGGTCGGAGTAGGCACCGATGCGAGAATTATCAGTCCGCTGATCCTGGTCCAAGACCCTGCCGCGTCGGGAATCGAACCCTGGTCCCGGGCCGTTCTCTGCACTCGGGTCTGCCGCCTCTAACCAGTGAGCAGATAGTGAGTGGATCATTACAGTTCTGCAAAGAACGTTCTCACTAAATTTATTACAGCTTCAGTTTTGTTTTACCACGGTACAATGGAAAAGAACATACTGCTGACTGGCTCATTACAATACTAAAACAGCAGTGTCAGAGTGTTTGGTGGAAGTCTAAGGATACAGACTGGAGAATTGAAGGTATAAAACACAAGTTTGCAGGTGCATCCAAGACTGCATGTATACTCCGTAAGGATTTAAAGCAATCCATAGCCTCAGACCCACTTTGCATATTTTAAATCAATACAAACATTTAAAGAATATATAACTGAATCTATAAGTGCTTCCCTTTTAGTACAATAAATATATTAATAAATAGTGTTCAAACCTTTATTAGTTTTAAGCAATACATTTATTCTTGTAACATCTCATAATTTAACAGACCTTCCAATACAAGTTCATCGGGTATGTCATACAGATCAATTGCCTCGTTAGCAGTTTCTGAATTAATTTGTTCTAAAATTTCAACATAATTTAAAGCTTTCAGAAAATCTGCATCAAAGCTTTCGTCTTCGAAATCATAGCTCATGTCTGCAGCACTAATTTCCCCTTCTTCACTCTCATAGCCTGTGACAGATATGATTAGATCTTCAATTACACTCAAGGTAATATCCAAAATCTCCTCAGTATGAGGCTGTTCTCTTTCCATAATTTTTCCTTTATGTTCTTGCTCCTTGTATGAAAATATAAACAGTTAATTTTATCACTTTTCGTAATATATAATACAAAACTACCATTTTCACCTATTTTGGCCTACAAAAAATACTATATAAATACTATTATCTAATAACATTCCATTAGTAGAGTTTTAGTCCTTTGCAAAGTTATATATATATATTTCTTAGCTGTTCTTAGCTTTTCTTAAATTTTGAAACCAGTCCCTCCTTATGACGATTGGAAAAGACTCAGGCTGTTATACTAAAATACACTACTAAAAAATGTAGAATATGTCTATTCACCTTACCCATTCCAAAATAGTAAATATCTTTTAGTAAAATGCAAAAGATACTATTGATTGTCCAGAATAACACCGTGTATCTGTGTATTTTTAGATATCATTATCACACTATTTTTTGAATACTTCATGTGTTTTCACACAAATAAACTCTTAAAGACCTATCCAATACTTACCTTTTAACATAATTAGAAAGTAGTAATTCCTTATATAAGGCAAAAATACTCACAACAACAGGTATAGAACACTGGTCCTGTCAGGAACAGTAAGCCCAGAAACTCTTACCGAATACTTGCACAGGAACAGTTGACCCTAGTTCCTAATTCCCCCTCCAGGATCCTCCAGAGACCAAACTTTTTAATCTAATCTGTAAAAAAAAAACACGGGAGAAGGGGGATAGGAAAATATAATATAGAAGAAGAGACTGCCTCGCAACCTCTGCATTTCCTCCTTGGCACCTCCTCTCTGGCTGTCTTGTTTTATTCACAGACAATCCCTTCACATGGATACATAACAAAAACTAACAAAGAGCGATTATTTAATAACCTACCCTACTCTATCTCTATTCCTCATCTATAACTTAGTCTAACGCTACTAATTACCAATCCCATGGTCTTTCGAACTAGCCCCTCCTCTAATATTTATCTGCAACCTTGTAGCTTGCGGTTCTTTATATTTCTCACTGCTTATAACCTATAATTATGTAACATTAATTAACCTAGGCCTCTCAGTTTATTGTCTAATTTTTATATTATTAATTTCCTTGTGTTCTTCTACTAACCTTTCTTTATGCAGTTGCCTGTTATCTATCTGTCAATCCTTAAATATCTTGTGTTTTTCACTAATGTTCCTTCTTAATTCAACAGTCTTTCTGGTATTCCTTACTCAATGTGATCTTTTCCCTTAGGAACTTGCTTATCACACATTTTATTGTTTCTTGTTTTAGGTTAGGAAAAATACATTGAGTGAGTACATTCAATATTCTCTATAATGTAAGGTAAGTTTAGTCACTCAGTAACTTGTCATATGATTATTTTCCAAGAATATATCTTTGTCAACTATAAGGTATCACTTAGGTTTCTTGTATGGTTTCTTGTTCTCTCTGCTCTTCAGGTGCCGAACACAACTAAATCCGTCTGCCCTGAAAGAGCCGCGACAGGAAAATTAACCGCTGTGCAATGTGCGGGTTTCTTCCAACTCGGAAGCTGAATTCTAGTTGCGGGCACGATAACTAAGGTAAGTTTAACCGGAAACCTTCTTTAACTCTCTCACAAATATTTGTGCTTTCTCTTCAGGAATATCTATGGAGCAATTGAAAACGGGTCTAAACTCTCGAACCTATTAGGTGAAGTGCGCACTCGTTAGGGAGCGCGCGCCTCACCATGGATTCCCCACATGTGTGTGGTAAATGACTAGACCCTCACCGTGTCTTTCCTGGAGGCGGCCATCTTAGAATTCCTCTCTTGCACTAAAGAACTCCAAGTATGTTTCCTTGTGGGTTCTTCATCTCTCCTGCGACAGCTAGGGTTTAGATACGTTATTATTGTATCCACTGATTGATAAGGGGTTCTGACAAGTACACTCAGTATATAGTTTTTTGAAATATCTTTAAAAGATACAAACCATCATTACACACTTATCTTCTCAGTCCATGTTTTGTTACTTCTGCTCGGTTGAAGCAGATTCCATCGACCATTTTTAACAGTAACCTATACTTACCTTAAGTATAATAAATAATAAAAAAATTATATATTATAATATTACCATCTGTGGAAGACACAGAAAAATACAGTTACAATTATCTTTTACAACACAAAATAATTTGTAAAGTATTACATTTGCCTTTTTTGCTGTTCTCTGAATATATTGAATTTCACTAGAAACAGTGAGTTCAATAGTACTCATCACATAACAGCAGGCAAAAAAAGGCAATCAATAGGATTATCTTAAAAAAAAACATTCAACATTCTCAATAACAATCTAAAAAATAGAAATAAAACATGTCTTAAATGTTTTTTCTAAGAGCAATTTCCTACGTAAATATGACACATCTCAAACAATCATAACATAACAAAATATTATGATGAATTTTCATACACTGTAAATATTATTACTTACAAATATATGCTGACAAAAAATACAACAACAAGTACTTTATGGTTTCACGTGCTTTTCCACACGGCCAAATATTATGCGTCAAATTCTTAGTTTGGAAATTGTTCAATCGTAATCCTGAGGGACTGCCTCCCAGCCTTCTGATCCAAAACCACCAACATTATTTGCTCCATCCCCCAGTGCTCATCCCTCAACCCGACGCTATTCAACATCTACATGGCCACTCTCACACAAGTAGCCCACCATCACAACCTCAACATCATCTCCTACATCGACGACAATGTTGTACATTCTCTTCTACATTGCCTTCTATTAATATCTCAACTTCTGCAATGTCTTCCTCAGAACTAAAATAACTAACCTCAATTTCACCACAAACATTCTTTACATCTGATACTGACCCACGTAAACGAGCACCGTTCAACTTTTTTAACAGTAGAGCTGGACTTTTTGCATAATACAATCTTCTGACTAATTTCCTCATTTCAGAATGAAGTACTGCTAACATCCTAAAATGGTGAAAAACACTTTGACATACTTTTTTAGAAAGACAAGTAAGAGAATGACCCTGCAAATCAGTATTTTCTCTCACTCTGCAAGGGTCTAGTCCTTGCAACATCCTAAACTTTTGTTTAACACTTTTCTGAGTATAGTTACGTAGGAAATTGCGTAAAAAATCAATAGATTATCGCAGTACACTACAAATACTACTACAATTCCAAGTGTACACTGGAGCTTTAGGACCTCTCCCTAAAACTTCATCAGCTAATAGGTCTTCTGCATTAGAAGAACAATTTTCTCTTTCTGAATAGGACAACCATTTCTAACCTCATAAGCATGACCACTAGTGTCAATTGCATGCAACAAATCATTACTATGAAGATAACTTTTTTCATAAAAAAAGGCTCAGAACTTGAACTATGTTTCCATTCACCCAAAAAAACTCACAAAAATTACTTCTGTTAATTACTCTGCTCCACTTACTTTTGGCCTTCATTAAATGGATTGGCTTATCTAGTGATCGAATTCTATTGATTACTAAAATAAACAATTTTCTTTTCAATTCGAAAGCTTTCTCAACTACATTTTCTATACCTTTCTTCTTCTTATGAAATGCTGCTTTTTTTACAACCTTTAATTTCTTTAATTAAATTTAACACTACTCTATTATAAAACGTTTTTTAAAACATCTATTATAAAACATTTATTTCTGAATTTCCATGAATTGGTTTTTCCTCCATTTAATATAAACTATTTTTTCTGCACTTGACTTTCCATGATTGTTCTCTTTATTCTAAAACCAATTGTCACTTTGTGCACACTACTCTTAGTCTTTAATATTTTCCTCAGAAAAGTGTTCCTTCTCTTACCAGGACTTTTTTTATCTTGTTGTTAACACATGGTTCTTCATGTAAATCTTGTGGATGACTTTTCTTCAAAGAAACACCTTTCTTTCGTTGTTTCCTCCTTTGACATTTCGTAGGCATGATACAGTTTTTTCAGTATTGATAAACAGAATCTTTTATTAAAAAAAAAGATATAACATTACAAAAATAAATATATGAAATGTTCTATAATATTACTAATAAGAACAGAGGGAGGATTATGAGCACACATGTGGGACTATGAAAATAAAAGTACTTACAACAAGAGAGGAAGGAGTGTGAAACAAGGGAGAATGTAACAAAAAAGGGGGCTATAAACAGACACTGCAATATAATGGGATAAAGGAGTGATGAATAAATTGGAAAGTATGAATAGGTAAGGGAGAATATGAAGAGAAAGATGAAAATATGAGGAGAGAAGAAAGAGTATAACAAGAAAAAAAGAGAGTAAGAGGACAGAGGGTGCACTATAAAAAGAGAGAGAAAGACTCTAAAGAAAAAAGAAGGAATATGTGAAAAGACACGCAACTATAAGAACAAAACAGGAATACTAGCAAAGAACAGTGTGTACAAGAACAGTGGGAACAGTACCAGAACAGAGCATGGACAATGTGAGGAAAAGTGGACCATAAGTAAAAAAGGGGTGTACAAGAATAGAGGATACAGTCTCAGAAGAAAAAAGGACTATAAACAGATGGAGGATTATGGAGAGTGAAACGTGTATTACCAAAGAGGCAGAAGTATGACAAGAGAAACAAATATGAACACAGAGGTCAGTATGAAAAGTCGTAGAATTTGAGAAAAGGGCTGAAGAGTGTATGCATGGAGTCAAAGAGGAATAAGAGAAGAGAGCAAACAATATGAACAGATTTAAGAAGTATAAACAGAGAGTACAGAAAATGAAAATAGAAAAGAAATATGAGGAAAAAGAGGAAAATATGAACACAAAGAGAAGGAGTATAGGGCAAAATGAAATATAAGAAAGACGTAGTATGAGGAGACATGGACAAGTAAGAGAACAGAGAGGACAATATGAAAATAAGGGGGAGTATAAGAACAGGAGGGCAAATGAGGAGAGAAATATGACCATAAGAAAAGATGGCAATATTAGTAGAGAGTGCAAAGTATAAGAAAAGAGAAGAGAAATGTGAGTACAGAGAGAAGCGTATTAGAAGAAAAAGAAAAGTGTGAGAAAAAATTAGGGAGTACCTGCAAAGAACAGCAACAATAAGAAGAAACAGAGAATATAAGAACAGAAGAGTACATATGAAGAAAGAGGAAGGAATATAAAAAGACACAGAGACAAAAATGTGGAGAAAAGAAAAATATAAACGAAGACTAACCGTATAAAGATAGAGGGAGTACAATGAGAAGAGAGTAAGAACTATGACAACAGTGGTGAATATCAAGACAAAAGAGAATTTAAAGAGAGGACAAACATGCAAAAAGAGGAGCAAGTATGAAAAAAAGTATAAAAAGAGAGCAGAGTATAAGAAAAAGAACATAGGGGCATATTATCAAGAACCGGTGTTAAAATTATTGCTGTTTTATCTGCAGGGAAACTGCTGATAAAACGGCTATAATAGGCTTCATAATACGCCCTTGTTAATTCCCATAGAAGCCCATGTTAACATCAGAACATGGACTTCTATGGGAATTAACAAGGGCCTATTATCAAGCCCATTATTGCCATTTTATCGTCAGTTTCCTGCCGATAAAATGGTTAACACCGGTCTTTAATAATATGCCCCATAGTATAGTGAGAGAGGAAGGAGTAAGACGAGAGATTAGGGAGTATGACAAGGAAGTGTAGAAAATATTCAAAAAGGGGAGAATTCTGCTTTCCTACTTCAAAGAAAACTCTCGCCCTACCATAGCAAACAGCAATGTCCCAAGGATAGGCACCCCGTAACACTAGAGGAGCCGGCCCTGGGAGGTGGTGGTCCCCAGGGCCATCAAAGGCTCAATAAACTCCATCAAAGATTTTGACCTTGTAGATCATTGTAAACCCCCTAAGCAGTCCTAGGGGTACAGGAAGTCCTACAGCAAATAGCAAACTTTTCCTGTCAATCTACACACTCAATCTACACACATATATGTAGATATTATAAATATATATATATATAAATAAATGTTTATTTTTCAGAAAGAAATTCACTGGATGATGTCATCAGTGATATCATTTGAGATGTCATCAGTGATGTCATGAGTGATGTCACTGACCATGTCATGAGTGATGTAATATGTGACATCATCAGCAGTGCATTGCGGGCACACAAGTTATAGTTAGCTGAACTAACTATAACAGGGAATCTCAATGGTTTTGTATGAGTGAAATGTCCTGCTAACTATAACACGTGTGAAACGTATGGTTTTTTCAGTGAATTTCTAAGGTTTTTTAAATGCTAATTCCTAACTATAACGTGGCTGAAACTTATGGTTTTTTCAGTGAATTTCAAAGGTTTTGTAAATAATAATTTTTAAATGTATTAATTGTTATACTTTTTTATACTGATCTACTACATTGTTTTAAAGTATTTATTTTTAGATATTTTATTTTTTAAATTACATTACATATTTTTAATATAAATTAAAAAATAATGTTTTTAAAGTATTGAAATTGTAATATTGTTTTTTTTATTTTTTTTATTTATATATATTGTATATAGCAGGCAATTATATCCTATGGAAGGAAATTCAAGTTACTGTAAATATGGTTAGAATTACTTTTCAGGATCAGTAGTGATCCGAAAGAGGCAGCACTGAAGTATCTCCTGATAACAGGTGAGTGAATCGGAATTCGTAGTTCGGCTGATTTTAGAGGAATTTTTTAAAGTCCCAAAATTCCACACTTTGAAGAATTTCCAAGTGAAACCAGTCAATGTTAGCCTAGGTAAGGAAATTCAAGTTACTGTAAGTATGGTTAGAATTACTTTTGAGGTTCAGTAGTGGGCTGAAAGATGCAGCATTAAGTTCACTCCTGATAACAGGTGAGTAAATCGGAATTCGTAGTTTGGCTGATTTTAGAGGAATTTTTTATAGTTCCAAAACTCCATACTTAGAAGAATTTCCAAGTGAAACCAGTCAATGTTAGCCTATGGAAGGACATTCAAGTTAATGTAAGTATGGTTAGAATTACTTTTCAGGATCAGTAGTGGGCTGAAAGATGCAGCACAGAGGTATCGCCTGATAATAGGTAGTAAATCGGAATTCTTAGTTCAGCTGATTTTACAGGAATATTTGTACGTTTCAAAAACAGACCTTAGAAACTTTTCTGGTGAAAACCACACAATAGATTCCTATGGAAGGAAATACAAGTTACTGGTAAGTACCCTTAGATTTACGTTTCAGGGTCCGTACTGGGCTCAAAGATTCAGCACTGATGTCTCTCGTGATAACAGGTGAGTAAATCGGAATTTGTAGTTCCACTGATTTTAGAGACATATTGTGCTCAATAGTGAAGGATGGGGGCGGGGTCTGAGTTGACATGTGTGCAACTACGCCCTGTGGAGCGTTTTAGGTTGGGGAATTAATTCCTCTTCAATCCTGAGGTCCCCTGTGAGCCAACTAGCCCACCAGGTACCTCCAGTATTTGCCAAGGAGCGGCATTGCAGAGAGGTGTTCTGAGGGCATGCCCCCTTTTTACAACACTCTGCAACACAGCTCCGTGGCGCTTACTGGAGGTACCTGTTGGACTAGTTGGTCCCTAGGGAACCTCTGGATTGAAGAGGAATTAATTCCCGAACTTAAAACACGCCACAGAGCATGTTTGCACACATATCATCTCAAACCCTGCCCCCTACCTTCACCACTGTGCAAACGCACCCCATAGCATGTTCTAAGTTGGGGGATTAAGTCCCCTTGCATACTGGGGTCCCTGGGGACCGAGTAACCCAACACGAACCTCCAGTATGCGCCAGGGGGCTGCGTTGCAGAGAGGTGTAAAAATGGGCGTGGCCTCATTACACCTCTCTGCAACGCAGCCCCCTGGTGCGTTTGCATAGGGGGAACTAATACCCCTGCATACCGGGGGTCCCTGGGGGCCAACTAGCCCACCACGAACCTCCAGTATGCACCAGGGGGCTGCCCGGCAGAGAGGTGTATTGAGGCCATGCCCCTTTTTACACCTCTCTGCAATGCAGACCCCTGGCACGTTTGCAGAGGTGGAACTAATTCCCCTTGCATACTGGGGGTCCCTGGGGGCCTACTAGCCCACCAAGAACCTCCAGTATGTGCCAGGGGGCTGTTTTGCATGGGTGGCCTCTTTAAAAGTCTCTGCAAGGCAGCCCCCTGGTGCATACTTGAGGTTCCTGGTGTGCTACTTTGCCCCAGGGACCCCCAGTATTTAAGGGGAATTATTTCCCGCTCTGCAAATGCGCCAGGGGAGCGTATTACTGAGTGGTGGCTTAATTTCTTGGGGGGGGATCGGCAGGGTACGCCTACCCTATGCGTATCAATGATTTTTTCCAAAAACAAAATTATTGGGGGGCCTTGGGTGTCCTTGTGGGACCCCCTGAGCAGGCATAGGGGGGTCAGGAACCTCCAGTATGTGCCAGAGGTGTAATGAGGCCATGCCCCTTTTTACACCTCTGTGCAATGCAGCCCCCTGGCACGTTTTCAGAGGGGGAACTAATTCCACTCGCATACTGGGGGCCCCTGGGGGCCAACTAGCCTACCAGGAACCTCCAGTATGTGCCAGGTGGCAGCGTTGCAGAGAGGTGTAAAAAGGGGCGTGACCTCATTACACCTCTCTGCAACGCAGCCCCCTGGCACTTTTGCAGAGGGGGAACTAATTCCCCTTGCATACTGGGGGTTTCCGGGAGCCAACTATCCCACCAGGAACCTCCAGTATGCGCCAAGGGGCTGCCTTGCAGAGAGGTGTAATGAGGCCACGCCCCTTGTTACACCTCTCTACAAGGCAGCCCCCTGCGTGTCTGCAGAGGGGGAACTAATTCCCCTTGCATACTGGTGGTCCCTGGGGGCCAACTAGCCCACCAGGAACCTCCAGTATGCACCAGGGGGCTACATTGCAGAGAGGTGTAATGAGGCCATGCCCCTTTTCGCAAAACACTCTGCAACACAGCAGCTCTGTGGCACTTACTGGAGGTACCTGGTGGTCTAGTTGGCACCCGGGGACCCCCAGTATTCAAGACGAAGTACTTCCTCCTCTGCAAAGGGGGCGCGTTTGTAGAGTGGTGCAGGAAGGAGGTGGGGCTTGAGGTGACGGATTGCACCACTCTGCAAACGCCGCCCCTGGCGTGTTTACAGAGGGGGAACTGATTCCCCTTGAATACTGGGGGTCTCCTGGGGCCAACTATCCCACCAGGAACCTCCAGTATGTGCCAGGGGGCTGCGCTGCAGAGAGGTGTAACAAGGGGCGTGGCCTCTTTACACGTCTCTGCAAGGCAGCCCCCTGTCACTTTGCAGAGAGGAAATAATTCCCCTTGAATACTGGGTGTCCCTGGGAGCCAACTAGCCCACCAGGAACCTCCAGTATGTGCCAAGGGGTTGCGTTGCAGAGGTGTAAAAAGGGGCATGGCCTCATTACACCTCTCTGCAACGCAGCCTTTGGCGCGTTTGCTGAGGGGGCACTATTTCCCCTTGAACACTGGGGGTCCCTGTGAGCCAGCTAGCCCACCAGGAACCTTCAGTATGTGCCAGGGGGCTCGGTTGCAGAGAGGTGTCATGAGGCCACGGCCCTTTTTACAACTCTCTGCAAGGCAGCCCCCTGGGGCGTTTGCAGAGGGGGAACTAATTTCTCTTGCATACTGGGGGTACCTTGGGGCCAACTAGCCCACCAGGTACCTTCAGTATGCGCTAGTGGGCTGCATTTAGGACATTTCTTGATTTCCCATCTTTGAGATTCTCTGCGGGGTCCAATATGCTTTGTGGGCTGTAAAAAGGTGGTTCTTTTTTAATGGTGCAGCATTTATACATAACCCAAGAAGTGACATTGATACTTGCCCCATAGATTTGAGATCTTCATCTGGCAGGTCCTTCTTCCAAATTTCCATAAATGAGGCCAGCTCCTTTTCTCCATTTTGTACCAATAGCCAGTACCAATCTGCCACCTCCTTTCCCTTATTGCTTTTTAAGCAAATCTGTACTGGTAAATACGAATTTCCTTTCAGATCTTTTCCAACTGCTTTTGTCCAATTTAATAATTGGTAGTATTTAAACTTTGAGATCAAGTTTCCAGTTACGGTTGATAAATGTGGCCAAGATATAAGATCTCCATCGATTAACAATTGGCCGCACAGTAAAATTCCACAGTTTCACAAAGGCAATGCCAATGCATCTGTCAAACATGCTGGTATCCCCGGAGAGTTCCAGATCAGGGTAATATCGTTATAGTATGGGCTTACTTGTGACCAAAGTTTTACAGATGTCAGTAGAAAACAAAACGATTGTACTCATTTGAAGATGTAAGTACATTTCTGGCCATATTTGTCAATGCAAGATACAGAGGAAGTAGACATCTTATGTTATGGCTAATGTCAAAGTAAAAGATTTAGAAATAACAACCTGGAATATAAATGGTCTGAGGGTCCCGCAGAGAAGAAACAAGATCTTGGAATATCTGAGACTACCAGAGAGCAAAATTTTCCTTATCCAAGAATCTCATTTATTAAAGGAAGAATGGGTCTCAATATTAAGGCAACAGAAGTGGGTGAAACACTATATATTTACAAATCAGACATGTATAACAAAAGGAGTGGCTATTCTAATCAAAAAATCAGCAGCAACGGTATTGGAAGAAAGTATAGTAGATTCAGGGGGAAGATGGGCTGTTGCTAAAATAAATATCAGTGGAGTGGGTTTTACGCTAGCAAGTTACTACGGTCCTAATATAGATGATCCAACACACCTGTATGCCTTGATGCCGCAGCTAGTAGAAGATGAAAATTACATAATCTTAGGAGGAGACTTTAACCTAGTGCTCAATCCAAGTAAGGATTCGACCTCTCACAGAGCTACATCAAATACACAAAAAATTTGAAAAACTTAAAAACAACTAATGCATGATTTAGGTTTAATAGATATCTGGAGGGAATTGGCCACTAAATCTAAAGTTAAGGGTGGGAATTTTACCTTCCATAACAAAAAATAAAGACACAGGTCGAGGATCGACTTCTTTTTAGTCGGGTTAAAAGCTAGACAAAACATCAGCCAAGTCAGTCATGCTCCTGAGCATATGTCCGATCATTCGGCTATAAGTTTAAAAATAGATGTTTGTATAAAACAGTTTTTATTGGAGCAAAATATAATCGATAGGCTGAAACCTGAATACTGCATCAATTCAAACTGTATGGGACACATACAAAGCAGATCTGAGGGAGGTGTTATCAAGTATATCCTGGGCACAAGCAAAAAAATTAAAGAGGAGACCAAAGATCTGGAGAATGAGATACAGAGTTTGTCTGATAGTTTAGAGGGGGACAAGGAGAACTCGATTATAAATAACAAATTAACAGCCGCAAAACAAAATTTAGCAAACTACTTAGAAGCTATACTAAAGAAAAAATGGGATGCCAGTAAACTGGCACACCATAAGTACGGAGAAGGATGTAGTAAGCTTCTTGCGTGGAAAGCAAAGACAGAACAAACGAGAAATTGGATAAAAGACATAAGACTTCCTAACAATGGTAGGATAGTCACTGAAAGTAATGAAATCGAAAAAGATTTTGCCCAGTTTTTTAATGATCTGTATACAGAAGAGGAAATCATAGATGAAGCTTGTATGGAAGAATTTATATCTGAGATAGATCTCCCGACTCTCCAACAAGTAGACAGAGAGGCCATAAATGGTCCCTTTACACCAGAGGAAATACGCCAAGTAATTAACTCCTTAAAAAAGGGAAAGCTGCTGGCCCAGACTCCATCCCAAATGAGATCTATAAGATCCTAAGGGATGAATTAACACCTGTACTAGTACAATTACTTAACTCCTCTTTCATTGAAGGAAATAGTCCCGCAGTCTCTTGGGGAGGAAGCAATACTAATAATTTTTTTTAAATGTAACACAAATCCGCGAGATTGTGAATCCTACCGTCCAATCTCGCTGTTGAACTGCAATCATAAAATCTATACGCAGGTTATTACACAACTATTAAATAAAGTATTAGGGTCACTTATACATTTGTGCCAAAAAGGTTTTATGAAAGGGAGACAGTTAAGTGAGCTGACTCAGGATCTTATTGGAGCTATAGACGTGTCACAAACGTATAAGACCCTCTGGCGGTAATGACATTCGATGCCACCAAGGCTTTTGACCGAGTTAACTGGAACTTTTTGTTCAAGGTAATACAGCGATTCAATCTGGGAGAAAAATGCTTAGTAGCAATTAAAAATATCTACAAAAACCCTTCCGCTAAAATCTTGGTCAATGGGAATCTGACTCGTGAAATAAAAATTAAAAGAGGGACAAGACAGGGGTGTCCTCTTTCCCAGTTATTATTTAACATGTATATTGAGCCCTTAGCCGTTAATTTAGGAACATCATGGAAAATTATCCTGTTTAGCTATAACAGATGGGTTAAAAAAATAGGGTTGTACGCTGACAGCCTCATGGTATATACTGGGGTTATAGAAAAATCTTACCCAGAAATTTTGCTAGAAATTAGAGGTTTGGAAAGGTCTAAGGATACCTGTTAAATCAACAAAAAACAGAGTTAATGAAATGGAATACAGAGTTTGTAAGTACCTACGGAAAGAAGGAGATAAGGTATCTGGGAATACAAATAACCCAAAACATAGATAAAATTGCACATGTTAATTTTGATAAGGTTACAAAAGAAGTTAGCTCACTCCTAAAATCTTGGGGGGCTATGTCTCTTTCTTTTCTAGGTAAATCTAATTTTATAAAAATGTCAATTCTTCCTAAATACACCTTTTTATTTAACACCATTCCCCTTGAGTTCCCCAAAAATTGGTTCAAGAAGGCGCAGAGTCTTTTTTACAAACTTTATATGGGGAAATAAGAGTCCTAGGATTTCCCAGAAAAAACTTAGAAAGAAAAGAGAGTACGACGGGATTGCTAGCCCGGATCTTTATTTGTATATGTGTGCATTTCAGCTAAAAAAGTTCAGACAACTAATGATGGAACACAGTGCATTTTCACCCCTTTTTAAAGCACTTCCACTGGCAGTATCTCAACAAGCCAATGATTTTCTTCTAAAATTTGGCAATCCGATATTTTTTTTCAAGGAGCATGTTGCTATGGTCCAAGTATTGCAGTGGCCTTTGTGAAAGATAGTGCTTTACCGCTCTGAGGCCGTCCTCGTGTCTTATACTTGTGTAGAGGGATGTTACATCAAGTGCTAACATCCAGTATCCTTCTTTCCACGGTACCTCCCCAATTTTTCATAAGAAATCGCCCGTGTCCTGGACATAGGAGTTTAGGGATCTCACAAAGTCTTGCAAGAAAAAATCAATGTAGATAGATGTGTTCTCTAAGATCCTATCGCTTGCAGAAATAATCAGTCTGCCAGGTGGTTTGTTGGCGTTCCGAGGGAATTTTGGGGATAATGTACACAGAGGGGGTGACTGGAAAATCATTTTTCTGAAATTTGTATTCTGCCTCCATGATAACTTTTTTGTTTTTCCATCTAGTCAACCTCATGTGGTAATCATTGTGGGATATTTTCAAAGATGCTGGCGTAGTCCGTGCATAACATTTCCTATCATTCAATTGGGAGTATGCCTCTCTGTCATAGTCCTCACGTGTCAGCAGGACAATATTGTCGCCTTTGTCACTTCCCCTAATGACAATGTTGTTTTCACACTTAAGTTTACTCATTAGGGTCTCGTAGTTCTGAGTTTGTTTGTCGTCGTTACTTTTTTTTTCTTTGTGTATCCATGTGAAGTTTTTTGAGTTGGACTTTAACGTTCTCATGGAAGACATCCAAGGAGTCGCGGGGCATTAGAGGATTGAATCTGGACGGTGGTTTGTAAGGTGTGACTGGCTCTTTGAGCATTGATTCAGTTTTATCCGACTCTGCTGCCACCTGCTGATAATTGGAGCAATACCCCGCTCCCTCTTTGTCCCAAAGCTCTTGTATCTCCACCTTTTAGGGGAGGCATAGAGGCCACACCTGCCACTTAAAGATATGAGCCCTCCAAAGGCGACTCAATACCATAATGACAGTTACGCCTCTGAAGAGTGCAATGAGCACGAAACGTGTCAGGAGTGAATCAACAGGAATGCTGTATACTGGATCCTCCCGCCGATCCGGTTTTTACCTCATGAAGGTTGCTGCAGTGGATGTCAGAGTGCATCTCCACAGGTGGAGCTTTGAGATATATATATATATATATATATATATATATATATATATATATATATATATATATATATATATATATATATATATATATATATATATATATATATATATATATATATATATATATATATATATATATATATATATATATATATTTTTTTTTTTTTTGAGTGTTACTATATATATATATATATATATATATATATATATATATATATATATATATATTCACAGAAAAAACCATAGGTTATAGTCCATATATAGTTAGGAATTTGCATTTACAAAACCTTGAAAATTCAATGAAAAAACCATTGGTTATAGAACATATATAGTTAGGAATTTGCATTTACAAAACCTTATTTTACTCGCATAAAACCATTGAAATTCCATATATAGTTAGATGCGCTAACTATATATCGCGCACCCGCAATCCACTGCTGATGATGTCACATATTACATCATTCATGACATGGTTAGTGACATCACTGATGACATCACTGATGACATCTCAAATGACATCACTGATGACAACATCCAGTGACTGTATGTTTCTGTAAAGTTAAAATGTGTCTTACATATTGAAGAATGAGTGGATGTATAAGTGTCTGGAAGAAGGATTTAGTAGGTGCATGACTGACTGTATGAGAGAATGATTAAATGTGTCTTAATGAGTGCATGGGTTAGTGACTAAACTATCCTAATTTGTGCATCATTATATCTGTTGTTCTACAAACTGCTGCATGTGTTGATCAGTAGCTATATGAATAACTGTATGGGTTATTGATTGGTTGTCCAAGTATTTGTATGGGACACTGAGTGTGTGTGTATGGGTGGCTGGGAGGTGTGTGACTCTGTACATAGATGTGTGAGTAGTTGATTCACTATATGTATGGGTTCAAAACTGCATGTGGAAACAGCTGTATGGGCGGATGACTGTGTGCATTAGTGTATTAGTGAGTGAATGGATATCTCAGTGCTACTTGTCAAAGTAAGTACATATGTAAAACACAGTACATGTGAGAGTTGACATATATAAATAACTGTGCATAAGAGCCAGTGAATGTGTGAGTGGCTGTATGGATCATTGTGAACTTGTATCAGGGATTGTATAACAGAGTAAATATGTGTTAGTATATGTTTGAATAAGTAAGGTGTGTATAACTGTATAGTTGAGGAAATTTAAGTGTGATTGATTGTTTGCATGACTGACTAGGTGTGTGAGTAACTCCATGGATGAGTGACAGTCTGTGACTGTCTGTTTACACTGATTGTATCTAAGGTTATATTAGAGTCTGAAGAGGTTCATGGTATTATCACATGAATGATATCATCAGTGATGTGATCAGTAATGTCAAATGAGATGTTATCAGTGATTTTATCAGTGATGTCATTTGAGATGTCATCAGTGATGTCATCAGTGATGTCACTAACCATGTCATGAATGATGTAATATGTGACATCATCAGCAGTGGATTGCGGGTGCGCGATATATAGTTAGCGCATCTAACTATATATGGAATTTCAATGGTTTTATGCGAGTAAAATAAGGTTTTGTAAATGCAAATTCCTAACTATATATGTTCTATAACCAATGGTTTTTTCATTGAATTTTCAAGGTTTTGTAAATGCAAATTCCTAACTATATATGGACTATAACCTATGGTTTTTTCTGTGAATTTCATTGGTTTTTTAAAAGCTAACATCTGTAGCTGTAAAATGTATTCTTCTTTAAAACCCAAAATATATTTTAGATGTTTATTGATAAAAAATGTTTTAAATATTTTTTTTCTTAGCTTCCGGTAAGCGAACCGGGAAGCTTTCCGTTAGCTCATCTTGATGCCGCGATCTAGTACGCGAACCGGTAAACGTTTCGTTAGCGGAACTATGACGCGTCGCGGAAGCGCGACGTATCACGTTGTCGCGTAATGCGTCTCCGGACCGCGAAACGGAAACGATCCGGGACGCGGCGCGCACCGCGTAACGTAAGCGGAACAGGTCATGTGACTTGTTTATCAAACTTTTCATTGGTTCATTTCACTTTTGGTTTTCAAATGATGTATGACTAGGTCATGTGACCTAAAAATAACACTTTTCATTGGTTCAGAACTTTTGCTTTTCCCAAATCATGTAAACCCCTCCTTCTTTCCTCACTCTGACTTTCATCTTGGTGAGAGAAAGACCATTTTCCAATATTATTGCAATGGCTTCTATCCTTGCTTCAGCTGGTGGACCCCCACCACCACCACAACCTCCTCATGACAAGAGAGGACCACCATCACAATTCATTTCCAACAGAGAGGAGGAAGAGGAAGACCTAGAAGAAGAGGACACAGATGAACCTCAATTTATTCAGGAGTTGCCCCGTGTTTCCCGAAGGAAAACAAGTTTTATATGGCAGTTTTTCTCAATCCCTCGAGGGGAGAAGAAGGTTAATGCCAAGTATGCCACCTGCCTAATCTGCAAATGCAGATTATCTCGAGGCACTGACAAAAAGTATAGTATGGGCAACTATACTATGCATCGCCATATGGCCAGGTGGCATCCATTAAATTACAGCCGGGCAGAGTTAAGGGACCTTCAAGATAATCCCCCGACAACTCCTGTGGCCAGATCAACATCAAGTATATCTTTGACTGGAAGAGAGGCACAGGAAACTGTGCCAAACATACAGCCAAACTTCAAGCACATGAAGTTAACGTGCATATATTGTGGTGCTCTGCTCTCATGTGGGAACATGAGCGTGAACTTAATCAACTTGGTGTTTGAAAACCATAACTGCCCTAACCCACCCAAGCAGTAATTTTTTTTTTGCTCCTGTTGAGCCCTTTTCAATGCTTGTTTTTTTGTTGTTTCCCCTCCATGAAAAACACAAAAAAACATAAAACTGTTCTAAAAATACAAAAAAAACAAAAAATGTTCAGAAAAATAAAAATAATAATAAAACAACAAAAACATTAAAAAAAGTTCTTTTCAGAACTACCTCCCCTTTCAAATAAAATTGCTAGAATGTTTAGCACTCTGGCAAGCTCTATTTCTTTTGGTTCGCTTTCCAGTTCGCTGCCCGGTTCGCGAACTTGAAGCGAACCAAAAAAATATTTTTAAAAAAAAAAGAAGAGTTAGTATAAGGGAAGTAAACAGAGAGTAATGTTAAAAGAAAGACAGCTATAGGGAATAAACCAGAGATACTGTTTAATAGATCTATTGATTAATTCAGGATGACGATAAGGTGTGATCTCTCCTGAGGTTTGTTTAAAGTGAGACCTACTCAGGGTTACAGATCAATTTTACACTTGTTGAAGAATACAGAGCAGATAAAGCATGTGAAGGCCTACCAATGAAGTAAGTCATGTCCTCTTATTACATCATTCATGACATGGTCAGTGACATCATCAGCAGTGCATTGCAGGTAAAAAGAGTAGAAAACATTTACCTTATAATTCTTGTTACCTTTTTAAAATATTTTTTCATACTTTCAATCTGTAAAAGAGAGAACAAACATTTCCAAAAATATTACAACATGTATTTAAAAATTAGAAAAGAAAAGGGAAAAGGTTCAAGAAGAAACAGTTTTTCAACAACTTTGACATTTACAGAAGCCTCTGCTTCTCTACGTCCCCTACACAATCCTAAAGATATATATTTTAAACAAACAGTATCTTCATGCTGATGAACTGAGGCCTATTTTGGAACATGGTGCTTCTTTTGCACTGCTGATGTCTCACAATAGTGATGCAATAGCAGCGCAAAAAAGATGTAAAGCCATCATAAAATTGTGTCTAATATTTTAAATGATTGTTTCAGGATGCAAATAAGATGTGTGCTTTCAAGAGCTTTCTTTGAGGTAAGGCCTATTCCTTTTTTTAAAAAAAACAGTACCCAGAAGTACAGCACTGTAAGCATTACAATTGACACTTACAGAAGACTCAGTTTCTCCATATCTACCTCACATTTCTAAATGTATATCATAAGTACAAAAAGCAGAACATTAATTATACATGTTAAATGGTTTATTTTTGCTGTTCTCAGAATGTATCAAATTTCACTTAAATCAGTGACTTGAAGGTATTCATCATGTAACAGCGGGGAAAAAAAAACACAATCAAAATGATTGTGTTTAAAAAACCCATTCAACCTAAGAAATCTGAATTCAAAACTCCTTAAAATTAACTTACTTTCAATGACGTCGAAGGATGTCCTATGAACAGCGTCCACTCTGTTGTGCTATAAATATTGTCAGCCCGCCACTTTCTGAAAGAAAACCTCCATCGTTTTGAAAAATATGTTACATACAAGAAAAGACTTCTCACATTCTACCACATGTTTCCACTAGGCCAAATCATGTTGCAGCAATTCACAAGTCTTGTAATTCTTCCAATCAAATCCCGTCATTTTCTATTTTCGCAACTTTCAAAAAGAAAACATTTAAGATTATTTTCACAATCCTGGACTACTAATATCTTACCCTTCTTTGTCACTCATGTTCTCCTTTTCCTATGACACGGATACTGCTTACTATGAAGCAGACTTACTTGCATCAGGTTTATATAGTTGGATTTTAAAAATTGACATTATAATTAAAAGTTTTGGACCAATAATCTAGACAGCATTGCAGACTTAAATTCCCTCAACTTGATGAACCTTGGGAAACATCATTTACCACGAAGGCATTACCACTAGTCACGTTTACCACGTGACACTTACCACGCAGGGTGCCTTCCACGCAGGGTGCCTTCCACGCAGGGTACCTTCCACGACGTCTTTACCACGGGCTAGGGGGGAGACGTGGTATTCCTTCAAGTCGATCTGCGTGGGCATGGGGGGGCAGAGGGAGGGGGAGGCTCGGAGGGGGGCTAGGGGGGGTCTCCCCCCCCAAAAATAACAAGCAGGTTACTTTAACAAAAAAACGAACATAAATTTAAAAGAAAGAGGAAAGAGCCTCCCCCAAAGACGTGCTGTGTACGTCAAAAAAGCAGTCCTTTTTTTATTTTGGTATACGTGTTTTGATGCTTATTTCAAAGGAGGATGGAAGTAAGGGCTCGCGGAGAAAGACGTGCAGGTAAGACGTTTCTACACGTAGTAAAATGCTACGTTGTAAATACCAGCGTGGTAAAGCCACTTGCGAGGTAAAATTCGCGTGGTAAAGCCATGCGTGGTAAATGAAATCGTGGTATAATCATATATTCATGAACCTTTTGCAATTCTTCACAGGAAATCCCGAGATTCTTTCTTTAAAATTTTGGTTGTAAAAACACCAGGTAAGAATTTTTAAGGTCAAACGGCAATTTTTTTTTGAAAGTTACAACGGAATCATTGCAGAATGACCAGCCGTTTCGAGACTTTAAATAAGCTGTATAATGTCCTGATGTTGTTGAAGGACCATCGTGATAGATAATTGCTACAGTTACAAAAGTTCTTCCTGATATTGAAAGCTGAGAAGCCACAATTTTTTTTATTAAAGTTGACAATTTTGATCCATCAGGCCTACATCGTTGGATCATTAAAATGACATACTGTCCATATCTACGTATAAATAATGTTGACATCATTTCAGATTTACATTGGCTACACTCCATGTTGTGATCCGCTGCATTTACTAGCTTATTAAAGGAGACTGATTTACTGTCTGGCAAAGTTAAATATATAAATCTTTCTGAATCTACACTAGTAGTACTTGATACCCTACAATTCTCGCAGTCATGCTGCCATTGATAAGAAAGCCCAAACAGGTGATCTACATCTACACCCTCATCTTGCAATACATCAAGCATATACATTAAAAACTCCTGACAATCTTGCTGATTATTTTCAGAGAAGTCTGTTTGACCTGAACATTCATCTAACAGATAACGAACTTCAGACACACTTTCTACTTTTGTTCGATCAGTGCTACATTTCTCGAAAACAGAATTCAACAAACAGCATAAAATTTGTTCTGAATTCAACAGAATCTGTTATTTTAAACTCTCTAGTGAAAAGAGAACATTAACCACTACATTTGCATAGCAGTTGACACCAGAACTGTTTTCAAATTGAAAACCGACAACATCTTCAACAGAATCCACTTTCTTTCTGCTAACAATTTTCGGTTCATTGACTTTTAGTCTTTTTGCAACAACCTCCCTACTATTACTGATATTTCTACGTTTCCGGCCTACCACACGTTTCTCAAACAAAGGATATTGAGGCAAATGTGGCGCATACTCTCTTCTTAACCTATTGTATTCCTTAACACAATCTAGATCCGCACAAATGTTTGTGACATCACAGTCAATCAAGTACAATCCTGATAAAGTTCTAACTCCTGACAATGCCACATATGCCATACCCTCCTTGAACACAGAACTGCCAATATTCACCAATGCACTGTCTACACTTAAACCTTGCGACTTATGGATTGTCACCGCATATGCCAAGCAAACAGGAAACTGTTTACGGCGAACATATAAGTCTTTAACAAGCAAAAACCTAGCAGAACAACGACCAATTAGCTGTACTTCCTCAATGCCATCAAATTTAATTTTTTAAAATTCTATTCCATCTCTATTTCTGTATTTCTCAAAATCAACAACATTACCCATTGATCCATTTACCAGACCTCTTTCAACATGTAAATTCCTTCTCAAAATGATTCGGCAATTTAAACACACATTCAAAGTCTTTTCAAAACCCGCTGTTTTAGATATAGTCTTCTCTAATGAATCCAATTTTGATTTTAAATTCTCTGACAAAATAATTGTTGATCCCATATGCTCTATTTTGTCAATAGCTTCAAGTTTCACAATCTCTTGCTTTTCTAAATTCAACATTTTGTTGTTGAAGAAGGCACATTCTGCAAGAGTTGGCATCAAACATATTCCGGATTTCTTCTCAGTAATTTTCTGAAAAATATTCTCAGGCACAATCTCTTGTTCGGGATATAAATTTGAAAGTAATCGTGCATTTAAAGCTTCTTTTCCATGCTCGGTCACTTTTCCAATTCTAATATCTTGTAGAATTTTCTTATAATCTTCATCCTTCGCCTGACGCATATTTTCATGCAGTTCAGCATAATTGAAGTTTAACCATATATTGACGTTGCCAATGCTCCCTAGGCACTTCCTGGTATCTTCATGCGTGAGTATTTTGAACACAGGTTGACCTTTTACTGGTGTCAGCTGCAGAAGATCTCCGAAAACAATGATGTGTTTGCCACCAAATAACACATCATATTCAGTTTTAAGTACTTCTTGCATTCTCAAATGCACAAAGGCAAGCATGACATTGGAAACCATGCTTACTTCGTCAATGATAAGTAGTTTCATTTTCCTCAAGACTCTTGAAACTTCACAGCAAGCATCCCCAGATAACTTGTGGTATTGTAATTTGTTGTCATGCTCCACTGGCAGCATTAGTAGACGATGCAAAGTAATACCTTTAATGTTATGTGCTGCCAATCCAGTAGTAGCGGTGACAACACAAGACAGCGATGACTCAGTCCTTTCCTGCAAATAACAAGAAATTGCTTTAATGAGGAAACGTTTTCCAGTTCCCGCTTCTCCACTCACGTACAGTCGGTCCTAATATAGATGATCCAACACACCTGTATGCCTTGATGCCGCAGCTAGTAGAAGATGAAAATTACATAATCTTAGGAGGAGACTTTAACCTAGTGCTCAATCCAAGTAAGGATTCGACCTCTCACAGAGCTACATCAAATACACAAAAAATTTGAAAAACTTAAAAACAACTAATGCATGATTTAGGTTTAATAGATATCTGGAGGGAATTGGCCACTAAATCTAAAGTTAAGGGTGGGAATTTTACCTTCCATAACAAAAAATAAAGACACAGGTCGAGGATCGACTTCTTTTTAGTCGGGTTAAAAGCTAGACAAAACATCAGCCAAGTCAGTCATGCTCCTGAGCATATGTCCGATCATTCGGCTATAAGTTTAAAAATAGATGTTTGTATAAAACAGTTTTTATTGGAGCAAAATATAATCGATAGGCTGAAACCTGAATACTGCATCAATTCAAACTGTATGGGACACATACAAAGCAGATCTGAGGGAGGTGTTATCAAGTATATCCTGGGCACAAGCAAAAAAATTAAAGAGGAGACCAAAGATCTGGAGAATGAGATACAGAGTTTGTCTGATAGTTTAGAGGGGGACAAGGAGAACTCGATTATAAATAACAAATTAACAGCCGCAAAACAAAATTTAGCAAACTACTTAGAAGCTATACTAAAGAAAAAATGGGATGCCAGTAAACTGGCACACCATGAGTACGGAGAAGGATGTAGTAAGCTTCTTGCGTGGAAAGCAAAGACAGAACAAACGAGAAATTGGATAAAAGACATAAGACTTCCTAACAATGGTAGGATAGTCACTGAAAGTAATGAAATCGAAAAAGATTTTGCCCAGTTTTTTAATGATCTGTATACAGAAGAGGAAATCATAGATGAAGCTTGTATGGAAGAATTTATATCTGAGATAGATCTCCCGACTCTCCAACAAGTAGACAGAGAGGCCATAAATGGTCCCTTTACACCAGAGGAAATACGCCAAGTAATTAACTCCTTAAAAAAGGGAAAGCTGCTGGCCCAGACTCCATCCCAAATGAGATCTATAAGATCCTAAGGGATGAATTAACACCTGTACTAGTACAATTACTTAACTCCTCTTTCATTGAAGGAAATAGTCCCGCAGTCTCTTGGGGAGGAAGCAATACTAATAATTTTTTTTAAATGTAACACAAATCCGCGAGATTGTGAATCCTACCGTCCAATCTCGCTGTTGAACTGCAATCATAAAATCTATACGCAGGTTATTACACAACTATTAAATAAAGTATTAGGGTCACTTATACATTTGTGCCAAAAAGGTTTTATGAAAGGGAGACAGTTAAGTGAGCTGACTCAGGATCTTATTGGAGCTATAGACGTGTCACAAACGTATAAGACCCTCTGGCGGTAATGACATTCGATGCCACCAAGGCTTTTGACCGAGTTAACTGGAACTTTTTGTTCAAGGTAATACAGCGATTCAATCTGGGAGAAAAATGCTTAGTAGCAATTAAAAATATCTACAAAAACCCTTCCGCTAAAATCTTGGTCAATGGGAATCTGACTCGTGAAATAAAAATTAAAAGAGGGACAAGACAGGGGTGTCCTCTTTCCCAGTTATTATTTAACATGTATATTGAGCCCTTAGCCGTTAATTTAGGAACATCATGGAAAATTATCCTGTTTAGCTATAACAGATGGGTTAAAAAAATAGGGTTGTACGCTGACAGCCTCATGGTATATACTGGGGTTATAGAAAAATCTTACCCAGAAATTTTGCTAGAAATTAGAGGTTTGGAAAGGTCTAAGGATACCTGTTAAATCAACAAAAAACAGAGTTAATGAAATGGAATACAGAGTTTGTAAGTACCTACGGAAAGAAGGAGATAAGGTATCTGGGAATACAAATAACCCAAAACATAGATAAAATTGCACATGTTAATTTTGATAAGGTTACAAAAGAAGTTAGCTCACTCCTAAAATCTTGGGGGGCTATGTCTCTTTCTTTTCTAGGTAAATCTAATTTTATAAAAATGTCAATTCTTCCTAAATACACCTTTTTATTTAACACCATTCCCCTTGAGTTCCCCAAAAATTGGTTCAAGAAGGCGCAGAGTCTTTTTTACAAACTTTATATGGGGAAATAAGAGTCCTAGGATTTCCCAGAAAAAACTTAGAAAGAAAAGAGAGTACGACGGGATTGCTAGCCCGGATCTTTATTTGTATATGTGTGCATTTCAGCTAAAAAAGTTCAGACAACTAATGATGGAACACAGTGCATTTTCACCCCTTTTTAAAGCACTTCCACTGGCAGTATCTCAACAAGCCAATGATTTTCTTCTAAAATTTGGCAATCCGATATTTTTTTTCAAGGAGCATGTTGCTATGGTCCAAGTATTGCAGTGGCCTTTGTGAAAGATAGTGCTTTACCGCTCTGAGGCCGTCCTCGTGTCTTATACTTGTGTAGAGGGATGTTACATCAAGTGCTAACATCCAGTATCCTTCTTTCCACGGTACCTCCCCAATTTTTCATAAGAAATCGCCCGTGTCCTGGACATAGGAGTTTAGGGATCTCACAAAGTCTTGCAAGAAAAAATCAATGTAGATAGATGTGTTCTCTAAGATCCTATCGCTTGCAGAAATAATCAGTCTGCCAGGTGGTTTGTTGGCGTTCCGAGGGAATTTTGGGGATAATGTACACAGAGGGGGTGACTGGAAAATCATTTTTCTGAAATTTGTATTCTGCCTCCATGATAACTTTTTTGTTTTTCCATCTAGTCAACCTCATGTGGTAATCATTGTGGGATATTTTCAAAGATGCTGGCGTAGTCCGTGCATAACATTTCCTATCATTCAATTGGGAGTATGCCTCTCTGTCATAGTCCTCACGTGTCAGCAGGACAATATTGTCGCCTTTGTCACTTCCCCTAATGACAATGTTGTTTTCACACTTAAGTTTACTCATTAGGGTCTCGTAGTTCTGAGTTTGTTTGTCGTCGTTACTTTTTTTTTCTTTGTGTATCCATGTGAAGTTTTTTGAGTTGGACTTTAACGTTCTCATGGAAGACATCCAAGGAGTCGCGGGGCATTAGAGGATTGAATCTGGACGGTGGTTTGTAAGGTGTGACTGGCTCTTTGAGCATTGATTCAGTTTTATCCGACTCTGCTGCCACCTGCTGATAATTGGAGCAATACCCCGCTCCCTCTTTGTCCCAAAGCTCTTGTATCTCCACCTTTTAGGGGAGGCATAGAGGCCACACCTGCCACTTAAAGATATGAGCCCTCCAAAGGCGACTCAATACCATAATGACAGTTACGCCTCTGAAGAGTGCAATGAGCACGAAACGTGTCAGGAGTGAATCAACAGGAATGCTGTATACTGGATCCTCCCGCCGATCCGGTTTTTACCTCATGAAGGTTGCTGCAGTGGATGTCAGAGTGCATCTCCACAGGTGGAGCTTTGAGATATATATATATATATATATATATATATATATATATATATATATATATATATATATATATATATATATATATATATATATATATATATATATATTTTTTTTTTTTTTGAGTGTTACTATATATATATATATATATATATATATATATATATATATATATATATATATATATATATATATATATATATATATATATATATATATATATATATATATTCACAGAAAAAACCATAGGTTATAGTCCATATATAGTTAGGAATTTGCATTTACAAAACCTTGAAAATTCAATGAAAAAACCATTGGTTATAGAACATATATAGTTAGGAATTTGCATTTACAAAACCTTATTTTACTCGCATAAAACCATTGAAATTCCATATATAGTTAGATGCGCTAACTATATATCGCGCACCCGCAATCCACTGCTGATGATGTCACATATTACATCATTCATGACATGGTTAGTGACATTTCACTTTTGGTTTTCAAATGATGTATGACTAGGTCATGTGACCTAAAAATAACACTTTTCATTGGTTCAGAACTTTTGCTTTTCCCAAATCATGTAAACCCCTCCTTCTTTCCTCACTCTGACTTTCATCTTGGTGAGAGAAAGACCATTTTCCAATATTATTGCAATGGCTTCTATCCTTGCTTCAGCTGGTGGACCCCCACCACCACCACAACCTCCTCATGACAAGAGAGGACCACCATCACAATTCATTTCCAACAGAGAGGAGGAAGAGGAAGACCTAGAAGAAGAGGACACAGATGAACCTCAATTTATTCAGGAGTTGCCCCGTGTTTCCCGAAGGAAAACAAGTTTTATATGGCAGTTTTTCTCAATCCCTCGAGGGGAGAAGAAGGTTAATGCCAAGTATGCCACCTGCCTAATCTGCAAATGCAGATTATCTCGAGGCACTGACAAAAAGTATAGTATGGGCAACTATACTATGCATCGCCATATGGCCAGGTGGCATCCATTAAATTACAGCCGGGCAGAGTTAAGGGACCTTCAAGATAATCCCCCGACAACTCCTGTGGCCAGATCAACATCAAGTATATCTTTGACTGGAAGAGAGGCACAGGAAACTGTGCCAAACATACAGCCAAACTTCAAGCACATGAAGTTAACGTGCATATATTGTGGTGCTCTGCTCTCATGTGGGAACATGAGCGTGAACTTAATCAACTTGGTGTTTGAAAACCATAACTGCCCTAACCCACCCAAGCAGTAATTTTTTTTTTGCTCCTGTTGAGCCCTTTTCAATGCTTGTTTTTTTGTTGTTTCCCCTCCATGAAAAACACAAAAAAACATAAAACTGTTCTAAAAATACAAAAAAAACAAAAAATGTTCAGAAAAATAAAAATAATAATAAAACAACAAAAACATTAAAAAAAAGTTCTTTTCAGAACTACCTCCCCTTTCAAATAAAATTGCTAGAATGTTTAGCACTCTGGCAAGCTCTATTTCTTTTGGTTCACTTTCCAGTTCGCTGCCCGGTTCGCGAACTTGAAGCGAACCAAAAAAATATTTTTAAAAAAAAAAGAAGAGTTAGTATAAGGGAAGTAAACAGAGAGTAATGTTAAAAGAAAGACAGCTATAGGGAATAAACCAGAGATACTGTTTAATAGATCTATTGATTAATTCAGGATGACGATAAGGTGTGATCTCTCCTGAGGTTTGTTTAAAGTGAGACCTACTCAGGGTTACAGATCAATTTTACACTTGTTGAAGAATACAGAGCAGATAAAGCATGTGAAGGCCTACCAATGAAGTAAGTCATGTCCTCTTATTACATCATTCATGACATGGTCAGTGACATCATCAGCAGTGCATTGCAGGTAAAAAGAGTAGAAAACATTTACCTTATAATTCTTGTTACCTTTTTAAAATATTTTTTCATACTTTCAATCTGTAAAAGAGAGAACAAACATTTCCAAAAATATTACAACATGTATTTAAAAATTAGAAAAGAAAAGGGAAAAGGTTCAAGAAGAAACAGTTTTTCAACAACTTTGACATTTACAGAAGCCTCTGCTTCTCTACGTCCCCTACACAATCCTAAAGATATATATTTTAAACAAACAGTATCTTCATGCTGATGAACTGAGGCCTATTTTGGAACATGGTGCTTCTTTTGCACTGCTGATGTCTCACAATAGTGATGCAATAGCAGCGCAAAAAAGATGTAAAGCCATCATAAAATTGTGTCTAATATTTTAAATGATTGTTTCAGGATGCAAATAAGATGTGTGCTTTCAAGAGCTTTCTTTGAGGTAAGGCCTATTCCTTTTTTTAAAAAAAACAGTACCCAGAAGTACAGCACTGTAAGCATTACAATTGACACTTACAGAAGACTCAGTTTCTCCATATCTACCTCACATTTCTAAATGTATATCATAAGTACAAAAAGCAGAACATTAATTATACATGTTAAATGGTTTATTTTTGCTGTTCTCAGAATGTATCAAATTTCACTTAAATCAGTGACTTGAAGGTATTCATCATGTAACAGCGGGGAAAAAAAAACACAATCAAAATGATTGTGTTTAAAAAACCCATTCAACCTAAGAAATCTGAATTCAAAACTCCTTAAAATTAACTTACTTTCAATGACGTCGAAGGATGTCCTATGAACAGCGTCCACTCTGTTGTGCTATAAATATTGTCAGCCCGCCACTTTCTGAAAGAAAACCTCCATCGTTTTGAAAAATATGTTACATACAAGAAAAGACTTCTCACATTCTACCACATGTTTCCACTAGGCCAAATCATGTTGCAGCAATTCACAAGTCTTGTAATTCTTCCAATCAAATCCCGTCATTTTCTATTTTCGCAACTTTCAAAAAGAAAACATTTAAGATTATTTTCACAATCCTGGACTACTAATATCTTACCCTTCTTTGTCACTCATGTTCTCCTTTTCCTATGACACGGATACTGCTTACTATGAAGCAGACTTACTTGCATCAGGTTTATATAGTTGGATTTTAAAAATTGACATTATAATTAAAAGTTTTGGACCAATAATCTAGACAGCATTGCAGACTTAAATTCCCTCAACTTGATGAACCTTGGGAAACATCATTTACCACGAAGGCATTACCACTAGTCACGTTTACCACGTGACACTTACCACGCAGGGTGCCTTCCACGCAGGGTGCCTTCCACGCAGGGTACCTTCCACGACGTCTTTACCACGGGCTAGGGGGGAGACGTGGTATTCCTTCAAGTCGATCTGCGTGGGCATGGGGGGGCAGAGGGAGGGGGAGGCTCGGAGGGGGGCTAGGGGGGGTCTCCCCCCCCAAAAATAACAAGCAGGTTACTTTAACAAAAAAACGAACATAAATTTAAAAGAAAGAGGAAAGAGCCTCCCCCAAAGACGTGCTGTGTACGTCAAAAAAGCAGTCCTTTTTTTATTTTGGTATACGTGTTTTGACGCTTATTTCAAAGGAGGATGGAAGTAAGGGCTCGCGGAGAAAGACGTGCAGGTAAGACGTTTCTACACGTAGTAAAATGCTACGTTGTAAATACCAGCGTGGTAAAGCCACTTGCGAGGTAAAATTCGCGTGGTAAAGCCATGCGTGGTAAATGAAATCGTGGTATAATCATATATTCATGAACCTTTTGCAATTCTTCACAGGAAATCCCGAGATTCTTTCTTTAAAATTTTGGTTGTAAAAACACCAGGTAAGAATTTTTAAGGTCAAACGGCAATTTTTTTTTGAAAGTTACAACGGAATCATTGCAGAATGACCAGCCGTTTCGAGACTTTAAATAAGCTGTATAATGTCCTGATGTTGTTGAAGGACCATCGTGATAGATAATTGCTACAGTTACAAAAGTTCTTCCTGATATTGAAAGCTGAGAAGCCACAATTTTTTTTATTAAAGTTGACAATTTTGATCCATCAGGCCTACATCGTTGGATCATTAAAATGACATACTGTCCATATCTACGTATAAATAATGTTGACATCATTTCAGATTTACATTGGCTACACTCCATGTTGTGATCCGCTGCATTTACTAGCTTATTAAAGGAGACTGATTTACTGTCTGGCAAAGTTAAATATATAAATCTTTCTGAATCTACACTAGTAGTACTTGATACCCTACAATTCTCGCAGTCATGCTGCCATTGATAAGAAAGCCCAAACAGGTGATCTACATCTACACCCTCATCTTGCAATACATCAAGCATATACATTAAAAACTCCTGACAATCTTGCTGATTATTTTCAGAGAAGTCTGTTTGACCTGAACATTCATCTAACAGATAACGAACTTCAGACACACTTTCTACTTTTGTTCGATCAGTGCTACATTTCTCGAAAACAGAATTCAACAAACAGCATAAAATTTGTTCTGAATTCAACAGAATCTGTTATTTTAAACTCTCTAGTGAAAAGAGAACATTAACCACTACATTTGCATAGCAGTTGACACCAGAACTGTTTTCAAATTGAAAACCGACAACATCTTCAACAGAATCCACTTTCTTTCTGCTAACAATTTTCGGTTCATTGACTTTTAGTCTTTTTGCAACAACCTCCCTACTATTACTGATATTTCTACGTTTCCGGCCTACCACACGTTTCTCAAACAAAGGATATTGAGGCAAATGTGGCGCATACTCTCTTCTTAACCTATTGTATTCCTTAACACAATCTAGATCCGCACAAATGTTTGTGACATCACAGTCAATCAAGTACAATCCTGATAAAGTTCTAACTCCTGACAATGCCACATATGCCATACCCTCCTTGAACACAGAACTGCCAATATTCACCAATGCACTGTCTACACTTAAACCTTGCGACTTATGGATTGTCACCGCATATGCCAAGCAAACAGGAAACTGTTTACGGCGAACATATAAGTCTTTAACAAGCAAAAACCTAGCAGAACAACGACCAATTAGCTGTACTTCCTCAATGCCATCAAATTTAATTTTTAAAAATTCTATTCCATCTCTATTTCTGTATTTCTCAAAATCAACAACATTACCCATTGATCCATTTACCAGACCTCTTTCAACATGTAAATTCCTTCTCAAAATGATTCGGCAATTTAAACACACATTCAAAGTCTTTTCAAAACCCGCTGTTTTAGATATAGTCTTCTCTAATGAATCCAATTTTGATTTTAAATTCTCTGACAAAATAATTGTTGATCCCATATGCTCTATTTTGTCAATAGCTTCAAGTTTCACAATCTCTTGCTTTTCTAAATTCAACATTTTGTTGTTGAAGAAGGCACATTCTGCAAGAGTTGGCATCAAACATATTCCGGATTTCTTCTCAGTAATTTTCTGAAAAATATTCTCAGGCACAATCTCTTGTTCGGGATATAAATTTGAAAGTAATCGTGCATTTAAAGCTTCTTTTCCATGCTCGGTCACTTTTCCAATTCTAATATCTTGTAGAATTTTCTTATAATCTTCATCCTTCGCCTGACGCATATTTTCATGCAGTTCAGCATAATTGAAGTTTAACCATATATTGACGTTGCCAATGCTCCCTAGGCACTTCCTGGTATCTTCATGCGTGAGTATTTTGAACACAGGTTGACCTTTTACTGGTGTCAGCTGCAGAAGATCTCCGAAAACAATGATGTGTTTGCCACCAAATAACACATCATATTCAGTTTTAAGTACTTCTTGCATTCTCAAATGCACAAAGGCAAGCATGACATTGGAAACCATGCTTACTTCGTCAATGATAAGTAGTTTCATTTTCCTCAAGACTCTTGAAACTTCACAGCAAGCATCCCCAGATAACTTGTGGTATTGTAATTTGTTGTCATGCTCCACTGGCAGCATTAGTAGACGATGCAAAGTAATACCTTTAATGTTATGTGCTGCCAGTCCAGTAGTAGCGGTGACAACACAAGACAGCGATGACTCAGTCCTTTCCTGCAAATAACAAGAAATTGCTTTAATGAGGAAACGTTTTCCAGTTCCCGCTTCTCCACTCACGTACAGTCGGACAGGCTTCAACGATGTACATGAGCACTCTTTCTTCTCATGACTTAATCCATGCTCAATTTGCTTGGTAACTTCATCATATATTTTCCTCTGCTCAATGTTGAGTTGTTTTTCCAAGTCTTCTAAGTTAACTGAATCCTCCTGAGCATGTGCCATGGCTCTTTCCACTTCATTCATAGCAGTGGCAGCTTCATTTTCGATAATAGGTCCTCCAAGTGGATCTTGACTCAATGAAACAGAACTCTGACTGTCCTGAGAACTGTCTCTGGCAATCTCGGCTGCAATCGTTGCTTCCTGCTCAATTTCCAAAGTTAGCATTTCTTGATATTTGGGAAAAGCAGGACATTCTATGGTCTCCTTAGCAGCAGTGAAAGAGTCTTCGTAACAAAGGAAATCTCCAAGCAGTTCCTCTTCTGCACGCCAAGGCTTGAAAAGTTGCAAAAGTGCTAAATAGAAGAACTCTTTTTTTTCTGGAGATTCGCCACTCAATTTTCGATGGTTTACTAATTGGCATTTTCTTTGCTTGACCAGGCATCCCTCACTTCCAATTACAGCATACACTCCTTTCTCAATATCTTCTTTGATGTTCCTCTTGAATATATAATTTTGAAGAACCTCATATAGACAAACATTCTCAAGGTGACTGCTTCGATTTGGATAATATGTATCCAACATGTTGGTCTTCAAAATATCGGTACTGTTTGGTTCCTTTTCTGCCAAATACTCAATTTCCCGGACAGGTTTTAGAACTCGATTTCGCGTTGCAGCAAGACCAAGACTCGCCCAAACGATACTCCTGGATTTGGCATAGAGACTTGCTGAAGACAATCGATCAGAACATTCGTAAGCTCCGATTTCTCGATGCGACAACATCTTCAGACTGAAACTGTACAACTTCTTGCTGAGGCTCTTTTCATGGGAAATGTCCTCCCACATATCCTTCAGTTCTGTCTTTTCTTTTTTGGTGATGTAAGATGTCACATACCGAGCCACAGCCATACAGTTGTCAGCCACAAACTGTATATCCATGTTAGCATTCCACATGGACAAAATCACTGGGTTGTAGTCGTTGATGTACTTGGACTCTTCGTTCCTTTTCAAATTGTAAGTATTTTTGGGTGATTTCCTCGTCACATTATGTCGCAGAGAAGACAACAAACTGTTCACTCTTCCTTTAGAAATCACCGGTCGTGGAAAGTTGAAACGACATTTGGTGTAGAACTTGTCCTTGTTTCTGAATTTACGAGGACAGTACTTTCCACAACGATGGCTTTGGAAACGTAGAACTTGTTCTCTTAGGCTTTTCTTCTCCGTTGCGTTTGGAACAGCACACGTAGAATACTGTTCTATGAAATTCATCACTAAGTCATCCGGATCTGTTCCAAATTTAGATGCATCCTTGATCCACAACAACATATGTATATGAGGAGCACCTCTTGCTTGGTACTCCTTTCTCCAGAAGAAATCCAACACCTCTCCAAGAGGTGGATTCTTCTTATTTGTGATGAAAGACATCATAGCTTCAAATCTATGATTGAAGTACCTGCATACATTCACTGGATCCAAAGAACACAGTTCTCCAGGTGTCTTGAATTCAATGTTTTCAATATTTCCATTTGCCTCTCGTAGAAATTCAAGTAAGTCTTCCCAGCCATACTCGGCACAGCTCAGAGTGAGGAACCATGTCGGAGTTCCTAAGTTCCTCAGCATACATTTTAAATCACCATGACGACGGTACCAGTACTCATTAGTACCACGCTGACACGCCATGAGATTAATTAAGTGAGAATCCAAAATACTGTCTTGGACATTGACTTTATGCATAAAATCACTTGCCGAGATGTTTCGCATCTGTATACCACTTTTTAAAATGTGGTTCACTGCATATGACAGTCCAGACAGATCGCTTTCAAACAGGAGATGAAACAAATAGGGAATGCATTGACGAAACCTAGGATCTTCTGCATACAATCGTAAAGTCCGGTATTCAGAAGCAGGAATTTGATGAGGTCGCTCATCATATCTTCCTCCTCGACCTGTGGGAAATAGCTGTGGGAAACACCGAGCTTCCAAACTTTCCTCCCAAACACTAATGGGACTCCCTTTGGCTTGTTTCATTTGAAACAACTCAATAGCATTCCCCATGACTTCCTTGGAATGCAAAGGATGAACACTATAATGTTCATATATTTCTTCACTTTTAGAGGCCTCTACTTTCTCAATTTGGCCAGCACACAAATCGCTATCCTCTTCATCACTTACTTCCTCTTCTGCAACATATACATTCTTATAGTACTTATTATTTTTCTTCAAATACAATGTTGCCTTTTTGACTTTCCTAACATCCACTAAATCTTGCCATATTTTCTTATTCTTTGTCGGAACCCCATTAACCAAGATAACCAGAGGTTCCTCTTCCACTTTTTCTACTCCAATTGTGTTAATGTTTTTGTTCAAATCTAGAGGCAAATAAACAACTCTTCCCTTTAATCCTCTCTGTAAATCTGCTGGAGGCAACATCCCTGTCTTTGGCTCCATTCTTACAATAGCCTGAAAGGGATGGATACTTTGAATCAAAATAGATTCATAAGTATTTAAATCCTTCAATTCAGAAGGAATCTCAACCAATTCCAGATTATTATGAACTGCCCTAGCAGGCATATGGTTTTGATTTAATTTATTACAACAATAAGTACACACACGTTGATCCGATCCCAAATCTAAATAATTTTCTACCATGAAGTATGTGGCAAAATCCTTCCACTCACTATTATTTTCCCTTTCACTTTTTGCATATAAATCCACTAACTTAGTCTGATTCTTATAATAAGTGCGTCGACAACATACACAAGTGAAATTAGGCCTCTCACTTGATTTCATCTGAAACGTGGCAATTTCCTTCTGAAATTTATCTGTACTGGAAACCTGTACATTATCTTCAACATTACCCTCTACTTCTGGGTCAATTTGAACATTCTCATCTTTACTACCAAAGTAACAAAACTCAATTTCTTCACAAATATTCTTCACATCTATTTCAGAACCATGCAAAAGAGCAGCACATAATTGTTTAAGCATAATTGCTGGACTCTTAGCATAATACAACATTCTCACTAATTTTCTCACTTTATTATGATGCACTGCTAGCATCCTGAAATGATGAAAAACACTCTGGCATACTCTCCTGGAAAGACAAGCCAGTGAATGACCACGTAAACCTGTTATTTGTCTCACTCTGCAAGGATCTAAATCTTGCAACAACTTAATTTTCTGCTTCAAACTTTTCTTATTAAATGTCCGTATAAAATCACAAAGCAAATTGATGGAAACCTGTCGCACACTGCAAATAGAACTACACTTCCAAATGTACACAGGACCCTTAGGACGTCTTCCTAAAACCTCATCACTTAGCGCCTCTTCTGTCTCTGTTGTCACAAGTTTTTCTTTTTCAACTGGACAACCATCCTTCACTTCATAAGCTCGACCACTGGTGTCAACTGCAAACACCAAATCATTATCCTGAAAATAACTCTCCTCATTAAAAAATGCCTCACAACTTGAACTATGCATCCATTCTCCGGAAAAAACTTCACAAAAGTTACTACGATTTACTACTCTCTTCCATCTACTTTTTGTTTTGAAATCAGAAATTACCTTGCTTAGTTTCCTAATTCTATTAATTACCAAAATAAACAACTTTCGCTTAATTTCAAAAGCATGATCAATAATTTTCTCTACATTTTTCTTCTTCTTATAAAATGCCGCTTTCTGTTGGCCTTTCTTAATATTTTTTAATAAATTAACTATTATCCTATTACGGAACATTCGTTTTCGAATGTCCCTAAACTGTTGTTTCCTTCTACTATCATGCATAGAATGATCTCTTCCTCTACCAGTAACATTTTTGATGGGTCTTTCCTTTCCATTTAAATTGCTTTTCTTTTTCTGAACTGAAACATTTTTAGAATAAATACTTTTTTTACTAAAAATATTTCTTAAGAATGATTTTGTGCTCTTACCCGGACCCTTCTTGGTGTTTTGAAAAGTATTTGGGGAAGAGGACTGCTGCAATAAAAGATCATCCTGCTGTCTTTGACGTTTTCTAGCCTTTCTAATTCGATTTTTCGTTGGCATTTTTCAAATTTGGAAAAGATCTGCAGTTCAATCTGTGGAAAAATATAATAAAAAATGTTATAAACCACTATTACCAAACAGTAAATGAATAACAGTCATCAAAAACTTAATGCCCTACTTATTATTTAACATACCAAATCTTTTGCACCAGCACTGCATCACAAAAATGACACACAGTGGTACAAAACAGGCATAAAACAATCATAAATCTCTCCCTAAAATTTTAAATGATTAATTCAGGATGACGATAAGGTGTGGCCTATCTAAAGGTTTGTTTAAGCCCAGATCTTTGGACTGGGGTGAATGTGTGTCATTGATCCACATTCGGTCCATCACCTGTTTTGTTTGTTTGAGGTGAGGCCAACACATGGTTGCAGATAAGATTTTCACTGAAGAAAACGCTTTCATGTGTCTCAAGGACATTTTCGTTTTCTGGAATGCCCTAGCACCATTTTTTGGACATTATTAACATGGCTATGTAACTCCCATAATCAAAATCTAAATTTGCTTAGCACAGATGGGACCGTATTTAGAAGACACTTGCACCATGAAGAACGCTTTCCATTTAAAAAGGAAAAATAACATCATAGACACTCATATGCCTTATAAATATGACCCAAAACAACCTATGAAGCTCTAGCAGTACATATCCAGAAATGTAATTGATTTCAAAAAATCGTTTTAAAACACAACATATAAATCAA
The DNA here is from genome assembly GCF_964263255.1 of Lissotriton vulgaris. NCBI lineage: Eukaryota > Metazoa > Chordata > Amphibia > Caudata > Salamandridae > Lissotriton > Lissotriton vulgaris. Next base: position 821,346,173 of record NC_141691.1, on the reverse strand, counting down.
TTGTATACCTGCATTCAAGAGGAAATGACTGAAAATCTCCTTGAGAGACATGAAAGCGTTTTCTGGAATGCCCTAGCACCATTTTTTGAAGATTATTAACATGGCTATGTAACTCCCATAATCAAAATCTAAATTTGCCAAGCGCAGATGGGAGCGTATTTACAAGACACATGCCCCATGAGGAACGCTTTCCATTTAAAAAGGAAAAAATAACATCAAAGACACTCAAATGCCTTATAAATATGACCCAAAACAACCTATGAAGCTCTACCAGTACATATCAAGAAATGTAATTGATTTCTAAAAAACGTTTTTAAACACAGCATATAATTCAATTGTATACGTGCATTCAAGAGGAAATGACTGAAAATGTCCTTGAGAGACATGAAAGCGTTTTCTGGAATGCCCTAGCACCATTTTTTGGACATTATTAACATGGCTATGTAACTCCCATAATCAAAATCTAAATTTGCCAAGCGCAGGTGGGAGCGTATTTACAAGACACTTGCCCCATGAGGAATGCTTTCCATTTGAAAAGGAAAAAATAACATCAAAAACACTCAAATGCCCAGTAGCGGTCGGCAGTAGGTGTTTCTATAGGGCGGTGACGTGGGCAGGAGGAGGGGCAGGGTGGGGGGAAATAATGTATGGATTACGGAGTTTTACAGGTAAGTAAACATTTAAATACATAAAACGAATTTCGTTGCGCATACTGCATCACCAAATGTGATGCAGTGCGCGCAACGAAATTCGTTTTATGTATTTAAATGTTTACTTACCTGTAAAACTCCGTAATCCATACATTATTTCCCCCCACCCTGCCCCTCCTCCTGCCCACGTCACCGCCCTATAGAAACACCTACTGCCGACCGCTACTGCAAATGCCTTATAAATATGACCCAAAACAAGCTATAAAGCTCTAGCAGTACATATCCAGAAATGTAATTGATTTCAAAAAAATCGTTTTTAAACACAGCATATAAATCAATTGTATACCTGCATTCAAGAGAAAATGACTGAAAATGTCCTTCATACACATGAAAGCGTTTTTTTAGAATGCCCTAACACCATTTTTTTGACATTATTAACATGGCTATGTAACTCCCATAATCAAAATCTAAATTTGCCAACCGCAAGAGGGAGTGTATTTACAAAAAACTTGCACCATGAAGAACGCTTTCCATTTAAAAAGGAAAAATAACATCATAGACACTCATATGCCTTATAAATATATATGACCCAAAACAACCTATGAAGTTCTAGCAGTACATATCCAGAAATGTAATTGATTTCAAAAAAGCGTTTTTAAACACAGCATATAAATCAATTGTATATCTACATTCAAGAGGAAATGACTGAAAATGTCCTTGAGACACATGAAAGCGTTTTCTGGAATGCCCTAGCACCATTTTTAGGACATTATTAACATGGCTATGTAACTCCCATAATCAAAATCTAAATTTGCCAAGCGCAGGTGGGAGCGTATTTACAAGACACTTGCCCCATGTGGAATGCTTTCCATTTGAAAAGGAAAAAATAACATCAAAGACACTCAAATGCCTTATAAATATGACCCAAAACAACCTATGAAGCTCTAGCAGTACATATCCAGAAATGTAAGTGATTTCAAAAATCGTTTTTAAAAACAACATATCTGTTTCAGCTTACATAAGAGACCATGGAATGGGCTCCATGTACAACAAAAACTTGTGTTACTGCATGCCAGAATGCTACACCGAATATGCAATTACAATTTCTCAAAGAAACAAAATCTATTTGTATATCACTAGAGACAAAGCCACATTTTAAAAACACAGCTTTCTTCATCATTTTCTCCTTAAATCATACTATTCTCTATCTAAATTAAATAAATCTTTTCTCACCTTAGCAAATACTTTTTGAGTTTTGAAAACAGTCTCAGAAATACACCAAATTGTCTTCAGCAGAAGAAAAAGGATGCACTCCAGAGGCTGCAGCTATTGAAAGCACAGAAATACAGATATTCATTTCACATATCTCTCATATTAGCCAATCATAACTCTTCCCTCACTTTTTTCAAATCAAAACCCTTCCCCCCTCTGCCCTCTTTGCCTTTTTTCCATAGCAACCACCTCCTGGAAGACCTCTCATGTTTGCAAATTCACACAACAATGTTTCAATTGAACTCTGAACTCTCAGTGCACCTGCGTATCCAGTGCAATCTTTCATTAAATGTTTCTTCCTTGACCATTCAAATTACATCTTTCAAAGAACACATCCATGCACCCTAACTTTCTGTTTTCAGAAATGGAAATGCACCAATCACTGCTAATGAATCATTAGCATTGGAAATCCTCAGTTTTTTTTCTTTACAAACTCCTACTGTTTCAACTGCCATTTCATTACCACACTTCATCTGACTGCAGCACAACCTTCTCCAACCATGTTTAATGTCTGGATTGTTGGACATAGTTACATCCACTGGGCTCAAAGGTATGCTGAGAACAGAAATTTACCTAACCTCAATTTACAAGATGTGGAAATTAAATGGTTGGGCCAAAGAGGATTAAAATGTCACCAATTGATACCATTGGTGAAAACCTTTATGCATTTGCCAAAACCTGACCTGTTAATTGTGCACTGTGGAGGTAATGATTTGGGCACTTTGACAGGGGTAGGTCTGGAAATGCTTTTAAAGGACACCTTTGAGCAATTAATGGCACTTTTACCTCAAACTGCCTTGGTATATTCCAATATATGCCAAAGACAGAAATGGAGGTGGTCCAACCAATTTTCTCCACAAATTGAGAAAGCGAGGAAGCATGTAAACAAATCTGTTTCAGCTTTCATGAGAGACCATGGAATGGGCTCCCTGTACAACAATAACTTGCGTTACTACATGCAAGATATCTACAGAGGAGATGGAGTTCACTTCTCAGATGAGGGCAACAGAATTTTCATTCTGAATTTAAGACTGTGCATTGGTACCTACTTATAAGTACCTAAATGTACCATAAACCCAAAAGCTCTTCTCAGAGCTACCCTTCATCTGATCACTCACAATTATTATTTTTTTCTAACTTTTTTCACTAAATTTCCACAAAATACGCTCCCCGGGGCGCTACCCGGTTCGCTAACCGAAAGCTAACCTCGCGGAATTTAAAAAAAAAAATGTTTCCGCACATATAAGCCTCCTCAGCCACCCTCAGAAAACCTAGGGGGTCAAGATAAGTCTACCATGACCCCTTCTACCCATTCTAAACATTATTTGCCCTCCATCTTGTATCTTAATGCGACCGAAACACAAAATGGTGGACTCCCGTGACGCTTAAGGTTCGCGGACCGGACCGTTTCCAGGGAAGCGGTCCTAAAAAAAGGTGGGAAAGTAATTTACAGAAAAACGACTAGAGACACTCTCACCAAATATACATTAGCTCATACTACATACCATTCCCTGCCATTTTCACAAATTTGATTGAAATTTCATTTAGCCATTTAGCCTGTAGACCTATCTAAATACCCTGAGGTAAATTACTTCACAAAACACATCTAAAGTATTGGAATTGACAACCAATGAAAATTTTACTTTCATTTTCAATTTTTTTTTCCTGACATTTGATTGGTTATGTACCTGAATATATATAAAAGAAGAGAAGGAAACACAGCCATTTTCACTACTACTTCCTGAACTACATTTCAAGAGCCTTTTCACCTCCCTGTAAAGTAAATTGATAATTTGTAAGTGGCACTTTAAATTAATTTGTAAAAACGTTTTTTGATAATTATTTACTGTCCCCCTGCTATAGTTATAGATACAGATAGGCTCCTCTGTTATATTTATTGATTGACTTACACTTCTCTGCTATAATTATGAATTTACTTACTTTAACTTCACTGTTAAAAAAACAGAACTACCTGTCTGAACTTAAACCCAACAGTGCCCTAACTCTTCTAATATAATTATTTTTTTATGCAATTTACAGCAGAAAAATGGAAGGGGAGCACGAAAAAAATCAATGTTTCCTTTGACATTACAACAGAAGAGATTTTAACTGAAGAAATTTTGGATGAAGATTTTATGGATAAGTCTTTTGATGAACAATTTATTGAAAGCTTACAAGACATAGAAACATGCATGTTTGAGGAGATTCCAGATGATGTAATGCTGGAAGTTTTATTGAACTATGAAAATTCTGACCCATACATTTTTTTTAAATCAAAATAAATAAATAAATTTTAAAAAAACGAACAATCAATTAACATACAATATTGGAGAAGACTATAATTCTTTTTCCCTCATAGTACACTCCCCGGGCCGTTTACCGGTTCGCGAACCGGGAGCTTCCCACGCAAAAAAATAAAAAATAAAAAAAAATGTTTTTGCCCCGTGGGGCCCTTTTAAAACCTCCCCATCAAACCTAGGGGGTCAGGGAGGATCTACTATGCCCCCTTATGGTATTTTCCCCCTTTGTTTTGGCCTCCTCTTGTCTCTCGATCCTACCGAGAGACAAGATGGCGGCCGCTCCGGACTGTTTAGAATGTTGACAGACACCGGAGAGCCAATCAGCTTCGCTTCGCAAAGTTCCGATACGCGAAAAGTTCGCTAACCGGAGCGCTGCCCGGAGCGCTGTTACAGATATATATCTTGTTTTAAACGTTAATTTCTCAAAATCCACTGAAGCACATATATTAAGACCTAGCAAAGGCACATCGTGCTAACAGTCCCTACAATTTTGCCAAGTTTGGTGGAAATCCATTCAGCCGTTCGGGCTAAAAGTGAGGCCAACCGCCCTATGGAAATTAACATGGGAAAAACGCGTTTTGGGACCCCCCTTTTATCTCAGCCCCCCCTTGCCGAAACCCCCCCAAATTTCCAGGAGCTGCTCAGAAACAAAATGTGCCATTTTCCAGAAAATTTCAGCCAATTCCATCCACAAACGCCAAAGTTATTAGACATAGAATTTTCAGAAATCCCATAGGGAAAAAATCCTAACTATATATACCTACTGGCGACCGCCAGTAGGTAATATATATATATATATATATATATATATATATATAGTAACACTCAAAATGCATTTGCAGGCATCATCAGGAGAGTAATGGACGCTTTGATACGCTGGTTGCTGGTGCCTATTGACGAATCTTCGCAAAATTTTCAAAAATAATGTTTTGTTCAGATCAGCTCCTATGTTTAAAGTTTGGGGGTGATTCGTCAAGGGGGCGCCGTGAAAAAATGTGTTTTGTCAATGTTAGGTTACAGGTCGAACGGGTAAACGGAATTACCCCACATTTGGCAGGCAGAAGGGTCTTGGTCTAGAAAGCACGGTTTTTGTTTATTTGGTGTAAATCCGTTCAGTAGTTTTTGAGAAATATACAAATTTACTGATAACGATATTTGGGAATTCTGCCATCTGATTGGCTGAGGCGTTATGAGCACAAGCTTGCTGCTGATTGGCTGCGAGCGGTTTGAGCGGTTGCAACTAGGAAGTGTTGGCCACAATTTTGTGATTCTGTTGAAGCGAGTAAGGGGGAAAAGGGCAGAAAAAAAATGGGAAAGAGGAGGGTAGGAGCGGTCTGAGGTCTGTAGGGTGGCTAGGGTGTGCTGTAGAGGGAGTGTGACGCAAAGTATACACCCCTACCGGTGTGAAAGTGCTGTTTTGCCCACTGTGAGATGGTGCCAAGGTGAGGTGCTGGTACACTCCGGGATGAAAGCTTGCGTGTAAACCGTGGCTGAGTGCTGTAAACTGATGTGCTCTGGGCGCTGTAGCATACTGGCCGAAGTGAACTATTTACCCCTACTGGTGTGAAAGTGCTGTTTTGCCCACTGTGAGATGGTGCGGAGGTGACGGGCCGGTGAACTCAGCGATTAAAGCGTGTGCCTAAACTGTGAGCTGAGTGCTCTGTAGCATCCTGGCAGAAGCGAAGTATTTACTCTTACCGGTGTGAAAGTGCTGTTTTGCCTAGAGTGAGATGGTGTTGAGTTGAGGTATATGTAAAGTTGGGGATGAAACCGGGTACTTAAACTTTGAGCTGAGTGCTATAAACTGATGTGCTGTGGGCGCTTTAGCATACTGGCCGAAGTGAAGTAGTTACTCCTACTGGTGCGAAAGTGCTGTTTTGCCTACTGTGAGAAGGTGGTGAGGTGAGGTACCGTTAAACTTGGGGAGGAAACTGTGCACCTAAACTGTGAGCTGAGTGCTGTAAACTGATATTCTCTTGGCGGTGTAGCATACTGGCTGTTGTAGCCTATGTGTGCAGGTTGTATTAGTATGCATTCTATTGTACCACCAGCATTAAAGAACAGACCAGTGGATCTATATGAGTAGTGGCAAAAAATATCAAGGCCACAATTACAGGGGGTTTGCGAAAAGGATCCAATTGTTGTTTTTTGTGGAATTGTACTGATTAACTTTTTCTCCTTTGTCCTATAATTCTGATGAATGTGATATTATGTTTTTATGTATAATGAACTGTTTTTAATTGTCTTTTGATATTTTATTGTACTTATCCAAAGAGATGTACTTTGGATTTTTAATTTATCTTCTTGCGACAAGAAACTTTATTTTTACAAAACATTAAAAAGACTGTGAACGTTTACTTTTAGTGTGGAACTTCTTATCTAATGTTTTACTTTTACAAAAATTTCCCTTTAATCCCCCTATAAGGAATGTCTGCATGATTGGCTAGAACCCATGTAGTGAACATAACACACTTAGTTTAGCGTACACCCAGGGATTTCTCTTTGACTACATTGTCACTGTACCCTGTTCCCTGTGGATAGTGGGGTACTCTCTCTTGTATTTACTTCTATAACTATTGAGTCTTTAATAAGGTCTACAGATTTCTCTTTGTCCATTTGAAAGATTGGATCATTTAGACAGGCTCTTTTATTGGGCTTAGTAATACGTACTCTATTTCTTTTTCTATTTGACGGACTAATAATTGGTGGCCGTCAGTCAACCATATCCAGGCAACTGAACCTGTTTGCAATCGGAAAGCCACTCCAGTTATCTCCATAGGCTAAGTCCCTAGTGGGCTGCCCCCCCCCATACCCCACGATCTCCCCCCCACTCACGCAGCCCTACTCTGTACCACTTCCCATCATAATTACCCTCTCGAGTAGGGCGATTCCTCAGTGGGTAGAAAAAAGAAAGTATTTTAGTTTGAATTCCCTCGAGCCTATCTTGCGAGTCCCATAAGCAAATATGGTCGGCCGCATAAGGATCCTCAAAGTTGATCAGGACACAATCGCCCTGAACTGTTTTCCTCGCGTGTCCCACCCATGGCACCTTACGCACCATCAAGATCTTACTTGAAGGTGGGGAGGTAAGGGCCGATTTAAATTGAGCCAATGTTGAACCTTATTTTTTAGGGACCAACTAACTTCCTCTACGGCTTCAGCCAATTCCGGGACCATGGTCATAACCACCACATAAGGGTTTGCCTCAGGGGGCAAGTTCACAGATCATCTCCTGTCTAATAAACCCTTATTCCTGATCTCCTTGGATTGCAAGGTATAGACCCTAGATGGAGTAGTTCCCTCTAACAAGAGGGTGGCACAAACTTTAGATTTATCTGCAACTGTCTTCTCTGGAGCAGATGTAATCTTTGATTTTGTACTAGTCACTGGGGCCGGCAAGTTTGTAACTACTGGGCCTGCAGTTTTAGTGTTGCTTAATTTGTTGCCCCCTGCTTTTAATGCCGTGTTGGGTTTTCTATTTTTGGACAATGCACACAAATCGGCTATCTGTTTTTCTATATGAACTAATCTATTCTCAATCGAGGAGAAAAAAGGTTTAAAAAGCTCCCCTATTTTTAGCAGGAGTATACTATCAGCCTTGTCAACATTAACGCTATTCTCAGCCCGACTGATTTGGGCCTCTACATTTACAGAGCTAATACCCTCCTTTAGGGCAGCAGTGCTTAATTGATCGTGTTTTGCCTGTAAAGTTTGAACAGAATACCCGCTATTCTTTCTCTGTGGTTCACCCCTGCCCCCAGGTTTTTTTGATTTAGGTATTCTATGGATTTTAGGGATGGCCCCCTCCCTCCTTTGCCTCAACTGGCTGGGACTTATTTCATTTTGAGTAATATTAACAACTAGGTTCAGAGTTTTTTCTAATTCCAAACTTGTTTGTGAGTCAGATAATATATGAGACGCTGACAGGTCCACCGTATTGGGCAGACTATATCGTTCAGCGTGAATATCAATTTGACCCACAACCCTAGACTGTTCGGGAGTTGTGGCTGAAGCAAGATGGCCCAACGAGGATCTTTTTGCCATAACTAAGTCTTGGGACACTCTGCGTTCCATTAAGGTGATCTCTTGGTCTATAAATGTATTTGCCCTTATTATAAAATTATCAAGAGTGCCCGTTAAAGAGGCCCCTCCTGCAGCCGTTTTACTTCTACTCCCACGAGTACTCATAATGAAAACAGACAAAAGGTCCACTATCATTAATACAGAAAATAAAATTCAATATAGTTAATAATACTTATACACAAAATTCTACTCAAGCAGGGGCGTTAGGGGGGACCCAGCCCAGCCTCACACGGTCTCTAAACAGGCTTAAAACTGGACCGCCCTTGGCCCAGGCTTCGCTCGCGCTTCTCCCGCGCGTGTCCTGCGTGCGCGGTTGTAGGCGTGTCTAAAATAGGTAGGAGGATGATGCGGGAAGAGGCACCAGCTGCGGCCAATGATGACTTGCAAGGCCCGCTGGTCCTCGCAGTCCCGATCCGGCTGTAGGTCCTGAGGTACAGTTCCCTTCAAACGGTAAAAGTTCTGTGCTCACCCCTCGTCTGCAGTCAGGAGCAGTAGAGTGTTTCACCCAGTGTCAGCGGTCAGGAGCAAAAGAGTGTTTCTCCTAGTGTCAGTGGGCAAAAGCCAAAGAGCGTTTCACAAAGTGTCCACGCCTTCGAGCTTCTCCCGCGTAGCGGGGGCCGCGAGGCGTTCAGTGCAGGAAGGAGGATGATGCAGAAAGAGGCACCAGCTGCGGCCAATGAGGACTCTCAAGGCCCGCTGGTCTTCGCAGTCCCGATCCGGCTGTAGGTCCTGAGGTACAGTTCCCTTTAAACTGTAAAAGTTCTGTGCTCACCCCTCGTCCGCAGTCAGGAGCAGTAGAGCGTTTCACCCAGTGTCAGCGGTCAGGAGCAAAAGAGCGTTTCTCCCAGTGTCAGCGGGCAAAAGCCAAAGAGCGTTTCCCAAAGTGTCCACTCCTTGGAGCAGCCCCCGCGTAGCGGGGGCTGCGAGTCGTTAAGTGCAGGAAGGAGGATGATGTGGGAAGAGGCACCAGCTGCGGCCAATAATGACTAGCTAGGCCCGCTGGTCCTCGAAGTCCCGATCCGGCTGTAGGTCCTGAGGTACAGTTCCCTTCAAACGGTAAAAGTTCTGTGCTCACCCCTCGTCCGCAGTCAGGAGCAGTAGAGCGTTTCACCCAGTGTCAGCGGTCAGGATCAAAAGAGCGTTTCTCCCAGTGTCAGCGGGCAAAAGCCAAAGAGCGTTTCCCAAAGTGTCCACGCTTTCGAGCAGACTATGTGATTCCATAGTTAACTGTTGCATATGATTATTGGGCTTGGTTGACTGCAGTCGCTAGACTACACCGTGGTACAGCAGGTCCGAACAGTGAATCGGGGTCTTAATTATATGAATTAGGATGTCAAAAGTTAATGTTTGTGAGGAATTCTGTTTACCCGGTTCGATGAGATGCAACCAACTGTGGGTCCCAACAGAGGAACGGTGTCTTGATCCCACAATTTCCAATGTTAGAACTGTATCTGAGAGTGGAGATGGAGGTACACCCTTTGACCAGCTGCAACCAACTCTAGGTCCCAACAGTGGAACTGTGTCTTGATCCCATAATGGACGATGTTAGAACTGTATCTGAGAGTGGAGATGGAGGTAGTCCCTTCGACCAGGTGCAACCAGCTTTAGGTCCCAACAGTGGAACGGTCTCTTCATCCTACAATGGATGATGTTACAACTGCATCTGAGACTGGAAATGAAGGTACTCCCTTCGACTAGGTGTAAGAAAGTCTAGGTCCCAACAGTGGAACGGTGTGTTGACATGTGAAAAAGCCTTGTATCTTGCTTCTTTTATTGTCTGATACTGATATTACATAGTTTCTACTCAATTTATTCCTGAAACTCAATCTTTTCCTGAATGTTATTTTAGGACCAGATGAAATTTGTCCACCAAATCATCAGGTCTGATCTTAATATAGACAGTATATACAAAAGACCCTTCTGAAGTCCCCCACTTGGCTACTGTCTGTGTAATGAATCTTCTTATACTTTTTTCCTCATCCAATCATCCTCTTACGCCTTGTTCTTTAAATCTTTGTATCATAGAATATTGCTCAGATACAAAATGCCCCTCAGTAATGCAATTTATTTTTGCTCTTAAGAGCTCCTTACATGGAATGCTCCAAATTAAATTCCTAGGATGGCTACTATTGGCATGTTGCAGGCTGCCACCTTCAGTTGCTTTTCAAAACACTTTGGGGTTAAGTGTTTCCTCACATACAGTAACCCTTATGTCAAGGAGCTCAACATGATAGTAACTAACAAGCCTAGTAAAGTGCAATTACAAGTCATATTGATACATTCTATCAATAAACTCATGAGCATTTCTCCCCAGACCATTCCAAATGAGAAATATGCCATATACACATCTAATTCACAATATGACCTGATCATATCCCAATGTCATGCTGAGTACTTGCTCCACCCTAAAGCCCATGTAAAGATTTGCATAGCTTGGGGCAAAGCAGGTCCACATCAAAGTCCCCTTCACTTGTCTGTACAAAGTTGAGCCAAACAGGAACACTTTCTTGGAGATTCTTGGAGAAACAAAACTTCAACATATATATCGCCATAATTCACTGTAGTAGGGAGTACAATGATCCAGATCTCAAAATAAATGTTGACTAGTATGTACTCCAGAGGTGTGTGCAATGTCCATCAACAAGCTGTCCACATTGAGTGTGAGTAACAGATAACCCTTCTCCCAATGGATACCTCTTATATGTGCGTGAGAGAAATTCCCTTAAATCCTGTATGTACAAAGGCAAGGATCAGACTTCAGGAAGGCATTATTAGAGTCTCATGCCCTTTTGGTAAGACATAAATAGCAGATGTCTTTGGATCATCCTGCTTGTGTATTAATCATAATTAATTAATTTCTTTACTAACCATTCTTTTAATTTAATTATCAACTGTAGTTCCCTATGCTCCATTGGACTAGTTGGCAATTTCACTTAATTTGATGTATCAGTTAGCTGGTTCTCAGCCTATTTTAAGGTAATCTTTGATATCCATGATGATTATGTTCCCACCCTTATCAGCTGCTTTGATCACAATGTATTTATTATCCTGAAGCCATTTAATTGCTGCTCTCTAAATTTATGATCAATTTGTTACCTGGTTTCTTTTATTAATTTTGTTCTGATTCTACAGTTCATTCAATATCAAATCATGAAAAATAACAATTTCATTCTCAGGGGAAAATGGGCAAAATCTGGATTTGATTCTAAACTGTGTGTACATGTTTCTATTAGTTTTCATGTCAGTCTTGTAACACCTGATTTTCCATGACTTCCTCATTTTGCCCCGTTGGATGTTAATACACATGAACCAAATCAGAGATTTGCTGAATTACCAGTCAAGATAATTTTTCTTTTCAGATGTTTTTCTTTTCCATCATTATGTCCTTTTTTGCTGCATAACATTTTGCCAAATTCAATTTCCAAACACATTTATATGTGTCGATATGAGTCTCTGCCACATCAAATTGAATTTCGGGGCAGAAGGTAAGACCTTTATTTAGAACTGACTTCTAGTCTTCTGTTAGATCATTTTTAGAAAAGTGTATTTACCAATTTACTTTGCTAGTTCCCCCATTAGTTATATCTTCTGGTTCCTTAGAGGGTATTGTTTTATCCCTCTTCCTTTTATTTCTTCTTGCCTTCCTTTACTTCTTTGTTGGCATCAGCCTCTCCCCCTCCCTCTTGTTTGGTTATCAATTAATCTCCTGGACTGCCTCATATGTTTGTGAACTATGGATCCAAAGATGCGGTTGATCTTCACGTGAGGATGAACTATGAACTGTGCACCGCTACCTGCAGACCGGATAGCTTTCAAAATATATTTGTATCCCTAATGATTAAACCAAGCCAAAAAAAACTAAAACATGGATTAATTCGATAATGGGATTAGTATATATTATGTTTAGAGAAAATGCACAAAATACTCATTGAAAACAGGAAAGTGAGGTGTAAATGTCTATGTGCATTCCGAAAAGCAACCACCAGAGGCCTCTCTTGCACCAAAAATTAAAGGCAGTCTCCAGTACTCATTGGTCCCACACTGGTCGAGGATCACAGTCAAGATCAACTTTCTTTTAAATCTTCACAGTGCTCTCTGGGGGAGTCACTAGAAAAAGCCACAAGAAATTTATGGGAGCAGTGCCAAAGGTAAATGTTATGAGTGGGATCCAAGCAGAGGCACTTTCTCCCAACAGGCTCTCCAACACATGAGCTAGTACCAACTTCTCTGATGGCCCTGCAGGCCAGCCGATCTAATCCCTGAGATCAAGAGGAAGGAGGATATTTGTCCTTAGTCATTCACCATCTGTTCACAGAAACAGAATCCTCCTCTTATGTTCTCCTCTAAGTTTAGTTTCTTATCTGAGTTGTAGGTGGTGAAAACATTTTCCTATATTTGGCACTAGCCGATGATTGGTGATAATCCTAATAAAATTTAAGAAAGTTACGAAACCACGCATACACTTATGAACAAGGAAAGACTTAACATGCAAAGGCTAGCAGAATCTATGCTTCATATGAATGATTGTCCAAGACCCCATGGGCATTTGTAACATGCTTTCCTTGAGACTCAGCAGTTGTTTAATACATCTTTTGCATGTGTGATAGTCACAGATCATGTGAAAATAGTTTTCAAATGTTTTGATTTACGAAATGTTCTGATAATTTCACTTTTAATTTTCAAAACGTTGATTTGTATTTACATTACCTACTGCTCTGTTTTGCCAAGTTCTGCATGGGAAGTTTCGGGGCGATCGGTCAAGCGGGGGCCGAAAAAAAGGGGGGTGCTGAAATTATTTTTCTCCATGCAATGTCTATGGGGATGTTAGCTTGGATTTGTTTCAGAAAGATCTCTTTTTGTAATGTGGTCTAAATCTGTTCAGTAGTTTGAGAGTTATTAAAGAAAGACATTTAAATATTTAGGGATGTGGATCCCCCGCAAAACCTGCTGGTACCCTTGCGGTATCCACATGTACTGGTGGATGGGAAAAGAAAACCTCACACACCACTCCCTTGCAGTGCACGGTTGGAAGCAGACCTTTTGGCTGTGCCAGCGGTGGTATCTATCAAATATAATGTTATTTATGATCTAATGGAATAATTTATCTATTCTCTATCCATTTACTAATATATTATTTCAGTTATTGTTCTAAGATACTTTTGTATTGTGTTTATAAAAGACTAATAAAAAATGTCAACACCACAAAGAAAATTACTCATTCTTGACCTTGTCATAAGAAATCTGCAAATGTTTCCTAATGGGAATAGACTACATAGTAAAAACTCCATGTTTTTGGCGGTGCCAAAGTTTCTGCTGTCTAAGTTTCTACCACTCAGAGTTGATTTTTGAGTAGATAATTCTACACCATACTGGGGTAACGTATGCCTAATCTGACGTGTGTAAAGCTGCGCTTGGAGACAAGCAAACGTGGTTTTACACTCGTAAAATAGGCCGTTTGCTTATGTGTGTTGAATTTACATGCATAAATAGCTTTATAATACCTCCTATAAGCATGTCAAATATTTTATATGACATTATTTAGCTGGAAATTAGACATTTCAAGAATCTGATGATATTTGGTTCTTATTTCTTGAATAATGTGCTAGAAAGTAGGTTGTGGATATTGTGTGTTCTTTTCCAATGTACAGTCTTTTAATATTACAGAGGAATGCTATTCACACAAAACAAAGTCTGTACTTTGACTCAGTCTGGAATGAAAGCAAAAGGTCAAATCTTCCACTGTAGCAAAATATTTGCCCTTTTTTCTTTTCATCTTAACGTCTATTCATTTCTTGCAATGTTCCATCAACATATTTTGTGTGTCCAAAAAAAAGTGTGGTTTAGATCAAACAGGGATACGAAAATCAAGCCCTTCTGACGTAAATGTGAAAGTTTGGAATGTGATATTTACAATGAGTAGCAACTCACCCGGATCTCATAACTAAGAAAACAGCAAAGCAGCACGTCAGCTTAACGTCCACTGGTTTGAAGTAGAATTGACCCTCCACACTTGATTTTTTTTAATTTTTTGCAGTCATTGTCGCTTAATGTTCCTGCCGCTTTTATCGGCAGGAAACTGCCGATAAAGCGGCGATAATGGGCTTGATAATATGCTCTATGCAATTCCAATCGAAGCCCATGTTACATGTCTTCACATCTAACATGGGCTTCGATTGGAATTCATAGAGCATATTATCAAGCCCATTATCGCTGCTTTATCGGCAGTTTCCTGCCGATAAAAGCGGCGATACTGTAAGGACCTTTCTTGATAATATGCCCCTAGATTCATAAACTTTTTGCTGAGTGAGTATGGTTTACTCTTGTAGTACTTCCAGCTTACTAATGCATTCTAAGAAATCACAGGAGGACTCTTGGTTTACTCCTGATTTTAGAAATAAGGCAAGGGAATTAGAAAAACCAATCACATATGATTCTTTGTGAAACAGTCCCCCAGCGTTTAATTTCTACTTTCAGTCTCTGTCATGCAAAATCATTTCTGCACCGTGTGCCTTTTCTAATCTAGAGACAATCCAATGCCGAGCTTGTATTTAAGTAGTAGTTGGATAGGCTAATTCTTGATCACAATAGTACTAGCACAACAGCAGTGTCTCCTTTTCCTTCAAGCAAAGGCACCTTTCCCCATGCAATTTCTCTGGATGTATTATGATACAATGCATGCAGGTACCATGCATTCTTTAACAATGTGGCCAATACAATGCATGTAGCGTTACTGTGCATTACCTTTACCACGCATGCCTTTACAATGAATTTTATTGTAAAAGCATGATTGGTAAATAAATATGTGTGGTAAAGGTTTTACAGGTAAATGTAAGCATTTTACAGGCAAGTATAAACCCTTTTATGTGTATATAAATGGTTTATATTTCCCTCTATAATATTTACATTTCTGTGGTAAAGGAATGGATGCTAAAGGCATATGGTAGCTAAAGAAATGAGTGGGTAGATACAAAATCTATTTTTCTACATATATATTACCTACTGGTAGTCGCCAGTAGGTAGTTATAGTTAGGATCGAGTTTCCATAGGAATTTTTTTGGGGACATAACTATATCTTTACTGTTGTTTGGCGAATCTTCATGAAATTTTCCAAACACTGTGTACCGGGGATTCTTGTTGTGCATGGAAGATGATCTGTCAAGCGGGGCATAAGAAAAAGAGGGTAAAAACAGTGTGTTTTCCATGTTAATTTCCATAGGAATTTTAGACACGACTACAGCCCGAACCGTTGAACGGAACTACACCAAATTTGGCAGGAAGGTAGCTGTTGGTCCAAAAAGTGACCTTTCTTGTCAATTGGTAAAATCTGTTTCGTAGATTGGGAGATATTAAAGAAAAAACTAATTTGGATATCTAGGGACGCGAACCATCCGGATCTCGTACTAATGTCTGATTGGCTACAAATACGTCAACCAGGAAGTGTTGGTAGCCCTCTTGGGCCATGGTTTCAGCTGAGTCCCTGAAAAAAGATTTAAACAGATAGAGGGTCAGGGTAGGAATACCCTGACCCTTAGCTCCGGTACTGGGGTCACAGAGGGACCCTGCCAGGTAAAAAAAGCATTTTTTTGTCATTTTCATCAAAAATCATGGTGGATCCGCCACTCTGGCAGAAAAAACAAGTGCAGGCTCCTGCGGTTAATCAGGAAAAAGCCCCTGGGTAGGCAAGGTCCCAGGGGCATTATTTAAAAGAAGCAAGGGGGTACATGGGCCCCCGTTCTGAGGCTCATGGAACCCCAGGGACCATCACCTCCCCACGTTTCTATTTATAGGAAAAAGAGGAGGGGCGTACAGGGCCCCCCTCCTGAAGTACAACAAACCCCCATCTCCTGTGGGCTAATCAAACCTGTGCAGACCTTCCCGAGCCACGGGACCACCACCTTCTCTGGGCCAAATACTTTCAAAACATTTGGAGACTGGACCACCACCTCCTCTGGGTTGGCCCTGTAAAATCAAAGGAGAGGGGCAGAGTGGCCCCATCCTGGAGCCAATAATGGCCACCGGGACTACCACCCCCTGGCCAGCTACTGATATGTCCTGGGGTACCCACCCCCAGAACATAGCTTTTTGCTTTTGCTTGGCGGGAGCTGTCACAACTCCAGCCAAGCAAAAGCTAACAATCTGGTTCCAATGGCCAAGAGCTGTCAATGTGCTCCCGCCTGCTGGAAGCGAAGGTTTAATCTCTTTCCACGCCTGCAGACAAATATAAGTGAGAAATGAGCAGAAAGATGCGGAATAGAGATCTGGAATGAGCAGAAAGAAGCTAAATAGAGGTCAGAAAAGAGCAGCAAGAGGCAGAATAAAGGTCAGAAACTAGCAGAAGGAGGCAAAATAAAGGTCAGCAATGAGCAAAAAGAGGCAAAATAGGGATGAGAAACAAGCACAAAGAGGTAGAATAAAGATCAAAAAAAGGCAGAGCAAGGGTCAGTACCAAGCAGCAAGAGGCAGAATAATGATCATAAACAAGCAGAAAAAGCAGAATAATGATAAAAAATGAACAGAAAGAGGCAGGCTAAAGGTCAGAAATGAGCAGAAATTGGCAAAATAAAGGTCGGAAACAACCAGAAAGAGGCAGCATAGAGGTCAAAAGGGAGTAGAAAGAGGCAGAATAAAGATCAGAAATTAGCAGACAGAGGCAAAGTAGAGGTCAGAAACCAGCAGCAAGAGGCAAAATAAAGGGGTGGAATGAGCAGAAAGAGACAACATAAAGTTCAGCAACAAGCAGAAAAAGGCAAAATAAAGGTCAACAATGAGCAGATATAGACAAAATAAAGATGAGAAACGAGCAGAAAGAGGCAGAATAAAGGTCAGAAGGGAGCAGAAAGAGGCAGAATAAAAGTCAGAAACTAGCAAAAAGAGGCAAAATAAAGGTCAGAAGCAAGTAGTAAGAGGCAAAATACCAGGCAGAATGAGCAGAAACAGGAAAAATAGAGGTGAGAACTGAGCAGCAAGGGGAATAATATAGGTCAGAAAAGAGCAGCAAGAGGCTGAATGAAGGTCAGGAGCAAGCAGAAAGAGGCAGAATAATGGGCAGAATGAGAAAAAAGAGGCAACATGAAGGGCCAGAGCAATAAGATAAGAGGCAGAAAAACAGATGACAGAATATGTGCAGAGGAGGCACAAAACTGAATGCAACAGAGGGTAGCAGAATGCAGGCAAGCTGGACAAGAGGACCATCACAGGAGGAGCTGGCACAAGGACCTGCTCCCATGTGGCCCCTAACTTGTTTACTGCACAATCACTGACTGACCCACTCATACACTCAGGCACCCACTCATAGATCCCCTCCATACCCACTCACAGACCCACTCACAGCCTCACATACCAACTGACAGACAAGCTCAGACACTCATGCACCCCGTCACAGATCCATTCAAACACTCATTCACCCACTAACAGACCCACTTAGAGACTCACACACCCACTCACAGACCCACTGAGACACTCACGCACCCACTCACATATCCACTCAGAAACTCACACACCTACTCACAGATTCACTCAGAGACTCATGAATCTACTCCCAGACCCACTGAGACAGTTACAGACCCACTCACAGACCAACTCTAATACTCATGTAACCACTGACAGCCCCATGCAGACACTCATGTACCCACTCACTCACCCACTCAGAGACTCACACATCCACTCACCTACCTATACAGCCACCACTTACACACCCACTCGCAAAGGTTACAGGTTACAGTTAGGAAATTAATTTTAAAAAACCTTGAAATTCAGTGAAAAAAAGAAAGGTTACATGAACATTATAGTTAAGAAATAGAATTTAAAAAACCATTAGAAATTCACTGAAAAAAACAAAGGTTACAGGGACATTATAGTTAGGCTCAGATTCCACTCATACAAAATCATTGAAATTTAGTAGTTATAGTTACCTGAGCTAACTAGAACTGACACCCCACAATGCACTGCTTGTGGCCTCACATATTACATCACTCATGACATGGTCAGTGAAATCACTGAGCAGGGTGTGCCTAGACGTGGGTCCCTTGCTCACTACACCACTGGATTCAAGCTGGCCTGGCTGATGGAGGGTGATGCCCTGAAACCAGTCCTAGGATCCTTGTTTCTGGTCCAGGGAGGACCCGGCTTGGCAGTTTGGGCTGGACTGTTGCTACAAGGAACAGGGTCAAGACTGATTTGCATATGACTGGGTCCAAACTGGGGTGGTGTGGTGAGCAAAAGAATGATGGATTAAACCCAGATCCTTGTGATGGGGGTCAAATGTTTGTATTTTCCAGCATTCTGTTCATCAATTCTTTCTTTTGCATAGACTTATAAACAGTTATGGTCAATATCCAAATAATGTGAAGTAAATCATACCTACCTCATTACCGGTATGAAACTCCAGACCAGAAAAAGTCACTTCACTGTGCCTGTAAAAGGCACTGATGCCAAGAGATGTTATCCTCCGAAGGTACCACTATATGGTTGTGGTTTATGCAGGAGGATTATACCTGTATAAAATAAACCAGGGGTTTCTGATATCTATAGCATAAATTGTACAGCTTTGCATATTTAAGCATACAGAATGCTTTAAAATAACATTACACTTACCTAGTAATAGTCACACATATAGTCAGCAATGGCGTATTTTGCACTGCTTCATGCAATGATGGTAGCAGCATGTCTCTATTTAAATATAGCTAAAGCTCATTAAGAGACTGATCACTATAAAGCAAAAGAGCATATGCCTCAAAAGTAACCTATTCTCAGGCTGGAGAGGCATATAAAAGATGCCCCTAAGGCAACCAGTGAGACGTCGCTGCTCAACACAGGCGACTTACCTAGCAGGATATTCATGTAGAAGGCCCGGGCAAGTCTGCTCCAGAAAAGCTGCCGGTCCTGGTGCCAAAGCATCCCCAAATAATCAGTGAACTAGACGATGATGGACTAAACTGTCATGCATCCGAGCATCTAGTTTACCCGTGGGTGCCATCTTAGGGTATATTCTAGCCGACCGTACACAGGCTGAATTTGCTATATAATTACAGCATTGAGCACCTATTGCTGGTAAGTGACTGGATAAATGTATCATTTAACCAATGTAAGGTCAGATTGACTCTGAGATTGATGGTCAGTCTCTATTTTCTATTTAATATAGTATATCCATATCAAAAAATTCAATTTCAAGTCAAGCATACTGTCAGCACCAAACATCTCCAGAATATGTATTGAATCAAGTCATTGCTGCTCTCATTTATTGTGAGGCACCGGGTCAAGGCTGATTTGCATATAGCCATTGTCTGACCTAGGGTGGTGTGGAGTGCAAAAAAACGATGGATTTAGGCCCAGATCTTTGTACTGGGGTGAATGTAAGACATTGTTCTGCATTCTGTCCATCAACTGTGTTTTTTGCAATTTTCACCCCGAGTGGGCTGGGTATACTCAGACGTGAGTCTCAGGCTCTCCACATCACTGGAGTCAAGCTATCCAGGCTGAAGAAGGCTGATAGCCAGAAACCGGTCCTTGGATGCTTGATTCCGGTCTAGGAAAGACATCGCTTGGTAGTTCGGGCTGGACTGTTCCCGTGAGGCACAGGGTCAAGGCTGATTTGCACATAGCCATTGTCTGACCTAGGGTGGTGTGGAGTGCAAAAAAACAATGGATTTAGGCCCTGATCTTTGTACTGGGGTGAATGTAAGACATTGTTCTGGATTCTGTCCATCAACTGTGCTTTTTGCTCATTTATTGTGTGGCAAAAAGGTGGGGAAATTAATCAGCCTATACTGTGTTGTTGGTCTCATTCAGAGGCATGGACACCTAACAGTAGACAGTATACATTTCTCAATCTAAATAGAGGAATTTAGGGAAAGAGTGTAGTGTGTTCTGAAAATAGGGTGATCGTGCAATATTCCTGCTATGTGTGACTCATATAGCAGAAAAACATTGTCTCCATGATCACACCAATGGCGATGGAGCCGTGATGGTTCTAAATCAAAATACATCTGGAATATTCAGTCACCTAGAAAGTATTGCAATTTATGATCAATGTTTAGTCCCTCTTTGACGGTTCTGAGGTGCATGATCCACATAGCTTCTTTCCTTCTCAGTCTAAATTCTCTATTGCCCCCACTGAGACCTCTAGTAATTTGTTAAATTCCATAAAATGCAAAACATTTGTTGTGTCCCTGTGAACTGCATTTGGATGCATGATGAGCTATTGGGTACCTCGCTTCACCCTGTTTGAGTGCCTGCAGTGTTCGCGCACTCGTTCCTTCAGGGATCTGATAGAGCTTCCAATGATCAACCACATTTACATACAATTACATACAAGACGACTTGGTGTTACAGTTGACATTTGTGCAAATTTCATACATGTTCATTGCAACAGTAGAGAATTTCTTTTTTTATCTCAAGCCCATTTACACAAGCCACACTGTCTACATTTGAAAAAACCTTGAGTATGCTGAGACAGCCAGTGGCTCTGTGGTGGTGATGCAGGATGACTTGGACTGAGAATAGTACTAAGTGATCTGACCTTGTGGAAATTAATGTCCAGCACTGTCAATATTGAGTCTTTCAGGGTCTTGTCAGCATGCAGAATATGCCTATGCTTCTACATGCTTTTGCGTATCATATTTGACATATATATGTAGTCTGTAATCATTTTGATTTGCATCTCTGATTCCGGCTCACGTGGAATTGGCCTCAGTGTGCATCTCTCGTAATTTGACCACTACTTCATGGCTAGTTTATCCAAGTCCCTGCTCACCAATTTGTGGAATACTTCTATGTTATTACCACTCGACAGGTTGGGTGTCCATCGAGATGTGTTTTTCAAGCTGCTAGTAGTATTCAGGTCTGCCTGTATCCAATTCATCAAGCACCTCAACCACTGTGATCTAAAAAATTTGACCAGCCCCGGGAAATGGGTTCCCTGGGGCAGAAATCGGCCTGGAGAGGAGAGCTTAATGCCCATCTCCCATGATGGCTGCCTTTTGGGGATTGGCTACAGGGCCTGGACATAGGCCAGGCTCTGGGGTCAACCCCCTACCATGTGCAGCCTATGGTTGAATGCATGCGTGCGAGGGGTTGGATGCAGGGCCTGGCCTTCGTTAGGCCCTGGGACCATGTGGCGGCAGTTACATTAACATATGGTAATTGAATATTACTTTACATTTAAAAAACCCTAGGAATTCAATGGAAAAAAATACGGTATAGTTAGGAAACTATAACTTGTGCCCTGAGGTAACTATAACTCACGCCCTCACCATGCACAGCATTCTCAACAATACTTTTATAGCAAATGTTGCTATGATATTTTTAATAACGTCATAGACGATGTTATGAGTGCTGTACAATATGTAGCCATAAGTAGGGATGGGCAGTAAACTCCACACCACCGGTAGAATTTGTGGAGTTCTGCCACTCCGTGCTCCACTTGGAATGCGAAGTTCATCATTAACTGAGTTAAACAGCGGACTCACCCCTGGACTTCATTCTCCATTGAGTAGTTTGCTAGGAGGTGCGTTTGCAGCATGGTTGTGAAAGGGGGTAGGGCCTTCAATGCGGGTTCAGCAATCCCTCTGTGTGAGACATGCTGGTGGTAATCATAGGGGTCTTGGACCCCAATGACCCTCAGCAACCAAGAGGACTTCATACTTCAACCAGTAGTGTGCCAAGAGGTGCAATTGCAGAGGGGTTGAAAGAGGGGGAGGGACTCCGATGTAGTCTCAGCAAACCTGGTACTAGGGAATTACTGTTGGTAACAATAGGTGCTCTTAGCAGCAAATGACCCTCATCACCCTAGGGGACTTTATCCCCGAACCAGTAGTGCATCAGGAGGCATGTTTGCAGAGTGGTTGAGAAAGGGGGCAACGCTTCCGACGAGACCTCAGCAATTCCTCTGGGGGGGACTTCCAGGTGATAACAAAAGGGTTTTTTGGCCCCCAACGACCCTCAGCAGCCAAGGGAACCTTATCCCCCAGTCATAGTGTGCCATGAGTCCTATTTGCAGAGTGGTTAAGAAAGGAGCAGGGACTCGGATGAGGTCTCAGCAAACCCACTGTCGGGTCTTACTGGTGATACCAATAGGGGTTCTTGGCCCCCAATGACCCTCAGCAGCCAAGAGGACTTCATCCCTCAACCAGTAGTATGCCATACGGCCAGTTTGCAGAGTGGCTAAGAAACGAGGTGGGGCCTCCGAAGAGGTCTCCACAATCCTGAGGTGAGGGACTTAGTGGTGGGAACAATAGTTGTTCTTGCCCCCAACGACCCTCAGCAACTAAGGGGACTTCATCCCCCAACCAGTTGTTTGTCAGGAAGCCCATTTGCTGAGTAGTTGAGAGAGGGGGCTGGGACTCAGTTCTCAGCAAACCTGCTGTTGGGGAATCACTAGTGGTAACAATAGGGCTTCTTGGCCCCCAATGATGACCCTCATCACCCAAAGGGACTTTATTCCCCGACCAGTAGAGCGCTAGGAGGTACATTTCCCCAATGGTTGAGAAAGGGGGCGGGCCACTAAGGTCTCAGCAATCACCCTGTGTGGGGCTTACTAGTGATAACCGGAGGGGTTCATAGCCCCCAACTACTCTCATCATCCAGTTGGACTTCCTTAGGGGTGGCCAAGCAATACTTCTCAAGGTAACCTGCAGAATTTGGCCACGTTTCTTTGGTAACTCCACAGAATTCATGGTGAGGGCATGAGTTATAGTTACGTTAGGGCATGATTTATAGTTACTTCAGATAACTCTAACTATAGGTGCTGAATTTCCTTAGTTTTGTATGCGTAAAATATGAACCTTACTATAACATTACTGTAACCTATGATTTTTTTGGTAAATTTCAAAGGTTTTTAAACTTTATTTCTCAACTATAATATCCTTGTAACCTTTGTTTTTTTTCAGTGAATTTCTACACTTTTCTTGTTATTTCCTAACACATACAAGGCCTTGCACAATGAAGGGCGGAATACCTCAACACTTGAATCAATTTCCACCAACCTACCAGGAAACTCTATTCCAAATCCCTCTTCTTAGCAGACGCATCTGACGAATGAACAGTAGATTATTAAGAAAAACGGGGGTGACCCTGTGTCCCTCAGTACCTGGGTAATTAATGGTGAATTAAAAAATGGTTCTGTCGGGTAAAAACACGAATGATTTACAACTGCTATTCAATGCAATCAAAGCAAAGAAACAACCCCTCTGGAGAACACAAAACCAGGCCCTTACGCTGAATGAAAAGAAGACCTGTACGTGATTTGTTGTACTTTGTATTTATCTGAATTAAATTCATTCAAATTGATTTTTCATACAATAAATACAATGACTGTCAAGATAATATTTGAAATGCAAAAAGTGACAATAGTGAATAGTGATCACGTGATAAAATGATATGTACAGTGATGATACATTCCAATACAATCAATATAATACATTCCAATATATTGATTGTATTGGAATGTATCATCACTGTACATATCATTTTATCACGTGATCACTATTCACTATTGTCACTATTGTCACTTTATCTGTATTCCAATTTCTGGCCTGGTGATCCCATTTCCTGGCCCTGCACATTTTTTGGGAGAGGAGGGCAAGTCTCCACCTCCCTGGGCCATTTTTTGCCCGAAGGCACCCATCTCCCAGGGGGCCATTGCTTTAATTATGGGGGCATATAGTCTCCATGGGCCAGTGTCGGCCCCGGCAATTCCATCTTCTACAACCTGGCCAATTAGTAGATCTAGTTGGTCCCATCACCTGGGGCCCGGTCACCGATTAAAGGGTCCAATTTTGATCATGGGGACTAGGGGTGGGCGGAAGTCACGTAAGGGACTTTCACGGAGAGGCATGGAGATTGAATCAATGTCCGTGCCTCTCTGCATATTTCCATTATGCAACGCCCGCCTGATGCCCGCGTCCCGCCTGCCTCCCGCCCGCCATATTAAATGATATTTAAAAGCCTAAAATTAGATTTAAATAAAACGTACATTATTGCGGGCGCATCCTTGCCCATCGCGCCTTCTTCTTGGAACTGCACATGCGCGGGAGCTTGCGCTTTCCTGGCGAGGAATGCGCATGCGCAGACTACCACGCATGCCCAGTTCCCCGATGAAGCCACAATGGTCAAGGATGCGCCCGCAATAAGGTAAGTTTTATTTAAATTTCATTTCAGGCTTTTAAATATCATATAATATGGCGGGCGGGAGGCGGTGGCCAACTTCCGTTCCGCCCCCAAATGTGCGGAGATTTGCCTTGTTTCTCCGCCTTCTTTGCGCACGTTGGAAGGGGCAAATCTCTGCACATTCCGTGGGCGGAATGGAGATGTCCGCCCACCCCTAATGGGGACCCTACCCCCAGGGATGGATGCATGGCAGAAGGGACATTTAGTCCCTTCCCAGGCCCTTTTTAGCCCTGTGGACCCCATCCCACAGGGCCCACTGCATCTGGAAAGGGAGAGGAGGGCATGCAGACCCCCTTCCCAGCCCAATTCAGCCAAGCGGACCTCATCCTCTAAGGCCTGGCCAATAGTGGGTGGGTGCCCTAGTACCCACACCATTTCATTGTTGGAGGCTGCATGGGGAGCCCAAAAGCCACCGCAGCCTCATCCAGCTGCCTACATCCAGCAGGAGCTAACATGTCTCCTGCCCACAGGGAGTAACTAAAAGGCTGCTCCCTGCGGGCGGGAGCAATATTCAGATTTTATTTTAGGTATTGTAATTCTATTTCCTAACCATAGCCTATAATCACTGAGGGTGAGTGTGTAAGTGAGTCCATGAGCATCTCATGGATTGTGTGAGTGAGTAAGTGAGAGTCTCTATGGGTGTGTGCGTGGGTGTGTGAGTGTTTGAGTGGGTCTAGGAGTGGCTGCATAAGTGTCTCCCTGGGAGTTTAAGTTGGCTTTTCAGTGTCTGAGTGGCTCTGTGAGTGGGTGCATTAGTCTCTGAGTGGGTCTATGAGTGAGTGTGTGAGTCTGAGTGAATCTGTGAATGGGTGTGTGAGTCTGTGCGCGGGTCTCTGAGCGAGTTCATGAGTGTCTGAGTGGGTGTGTGAGTGTCTGAGTGGGTCAGTGAGTGGGTGCATGAGTTTCTGAGTGGGCCTGTGAGTGAGTGCATGAGTCTCTGAGTGGGTCTGAGAGTGATTGTGTCAGAAAAACAATGGGTCTATGAGTGACTTCTTGAGTGTCTGTGAGGGTCTCTGAGTGAGTGCATGACAATATGATGGGTCTCTGAGTAAGTACATACATTTCTGCAATGGCATGCCAGGAAACACATTTGCAGAGAGGTGAAAAAAGGGGTTGGGGTCTCCGGTGACTTGCTGGTTTAAAAAAATATATTTGTACTCTTTTCCGGGAGGGGGCTGAGTGCCCCCCCTTCCCTGGACCAAATTCAGTTACACAATCATTAATCACCCCAAACTTGGGGTGATTAATGATTGTGTAACTTCATTTGACCTTCAGCTCGAGCACCTGCTTTACTTTATCTATTAGTGCTTCCTGTTGAAGCTATTTGTAGATATTTTAGATATGCGCTGGCAGCTTGCCGGCGCCCATCTAAGTGGGGCTGAGGGCAGAAGGGGACAAAAAATGAGTGGGGCAGAGGGCAGAAGGGCACAGAAATGAGTGGTACAGAGGGCAGATGGGCATAAAAAATGAGAGGGTGGCAGTGATTAACCAGGCAAAAAAAAAAACGCGAACACGCAAAGCGCCCCGCGAACACCCGCGAACACCCAAAGCGCCCCGCGAACACGCAAAAATAAAAAAATCTGCAAATTCGCACGAATTCGCAAATTTTGCGGATTGCGAACTCGCAAATCCGCAAATTCGCGGATCGCGAATACGCAAAATTCGCCCATGCTTAGTGGCAATGACCGAGAAACATTTACTGGGGTAGGTCTGAAAATCCTAATGAAGAATACCAATCCAGAAATGATCTCACTTTCCCTCACACTGTCTTAGTGTTCTCTTAAATAAGCCAAAGACAGAAGAGGCCAAATCATTTCTGTCCACAGATTGAAAAAGCCAGGAAACATGTTAATTAAAACTGTTTCTGTATTCCTCAGAGACCATCGCATGGCTGGATCTACAACAACAAACTGCGTTTTCACATGCCTGCAAGTTATAGAAAAGATGGAGTGCACTTGACAGATCAAGGCGACAGAGTGTTTATAAGTAACCTGAAATTCTGCATCCAGTCATATGTGTAGCAGCCATATACACACAACCAATGCAACAGCTCTTGTCACAACCACCCTAGTACCCAAAATGTTCTGAAGGTTTTTTCTAAAGGTTTTTTCAGTTTTTGCCAATCTTTGTGAATACATTGGGAAAATGGAATACAAAGGCAGACATTCAATGACCACCAACACATCCAAAAATAATATGTAAAAAAATCCATTCAGAACATTGCACTGCACATATTACTATATACATACGTCTTTCAAAGCTTGTTTAAACTCATATCTCTGTGGTAAGATTCTTTAAAATCCATATTTTAAACCTATTTTAAGTTTTCACGGTTATTTGGGTCGTTGCAATGATGTTGTTTACTGCGATGATTGTACCTTTTTCATAAAGTCTAAAACACATATATCCACACATGCTACAGTATTTTACACACTAGGGAATTATTACAGTATTTTTTAAAGTCATGTTTTTCTAAAGAGTTTCAGTAAAAACCATCTCTAAAACATATTTTCTGTTTTCGCGATGACGCCGGAGATCACGATGACATCGGTAATCACGATCCCCTGAACACGTCGCGGAAACAGAAAACAAAAGCAGACATTCAATGACCACCAACACATCCAAAAATAATATGTAAAAAAATCCATTCAGAACATTGCACTGCACATATTACTATATATATACTTCTTTCAAAGCTTGTTTAAACTCATATCTCTGTGGTAAGATTCTTTAAAATCAATATTTTAAACCTATTTTAAGTTTTCACGGTTATTTGGATCGTTGCAATGATGTTGTTTACTGCGATGATTGTACCTTTTTCATAAAGTCTAAAACACATATATACACACGCTACAGTATTTTACACACTAGGGAATTATTACAGTATTTTTTAAAGTCATGTTTTTCTAAAGAGTTTCAGTAAAAACCATCTCTAAAACATATTTTCTGTTTTCGCGATGACGCTGGAGATCACGATGACATCGGTAATCACGATCCCCTGAACACGTCGCGGAAACAGAAAACAAAAGCAGACATTCAATGGCCACTATCACATCCAAAAATAATATGTAAACAAATTCATTCTGAACATTGCACTAAACATATTATTATATACATACTTCTTTCAAAGCATGTTTGAACTCATATTTTTGTATTTCTACAACACCCATCTCTAAAGCCTATTTTCAGTTTTCTCTGTGAGGACGGATATCAAAATGACATTGGTCAATGCGATCCCCGCAGTTATGTCACAAAAGCAAAAAGAAAAAGCAGGAATTCAATAGCCACCACCACATAAAAAAATTATAATTATATAATTCTAACCATCACAGTAGATAGCTCACTATATAAATAACTCCATAAAAACATTTATCAGAATCTCAATATCTCTATCACAATGCGTATTAAGTATTCACTGATATATTTTGTTATATTCCCACCAATCTTCACAACATCATCGGTAGTAACGACGTCCCTGCGACAGTACACAGGGCCCGCGTTTTAGGTTGCGTCGTCATTGCCAATATTGTGCGCCATTAAAAAATCTATTTTGGACACATGACTTCTGTCACTAACACCTCCATTTCTCAAACATGGGGTCAGAGTACCTCTAAACTGACCTCTTATGTTACATTTTTTAAGAACTAGTCAGCGTCGGGAACTGTTCCTGAGAAATAAAATAGTGGCTGAAACTTTCTGTTCAGGTTCCATCCAGGCATTCGGAGCATTCCCGTTGGTACGTGCATTCAAAATTGCTCATGAAACCATCACAAAATATCCATAAGCAGAGATATCACTATCATTTTCGACTTACATTTTGAAGGAACTTTTGAACGGATTTACACCAAATAGGCAAAAGGCTTTTCGTTGAACAAAGATATACTTCCTTGCCAAGCCCGTTCTGCGCTTCGGGCTGTAGCTGTGGCTAAAGGTTCCTATGGGAATTAACATTACAAATGCACCCTTATTTCGCACCCCAAATTCTTGGTCCCCACTGCATGGATCACCACCAGACTTTCCATGACAACCAGAACTTAGCTTCACACTTTTTTTGGGGAAAATTTCATGATGATTGGGGGCAAACAACGCCAAAGTTATAGGCAAGTCAAAAAATACTTTTCCTATAGTAACTAGGTCCTACCATAACTACCTACTGGTGACAACCAGTAGGTACATATAGTGTATATGTATTACATAGAAAGTGTGTGTATATATATATATAGATATATATATATATATATCTATATATATATATATATATATATATATATTCACTGAAAAAACCATAGGCTTCACACCACTTATAGTTAGATGGAAATTTTACTCGCATAAAACCATTGAAATTCCCACGTTATAGTTAGTTGGACTCACTATAACTTGCGCATGCAATGCACTGCTGATGACGTCACATATTACATCACTCATGACATGGTCAGTGACATCACTCATGACATCACTGATGACATCTCAAATGTTTCAAGGGGATTGGGTTACTTTAACTACTTTAACTGTATACCAATACGAGTGTAAGATTAGTTGAGCAATGTCACTTACGCTGATTCACAATTTTGTGTTTAATTGTTAGCCCATCCAGGGCTCAATACGTTAAGAAACATATGATTTTGTGTTATCAAATGTACAGCTTACACCCATTGCTCGAAAATGTTGAATTTGAATTGTAAATAGCGTTATTCCATCGTTCCAAGATGGCGCTTTCATTTGCATTATGAACTTTCTTTTGCTTCAATGATTTGAGCCTTATCAATTGCTGCCTTGCCGGCGCCAGCTGACACTGACGAAGGCAAGTGCTGAAACGCGTCTGTTACGATTCTTTTGCGCTAAATAAACCGTACGTGGTTTAAATATCTGCTGAGAGTGCCGTCTTGTTGCTTTCTGCTGCCGGTTGCCGGTCGCGGAGTTGCGGAGCTTCGAATACTTTAAACGGCACGCCGCCGTTTTTTTCGGCACCCACTCGGCTAAGTGCGATCTCCATTGGCGTTCTTTGGGAGCAGTTTACGGAGGAAAAGGAGAACGCACCGCCAAGGAAGTCGGCAGCCTCGACACCAGTCCCGCTGTGCTTGGGTCCAGGAATGCAATCCGAGTGACGGAGACGGGGAGATCGAGGTAGGAGACACCGACTTACCCTACTTTAAAGAGGCACGAGTGAAGCAGAACGCGCACAACATTAGGAAGTAAAAACGAACTGGGATACTAATGTTCAGCGACACAGCGCGCCGGGAGGCGGCAACTGGCATCTTTAATGAGCGACCGGAGCCTAGGGCACGGAACGCTACACAGACAGGAAATGTGGTTCAACCAACTCTCAAGAATAAATATCAACAATTAGAGAGGTTATACGAGAGGGAAACGAGGAAGTGGACTGCAGCACTACGTGGATGTAAAGAGGGTCCCACGTGGTCTTCGGATTTACACGATTCCAGCCTACGAGAATCCTGACCCAGAATTACTGAGTGAATGGGCTACCCTTACAGCACACTCTTCGGAAGGGATGCTATGCCTTCTAATTAAATTTGCCTGGAAAGATAGGGAGAAGGCTTTACAAGACATTGAGGTGCTGGAAAAAGAGATTGTAGATCTGGCGGACCAGGGACAACTGGATACAGAAAAGGAGTCAATGAAGAAAAGGCTAACAAGCTATGAAAAAAAGATCCAACTAAGGAAACAACAAAAATTTGAACGCGATGCTCGTGATTATGAGCAAGGAAGAATATTGACTTTCGCACGCAAGTACGATGCGCCTCGCCGAGATTTAAAGGCTAGGCGGCAGAAACCATCAGTACAACGAGAAACTTCAGAGTCTGAGGTGACCAGTGCGGAGCAATCTGAAGACGAGGCACAGAATAGAGCGCAACAAAGCGCACAAGCAAGTGAATCGGCTTCTTTTCACGAGGAATGCAACTTAATCCGCAGCAACTGGCTAAGGGGAGGGAAGAAGCACCCCCCGGAAACTACCGAAGACAGAAGCAGAGACGCATCACGAGACGCAGCGGGAGGAAGCGGAGAAGGAGAAATCAGGAAACAGAGGACCCGGCAGAACAGGCCCAAGAGGAATTAATGGAAGATCTAAATATCATCAACCTCTCAGATAGAGTACTCACTAAGGATGAAGAAAATGTCCTTAAGTTAGGACTCTCTTTCTGCCCTACTGGCCGTTACGAATACGTACAGACACGAATAGACCTGTTCCTGTTTATCCGCAAACTTAAACTTTGGAAATTTTTCAAACAGAAAGCGCTCAAGGAGAAGGCACAAGGTCCACCAAAGGGGACTGCCACTACTCATATTGATCCCACTGAGATGAGCATCAGTGACTTGGAGGGCTTAGCGGTACTGGAAGACCTATTGGAAGAAGGACTGAGTCAAACTGCACCTCCAACTGATATCGTTGGGAGGGGCACGTCCATAGGTATCATTCAGACCGGAGAACCAAGCAGCTTCAAGCCAACCTCCCGCTTTCTCCCACAGACACCAATGGATGCTTTGGATATTTTTTCAGATGCTGTTAACCAGGACTTACAAAAGCTTTCCAAACTTGAAGAATCACGGAAGAAGAACATTCATTGGAACCTTACATTCAAACAACGTAAAGCAATCACTAGTTTACAACAAGATGACTCTATAGTAATAAAGCCCTCAGATAAGGGCGGGAACGTTGTTATTCAGAGTCGCGAACAGTATTGCAAGGAAGCTCTTTGTCAACTACAAGACTGTAACAATTATATGCCTACAATGGAACGAGAGTATCAGGAGAGTATTCGGAATTACCACTCCCTTGTTGATCAATGGTATGGAAAGGGCATACTGAGCAGGGAGGAATACTCATTCCTACAGAACAAGCAACCGAGACTACCGAGTTTCTATCACCTCCCGAAGATTCACAAACACCCCACACAACCACCAGGGAGGCCCATCGTGTCATCTATCGGTGGGCTAACTGAGAATATGTCGAAATTTATCGACTCATTTTTGGCACCATGGGTCACCGAATTGAGTTCCTACACCAAGGACTCTAAAGATTTTCTGAGGCAAATTCAAGACGTGGAATGGGAGGAGGATTTATTGATGATTACTATGGACATCTCGAGCCTCTACACAAGCATCAGACACCATGACGGAATTGCAGCAGTTAAGACATTTTTGAATCTGCGACCCGCCCGCTACCTGCAGCACAGTCAAATGATTTTGGACTTTATATCGTTTTGTTTGAATAACAATATTTTCATTTTCCAAAATCAACGGTACAGGCAAGTAAGGGGGACTGCGATGGGCACCTGCTTCGCCCCCAGCTACGCGAACCTCTTCGTGGGCTGGTGGGAGAAGCAGGTGGCCTGGGCAGACGACAAAACCCCTTGGGTGGAGAATGTGATATGCTGGAGAAGGTATATCGACGACCTCTTCCTCATCTGGAGGGGGTCGGAGCAGTCAGCACTAGAGTATATTAGGATTCTAAACGACAACAATCTTAACCTGCATTTCACCTGTACATTAAGCAAGAGTGAGGTTAATTATCTAGATCTCAGGGTTTTCGTTGACTCAGGCAGAATCCAGACCGCCCTCTTTAGAAAAGAGACGGCGGGTAACTCTGTCCTCCACGGAAGTAGCAGCCACCCGACCTCCCTGGTCAAAAGCATCCCCTACGGGGAACTGTTGAGGATTAAGCGCAACAGTTCTCTGGAGAGAGATTATACAGAGGCCGCTCAACAAAGCGTGAAACGCTTTAAATCTCGCGGCTACTCTGCAACTACCCTCCAACAAGCTGAGAAGAAGGCAGAGAAAGTCAACAGACATACCCTCTTACAGGATGAAAAGGTGGATAGCCCCAAAGGTGGGAGTGGTATCATTAGACTTATCACCAACTATTCAGTGGCAGCCAACAAAGTAAGAGCCATCATGGTCAAGAATTGGGGGATCCTTAAATCCGATAATGTAATCGGAAAGGATTTGCAACAACATCCCATGATTACTTTTAGAAGACTAAGATCTTTAAAAGATAGACTGGTCACTAGCCACCTACTGAAGGGCAAATCCAAAGGAGAACTGCAGTCAATGCATGGCTCGTATCCATGCAGGAAATGCAAGGCCTGCAGTAATAGTCAGAGGGTACTGAGCTACCAGGTGCCACACAGGGACTCTCAGATCAGAATCAACAAGTTCATTACCTGTTCGACCACATTCGTGGTATACTGCCTGAAGTGCCCCTGCGGACGGATGTACGTAGGAAGCACTACAAAAGCAGTTAAGTTGAGGGTCTTGGAGCACCAACGGGCCATTGCTAACAAAGATGAAAACTATCCGATGGCCCGGCATTTTGCTAGTCATCACAATAGCGATAGGACACAACTCAGCTTCGTCAGCTTAGACTGCATCCCTCAAGACATCAGGGGTGGAGATCTAAAGAGGCGACTTAGACGCTTGGAGTCTCGATATATTATCGACCTCCAAACGAAGTCACCAGGAGGACTTAATGCAGGGGAGGAGCTACTATCACACCTATAATCACTGTCCCCTTTTCCTGAACCACATAACTGTCTGTAGTGAGTTTTTCTTTATACTGGAAATGCCGTTGAATATTATTTGGTTTACAGAAGAACACACCCCCCCCCTCCACACCCCTTTCCTCTAGTTAGGGTTAACTTAGTGTGGTATTGTAAATAATGGTATTTGTATTCACGGCCATCCAGGCCTCAATCGTTACCGAAGTTTCAATGGGATTGGGTTACTTTAATTACTTTAAAGATTAGTTGAGCAATGTCACTTACGCTGATTCACAATTTTGTGTTTAATTGTTAGCCCATCCAGGGCTCAATACGTTAAGAAACATATGATTTTGTGTTATCAAATGTACAGCTTACACCCATTGCTCGAAAATGTTGAATTTGAATTGTAAATAGCGTTATTCCATCGTTCCAAGATGGCGCTTTCATTTGCATTATGAACTTTCTTTTGCTTCAATGATTTGAGCCTTATCAATTGCTGCCTTACCGGCACCAGCTGACACTGACGAAGGCAAGTGCTGAAACGCGTCTGTTACGATTCTTTTGCGCTAAATAAACCGTACGTGGTTTAAATATCTGCTGAGAGTGCCGTCTTGTTGCTTTCTGCTGCCGGTTGCAGAGTTGCGGAGCTTCGAATATATATATATACATATATATATGAAAGGGAATCCCAGCCTGTCAATGAGTGACAGGCAGCAGCAGGGTGCAGACCTCAAAGCGCCACGGCAGACAGCCAGATGTAAAGCTCACAGATAGTACAAACTCAAGTGAGTAGCAGGTTCAAACGTTTATTAGGAAGTAACGCGTTTCACTCCACTAGGGAGCATGTATATATATAAAATTTCTATGGCAAAATGAAACCCCTCATTTTGTTCCTTTTCAAATTAAATGTATTAAGTGTTACCACTTTATTTCAATCAAGATGACTTCAGGTGTGCCATACTTTTGTCATAAGTAAGACTGTTAGCATTCTAGTTGTTCTTTAGAATACTCTGGGACATTCTGTCATTGGGCTATAGTTGGGCTACATCTGGCTGATATTTGGACTACATTTGGGCTCTTTTGTCTCTGGTGGCCATCTTGGGAGACTGCATATCAGAATTTTTTTAATGAAATATAAGAGGATTTGAGAAGTCACTCAAAATGTGCCCTAATTTTTCTTTCTTCAGCACTAATCATAATTTCTATGGCAAAATGAACCCCCTCATTTTGTTCCTTTGCAAATTACATGTTTTAAGTGTTAACACTTTATTCCAATCAAGATGACTTCAGGTGTGCCATACTTTTGTCATAAGTAAGACTGTTAGCGCACTAGTTGTTCTTTAGAACACTCTGGTACATTCTGTCATTGAGCTATAGTTGGGCTACATCTGTCTGATATTTGGGCTACATTTGTTTTTTTTGTCTCTGGTGGCCTTCTTTGGGCTACATTGGGCTACATTTGGGCTCTAACATATATATAGCCCAATATACACTTTTTCAAAGTTAATTTTCGTAAAAACCACTGGAGCATATATCTTGAGACATAGCAAAGGCACATCGGGGTGCCAGTCCCTACAATTTTGCCAAGTTTGGTGGAAATCCATTCAGCCGTTCGGGCTAAAAGTGAGTTCGACCACCCTATGGAAATTAACATGGCGAAAACACGTTTTGGGACCCCCTTTTATCTCGGCCCCCGCTTGACGAACCCCCTTCACATTTTCAGGGAAGGAGCGGAGCGGAGCGGGCCACGAACTTTGAGAAATTCGCGAAGATTCGTCCACCGGCGCCAAAGTTATTCCCAATAGAATGTTGTGGATTTCCTATGGAAAGTAGATCCTAACTATAACTACCTACTGGCGACCGCCAGTAGGTAATATATATATATATGTGTGATATCATTTGAGATCTCATTAGTGATGTCATCAGTGATGTCACTGACCATGTCATGAATGATGTAATATGTGATGTCATCAGTAGTGCATTGCGGGGGCATGAGTTATAGTTAGCTGAACTAACTATGACGCTGGAATTTCTATGGTTTTGTACGAATGAAATGTCCAACTAACTATAATGTGCCTGAAACCCATGTTTTTTTCAGTGAATTGCAAAGGTTTTTAAAATGCTAATTTCTAACTATAACGTGCCTGAAACCTATGGTTTTTTAGGTGAATTTCAAAGGTTTTTTAAATGAAAATATGTAAGTCTAATATGCCTAAATTCTATACTTTTATTTTAAATATATATATATATATATAATTTCTTTTTTCTTTTTTTTTAAAACAGTTGTAAATACATTTTAGTTTGGAAAACGATATTCTTTTTAGAAAAAAAAATATTATATAGACGTTGCGCACCCTTCGTGCATCCTACACGATGGCTGCGTGCATTCCTATAGCCATTTTGAAAAGTTGCGCGGGGTAGCGATTTCGGCATAATTTGTAAAGTATAAAATAAATTTTCCTTTAAGTGTTTTCTCTATATTTATTTATACATGTATTTTTAAAGTATTATTTATAATATAATATCGACGAAAGTAAAGTTACGAAATGCGCGGTGTAGTTGCTTAGTTTGCGCAACCTCTCCCTGCACGTATTACTGGGGTCGTTCTGTAATCGCACAGAGATTGCGCAGTGATCGCGCCAAAGTCGCGACTTCTTTATTTTTTAAGTTGAAAAAATTACTATAGACAGTTTGAATATGATAATAGAATGAACAGTTTTGCTAATATGCTTATTCAAAGTTTATAGAAATGTCTATTTATAGTGTATGATGATAAATATGTTATTTCCAGGTTCGCGAAGGGTGCCTGACGAGTGAGCGCACCCTACGCGACTTCATATTAGCAAAAGAAAAAAGGAATCTGATTGGTTGAAATCATTTTCCTTGTGAAAAAGGGAGGGTCCATCCTTCTGATAGTTCCCTTTCTTTTTGATCTTACCAGAGAGAAGAACTGTTTGTTCCTTCTCTTAAAAAATGTATCTTTTTTTGTGTGTTAATTCATTTTAAAATTACAATGACTTCCAGTTTAGCTGAAGTGGATCCTCTTGCTGTGGAAGAGGAACAGCAGATGGGGCAGTCGAAGAGGCAAAGGAGAGAGAGTATTGTTTGGGCCTTTTTTACAGTCCCAGAGGGGTAGAAGAAAGTTAAAGCAAGAAATGTAACTTTCAATATATGTAAGAAAGTACTCTCAAGAGGATCGGATAAGAAAAACTTGTGTGGGACAAGCTCAATGAAAAAACATATGGAGACCATCCACCCTGTTCACCTCATGAGAGAAGAGACAAAGAGGCAATTAAATGCGGATGCTCTTCAAGAACCCCGACACTCCATCTCCTTCCGCAGGAACTCCATCAACACCAAGGCCACATATCATGTCGGAGTTCCTAAATGCTTCAATCAGCTGCATTAAGTGCGCCACTGAACTTTGCTTTGGGGAGCAATGCATTGACGTAATTTCAGCTGCCCTTAAAGCGCATAAATGTTAATCTTTTTTTTATAATGCACTTTTGTTTTTGTCCAACAGTTCATTTCCTGTTCTTCATTTGTTGCTGTACTTTTTAAAATAAAAAACAAACAAAAAAATAAAAAACGTTCAAAAAATTAAAAAAAATGTAAATCTGTTCCAAAAAAAAACCCAGTTCTTATGGAACCACATCTACTGGTTAAAAAAATAAAAATCACCTGAATTATTGCATTAAAGTATACATACTATGTGGGTGATTGGAGGAATGCAAGTGTAGTGCATGGTTATTTTATCAATGTTTGAGAAGTGTCAACGTGATTCAGTGAGGTCATGGATAATAGCAGGATAATTAGTGGAGTGCATGAGTACTCTGTAAGTGATTAGATGAGTGCAAGTGTAGTGCAAAGTTAAGTAAGTGGTGCAGGATTGGTGATTAGATGAGTGCATGGGAACTGACAGGGGGATTGCAGGAGTGCATAAATACTAGCAGAGTAATTAGAGGAATGAATCAGTAGTGTGTAGATGGTTAGAGTTCTGCATGATTAGTGTATGGAGGATTGTAGCAGTGCATGCGTTAATGTCTGGGTCATTGTATGAGAACATGGGTAGTGACTGGATTATTAGAGTACTGCAAAGAGAATGCATGGTGAATTTATAAAGGTTTGTGTATTGATAGAGTGATTGGAAAACTACATGGTGGTGGATGGGTGATTGGAGAAGTTTACGGGAAGTCACAGTGTGATTGCTGGACTGTATTGGTACTACCTGAAAAAATGAAGGTGTGAATGAGCAGTGTGTACATGGTTACATGACTGCATGTCTAGTATATGGTACTGGTTGGGTGACTGGCGGTGTGCACAAGGAGTGCCAGTGTGATTGCAGGACTGTATGGGCAGTACCTGGGAAAATGAAGGTGTGAATGAGCAGCATGTAGGTGGTTATAGGACTGCATAAATAGTGCACATGTCATTGTAGCACTATATGTGTTAGTATCTGGGTCATCGCATGAGTACATGGGTAGTGAGTGAATGATTAGAGTACTGCAAGGAGAGTGTATGGTGAATTTATAAATGCTTAGGTATTGGCGGAGTGATATCCTTAAATGCATTATGATGAGTGGTAGATTGGAGAAGTGCATGGGACTGACAGGAGGATTCCTATACTACATGGGTACTAACTGGGTAATTACAGGAGTATACCAATAGTATGCAGCTGGTTAGAGGTCTGTATGCATAGTGCATAGTATATTGTAGCTGTACTAGTGTTACTGGCTAGGCCATTCCATAAGTACATGACTACTAACTAGAATGATTACAGTGCTGCAAACAGAATGCATGGTGAATTTATAAGTGCTTAGGGATTGGCAGAGTGATAGGATAAGCATATAGTGCTGGATGGGTAATTGGAGAAGTGCATGGGACAGACAGGAGGATTCCTAGACTGCATGGGTACTAACTGGGTATTTAGAAGAGTGTACCAATAGTATGTAGCTGGTTAGAGGTCTGCATGCATAGTACACTATATATTGTAGCTGTACTTCTGTTAGTGGCTAGGCCATTCCATAAGTACATGACTAGTAACTAGAATAATTATAGTGCTGCAAAAAGAGTGCATGGTGAATTTATAAGTGCTTAGATATTGACGAAGTGATAGGATAAGTAGATAGTGCTGGATGGGTGTTTGGAGAAGTGCATGGGACTGACAGGAATATTCCTAGACTGCATGGGTACTAACAGGGTATTTAGAAGAGTGTGTCAATAGTATGTAGCTGGTTAGAGGTATGCATGCATAGTGCACAGAATATTGTAGCTGTACTTGTGTTAGTGGCTAGGCCATTCCATAAGTACATGACTAGTACCTAGAATAATTACAGTGCTGCAAACTGAGTGCATGGTGACTTTATAAGTGCTTAATATTGGTGGAGTGATTGGATAAGTACATTGTGCTAGATGGGTGAATGAAAAAGTGCATACGGACTGACAGGGTGATTGCTAGAGTGCATGGGTACTACCAGGGTATTTGGAGGAGTTAATCAGTAGTATCTAGGTGGTTCAAGGTCTGCATGGATAGTGCGCAGAGGATTGTTGCAGTGCTTGTATTAGTGCTTGGGCCATTGTACAAGTACATGAGCTGTGACTGGAGAAGTGCATGGGGACTAACAGGGTGATTGCTAGAGTGCACGGGTACTACCTGGGTATTTAGAGGAGTGAATCAGTAGTATGTTGCTGCTCAGAGGTCTATATGAATAGTGCACCGAGAATTGTAGCACTGCTTGTGTTAGTGCTTGGGCCATTGTATGAGTACATGAGAAGTGACTGGATGATTACAGTACTGGATGGAGAGGGTATGGGGAATTTATAAGTGCTTGGGTATTAGTGGAGAGATTGGATTAGTATATAGTACTGGTTTGGGTGACTGGAGGTGGGCATGTGGAGTGACAGTGTATTTGATAGACCGCATGGTTAGTACCTGGGCGAATTAATCTTACCTGTTTTCAAGTAGATATGAAATTAATAGTAATATGGTTTCACTTTTTTTTGTAATGTAAATTTAAAATATTTTAAACT
Source organism: Lissotriton vulgaris (assembly GCF_964263255.1). NCBI lineage: Eukaryota > Metazoa > Chordata > Amphibia > Caudata > Salamandridae > Lissotriton > Lissotriton vulgaris. Next base: position 821,307,176 of record NC_141691.1, on the reverse strand, counting down.
TTAGTCATAGGGTCTGTAAAAGAGAAGAACTACACATATATGTTGTGTTACCTTTAAAAATATATGTATGTAATGTGTTATGCCCCTATTTTACATATAGCATAGCACACAAACAACATACACACACTATTAAATGTACAAACACAGACACTACAAGCAGAACACCCACAACCACTGCAACAAAGATCTTTTTTAAGTATCAATACAGGTGTGTTTATTTTACCTGGATAAGTTGTAAACTGAAAACTATTGCATTACACATAGGAAATAAATTGCATTTAAGAGCAATGTAAAACTACAAGAGACTAAAGCAATTATCAGCACATGATTCAAAGTAGAAACAAGTGTAAAACAAGCTTACTTTAGATGTTGGCAACAACAGAGTTGATTAGCTTTAAGCAAAGGAAGGACCTCTACAAAAAATAAGGTACATTTCTACTACATTTCTACCTCATTTCCTTCGATTCTGCCAGCGCAAAGTAGGAGGTACCCCTGCCACGGGTTCCTTAATGGAAGAGCATATCGCGATTGGTCTGGAGATAATCTTGGCTACCACTTCTGCCTATGATGCCATCGACACAGGAGAAAAATCCTGCCAGAGTCGGCAGGCACTCGGATGGTCTTTTGCCCTTAGACCTGCCAACATCTAAATAGAACAGGCCGACTGCCAAATAGGCGGGTGTTGAGACCTTTGAAAAAGTTATCTAAAAAAGGCACTTAGGGCCCGATTCACAGAATGAACTTAAGACTCAATCCGAAACTTACTACTGTTTTGGTATTCACAGATTGCACTACTTTTGGCATTCACAGAATGCACTTACTACTTTTGGTATTCACAGAATGAACGTACTCATTTTGGTATTCACAGAAGTTAGGACTACTAACTTTAGGACTCCTAAATGCCTTCTGTGAATACCGAAAGGCCTAAAATTAGGATTTTTCTCAATTTAGTAGTAGTAAAGTCAGGACTACTAACTTTAGGACTCCTAAATGCCTTCTGTGAATACCGAAAGTCTTAAAATTAGGATTTTTCTCAATTTAGTAGTAGTAAAGTTAGGACTCCTAACTTTAATACTACTAAATTGAGAAAAATCCTAATTTTAAGACTTTTGGTATTCACAAAAGGCATTTAGGCGTCCTAAAGTTAGTAGTCCTGACTTTACTATACTAAATTGAGAAAAATCGTCATTTTAAGACTTTCGGTATTCACAGAAGTCATTTAGGAGTTCTTAAGTTAGGAGTCCTAACTTCTGTGAATACCGAAATGAGTAAGTTCATTCTGTGAATACCAAAAGTAAGAAGTGCATTCTGTGAATGCCAAAAGTAGTACGTTCATTCTGTGAATACCAAAAGTAGTAAGTGCAATCTGTGAATACCAAAACAGTAGTAAGTTTAGGATTGAGTCTTAAGTTCATTCTGTGAATCGGGCCCACTGTCCCCTGTTCTGAAATTATAAAAAAATAAGGGACATATTCTTCATTAAGGCATGCAGCGCAGCAAGCCACCTTGCTGTTCTGCGTGACAGAAAAAGGGCAGGTATCCACTATGTTTAACATTATATGGGAGACGGCGTGGCAAACTCTCAAGATGGCGGACATCTGATCTTGAGTACCCGGGCCCCACCAATCAGTTAATTATCGCAATTGGAAGCAGCATTGGAACAATAACTTCACCTACAAGGAACCCCCTAGCGCCTGCATTAACTTATTGGTACCAGGATGACCACAATCGGCAGCGAGGGCTGACAAACATGGAGCTGGGCTGTGGAGCAGTAGTCTAAGCCTTGACTACTCCCAGCAGAGGCAAGACGCTTGGGCCAAGGGTACCACCATAACAGAGGCTTCCCTACATCGCCCTTCACCCAAAAATGTAACTGCACACACTCAGGGGGAGCAACTGGTTGGAATTCCAGTGAGGAGATTGAGATGCCAGTACCCCTGAAACCAGTGGGGCTGCACCATCCAGGCCAGGTGACCTGATTGGACCTTTGCTCCCTGCCTTTGTGCCTGAGTCCCTTTCAAATAACTAGAATCCAGGATAAATACACAAGGATGTTATGTGTTCCTGAGGGGATCTTGAATGGAGCTCCTGTTGTTCTGAGTTGTAGCTATGCCCTCAATTCGGATCATGATGTTTGTTTAACAAGATTGTTCTCTCTCCTTGCAGATTGGGCCATGTATCCCTGGCCGTTAGGAGGGGATTTTAAGCACTCATGGATGTTGACCTTGATCAATCTCATCCCCCTCTCTCTAAACAACAGCTCTAATGAGGCAGGCTAAGGCATTGAAACCCTGGTCAAAGGGGTGGAGCTTGCTGGATGTATGGCACCACCGACTAGTTGAAGAGAGGCAATACTCATTTAACCCCCTGCCACAGGCTTCACTCACACCTTAACAGGTTCCTTTGCCCAAAACATTTACAAACCTGTGTCTCAGCTACCACTTATCTTGGAAAGACACTCTTGGATCATAATTCGTTGGATATAACGTTGTTTTGGGGCCGGGTCCCAACCTCAATTTCTACATGACGGATGTGACCGGCTCTAATAGATGATGCTGTGTTCTGAGACACTCTAGCCATGGCCATAGATACCAGGGGTGGGCGTAATTTGCGTAATTGCGTTACTTAAATCTCTGCGAAACTGTAAAAATTCACCGCGAACACGCAGAAATTCCACGAACATGCGGAATTGCTTGTTCGCAATGCTTTTGTCCTGTTCGCAATTGCTGTTTGCATGCTCGGGGGGAAATATCTCATGAACACGCATTTTGAGAACGCGAACAAGCAAAAAATTTCGGGAAGTCGCAAAAAAAAGAATTTTGGGCAATTTCGCGTTCTCTGCAGAATGCGAAATTACCCAAATTCTGCAAATTCCGCGAGCGGAACAGAATTTGCGGCCCAGGCCTAATAGATACATACTTTGCTGAGAACACGGGTATGGCCTCATCTCCACTTGTGGAAGTCTTCAAGGTGGGTATGTTATGTTATGTTATAACAATTTATATGGTGCACTAGTACCCATAGGTGTCTAGGAGCCTATGGATTGCATACTGTGTCAGAGAAACTAATTTGTAAAAAGCCATGTCTTGAGGTGTTTCCTAAATTCAAACAGGGATGAAATCCTCCTGAGAGAGAGCGGAAGAGAGTTCCATATCCTGATAGTGCTGTGTCTGAAACTCCTCCCCCGAGTTCAACCTTTTGACCCTAGAGGTGGGCATCGGGAAATCATTGGCTGAGTGTAGCGGTCTGCTTGGAGAGTACCAACTAAAGATATCCCTTAGAAATTGTGGATCTTCGGTGTAAAGTGCCTTATGTGCAATAAAAAGTGCCTTGAACTTTGTGCACTGGCCGACTGGCAGCCAATGCAGCTTCTGTATTCCAGCCCTAATGGACTGGTGTTTGGGAACATCTAGCACTAATGTAGCAGTGGCAGTCTGTACTGTTTGCAATCTTCTAAGTAGATTGGACTATAAGTTAATGTATAGGCCATTCCAGTAGTCCAACTTTGATAAAACCGGGGCACATCATTGAGCATGATGGTGGGAGCCAGGAGGGAAGTGGAGCGGCAGGTGACTTGCTTTGAACATAAGCTTGGGCTAGCGGAAAAATCTGCTGTCAGCGATGCTGAAGCAGCAAGAAACCTACAGGAGGCCCCTATAGAATATGCTGATCTGCTTGAGCACCTCCGTGTGATAGACTACAAAACCTACACACAAAGAACTCACTTTGATTAGGATAAATCAGGGGCACTACAAGCCCGACTGATACAACCTGACCTACACCCATCCTTTCGATCACAGTACCAGCCCAGGGACTGATCGAGATACAGTCTGGCAGTTCAGGCTGGACTGTTCCCATGAGGAACAGGTCAAGACTGATTTGCATATGGCTGTGTCCAAACTGGGGTGGCATAGCGAGGAAAAGAAAGATAAATTAAACCCAGATCTGTGACTAGGGCTGAGTGGTTGAAAAGTTTCAGTACGCCATCCATCATCTTATATTTGCTAAGGAGGCCTTTTTAATTTCTATGCCAATATATACTCCGCCAATGTCCCCAGCCCACTGATATTTTCACTTATTTACAGCAGGTGGGGCTACCAAGGATAGCGACGTAAGACAGGGAGGCCCTTGTGGCCTTGGGCTTGTGGCCTTGATAACAACAGAAGAAATCAGAGCAGCCACAAATGAACTTGCCAGAAATAAGACCCCGTGATCCGCCTGACTCCCTGTTGGGGTTTACTCCACATATGTGGCCCATTTGGTCCCCCAGTTGGAGAAATTGTATAATTAATCCTTGGAGGAGTGTAGCTTTCTGCCCACCACCAGGAAGGCACTGGTGACCTCTATCCTGAAGCACAGGAAGGAGCCAATTGTACTTACCTCATATAGACCACTGTCAATTTTGAACACAAAATGTAAGATATTGAGTAAAATACTGGCCTGCCGGCTGTTCCCATTGTTGCTGTGGATGGTACACACCGACCAGAATCACTTCATTCCACAGCGCAGCACTTCATTAAATATCCATCAGCTCTTATTATCATGGACACATTCAGGGACCGCTTTCCATATGTAGGTTGCATATCATTAGACCTCTGGCAGGAATGTGATACTGTGGGGTGGGACTTTATGATGGCAGCATTGGCCCGCTTTGGAATTCCACCAACCTACATCAAATGAGTTAACTTATTATACTCATTACCTTCGGCCAGGGCTCGGATGGGCCACCATATCTTGGGTGCATATCGGGTGTCACGTGAAACCTGACAGCGCTGTCCCTTATGCCCGCTTCTGTTTGTACTAGCAATTAAGCCTTTAAAGCAGCATATGTGACAAGACTCCCTTGCATGGGGGATTCCCATGAAGCAAACTCTCCACTTGATCTCAATGTATGCAGATGACATGGTTCTGTACCTGAGTGATCTTTGGGGAGACTTGGGAGACATTATGCAATAACTAGCCTACTTCAGATGGCTATCTGGTCTTCAGATAAATGTAGATGAGTTAAAACGAAACATTGCACAACAATGGGGGTCTAGTGTCATCCCCACTCTTAATCTGTGGTGCAAAGATATGGATATGGCACTGGTGGCAGAAAAGTCAGTATATATACATCGAGCCTGTCCGAAAAAATGGGAGAAGGTCTGGGGAGGATGGAACACTTACCGGTGTGGCATATGTGAACCTCCACCACCCGAGGACTCGGACTCTGATACGAATGTTTGAACAACTTATACTGAACGGCCTCGGATGGGCATATCCTTGGGAGGTGGAGGGATACAGGGGATGGACAGGTGGGATGTGTTTTATGAGACATGTAAGAATGACTATGTGACTATTAAAAATGTGTGTCTACATGCCATGCAAAATATGCTGTCATTGAAATGCTATGCAAATTGTTCAATAAAATATTGTTTCAAAAAAAAATGTAGATGAGTTGTGCATGTTCCCTTTCACACCTATTTCTATTTCTATTAAAAAAAAATTCTATTTAAAATTATTTATACAGCGCACATACATCAGCGGTTTCTTGGCGCTAAAAACTGAAGAGGTCAGAGCAGAAAACCCGAGGTAGGAGGAAAATGAGAAACTAAAGTATTAATTAAAGGATTTGGCGAAAAGGTATGCCTTAAGTTGTTTCCGGAATAACAGGTATGAGGTTGAGGCTCTGAGCTCTGCAGGCAAAGAGTTCCAAAAGATCAGGGCGAGGGTCGCAAACTTCGAGCCTCCCCATTTCTTTCTTCGAAACCGAGGAACCGTGAGAAGGGATTGGGAAGATGACCTCAGTTCCCTAGATGGAACATAGGGAATGATCTCCGAGGAGATGAAAGCCGGCGCCGTGCCCGGTCGTGCTTGGAAGGTGATAGATGCAAGCTTAAACTGGACACGGGCACAGACAGGAAGCCAGTGTAAAGATTTCAGGAGGGGAGTGGTATGGGAGGATTTTGGGAGTTTGAACACCAGGCGCGCCGCCTGGTTTTGGATCTGCTGCAAACGCCGAAGACTATATGCAGGAATACCTGCATATAGGGCGTTGCCATAATCCAGGCGGGATACGACCATGGCAAGACTGATAAGTTTAAGGGCATCAAATGAAAAAAAACGGGACACCTTGCGAATAGTGCGAAGTGCCAAAAAGGAGGAAGAAACCACAGAACTAACCTGGGAGTGAAGGGTGAGTTGGGAGTTGAGCTTGATGCCTAGAGTTTTAACTGAGGTGGAGGGAACAGGTGGGGCACCAAGGGAAGGGGGCCAGAAGATGGGGGACCAGGGGCTGGATGAACCACCCGTCAACACCAGCTCGGTCTTGTCTGGGTTGAGTTTAAGATGGTTGTGGTTCATCCAGTCTCGGATGTGAATCATGATGGTTTGAAAGTTAGAGGCAGAGTCGGGGGAAGAGGAAAGGTTGAACACAAGCTGGAGGTTGTCCGCATAGTTAAATACGGCGACCTCCATTTGTTGCAGTGAAAAGATAAGAGGGGAGATATAGAGATTGAATAAGAGGGGAGAAAGGGAGGAACCTTGGGGAACCCCGCACTGAACATCGCGGAAGTCCGCAGTGAAGTCTCCCAGGCGGACTGCCTGGGTGCGGTCCCTCAGGAAGGAGGATAACCAGACCAACGCGGTCCCCCCGATCCCCGCCGCCCTGACACGGGAAAGTAAGATGGAATGGTCCACCGTGTCAAAGGCGGCTGAGAGGTCGAGGAGAACCAGGGCCTGAGGTTGGTTGGTATCCATTCCCTCCCTGAGGTTATCAAGGACCGAAAGCACTACGGACTCCGTGGAGTGTGCGGGGCGAAACCCGGCCTGGCGGGGGGCAAGAGCCCCGTTCTTCTCCACGAAGGAGCTCAGGGCGTAGGTGACGTGACGCTCGAGTACTTTCGCCAGGAACAGTAGAAGAGAGATGGGATGGAAATTGGCTGGGATTGAGGGATCGGCACCAGGTTTTTTCATGATAGGGACGATAACGGCACCTGGGTCAGTGGGTCAAACACTGCGGTTTGGAGACATGGCTGTATGGGCAGCTCCTCATAATTTTCAATATCTAGGAGTCCATATTTATCATGGCACCTGAGATTTACCTGAAGGCAATCTTTCTCGAATTATAATTTCCCTTGAAGGACAAATTGGATTGTCCCTACATTTATCCGTAGCTGGCTGTTTAGCCTTAGCACAAATGGTCATCCTACCACAGCTTTTATATTATTTTGTTATTCTTCCAGTGATAGTCCCAGTATGGATATTTCAGCACCTGAATACGATGCTGGTGGTACTTACCTGGGAATCGGGCCCCCGAAGAGGCAGCCTTGCCAGATTGCAGCTTCCCCAAGATGCTGTGGGCGATGGGTGCCCTGGATTTCAAGGCTAATTTTCTGACAGAGCAGCTGCAATGGCTGGCCTATTGGTTAGTCGGACGCAATTTGAGGAAAATAGGATTTACCACAGTACAGATAGATCAGACCCCTGTCTCATGTGTCCTCTGAATGTACCTGTTGCCCCATCCCCTCACCATACATTTACTTATGTTGATAATCTACTGTATACATGAGGCTGTCTACTTACTACATTCTAATAGGGATGCACAGTTGCTATTTCCTGAAAATGCAATTAAGTTTGGGTTAAAAAAATCACTGTAAATGATTAATTCCTACTCTGGTGCACAATGTGCTGCCTAGCTACAACGCAGGAACTCTTGCACCATGGTGCAATGGTTCCTGCATTGTAAGCAGGATTGTTTTTCTGCAGGAAGGGACACCTTCCGGCATAAAAATATTCCCTGGAGGAATTTTAATGAGTGAAGCACACATAGAAAGAGGAAAGAATTATGAGCAACAAAGATGTTTTTTCTCATTAGTCCTCCCCAGGGGAAGGGTAACTTTTTGGGCAAATTCCCAGTTCTACCGGTAATGGTAAATCTGGGAATATTCCAAAATCCTTGGGTATTGCATGGGAACACCCATACACCACCCATGGGACACTTCCCTGGGGAAGAGTAGCACAATTCAACAATTTGTGCTCCATTACATTATTCCAGATGTATTAATCCGCTCAGGGCCATGCAAGGTGGCCCTGTGTGGCTTGATAAATAACACTTAAGGTAGGTGTCACTTTTGCAACTGATTGCGTAGCACAAAAGCATTGCAACCTGATGATAAATATGCCCATAAAGATATGTAAGGGCAGGGTAGGGATACCCATACCTCCTAGGCCTGATGGGCGGATCCAGAGGGACCCTTCCTGAGGCCCAAAAAGAAAGAAAACAGCAGTAAACACATCAATTCCACAAACTTCTTGCAAGATAAAAAAAGAAAAGGCGACCAGGTCACATTTATAAACTATAAGGGAGCCCATCCCTGGGCCAAACATAGTATGTATGGTGAGGGGGGGCAAATCGCCCTCTTTCTGAAGCCTGGGCTAAAATCATTAAACAATGGAACCCATTAATGGCATCAAGGTCTCCGTCCAAGGGGCTTACTCAGATACTAGGTATCAGGGAGCCCACCCCCGGGACATGTCCATTTCCCTGCCTGCAGCTGTGTGGACCAGGAAACCTGTGTTTGTTCTCACTTGGCAAAAGCATTTTAAAAACTACCGCCAAGTTGGAACAATCACAAAGTCTACTCTCAGTGGGCAGGAGCTTCAAAAAATGCTTCTGTCTGCTAAGAGCGAATTTTGTTGTGTGCACTACATCACCAAATGCGATGCAGTGCACACAACAAAATTTGTTTTATTTATTTATAAGTTTACTTACCTGTTATAGTCTGTAATCCATACATTACAACCCCCCACCCTGCCCCTCCCCCTCCCTACGTCACCGCCCTGCAGTTACACCTACTACCGGCCATGCCTGTGTGTACAGGACCCCCAGCAGTGCCCAGACATGACAGGGGTGGGTTCATATTACTCCCAGCAGTGCCCAGACATAGGAGAGGGTTGTGCACAGGACCACCAGCAGTGCCCAGACATAGGAGAGGGGTGTGTACAGGACCCCCAGCATTCCCCAGACATAGGAGAGGGGTGTGTACAGGACTCCCAGCAGTGCCCAGACATAGGAGAGGGGTGTGTACAGGACTCCCAGCAGTGCCCAGACATGACAGGGGTGGGTGAATATGACTCCCAGCAGTGCCCAGACATAGGAGATAGGATAGGGGTGTGCACAGGACCCCCAGCAGTGCCCAGACATAGGAGATGGGGGGTGTGTACAGGACCCCTAGCAGAGCCCAGACATAGGAGAGGGATGTGCACAGGACCCCCAGCAGTGCCCAGACATGACAGGGGTGGGTGCATAGGACTCCCAGCAGTGCCCAGACATAGGTGAGGGGTGTGCACAGGACTCCCAGCAGTGCCCAGACATTGGAGAGGGGTGTGTACAGGACCCCCAGCAGTGCCCAGACATAGGAGAGGGGTGTGTACAGGACCCCCAGCAGTGCTCGGACATGACAGGGGTGGGTGCATATGACTCCCATCAGTGCCCAGACATAGGAGAGGGGTGTGCACAGGACCCCTAGCAGTGCCCAGACATAGGAGAGGGGTGTGCACAGGACCCCCAGCAGTGCCCAGACATAGGGGAGGGGTGTGTGCAGGACCCCCAGCAGTGCCCAGACATGACAGGGGTGGGTGCATATGACTCCCAGCAGTGCCCAGACATAGGAGAGGGGTGTGCACAGGACCCCCAGCAGTGCCCAGACATAGGAGAGGGGTGTGCACTGGACCCCCAGCAGTGCCCAGACATAGGAGAGAGGTGTGCACAGGACCCCCAGCAGTGCCCAGACATGACAGGGGTAGGTGCATATGACTCCCAGCAGTGCCCAGACATAGGAGAGGGTGTGCACAGGACCCCCAGCAGTGACCAGACATGACGGGGTGATTGTATATGACTCCCAGCAGTGCCCAGACATAGGAGAGGGTGTGTACAGGACCCCCAGCAGTGCCCAGACATAGGAGAGGGATGTGCACAGGACCCCCAGCAGCGCCCATGCATGACAGGGGTGGGTGATAGGACTCCCAGCAGTGCCCAGACATAGGAGAGGGGTGTGTACAGTACCCCAGCAGTGCCCAGACATAACAGGGTGGGTGCATATGACTCCCAGCAGTGCCCAGACATAGGAGAGGGTTGTGCACAGGACCCCAAGCAGCGCCCAGACATAGGAGAGGGGTGTGTACAGGACTCCCAGCAGTGCCCAGACATAGGAGAGGGGTGTGTACAGGACCCCCAGCATTGCCCAGACATAGGAGAGGGGTGTGTACAGGACCCCCCACAGTGCCCAGACATAGGAGAGGGGTGTGTACAGGACCCCCAGCAGTGCCCAGCCATAGGGGAGGGGTGTGTACAGGACACCCAGCAGTGCCCAGACATAGGAGAGGGGTGTGTACAGGACTCCCAGCAGAGCCTAGACATAGGAGAGGGGTGTGTACAGGACCCCCAGCAGTGCCCGTACATGACAGGGGTGGGTGCATATGACTCCCAGCAGTGCCCAGACATAGGAGAGGGGTGTGCACAGGATCCCCAGCAGTGCCCAGACATAGGATAGGGGTGTGCACAGGACCCCCAGCAGTGCTCAGACATAGGACAGGGGTGTGCACAGGACCCCCAGCAGTGCCCAGACTTGACAGGGGTGGGTGCATATGACTCCCAGCAGTGCCCAGACACAGGAGAGGGGGTGTGCACAGGACCCCAGCAGTGCCCAGACATGACAGGGGTGGGTGGATATGACTCCCAGCAGTGCCCAGACATAGGAGAGGGGTGTGTACAGGACCCCAAGCAGTGCCCAGACATAGGAGAGGGGTGTGCACAGGACCCCCAGCAGTGCCCAGACATAGGAGAGGGGTGTGCACAGGAACCCCAGCAGTGACCAGACATGGCAGGGGTGGGTGGATATGACTCCCAGCAGTGCCCAGACATAGGAGAGGGGTGTGTACAGGACTCCCAGCAGTGCCCAGACATAGGAGAGGGGTGTGCACAGGACCCCCAGCAGTGACCAGACATAGGAGAGGGGTGTGTACCCCCAGCAGTGCCCAGACATAGGAGAGGGGTGTGCACAGGACCCCCAGCAGTGCCCAGACATAGGAGAGGGGTGTGCACAGGACCCCCAGCAGTGACCAGACATGACAGGGGTGGGTGAATGTGACTCCCAGCAGTGCCCAGACATAGGAGAGGGGTGTGTACAGGACCCCAAGCAGTGCCCAGACATAGGAGAGGGGTGTGCACAGGACCCCCAGCAGTGCCCAGACATAGGAGAGGGGTGTGCACAGGACCCCCAGCAGTGACCAGACATGGCAGGGGTGGGTGGATATGACTCCCAGCAGTGCCCAGACATAGGAGAGGGGTGTGTACAGGACTCCCAGCAGTGCCCAGACATAGGAGAGGGGTGTGCACAGGACCCCCAGCAGTGCCCAGACATAGGAGAGGGGTGTGCACAAGACCCCCAGCAGTGACCAGACATAGAGAGGGGTGGGTACAGGACCCTCAGTAGTGCCCAGACATAGGAGAGGGGTGTGCACAGGACCCCCAGCAGTGCCCAGACATAGGGGAGGGATGTGTACAGGACTCCCAGCAGTGCCCAGACATAGGAGAGGGGTGTGCACAGGACCCCCAGCAGTGCCCAGACATAGGAGAGGGGTGTGCATAGGACCCCCAGCAGTGACCAGACATAGGAGAGGGGTGTGTACAGGACCCCCAGCAGTGCCCAGACATGGCAGGGGTGGGTGCATATGATTCCCAGCAGTGCCCAGACATAGGAGAAGGGTGTGCACAGGACCCCCAGCAGTGACCAGACATAGGAGAGGGTTGTGTACAGGACCCCCAGCAGTGCCCAGACATAGGAGAGGGGTGTGCACAGGACCCCCAGCAGTGCCCAGACATGACAGAGGTGGGTGCATAAGACTCCCAGCAGTGCCTAGACATAGGGGAGGGGTGTGCACAGGACCCCCAGCAATACCCAGACATGACAGGGGTGGGTGGATATGACTCCCAGCAGTGCCCAGACATAGCAGAGGGGTTTGTACAGGACCCCAGCAGTGCCCAGACATAGGAGAGGCATGTGCACAGGACCCCCAGCAGTGCCCAGACATAGGAGAGGGATGTGCACAGGACCCCCAGCAGTGCCCAGACATAGGAGAGGGGTGTGTACAGGACTCCCAGCAGTGCCCAGACATAGGGGAGGGGTATGTACAGGACCCCCAGCAGTGCCCAGACATGACAGGGGTGGGTGCATATGACTCCCAGCAGTGCCCAGACATAGGAGAGGGGTGTGCGCAGGACCCCCAGCAGTGCCCAGACATAGGAGAGGGGTGTGTACAGGACCCCCAGCAGTGCCCAGACATGACAGGGGTGGGTGCATATGACTCCCAGCAGTGCCCAGACATAGGAGAGGGTTGTGCACAGGACTCCCAGCAGTGCCCAGACATAGGAGAGGGTGTGCACAGAACCCCCAGCAGTGCCCAGACATCGGAGAGGGGTGTGAACAAGACCCCCAGCAGTGCCCAAACATAGGAGAGGGGTGTGCACAGGACCCCCAGCAGTGCCTAGACATGACAGGGGTGGGTGTATATGACTCCCAGCAGTTCCCAGACATAGGAGAGGGGTGTGCACAGGACTCCCAGCAGTGCCCAGACATAGGAGAGGGGTGTGCACAGGACCTCCAGCAGTGCTCAGACATAGGAGAGGGGTGTGAACAGGACTCCCAGCAGTGCCCAGTCATAGGGGTGTGCATGTACAACAGCAAACCTTAAGTACATGCCTGTATGTGTACATCCCTAAGTGGGAACACTCATAATAGTTGCATAGCAACACATCACACACAGCAGTGACCTACTCCATGGAGAATGGTATCCTGTCACACACTGTGTGACACACCACATGTGGGTGTATTTTCACATCTCACATGTATATCCACCCGTCTAGTTCGCTGGCACACCCCCCTCCATCCTGACTCAATAGTGTGCAGTCATCTAACAGACCACCAAACAAATGAAGCACAAATGTAATAATAAAGTGTCATGTTCATCCCGGACATGATGTGAATGTCCAGGTGGTGCAACATGTACTCCCTCATGGATATAACATGGTAGAAATCCCCTAGATACAAAGAAACAAATTCTATTTTGTGTGTCCAAAGATTAGAAATGTACAATCTGAATCATAAAGTCAAGGCTGATAACATTGTCATGCATAGTCTGATAAAGTATGATGGTCTCTCTGAAGGCATTACTACATACTACAAACCCAAGCACAGTGAGTAGCATGGATAGCACTGACCAATTATCTGAATTCATTTGTGAGCAGGCATGGCCATTGCTGAAGGGAAGGTACAAATCTATAGGAAATCAACAGAAACATCATCACCACTAATGTGTAACTGTCCGTAGTGAACATCACATGTGTCACTGAGGAAGGGACACTCTTTGGGACAATGTCTGCATGCAAACTGCAGACACACCAATCTAGATAGATTGCTGCAACATTAGGATAGTAGAAACATACCATGGTCAAGCTCATTACCACCAGGAAATAGACATATGTTACAGTAAGCAAATATGAGCATCACAACAACTCATAGGCACACAGCAGTCAAAGCAATGTCCTGAAATGCAAAAGTTCAGAATGAAAAATGAAAAGCTTTATTCAGCGCTACAATTGAAAAACGAAAAAAATGAGTCCAGGCTCACAGAAGCCCAATGGCCAGTCCAAATAAATGTCCCCAACAGTGGTGGCGTAGTGGATGTTGTCACACCCACACATGCCTGCACATGGAGATCAGATGTCTGTGGACAAATGGGGGGCATCATCAGGGTAATTGTCCGGCACCGCAGGGACAGGAGAGGAAAGGGCAGGTGTAGTGGGTGCAGGTGGGGTGGAATCCTCCACAGTGTCTGGTGCAGCGCCAAAGGATGACAAATATTCAGCGCTGCACACTGCTGCACGTTCAGACAAACTACCACCTGAACCTGGGGACACAATGGGGGTGGAGGTTGAGGGCTCTGAGTCAGGTGTCGTGTGTCTGTGGATGCGTGTGTAGCATCTGTCCCCTCTCCCTGTGAGTGTGCCTACATCCCCTTGAGATTGGGTGCATGGAGATTTGCTTTTTGACTGCTGTGTGGGTGTGCTGGGTGTGTCTGTTGTGGTGTCTGACCTGTGGTGTCTGCGTGTAAGTTGGACAGGTATGGGAGAGGGTGATGTGGATGGGTCAGAAGGAGTGGGGGGGCTGACGCTGCAGGATGGACAGTGCTGCTGTCAGTGAAGACTCTATGGCTGCCAAACTCCGACTTTGGCCAGACATGGCTGATGACATGCCCTCCATGTATGACAACAACTGGGTCATGATTTGTGTTTGGCCATGGAGGACAGTCAGCATCGATGTCTGACCAACTTGGATCTGCCGGAGCAGGTCCACAGACTCAGCACTGAGGGCAGCAGGGGAGACAGGGGCAGGGGCTGCGGTGCCGGGGACAAAGAAGACACAGTGGTAGCACAGACCCTAGGGACCCTAACAACTGGGAGGGTGGAGATGGTTCCGGAGGAGGAGGGGACAGGCAAAGTTGTTGTAGATGGCATAGCTGCATATTCCCCCTCCTCCTGGGAGTCAGAATCTGAGCCGTCCGCACGGTAAAAGGTGTCCTGCTCATGAGGTCCGGCCGCCTGACTCCCCTCACCCTCTGTGCCACTGCCTCCCTCCGACTCCTCAAAGCTGGTGGCACTGTTGCTGGGTCCCTCTGTCCGGTCCGTGCCTGTGTCTCCTCCAGATTGTGGTGATGATGCTGTTGGCGAGGAGAAAAAGACAAATATATCAGTCGCCTGTACACATCAGACATATCAGCAACAAATATTTTGTGGACATTTCTAATCATGGCATGCATCATGAGTCACATGCCACATAACTGAGCACATATATAAGTCTAGTAATGCGCAATTGTAATAGACACAACGCTCATTGTATACAAAGATACAAGTAACAGAAAAGGCCACCACTTGTATGAGAGTCACAATGATGAGCCACTGCCTGTCAACAGGAACCGTTCAGTTGCCCACTCTGCCACCCAAGTCCAGACATGGTCATGTTTAAATCTGTTTGACCCTGTGCCACATGGGAACAGTCCTGCCTGAACTGCCATGTGATGCAATCCCTGGACCTGAAACCAGTTTACACTCACCTCTCACTGGCAGCACAGCTGTCTACAGCCAGACCTGTGTGAAACACAGATGTGTATACAGACAAGCATGGCTGAAGACGGCTGTAATGCCAGAAAGTCGTTCAATGAACCTTGTTCCCAGTCCAGGGAAGGCATGGCTTGACAATAATGGCTGAACTGTTCCCATGAGGCACACGGACAGACAGATTTGCAGATGACCATGTTTGAACTTGGGGGGCAGAGTGGGCAACAGAAAGGTGATGGATAAAACCCTGACCTGTTGACTCTGTGTGGCTATATGATTGGTAGAGAGGCTCCCTCCATCCCCACACACTGTTGTAACACTCCTCACAGGGCAACTATCACCACACCTTAGAGTTTCTAGCACAGAACACACACTGACTGTCAATTGAAGTGGCATACATGTCCAAAATTCCGAAAATGACAAAGCTAATGTGCCTACAATTGTGAATGTGAAAAACATTGATGCATTCTTGACACACCCGCAACCACATGGGAAATCTGAATACTGTAGTGTGCACACCAACAAAATACTGTGTTGCACCACCAATCCATACATGTAGCAATAAACAATGTGGAACAATCATCTCTGAAAGCCAATAACATCGCCTGTAAATCCAACAATGACTGCATTGTCCAGCAGCACAGGCTAAGTGCACAGTGACAATTTCACATCAGAAATAACATACAAAGCACACCACTGACAAGGCCAAACAGGCAGTCCCATCACACCTCCCATGCACAACACCCCAATCACTCCGTCAATGTGAGTGATACAGCTCAAGTAGTGAGAACTCATAATCTGGGTATCATTAACTGTGCAGCTATATCAAGTAAGCCAAGGTCACATTGTGTGGCTGCCCATCAATATTACTTGCAATCAACTTGCAACATTTCTTGTGAATATGCACAAACGCACTGCCCAGTGGAAGTATGCACCAGCCACATTTTTGTATACATGGACAGTGTGAACATGTAGCTAACAGATGAGAAGTACAAAGTATACCAGGGACAAAGGCCACTGAGGCAGACCCCTGAAGAACTCCATGTAGAGACTCATGATCAGTGCCAAAATATCATGAAGGGCAAACACAGTGCACATGTTGTGCAACAGTTAAGGTACCAACATGTGTCACAGACCTCCCTCCAACATGATGATGTCATAAGCAATTACTAATACATTACACCCTAGTAGGACATGCACAAAAATGAAAGACCCAAAGCAGGGGACAAATGTGGAGGAGGGGAAGGGATGTAAAAGAGCATCTGCTGAATATGGGGCATTTAAATGACAATGCATAAAGTGCCTGTCTGACCACACCACCCCAACTGTGAGAGTGTTACCAGGCTTCGGAGCACTGCAGGTAGCATGTGACACACATGACAACAAACAGACATGTACCTACCCCCTCCTTGCTACCATCCCTCTTGCAACTGCCTATGGAGGTCCACTTCCAGGACCCGGAGCATGTGGGGGGTGAGGTGATGGGTGCCGCCATGCCGGCGTGGAGCTTCAAGCTTCAGCTGGACCCAGGCAATACAGCGGGTCCAGCACCGGATGTCCTGCCAACTCTTGCGGATGTTACGTATCCTCCGGCGAGGGCCCCCCTTACTCCTGACAGCCCTGGCTATGGCCAGCCAGATCTCCACCTTCTCATAGGCAGATACCTGTCAGGAAGATAAAGTGAAACAACATCAGTACACCTTGTCCAAGTCACAAAGACACACACTTGCACCACATTGACGATGACAACAGGGAATCGGATGCTGACCGCACTTGCATCATTGTCCATGTGAATGTGGCCTGTGAGCAAACACCAATGCACTACATGTCTTAGAAAGGCTACAGATGCCATAAGGGCTGGAAACCACTCACTGAGCATGGCACACACTGAACAAGATATACTACTTCAGGGTGTTGGACAGCACGTGACATGCTGTCACATATCCCACTACACCTAAGAACCCTCAGCATACCACACATGAACACCCTGGCACAGATCATTTGCTTGTCACTGTCAACAGTGTATACAACCTCACTTTGCACATGTCGCACTTTAGGAAGATGTAACACAGGCCTCATGCTAACTGTACAGGTCATGCACACGGCACTGCATACTTGTCACATCATATGGGTACAGCTGTGGCATACGTCATGCATCAGTGTTGCTAAACAGCACATATACAATTAGCCAGGCGACAAAGAACATTTACACTCTTCAATGTCCATGACTTCAAAGCATGCATTTGTCCAACATCCACACAGGTGATGAATAACAATCATCAACAGTGAGTACATTCATCTGTCACTCTGGGGGAACACTGTCACACCTCAGTAAATCATGCCACAAAAACATGCAAGGTGTGGCACAGCGGAAAGTGTGATTCACATTGCATTGAAAGTCACAGTTAGCACAATGCAGGTGAGCAGTAAACACAATTTTACTACCTCATTCACTGCATGGGAGATACCACAATGTACACACCCGGCACTCACTCAAAACGACATTGCATCTCAGTTCCATTAATACACAATGGCTGTAGTGTCACACACACAACAGGTGCACAGTCCAAGGTAGTGCTGTCATCACTCACCTGCTCCCCTGGTCTCCAATACAGCTTGCTTTAGTTCGGCAGGAGGGCATCCAGCAGGGCCTTGTTCTCCTCCTCACTGAATGCAGGTGCCCTCTCCATGCTCAGCAAAATCAGGGTCCAGGGAATGCAGAGACAGCAGCAGTGTTGTCCACTCCAATGTTGTGCAGGCAAGTGCCCTCTCACAGCCACATGCAGCCTTAAATCAGTGCTGCTGAGGGGCTGTCAGCCCAAGGAGTACAGTGTGATAGGCCAGATAACTTTGCATCCTATGTTTCATCCAATCCCATTACACATAAGGCCATGACACACATTTGCATGGTTTAAAAACTGAGCTTGAGCACCACAACACATTTTGCAACATTGTATAGTTTTGCCCAACTGATTTTTCCAGAACACCTGTAGAACACACTCAAATCTCTGTTTCCTTGACAACTAGCCTGCCTTCTGGGCATTCTACTCGTCCCCTAGATGTTCGCTATGTATTATCTGGAATCCCCACACAAGTACGGTGCGTTTTCCGTCGCGAATGCAACTTATGCAATAGTGAAACGACCCGTACACACGCACATACCATTAGGGTACGCTCTGCTCGCGTATGTCTACAATGCAATAGTGAAACGACCCGTACACACACAAGTACCATTGGGGTACGCTCTGCTTGCATATGTCTACAATGCAATAGTGAAACGACCCGTACACACGCATGTACCATTGGGGTATGCTCTGATCGCGTATGTCTACAATGCAATAGTGAAATTACCCGTACACACGCGCGTACCATTGGGATACGCTCTGTTCGCGTATGTCTACAATGCAATAGTGAAACGACCCGTACACACGCACGTACCATTGGCGTACGCTCTGCTCGCGTATGTCTACAATGCAATAGTGAAACGACCCGTACACACGCCCGTACCATTGGGGTACACTCTGCTCACATATGTCTACAATGCAATAGTGAAATGACCCGCACACATGCACGTACCATTGGGGTACGCTCTGCTCGTGAATGTCTACAATGCAATAGTGAAACCACTCGTACACACGCACGTACCATTGGGGTATGCTCTGATCGCGTATGTCTACAATGCAATAATGAAACGACCCATACACACGCACGTACCATTGGGGTACGCTCTGCTCGCGTATGTCTACAATGTAATAGGGAAACGACCCATACACACGCACGTACTATTGGGGTACTGGGCGTTTCACAAGTTCTAGTGAATGCATGTGTACAGTGCATTCAACAAGCTCACGCATGGCACCATTACTATAGTGAGAACAGGAAAACACATGGCAGGGATGTGGGGTCATCATGAGGATGTCCATGTATGTGTTGGCATGGCATACTTGCATGAGCAGGCCCTAGGTGCGGCACACAGTTCTATAGCAGAGGGCATGTGATCTAGTGGCACAGTTGATGTGTGATGGGCTGTGGAGACATGACATTTGTGATGGGCCACTATGTTGTTCACATTACCTTCACACTTGTCACATGAGTAACATCATGAACATGTTGTTATTCACATGAACACTGAGATGTCACACTCCTCAGTACGGGCATCTGTCACATGATGCCAGGGACAGGGGCACTGTCTCACTTGACCAATTGACGCTCAGCATTACCCTGTGTGACAATGTAATGTGTGTGCCATGTAACAGATTGGACATGCTGTTTGTATCCGGTAAACGTAATCCTCTTCAGGTGCATCTGTGATGGGTCTGTGTCGTGATTGCAAGTGTCTCACATGTACGCACACCATGCCACAGGGGCATTTCTACAGCTCATGTGTGTGATGGCATCATAGAGCATTTGTCCACAGACGTACAGATCTGCATTCTGAGGATGGGTGTGGTGTAGTTTAGTCAAATAGTTATTGTGTTCCCATGTGCCTTGGGAACATCCCTGCCATCTGTGCACACCGTAGGTGCTTAAAAAAAGCTTCCAATCGTTGGATTGTTGAAGTGTTTTTAATTCTTTTAATTCTTTGTCGTCATTATTTTCAAGACATTATATTTCCTGGTTTCACATACATCGTACAATTTTGAAATTGCTCCAATGCATTTCGGGTGGTGTACCCTTCGTCTGGGAGCTTCTGAAAACAACAGTAAAACATAGCGGAGTGTAAGAATCTTGTCTCATGCGGTAATGATCGCAACATGCGGGGAGGGTCGGTGAAGTGGTTGGTTTGCCGAGTTTAGCTAGGTGATTCAGGCAAGTTTAACTTCGTGTTTGGGAGAATGGGTTCATGCTCGTTAAATGCCAGGTTAGCGTGTTCATTTAAAGCGGGTGCAGCATGCGGGTGAAATGTGCTCTGTGTACATGAACGAGAGTCATGTTGGATCGGGGTTTAGTGAGCTTACGTGTAACCGGTGAACCACGGCTTCTGAAAGAAATGGGTTTGGGTTCGTTTTAGTGATCGGTATATTATTTCATTTCGTTGTGTGCATAAAGCACCTCTATTATTCAGCGCTGGGTTCGTGATTCGGTACTTACAGGGTGTCGGTGTGCTCCGTATCATGAGGGTGATCTGCTCCGGCATTCCTACTCCTAACGGACCAGGAAGTGGATGTGCATTACTCGGAAGTGCCTAGATATAGAAAGTGGACTGCAGGTAGCGGCCATATTGTGTGAGTGAATTCTACCACGTAACATGCACGGTGCGTGGTGCGGGTTCTAGAGCACATATTAACGAACATGATGATGAACCAGATAAATAAAAAATGTAAAAAAAACATAACAAATAATCAGTAATAAATGTTGAGTTCTATGGTTATACCCCTAGGTAGATCACCAATCGTATTTCAGGACAGTCTGTATACGGCATATGACACCATGAGGTGTCTTTATAAATAACATGAGTATTCTAAACGGTCATTCCATCCCATAGGTTTCATAGACTGTAATTTATAAATCCACGTCATCTCTCGTTTCAAAAGTTCTTTGTGATTGTCTATGCCCTCTTTTTTCTCGACAACTTCAAGTACCAGAAACTTGAGTTGTGACACGTTGTGTCTGGACTCTGTGAAATGTACTGCTACGTTGGATCTTGTGCTGTTTGTTCCTATATTTGACTTATGTTCGTTAATGCGGATCTTAATTTTTCTCTCAGTCTTTCCAACGTATGTGCTGCCACATGGGCACTTGATTAGGTAAATGACATTCTGTGTATCGCACGTGGCGTTGACTTTCAATCTGATTTTATTTCCTTTCATAGGGTGGTTTATGGATGAGCCTTTGATGATGCAATTGCAATTGCCGCAGTTCATGCATGGTTGGGTCCCTTTATAATGATGTTTGGTGGTTATGTCGTTGTTGAGAATTTCCTTGATATTCGCGCTGCGGGTGTAGGCAAAGATGGGGGGATTTTTGAATGTGTTCCCTATGGCTGAGATACCCGCCACCCCCTCTCAACACACTCCCCAAAGATGGGAAACCGGAAACCGTTCTTGAACTTTTGGAAGTCGGGAAGGGAGTTACCCTTCCCGGCCGTATTTATTAAAATATGAAACAAAATTAAAACATTAAAATAACAGTTTCATATTATGTACAATTTCATTACCACATTGCGATGTCTGGCTAACCTTAACATATCCTCTAATACAAAGGTTCTCCTAGCCGAACTAACATCCTACAAAACATTTACTTGAAATTTTGAAATTGTACATCCTAACGTTTAAGGGCCAACGGCAAGGTCGTAACCGGTGTCAAGATCCCTAACCCAGACATATCCCCCTCCCTTGTGAGGGGCGGCACGGAGGCATACCTCGAGTGCAACTACCAATTTCCCTTGACTTGACGGGGGCCCCAGTAAAACTCGACGCCACTTAAAGGTCGTACGATGCTCGTGTGAGGTATCTAGAAGGTAGCGTAGACCCCCCCCCCACACCCCACACAACTTACCACATCTGCCGTCGCAGACGTCCTGGCCCCGGGAAATTCACCAGGAGGGGGCTGTAACCCCTCCTACCCATGAAGGGGCCTTGACCGCCTTCCCTTTCCTTTCGGCGACCCATCCTTAGAAGGGACCGCCTCCCCGTTGAGGGGCCAATGGCCACCTCCCCCGAGCGCCCCCATCCGTAATGGGTAACGCCCACTCATAGGGATCTTCCAATTAGTGCTCACCGATCATGACCTTACCGCCCGACCAAAATAAATACGACAATGCTAACTAAATACTAAATGACTACATCTAACCAACAGTAGCAACAACAACTTTATTCAAACGCATGCGTACTGATGAACACTAAAGCAGAATTACTTTATTTGCAAAACATAACACGAATCGACCATTCTTTATTGCATACTCAAAATCTTCACGCTAATACCACAACCTGTAAACGAAAATCACAGTTATCCATCAAACTTTATTAAAACCACTCGCTGTCTTCAGGGGCTGGTGGGTGGGTCAAAATTGGCTCTCCGTTCCGTCTCGAGCTCACGTGCAGCGAGGAGGTGCAGCTTCAGAGCACAGGAACAAGAGGATGCCTTCCGGTCTTGCTTCTCCTTTTATCCGTCTTCAGGGCGGGCGTAAACCCGCCCCTGCCTGCCCCAAGGGCGTGGCCAGCCGCGTTAGTGTCTAGGCCAACCCACTCGAGGGCGGGAAAAGGCGCGCCCCGGCTACGCCGCTTCGGGCATACCAGCCGAGACTCGCCTCCCGCCCAAGATGGCTTCCCGGGGGGATCGTGGTACTCTGCCATACGTTCAGGGGGACCGATTGGTCGCCCCTTTCCATATGGCTGAGATACCCGCCACCCCCTCTCAACACACTCCCCAAAGATGGGAAACCGGAAACAGTTCTTGAACTTTTGGAAGTCGGGAAGGGAGTTACCCTTCCCGGCCGTATTTATTAAAATATGAAACAAAATTAAAACATTAAAATAACAGTTTCATATTATGTACAATTTCATTACCACATTGCGATGTCTGGCTAACCTTAACATATCCTCTAATACAAAGGTTCTCCTAGCCGAACTAACATCCTACAAAACATTTACTTGAAATTTTGAAATTGTACATCCTAACGTTTAAGGGCCAACGGCAAGGTCGTAACCGGTGTCAAGATCCCTAACCCAGACATATCCCCCTCCCTTGTGAGGGGCGGCACGGAGGCATACCTCGAGTGCAACTACCAATTTCCCTTGACTTGACGGGGGCCCCAGTAAAACTCGACGCCACTTAAAGGTCGTACGAGGCTCGTGTGAGGTATCTAGAAGGTAGCGTAGACCCCCCCCCACACCCCACACAACTTACCACATCTGCCGTCGCAGACGTCCTGGCCCCGGGAAATTCACCAGGAGGGGGCTGTAACCCCTCCTACCCATGAAGGGGCCTTGACCGCCTTCCCTTTCCTTTCGGCGACCCATCCTTAGAAGGGACCGCCTCCCCGTTGAGGGGCCAATGGCCACCTCCCCCGAGCGCCCCCATCCGTAATGGGTAACGCCCACTCATAGGGATCTTCCAATTAGTGCTCACCGATCATGACCTTACCGCCACAGGTCCGGATAGTTGACCGGCTATCCGGACCCCCCACCAAACTCCTATCTAAAGGTCATGTTTTAACATCTTTAGCCAAGCTATGAAGTCTCCTATGAGTAACTCATTCCCCACCCGAGACAAATGAACACCGTCCCCCAAATACATACTGTCATCATTAATACACCCATGCGAAATAGAATGCAGTGCATTGGACCGGAACAACCTACTCACTTTGTTATTAATTTTTCTCACCGAGTGATTTAAAGCAGAAACAGAAATAGCCCCCCGCCACACTTTTCGTGGGATCATATGGGACCACGCAATTGTGCACCCTGGAACTCTCCTCGCTAACCAACTTACAGTGGAAAGCATCGCCTCCAGGAGAAGTCGTCTACCAGTGGTGACCAAATCATTGCCCCCAAGATGTACTATGACTACAGACGGCGGTGACCTCGTCCGCCCTAGCAAACCCTCTAAAAATGATTGAAACTGGTCAATACAGAGACCGCCCATTCCGTAGAAGGACACACTGTACCCGTATTCCCCAGCCACGTGCACCATGTCACCTGCCTTGAATACGTCCGCGGCACGCCTCACGTATGAGTGGCCCACGACCCACACCTCCTTTTTCACAGCCGGTGATGTCTGACCGCTGTCCCGGTGTTGGATCGACTGCATAGTCCGCCCCGCCTCGTAGGCTTGCGTAACTGAAAACCAAACAAAACAAGAAGCGTGAGTACATCATTACAGCTTCACAACATGTGCAAACGCACATACCTTTTATAACAATTGGAGGACCAACGCCCCACACGTTTAACCTGTTCTACATTCAGACCCCTGGCTGTAGCCTCTGTAGCAGCCCCTATCCGAAAGGAATGGGTCCCGAACTCGCCCGGGTTCAAGCCCGCAGCTGTAATTGACATCGCTAGCACCCGCTGAAACTGAAACCTTGTCAGTGGGGTGGCGTCTGCGTGTCTCAACAAGGTCCCCCCCCATGATGCCATCCTTCGTGTTAAATAATCCTCTAAACACTTCACTGGGCACATGGATGACCCGGGAATCCTGCGTATAATTATGCAGTCACCCATCCCACATTGATCGGTCTTGGACCTCACAAACGAGACAGTCATTGTCTCCCCTCTGATCTGAACGTGCTCTGCGCACAGCCCTCCCGTCACATCCTGCTTGTTCCTCGCCACTAATTCGCTTACCCGCATAGCCCCGTGAAATGCCAGCGTAAAAGCGGCTCGGAACAGCACTGTCTCAAACTGAGATGAACATGTTGTAGGGAGTCTGGATAATAACTGCGCCAACCTATCCAAACCTATCGGGCGCCTGTCATCTACTCTGCGACCCTCAAGGCGTTGCCACCCACGTAGCGCTTTTTGCACAACGAAAGACGCTGTCGGGTCCTGGATCCCATGAGCCCTAGCAACAAAGGAAATGGCAGCCCGATGCCTCTGGGCCGTGGCCACCGATTTCCCTGCCAGATGTAAAGACATCAGAAAGTTCACTACCCATTCCTCCTGACCCCAAAGCTCCTCTCTAGCAGTCCCCAAAAAGGCTAAATAGGACTGGAACGCCCCTTCATATGCCTTCCTCGTCCTGGGTGCTAAACTCTCTCCCACGAGGTTACGAAGTTCGGGGCACCGAGAGACCAGAGAGCTTCGGGAAAGGGTGCTGGCTCCGGGTCCGCTGTGGGAAGAAAACCCCAGAAGGCCTGCATACGGAAACGAGAAAGGGCATCAGCCGCCTGGTTCATTATCCCCGGGACATGTCTTGCTTTGAATAGCACATTCAATTGCATACACAGTAATACGATTTCTTTGAGCAGTCTCAAAATCCATTTGCATCGTGCTGCCTGGCTATTGATACACTCAACCACGGTCATATTGTCAGACCAGAATACCACAGAGTGATCTCTGAACCCTTCAGGCCACGTTCTCAGGGCCACCAAAATGGGGAAGAGTTCCAAGAAAGCAATGTTACTTGTCAGTCCCCTGTCGCGCCACCATGCCGGCCATCTTTGTGCAGACCAACGAGTACCGAAAATGGCACCAAAACCTATACTCCCTGCCGAATCTGTCCACAGCCCCAGCTCCTCAGAGGACACGGCCGGTTTGTTCCAGACGACTCGACCATTGAAATCCGCCAGAAATGCCAACCAAATGCGCATGTCCTGGCGGACCTCTGCCGAGAGCCTTGTGCGATGATGGCCTTCCTTCAGTCCAACCATGGCTTGAGCGATCGAACGGGAAAAAGGGCGGGCCATTGGTATAACTCTTAGGGCAAAATTCAACTGTCCCACTAACTGCTGTAATTGATGCAGCTTAACCTTAGATTCATTCATACACATCTGCAGGGATGCCCTGAACTTTAACACTTTATCACTTGGTAAACGGAAACAACCTTCTCCGGAGTCTAACTCGATCCCCAGAAACTCGAGGCGAGTCGAAGGACCCACCGTCTTACCTGGTGCCAATGGCACGCCAAACTGATTCATTAAAACACAAAATGCAGCCAAAGCTTGCCCACATTCCGGATCCCCGGCTGCCCCCAGGAACAAAAAATCATCGAGATAATGCATCACATGTTGGAAACCCGTCTTCTTAGTGAAGTCCCATTGTAGGAAACTACTGAATTTCTCGAAATAGGCACAAGAAATAGAGCATCCCATCGGCATACACCTATCCATGTAGTACTGACCCTGAAACATGAAACCCAGGAGACGCTGATCGTCTGGATGTACCGGGAGCAACCGGAACGCTGACTCGATATCAGATTTTGCCATCAGCGCACCGGGCCCCAGGCGATTCAAAATGGCTACGGCCTCATCGAAGGATGCGTACCGCACCGAACACATTTCCGGGTCTATCGCTTCGTTTACGGAAAGACCACGTGGGGCTGACAAATTATGTATCAGCCGAAACTCACCCGGGTCCTTCTTGGGGACCACTCCTAAAGGCGAACAAACAAAGTTAGCAACCGGGGGCACACTAAACGGACCGGCGACTCGACCTCGAGTAACCTCCTTCCGGATCTTTTCCTGTACCACGGTCGTATGCTGCAAGACCGATATCTGATTTTTGCATTTTTCCACACCCTGAAAGTCCCCCACTGGGATGCGGAAACCATATGAAAACCCGTTCCGCACCACCCCAGCGGAAGCACGATCCGGGTATTCACTGAGCCAGGGAATCATTGCCAAGGTATCAATCGGGGTAGGTAAAGGCGCCCCTCGGACTATGTTAGACCTGTTTGGCACCTCCTCTACCCCCGTTATCACCCGTTTTGCCTCTGCACGTGGACTCAGGATGGGATGATTGCCCACACCCACTACATTCGTGTCTAAATTTGCACGACCCCTGGGGCCTAGTACATTTACCCCCGTTAAAGTTCCAACAAACCCCCTTTTTACCTGCATTACCGGTAGGCCTCGAGTGATTGTCGGTACCCGTACCTGATCGAAAGGGCGTCCCCGCATACTGACGGGAGGGTTCGCCCACGTTACTCCCTACTAATGGCAATTTCAACATACCAGTATCCTTCATTTTGGACCAGGACACAGAATCATAACAATCCCAAGTTAAATTTTTATCATGCTCTTTTGCTTTTCTGAAAAGGTTATCATAGCAGAACCAATGATTACCCTTGTGTGATACCGAGTACCCCATGATCCGTGACTGATAAATCGGCAATTCGGGTAGCAATTCGGGCCTTCATTCTCCCAAGATCGATGTAAAAACCCCCCACGCCTTGCCCCAATTGCCAATGTTTTCATTTACCTTAAAGGCGGCCATCTTTGCGCGCCAAACACTCGGATGCATGAGGTCCTTCTGACTTTTAACATGCTCCATCTCATAATGATCAGTAAGCAACGAGAAGATGTTTACATATTCCCCTGCCCATATCTTTTCTTTAATAGCTAAAGGGACATGCTGACCCAACTTCTCCCTTCGGGAGGGTGCCGATTCTTCCCTCGCAATCGGCAATGGCCGCTTACCTGAACCGGACGCCGTCTCAGCGACTACAACCGTCCCCTGTGGCTTCTCTACGGCCGCAGCCGGCGTGGATACCCTCGCTGCTTCCCGAGTTTCACGCAGTTGCTTCATCAACACCTGGTCGTCGACAGCCGTGGCGCCCTCGCTACCTTTACCCAACCACGCTGCTAATTGTGCTGCCAGATCGGGCGGCATATCTTCCCCGGACACGGGGGTGACCACAACGGGAATCGGATTCCCTTCCTCCGGCACGGGAGTGGGTGCTTCGAGCGGGACACTGGGACCCGGGATATTTCCCCCAGCTGCTCCCCTCCTGGGCCTCTTGCCTTTTCCTCCCGGGGCTGTTCCCTCCAAAGGACGTTTCGGCCCCCCTTCCTCGTCTTTATCCATTCGCCTCTTTAAGTCGGTCACCTCTTTCATGAGAACACGCAGCATCTGGTCGGTAGTCATCCGCTTTCCCGCCTTCTTCGGCATTCTCCAGCAGAGTATCTAGAAAACAAACAAGAGGATTACAACGCTCAAAATTGGCTCTCCGTTCCGTCTCGAGCTCACGTGCAGCGAGGAGGTGCAGCTTCAGAGCACAGGAACAAGAGGATGCCTTCCGGTCTTGCTTCTCCTTTTATCCGCCTTCAGGGCGGGCGTAAACCCGCCCCTGCCTGCCCCAAGGGCGTGGCCAGCCGCGTTAGTGTCTAGGCCAACCCACTCGAGGGCGGGAAAAGGCGCGCCCCGGCTACGCCGCTTCGGGCATACCAGCCGAGACTCGCCTCCCGCCCAAGATGGCTTCCCGGGGGGACGTGGTACTCTGCCATACGTTCGGGGGGACCGATTGGTCGCCCCTTTCCAAAAGTCTTGTTCTACCGCCAAGATTGGCCAGTGTTTTAAAATGGTCTTTCTGTAAGCTGTGCTGAGTGTGGAGAATCTTGATACTACGACAATTCTGTCTTCTTGCTTCTTGGTACTTCTGGTCAGTAGTTTTTCTCTTGGGGTGTCTCGAGCTCTTTGTATGGCTTCTTTTATTAGTTCTTCCGGGTAACCTCTATCCTGGAATCTTTTGCCCATCTCGTTCAGGCGCATCTCAACTATTGGAGGGTTGGATATGATCCTTTTTACTCGTAACATCTGTGATGTTGGTAAGTGTCTCTTAAGGGATCCTTGATGAAAACTGGTGTATAACAGTGTATTGTTTCTGTCTGTGGGCTTGCGGAATAAATCAGTATGAAAGCCAGTTTCTGTAGATGTAATTTTTACATCCAAAAAAGTTATTGTTCTTTGATTAGTCTCCCACGTAAATTGTATTCTGTCATTTGCCTGGTTAAGGGTTGTTAATGCTTGTTTTAGCGATTCCTCCGTATTGTTCCAGATGATAAAGACATCATCTATATACCTTGCGTACATTTCTAGGTTGTTCGTCCAATTAGGGTTGTTGTAGATGTTCTCCTCTTCAAAGAGCTTCATGTAAACGTTCGCATAGGTCGGTGCGGCGCAATTTCCCATCGAGGTACCGGATCGTTGCAGGTACCAGGTGTCCTCTTGTCGGAAATAGCTGTGATATAGCGTGAAAATTATTAGCTCCATCAGGAATACCTGCATTTCTCTCTCTATGTCACTTTCAAGAATGGCCTTCTCCATTGCTTCTATCCCTCCGTCATGGGGGATGGATGTGTATAATGATCGTACATCTGCTGTACATAAAATTAGTTGCTGGCCAATGCCCACTTTTATTTGTGCCAATTCCGTTAGAAAATCCGTGGTGTCCTGGATATAACTTCTCATGTTTTTCACTATCGGTTGGAGATATCGATCTATGAATTTCCCCACTGGTTCATGGAGAGATCCTTTTGTTGAAACAATGGGCCTGCAGGGAGGGTCCATTAGGTTCTTATGAATCTTAGGGATCATGGTTATGGTTGGACTTCTGGGAAATGTTTTTGTCAAGTATTTCTTGGTCCTGTCATCAATGATTTTCTTTTCATGTGCTTTATTGATAATTTGAGCCAATTCCTCTTTGTATTGGTTGGTGGGATTGTTGGGCAATTTCAGGTATAATAGTTCATCATTAATATGTTCATCCATCTTCAATTTGTACATGCTGGAGTTCATCACAACTAATGCGCCTCCCTTATCAGCTTTGACGCATTTAATATCGGTGTTCTGTGAAATCCTGCGCAATGTGTCAAAATCTTTCTGTGTCATGTTTCTATTGGTTGGTTTGTTGTAATTGAATTTGGATATGTCTTGTTTTATCAGTGTCTCAAAGAGGTCGATACTTTTATGGCTCATCCGAGCTTTAAATGTGCTGGGTGGTCTTAATCCCATGAGTTGGTCAGTCCTGTTGCTGACGGGTGGGGTGATATAGTCAAAGAAATGTCTCAACTTGAGTTTTTGTATGAGTTTATAGGTGCTTATTTGAAGTTCCAGGTGGTTAGTTTTGGTGGTGGGTATGAATGATATGCCTCTGGATAGTAATTTGATTTCATGTGGGTTCATGATAGTGTCAGAGATGTTGATGATTAGGTGTTTCTCTTCTTGGGCTTTTTGGAGCCTCTCGTGTTGGATTGTAGGGGTTCTTTTTCTGTGGTTCTTCCCGAGGCCCCTCCTGGGTCGTCTTGGTTGTCTTGGCCTTCCAATAAAAAAGGAACCGCAGTTGGTGGTTCAGTTCTGTTGTTGTCAGTTGTCTGTGCCATCTCCTGGGTTCGTGGTTGTCCTTCTCTCCTAGGTGGTTGATTAGATGTGTCACTTTCTGAGGAGGATGTATCTGTCTGGGGGTTAAAAGGTTTGTTGCGTCTCCTTTGGGCATACACGTCTGCCCACGTGTATACCTCCCCTAATTTATAATCCTGTGTGTCTCTTTTAAATTTCCTGATTTTCCGGTCATTTATTTCTTTAGAGTGCTTCTCTATTTGTGTTTTGGTATCTTCCAGGATTTTCGTTAACTCCTCAGGAGTGATCATTTTTGTTAGTTCGGCTTCTACTTCTTTAATTTCCTTGTTGAGTTCAATGATGATGTTCGATAATTCTTGGACAATCAGCAAGATTAGGTCGAGGCTATACTTGTTCAAAATGGCGTTCCATTTTTCTTGGAAGGCTTTCGAATTTTTACAGAGTGATGGTTTCAACGCCAACCGTAACCCTCTGGGAATTCGCATTGACCGGTGATATTTTAGTAGCGTGCTAGCGTGGAGTTTCTGGTTAATTTCCCGTTTAGATAGATACATTAGTTGTCGAATACACTGTTCTTTAGTACGATTGGAGGTGCTTGTCGCTATGTCTTCGTTGATTAATGCATAGATGCGAGCAGTTTCTCCTTCATCAAAAGCCAGGGTGTCAGCCCTAGCTTCTGTGGATCTGGCTATTTCGTCATATTGCATGTTTGCGTGCAGCCCTCCGTTGGGCGGATACTGGAAGTGACTAAATGGTTGATTGGGGGCGCACACACGCACGTACCAGTAGTGCCTAACATTATGGGGGTGGTGTGGGGGTGTGTGGCCATGGCTCCCAGCAGTGCCTAACAGTATGGGGGGTGTGGCCATGACTCCCAGCAGTGCCTAACAGTATGGGGGTGGTGTGGGGGGGTGTGACTATGACTCCCAGCAGTGCCTAACAGTATGGGGTGGTGTGGGTGTGTGTGGACATGACTCCCAGCAGTGCCTAACAGTATGGGGGTGGTGTGGGGGGGTGTGGCCATGACTCCCAGCAGTGCCTAACAGTATGGGGGAGGTGTGGGGTGTGTGGCCATGACTCCCAGCAGTGCCTAACAGTATGGGGGTGGTGTGGGGGTATGTGGCCATTACTCCCAGCAGTGCCTAACAGTATGGGGGTATGGCCATGACTCCCAGCAGTGCCTAACAGTATGGGGTGGGGCCATGACTCCCAGCAGTGCCTAACGGTATGGGGTGTGGCCATGACTCCCAGCAGTGCCTAACAGTATGGTGGTGGTGTGGGGGTGTGTGACCATGACTCTCAGCAGTGCTTAACAGTATGGGGGTGTGGCCATGACTCCCAGCAGTGCCTAACAGTATGGGGGTGGGTGCAAGGGGTGTGCCCGAAGCCTGCAAGGGGGAGGGCGAGAGGGTGCACGGTGTGGGGTAGGAGGCTGCACTCAACCCATATGGCCCAGGTACACACCCATGCACCATCCTCAATGCACATGGACTGTGAAAGTACTGACAATATATCAGACATTGGTTTTGTATGAGTGAAATGTCCAGTTAACTATAACATGTGTGAAACCTATGGTTTTTTCAGTGAATTTCTAAGGTTTTTTAAATGCTAATTCCTAACTATAACGTGGCTGAAACCTATGTTTTTTCAGTGAATTTCTAAGGTTTTTTTAAATGCTAATTCCTAACTATAACGTGGCTGCAACCTATGGTTTTTTCAGTGAATTTGAAAGGTTTTGTCAATGATAATTTTTAAATGTATTAATTGTTATATTTTTTATACTGATTTACTACATTGTTTTAAACTATTTATTTATAGATATTTTATTTTTTAAATTACATTACATATTTTAATATAAATTGAAAAAAATGTTTTTAAAATATTTTTTTTTATTTTATATTTTTTTCAATTTATAGCTATTTTATATAGCAGGCAATGAAATCCTATGGAAGGAAATTCAAGTTCTGAGCTGAAAGATGCTGAAAGATGCAGCACTGAGGTCTCTCCTGATAACAGGTGAGTAAATCGGAATTCGTAGTTTGGCTAATTTTAGAGGAATTTTTTAAAATTCCAAAAGTTCACACTAAGAAGAATTTCCAAGTGAAACCAGTCAATGTTAGCCTATGGAAGGAAATTCAAGTTACTGTAAGTACGGTTAGAATTACTTTTCAGGATCAGTAGTGGGCTGAAAGATGCAGCACTGAGGTCTCACCTGATAACAGGTGAGTAAATTGCAATTCGTAGTTCGGCTGATTTTAGAGGAATGTTTTAAAGTTCCAAAACTCCACACTTAGAAGAATTTCCAAGTAAAACCACTCAATGTTATCCTATGGAAGTAAATTCACTTAGCAGGCAAGTAGTGTTATCATGACTTTTTCTTACTCAGTGGTTGATCCTGGATCCAGCACTGGTGCATCTCCTGTAACACGTTGAAAGAATGCGTTCAAGTCATGCAGGCCTTATTTAAGGAATATTTTTGATTTGTGAAAATAGACACTTAGAAATTTTTCTGGTGAAAACCAGACAATGGATTCCTATGGAAGGAAATACAAGTTACTGGTAAGTACGGTTAGAATTACTTTTCAGGGTCAGTGCTGGGCTAAAAGATGCAGCACTGGGTTCTCTCCTGATAACAGGTGAGTAAATCGGAATTCATTGCTCGGATGATTTTAGGTAAATATTTTAAAGTTCCAAAACTCCACACTTAGAAGAATTTCCAAGAGAAGCATGTCAATGTTAGCCTATGGAACGAAATTCAAGTTACTGGTAAATATGGTTAGAATTACTTTTGAGGATCAGTATTGGGCTCAAAGATGCAGCACTGAGGTCTCTCCTGATAACAGGTGAGTAAATCAGAATTTGTACTACATCCAGTAAGCGCCACAGAGCTGCGTAGCAGAGAGATGTAAAAAGGGGCACACCATGCACCACCTCTCTGAAACGCAGCGCAGTGGCGCTTCCTGGAAGCACCTGGTGGATTACTTGGCCCCCATGGTCCCTCAGGTTTGAAGTTGAATTTTTTCCCCAACTTAAAACTCGCCACAGGGGGGGTTTGCACACATCACGTCAGGCCCAGTCCCCTCCCTTGACCACTGTGTAAATGCACCTTGTCACCGTTCTAAGTTGAGAGATAAAGTGCCCTTCAATCCTAAGGATCCCTAGGGTCAAACTAGCCCACTCGGTACCTCCAGTAAGCACCACAGAGCTGCGTTGCAGAGAGGTGTAAAAAGGGTCGTGGCCTCTAAACACCTGTCTGCAACGCAGCTCCCTGGCGCATACTGGAGATAACTGTTGAGCTATTTGGCCTTCAAGGACTGTCAGTATTGAAAGAGAATTAATTCCCCAACTTAAAATGCACCACGGGGCGCGTTTGCACACTGATGAAGGAAGAGGGCGTTGCCTGAGGTGACATGTCTGCAAACACGCCTTTTGGCGCGTTTTAAGTTAGAGAATTAATTCCTCTTCATTTCTGAGGTCCCCTGTGGGCCAACTAGCCCACCCGGTACCTTCAGAATGTGCCAGGGAGCTGCATTGCAGAGAGGTGTTCAGTGGCCACTCCCCTTTTTACAACACTCTGCAGCACAGCTCCGTGGTGCTTACTGGAGGTAACTGGTGGGCTAGTTAGCCCCTAGGGGACCTCTGGATAGAAGAGGAATTAATTCCCCAACTTAAAACACGCCACAGGGCGTGTTTGCACACACTTCACCTCAAGCCCCACCCCTACCTTCACCACTGTGCAAATGCGCTCCCTGGCGCATTCTAAGTTGGGGGATTAAGTCCCCTGGAATACTGGGGGTCACTGAGGGCCAACTAGCCCATCAGGAACCTCCAGTATGCGCCAGGGGGCTGCGTTGCAGAGAGGTGTAAAAAGGGGCATGGCCTCCTTACACATCTCTGCAACGTAGCCCCCTGGTGCATACTGGGGGTTCCTGGTGGGCTAGTTGACCCCCAGGGACCCCCAGTATTCAAGGGGAATTAGTTCCCCATCTGCAAACGCGCCAGGTGGCGCCTTTGCAGAGTGGTGCAATCCATCACCTCAAGCAACGCCCCCTCCCTGCACCATTCTGCAAACGCACCCCTGGCGCGTTTGCAGCGGGGGAAGTAATTCTCCTTGAATACTGGGGGTCCCTGGGAGCCAACTAGCCCACCAGGAACCTCCACTATGCACCAGGAGGCTGCATTGCAGAGAGGTGTAAAAAGGGGCATGGCCTCATTACACCTCTCTGCAATGCAGCCCCCTGGAGCATACTGGAGGTTCCTGGTGGGCTAGTTGGCCCCCAGGGACCCCCAGTATTCAAGGGAACTTAGTTTTGTGTTGCAGAGTGGTGCAATGAGGGGGTGTGGCCTCCTCCCCGATCCATTTTTTTATTTTACTTATTTTTTAAGAAGGGGACTGTGTAGCCCCCCTTCTTTTGCTTTTTTTTGGCCCTTGGGGCCCCATCTCCCAGGGCCTCACCCCAATTCCTCAGTTTATTTTTACAGGAAGTGGGCCGCGTGGCCCCCTTCCTGTGGCCAATTCCAGGCCCGAGGATCCCATCCCCAGGGCATGGCCAACTTTTGTATTATTTTTCTGGAGGGGGCTGCATAGCTCCCCTCCTATGCCCACTTAAGGCCCCGTGGACCCCATCCCCCTGGGCCTGCCAATCTTTTTAATTTTTTTTATTTTCTTTAATGGTGGAAGGGGGCTGGGTGGCCCCCCTCCTGGGCAACTTATGGCCCCGGGGACCCCATCCCCCGGGGCCTGCCCTCTCGTTGGGGACCGTGGAGTGTCCCCAATCCCCCCACGGTCCTTGCCGGCTCCCCGCATCCTGCAGGAGCCGGCATTGCTTTTCTGCATGGGGAGCAGCTACCATGCTGCTCCCCATTCAGAAAAGCAATCATCTTTGGTTTTTGAAAGAGAGAGCAGGTTTCCTGCTCTCTCTTTCAAAAACCAAAGCAGTTTGCTATGGTAGGGCGGGAGCCACGAGGCTCACGCCCTACCATAGCAAACAGCAGTGTCCCGGGGATGGGTACCCCGGGACACTGCAGGAGTCGGCCCTGGGGGTGGTGGTCCCCAGGGCCACCACAAGGCTCCAGGAGGGGGGTCGCGCATCCCCCTCCCTACAGTTAAAAGCCCAAGGGGTGGTGGTCCCTGGGGCTGGGGGTCCATAATGGACCCCAATTTCTAAATTTAGTGCCCCGGGGAGGTGGCGGACCCGGGGCGTGTGAGGGGCTTGAGCCTCCCCACACAGTTTTCTTTTATTTAAAAAAAAGAAGCCCCAGGGGGTGGCGGTCCCACCATTATTATTAAAAATAAGAAGCCCCGGGGAGGCGGTCCCCGGGGCTGCCTTGTGCCCCCTGCATACATAATATTTAAGCACCGGGGGTGCCGGTCCACGGGGGTGGGGGGCCCCCGTTTGCCCCCCATTATAATTAACTATCTTGCCCCAGGAATTTGGCCCCCCGGGGGCTAATTAAAAAAAGGCAGACTTCGTTTTTTTGGTTTTTTTTGCAGGATATGCGTACCATACGCGTATCCCCAGAGAAACCTGCTGTCTCTTCCAAAATCCAAAGCAGATTGCTTTTCCACAAGTGGAGCTGCATGTCAGCAGCTCCCCATGTGGAAAAGCAATGCCGGCTCCCGCAGGAAGCGGGAAGCTGGTGTGACAGTGGGGGCATTGGGGCTCCCCCCACGGTCCCCAAGTGATAGGGCCGGCCCAAGGGAATGGGGTCCCCGGAGCTAGAAGTAGCCCTGTAAGGGGGGCCACGCAGCCCCGCTCACTAAAAAAAAAATAAATATTGGCTGGCCCCTTTAGATGGGGTACCCGGGGCCAATAGGGGCCTTTAGAGGGGGAGCCACTGGATCACTGACTAAATATCGACAACAAAAATATAGAATGGACAGAATATTGACACGAAAATATTGACGGTCAGAATATCGACTCACTATCTACAAACAGGTAAGTACAAAAATATCGAAGACAAAATATTGTTTAAAATATAGTTTGTAAAAAAATCACATTTTTAAAATATGCTAAAAGTAATATTAACTTAATTAAATAATCAATAAAATGAAATAAAATATACTTAAAATGAACTAAAAAGTATTAAACTTAATAAATAATATATGGAATCTCTAAAAATAAATTTACATCAGCGTTGGATAGCGGGAGGGTACAATTTACTATTCCCACTCCAGTGAGTGCAACAGTAACTAAAGCGTTGGATAGCATAGGGGTAAAAATTACTATTCCCATTCCAGAGAGTGCAACAGTAAGTAAAGCGTTGGATAGCATGGGGTAAAAATTACTATTTCCACTCCAGAAAGTGCAACAGTAGGGAAAGCGTTGGATAGCGGGAGGGTAAAAATTACTAATCCCATTCCAGAGAGTGCAACAGTAGGGAAAGCATTGGATAGCATAGGGGTAAAAATTACTATTCCCACTCCAGTGAATGCAACAGTAGGGAAAGCGTTGGATAGCGTAGGGGTAAAAATTACTATTCCCACTCCAGAGAGTGCAACAGTAGGGAAAGCGTTGGATAGCGTAGGGGTAAAAATGACTATTCCCACTCCCGAGAGTGCAACAGTAGGGTAAGTAATGGTTTTATTTTTAAATAAAAATAAATAAATTATCAATACTAATAAAGAATTAATTAAAATTAATTACCAATTACAAAATATTCAATAATTAATTATAAATATCAATAAATATCATTTATTAAAAGATAAATACCTATTAATAATGAATTAACAACCAATTAATTTTCAACACCAAAAATGTAATAAGCCATAAAAAATGAGCAATTCATAATTAATTAACAATACATTAATAATCTATACACAAAAATAATTTCAATAATTACTTAATTACAATTAAATTGCTTCCCACCCTATTTCCCCTATTAACCCACAACCCGCTACAAATAATAAATTATTACAATTAACATAATTATCAATGAATCAATTGATAAAAATGAATTACCAATTATTAAAAATTAATGACCAATTAATATTTAATTGACAATACATTAATTATCAATACCAATAAATAAAAATAAATATTTACTTAATTACAATTAAATGACTTCCCCCCTATTCCCCTATAAACCCACAACCCACTATAGACCTAAAATGCAAAATGAAATTACAAATAATTATTAATTCCTAAAAATTTATATTTAATTTACTATAATAAATTACTTCCCACCCTATTTCCCTATAAACCCACAACCCGCTACGGAATTAAATTACACATAAATTAGATAACATAAAATGAAGTACTTAAAACAAAAAACATACTTTATAAAAATAATATACACTTTTAACACATACTAACATACAAAACACAAAAAAATCGATATTATTATTAAAAGTTCGATATATTTTAATGGCTATATTATGTACTTCGATATTTTGACAGTCGATATTCTTCACCTGCATTTCGATATTATGAACCTCTATATTATGTCCATTCGATATTAGGTCCTTTCTATATTTTGAATTTGATATTCTGTCCATTCTATATTTTTTATTCGATATTGTGTCTAGTTACCGGGCAACTCAGCCCCCCTCGTTAAAAAATGTAATATATGTAGCCATGCCCCGGGGGACGGGATCCCCGGGGCCGGAATAGGCCATGGTCGAGGGGCCCAAGTGGCCCCCTTACCATTCAGATTTTTTTTAACAAAGGGGTCAGGCCCTGGGGGAATGGGGTCGCCAGGGCCCAAAAAAAAGGAGAAAGAACGGGGGCCACAGAGCCCGCCTTCTAAAAAAATAAAATAAAAAAAAAGACCGGCATTGTGCCGGCCCCCTCCCAGCAACACTCTGCAAACGTACCCTGTGGCTCATTTTAAGTTGTGGAATTAATTCCCCTTCAATACTGGGGGTCCCAGGGGGCCAACTAACCCACCAGGTACCTCCAGTATGCGCCACAGGGCTGCCTTGCAGAGAGGTGGTCTGAGACCATGCCCCTTTTTACACCTGTCTGCAACGCAGCTCTGTGGTGCTTAGTGGAGGTACCTGGTGGGCTAGTTGGACCCCAGGGATCCTCAGGACTCAAGGGGATTTAATCCCCCAATTTCCAATGCACCAGGGGGTGCTTTGCACAATGGTGCAGGGAGGGGGTGTGGCCTGATTTGACAAGTGTGCAAACTCGCCCTGTGGTGCGTTTTAGGTTGGAGGATTAAGTCCAATTCAATCCTAAGGGTCCTTGGGGGCCCACTACCCCACCAGGTACTTCCAGTAAGCACCAGGGAGCTGCGCTGCAGAGTGGTGATCCAAGGCCAAGGCCCCTTTTTTTACAACTCTTCAACGCAGCTCTGTGATGCTTACTGGAGGTAGCTGGTGGGCTAGTTGGCCCTCAGGCACCCTCAGGATTCAAGGAGACATTATCACCCAACTTAAAACACGCCACAGGGCGTGTTTGCATATTTGTCACATCAGGCCCTGCCCCCCTCCCTGCACCACAGTGCAAACACGTGGAGCGTTTTAAGTTGGGGGATTCATTCCCCTTCAATCCAAAAGAGTCTCTGGGGCCAACTAGTCCACCAGGTACCTCTTGTAAATTCCTCAGGGCTGTGTTGCAGAGAGGTGCTCCGAGGCCATGCCCCTTTTTACACCTCTCTGAAATGCAAGTCTGTTGCACTTACTGGATGTACCTGGTGGGCTACTTGGTCACCAGGGACCTTGAGGATTCAAGGGGACTTAATAGGGATGTCATAGTTAGAAATTAGCATTTAAAAAATCATTGAAATTCACTGAAAAAACATGTGTTTCAGGTATGTTATAGTTAGAAATTAGCATTTAAAAAACCTCAGAAATTCACTGAAAAAAACATAGGTTTCAGGGACGTTATAGTTAGCTGCATATTTCACTCTTACAAAACCATAGAAATTCGGCTGTTATACTTAGTTCAGCTAACTATAACTCACGCACCCGCAATGCACTACTCATGACATCACATATTACATCATTCATGACATGGTCAGTAACATCACTGATGACATCACTGATGTCATATCAAATGGCATCACTAATGTTAGTGATGAGTCGTTTTGGTAATTTTCATCAGTAGTATTACCGCGGTTTGTTTTCTTTGGATCGACGTTATAGTCTTTCCTTAATGACCATTGTTACTTCCGGTTTAACCATGGCATTTATTTTCGGGAGGAAGTATTTTCGGGAGGAAGTATCTTGTTGAGACGTTTATCAAGAAGAGGAAAGAGGAACTGCATATCGGAATTACGGCAGATACTTTAAATACTGTTGTGGTTGAACGGATACAACAGTTTCTGATGGTTTCACAGTTTGCACTATGGCATACTTACACGGAACGCTATCATGCGTTCGGGATTATGGCAGAATGCAGATTCACGTTAGAACTTTTATGTATTCACACATCAGACTTTATATTATTGCACAATGCACTTTTTATTATTTTACTTGAAGATGTTTCTTCATATGTACATGCTACACATATAAAATCTAATAACGTAGGGTTCACACAGGTGTTTACCTGGTCTCAGTCTGGTTTAGCACATCACACAAGGTTTTCTTCACTTTGCTGTTTTCACGTCCATTTTTTTGGTTTAACACACCGCATGTACCATATTGAAGTTTTTTTAACATTGTTATGCACTCATGAGCTCTTGGATTATTACATCATAATGTATATATGACATTTCTCGTAGGACCTATCCCCCTGACGAAGGGCTGATGCTCGAAATGCATTGGGGTACCTGTGTAATGAGCTAACCCACCACACAATTGATACGCATATGAGAGGAATCATATGAATCATGTGCTATCAACCACCAGCCGAAATATCCAGCGGGAGGCCCAGCAGGGGGAGGGAAAAATCCCTCACATCGCCTTCCCTCCAGGCTCAACGCTCTCTGCAAGGTGGGTAGGGGAGGTCACAAAATGGCTGCTCCGAGTCTCCCGCAGATGGATCAGGCGGCAACGCCACCGTCATCCCAGCTCAGGGAGACGAATGCAAGTCTCTTTAGTATACAGGGAGGGCAGCAAGCAGGTGAGTCCGTGCTCTGGCACGGCTTCGCAACCAGCGATGTAAACATGAGGGCTTCAGCATCTGCCCCGTCCTCTCTCCGCAGGACACCTCTCAAACCGCCACGAGGGCCGAGCTGTCAGGCGCTTGTACCTCAGACTGGGGTTCCACAGTGGCGCCGCATGTATTCCTAGCGCTCTGCAGCCCAGCTATTACAACGTTCTCGGTCGCCTGTAACTTCGGCGCCTGGCTCTACAGCCAAGTCAATTCAGCTCCAGCGACTGCGATCGCACGCTTTCAGCCAGGAATTTGCCAAATTTTCCAAGACGGTTCCAGGAGTCACGCGGCCGTCACCCGCATCACTCTTCAGTTGCATTGCTTTATGTGATGGCCTGTGAGCACAATACAGCTCGTTAGTTGCACAACAGTTTCTGAGGACGATATCTGCCAATCTTATGTAGATATCTTAGCATTAATGCAGGATAACTTGCGGATAGTTGGATGGCTCGGCGTAGGGCTCGTACTACGCTGGCTTCTTGAGCTTAGGCAAGCTCTGCCACATGATGCTGAATTTGAAAAGGCCTTTGCAAGGAACTCAGTTATTTGATGTTAACTCTAAATGTTTGCTCTCTTAATATAAGACTTATTAGACCTGCCATCCTTGGCCTGGTTTTCCCCTTAACGTTTTTCCCTCAACCCTCCTGTTTTGCTGACTTTTTTGTTTGCTGGCTTTAGAATTCTGCACACATTTCGCGACTAACAAGTGTGAAAGGGTTTGTGTTCTCTAGTAGAATTTGCTTATACCCAATTGACATATTTATTTACTTTTAAGTCCCTAGTCAAGTGGCACTACCTGTGCCCACGGCCTGTATATTGAAAGCTACTAGTGGGCCTGTAGCACCGATTGTGCCAGCCACTTGAGTAGCACTTTAAACATGTCTCAGGGCTGCCACAGCAGCCTGTGTTTGCAGTTTTAAATGGCCGTGTTGACCTAGCAAAATACATCTTTTGTCCTGGTAATGAAAAACTCTTAAATTCGTTTTTCACTACTGCATGCCTACCTCTTCTACAGGCTAACATTGGAGTTACTTTATTACATTTACTTAATTATAATTTTCAAATGGGAGCTGGTAACCAGTTCTCGTTTGGTGTGTTTGGAATTATAATGAAAAATCAATTTTCATGGTGTAGTTGGATTTTAAATTATAATTTTGAAAATGCTACTTTAAGAAAGTTGCATTTTCCTGCCTTAGCTATTTAGTGCCTGCAGCCTGTCTTTGGGTTACATGACTGTGCATATTTGACTGTTGGGCTCCTAGACAGCCACACACAATAGGGAGCTTACATATGCCCGGATGGTCCATCACTGGCAGGATGGGAGTGATGAGCTGTGCCCAGCCCCACTTAAACTTGATTGGGCTGTATCCTGCCTCCACACAAAGGGATGCATGGCCTATGTAGTTTGTCTGGAGTTAGGGTCAGGAAGACAGGACACCTGTGTACTTCAAAGGCATGCCTTTAGAACCTTCTCCCCATGAAGGACTGGGTTATTTAGAACCCAGCGGTGCCAGGGCACAACACCTGAAACCTTCGTGGGTAACCTGCTCCGGCGTACCAATCACAGAGACACGGGACACTTCCTTCGGCGTCAAGGATTCAAGGTTTATTTACTGCAGGGAACACAGAAGTCACGACAAGCAACACACGTGCAACTTGGGGAGACTGCTTCAAATTGGTTCTGTGAATCGCTCCTTTTATACAAAGTTATCCCATAGAGTTACATTGAACACAAAAGTTTATGACCCGGTTCCCACAATCATCCCCCAGAGGGGCCGCTTTGGTCACTTTGATACACATAAGGTCCGGAACATAAGTGCGGAAACATTTGGCGGTTCCCAACTGTAAAAACCCATCTTCCCAACATTAGTGCATTCCAATCGGTAATAAACAGATCGAAATAGGAACAAGAACAGGTGTAGAGGAAGACGGAGACAGTGGGGAAATCGAAAAGGGTGTAAAAGGGGAGGTATCGGGAAACACGAGATACAGGCATCAAAGGGACGTGCCTAATGAGATGCACGGCTGAGACAATAAGCCGGTACGGCAAGATGAGCCTCGAGCGGCGCCATCTGCTTTACAGTAGCATCCCCCTCATCATAAAGACACTTACAAAGGACATGTGTCTTCCGCAAATATTTTGGGAGTCCCAGGGTCGCGAAGCGGACATCGTCCGTTCGCTGGCTACTTGAGGGCAAGAGACAAAATGGATGCCGTATCTAAGATGGAACCCGTGGGTACAGATAGAAATACCCACGTAACAGACGAACGGTTTAAGTTAGCACAGCGAAACTGCGCACACTTACTAAACTCGTCATTTGCGGTTCATAGATACCAGACTCGACCATATTCGTGCGAGTCGAAAACATCACTTACAATTGTCACGGAACCTCAGACGCTCCTTTTGCCCTCATGTAGGCAAGCACTAGTCGGAATCATACTCGATATTCATCAGACCATCTAGATGTTGTTGTAGCATAGCTCTGTCCAACCGAGTTCCATTGGTGACAGGCGGCTGTCTCATACACGTTGTAGCACAGAGGCCTCATAAGGCAGGACCGCACTGCACGCAAAGGCAACACGTGAACAGGAACGCCATGACAACTCCGATGATCATCAGAATCTTCCAACCCCAAGTCGACATTAGGCCCCAAAACCACCCAAGTAGCGTCCAATCCCCTACATCCACGTGTATGGATTCAGAGATTTTATGCAACTTAGAGATGGCTTGATAGACAGTCGGAGCATTATCTGGAATGAAAATGCAGCAGCTCGAATGGATCACCTTACATACCCCACCTCAATCTGCTAAGATGACATCTAAAACCATACGGTTTTGTAACGTCATTAGCCTATCCGCCTGAAGTTCTGTGGTGATATTACCAAGGGCACTGGCAGTAATATTAGCTATCGATTCTACCACTCGAGTCAACTGTCTCAGGTTCCTACTATTAACCATAGGTCCCCAAAACGGAAGGAAACCCTTGAAAAAGTCTCCTGCCTCTTGACCGGCAGTATCCTCTTTGCTAATTACGCCTCTCACAACTCTAGTCTTGTGATAATCTGCATCTACGGTAAACGTCGGAGGCAACAAATTTGCAATGAAGCATGAGCCCATGAAGTCAGCGGGCAACCATGCATATGCACGATCATGGCAGATAAAGTATGTACCCTTGGCAGCCAGAAACACAGGGGACGAGACCATCGGCAGCATATAATTTTCAGTGCAAGCACTCTCTCCAAGTCGGGCTTTCGATCTTCGGCCACGACCCATCAGACAAAAATTACCAATGTGGGGTACGACCCATATCGGAGGTGAGCTTTTAAGCTGCTTTTCACTCGTGAACACACTATACTCGCCTCTACTCAGGACCCTATAAGCTTGTATCTCTTCTTCGGGAATAAGCGAGGGATCATAGATATCGCTATCTAAATCCTCTATTGCTATCGACAAAGGTTTTTGATACGAGGTAGGACCAGAGTAGGGGGAACGTGGTTCTCGAATGGGGTGGAAACCCAGTGCGCTTCGAAACATTGTTTGAAATGCTCGAGCAGACCCTTGGGAGCTATACGGTAACACCAGATACGGAATTCCCTTATCCGTAGTATGTGGCATCAACCCACATACCCAACAATTAGTAGTGTTAACCACTAACTGATGCTGGTGAAGGAGCTGAATAAAGGAATTGTTGCGGAATTCTGCACGTCTAGCCTGCTCGTGTTCGGGTAAGACATGAAAAGAATGGGGAGAAACAGTGGAGGTGAGTTTAGGGTCAGGGGTAGGAGTAGGTATGGCAGAAGGTAGGAAGTAAGGTATCATGTAATACACCCCACCCGCCAATAATGCAGAAACAGTCAAAAATAATGCAA
The DNA here is from genome assembly GCF_964263255.1 of Lissotriton vulgaris. Taxonomy (NCBI): domain Eukaryota; kingdom Metazoa; phylum Chordata; class Amphibia; order Caudata; family Salamandridae; genus Lissotriton; species Lissotriton vulgaris. The sequence continues at coordinate 821,263,374 of NC_141691.1, read as the reverse complement.
ATACTTGGAATATAAAACATTTCGTACGACTAAGTTGCTGCAGCTTGAATCTTTGAGCTTGAGCTTCTTCCAAGTCCATCAGCTTCGAAAATGCCATTCCCTACGACCGTCCGCAACGTTTCTTGACGCACTTCGTTCTGTGTAGCAATAGTCAATCCCTAGGAGTTCCCAGGAACCGACGGTCTTTAACCTAGCGTCAAGACCTACTAACCAGAAGGAAGTACGCGCGCGGCCCTACGGCCTTTAATGCACAATATGTATATATGCAAAAACAATGTCTCTCGGCTGTGGAAGCAAAAGGTATAAGGAATGAAACTCAATATATATACACAGGAATAATCACAATAATATGAATGTTCAAACTGATCACGGAAAACGGGATAATGTAGTTGTCAATACAGCAAAACAGGATCTTTTATTAGTCTTTAGTGCGAGATCGCAAAAAGTATCGAGTTTTCCCAGGACGTGTCTGCTCGTCAAACAAAGGATCCGTTGAAGAGACAACGTCCTGCTGATCAGTTGAATGTTCTGGTCTTGAGTCTTTTGATGACAATTGTTCGTCAGAGTCTTTCTGCTGCGCTGAGGATTCTCCGACAGGTTGTGCGTCGCTAAAAGGTACGAACGCCTGCAATCCTTCTGTTTCAGTTGATGCAATGCCTCTCCTCACCCACGGGTCTGCCGGCAAAGGGATAGGGACCTTCTTGGTATGGGTGGCGTGCACCCAATTCTTACGTCCCTCGAGACGAACAGCAGTCCTCGTGGCAAGGAGGACCTGGTAAGGTTCAGTAAACCTCGGGTCCAAGTTGTTCTTGCGCGAAAAATTCCGCGTCACCACCCAATCTCCAGGCTGGAGCTGGTGGCCTGGACCCTCCGTCTGCGTCGGCAGTGCGTCGTGAACCTGTTGGTGAATTAACCTCAGTTTAGCAGTCAAGTCATGAAGATAATCAATCAGCATTGGGTACTCAAGATCACAGAAAATACCTGGCCTAGGGACCCCCCAAACATTCGCAGGACGACCGAACACTATTTCATAGGGGCTAAGCCCTACTCGGGAGTGTACAGTCGCCCTAGTTGACAGTAATGCTAAGGGTAAAGCGTCAGGCCACGAAAGACCAGTCGTAGCCTGAATCTTTGCTAGTTTCAATTTAAGGGTGCCGTTATACCCTTCAACCAAACCAGCTGACTGGGGATGATTGGCGCTGTGGAATTTCTGATTAATTCCAAGGCCCTTACACACACTTTTCATCACACTCCCCACAAACTCACTTCCGTTATCTGACCACACGACTCTAGGCATTCCATACCGAGGAAAATATTCCTTCAGTAGGATTTTCACAGTAGACAAAGCAGTATTGTCTTTGAGAGGATAGGCCTCGATCCATCGGGAGAATGCTCAAACCACTACTAAAACGTATTTCAGGTTGTTGCATCGTTCCATATGGATGAAGTCCAATTGGATCACCTCAAAGGGACATGAAGGGGGAGCAAAACTGCCAGGAGGAGTTGGGGTTCCTTTGCCAGGATTGTACATCATACACACCATACAATTCTTCACCAGACGTTCAGCACATTTCGTAATACCATCATTCTTCCACACTGGGGACAACAACTTACAAATACCTTTCGCGCTAATATGCGCTAACCCATGCGCCATTGTCACAACGGCCAGCACATAAGCATTGGGCAACAACCATCTTTTCTGATCCGACAAATCAATCCAACAACCATTCACGTCCAATTTTCCCGTGCTTTCTTTCCACTTCGCCTTTTCAGTCTCGGTGGCCTCATTCTGAATTTCTTTCACACTTTCAATAGTGTCTTCACACATGCTGTAGGCCACCTAACCGAACTCGTCACATACATTCGAGTGCTAAGGTTCCGGGCAGTCTCCTTAGCAATCTCGTCCGCAAACGGATTACCACGACCAACATCATCCGTCACCTTACGATGCGCACTACATTTAACAATCGCTACTTGTTCGGGCAACGTCAGTGCATCCAAAAGGTCATTCACAAGCTGACCATGCTGAATCTTCGTACCGTGCGAGGTCAAAAAACCTCTCTCTCTCCACAATCGTCCGAAGCTATGTGCGACGCCAAATGCATATTGGCTGTCGGTAAACACATTCACACGTTTCCCTTTCGCTAACACGCACGCTCTAGTGAGAGCGATCAACTCTGCAGCCTGGGCAGAATTCTGATTCAACCTTGCAGTCTCAACAACAGTATTCAACGTTACAACAGCATAAGCAGTAGTCACATCGCCATTCGGCAACTTAAAACATGACCCATCCACATACAGTGTACCATCTGGGTCTTCCAATGGAGTGTTTTTAAGGTCCACCCGACCTTTTGTTTCCTCTTCCGTCCTCAAGTAACAATCATGTTCTGTTATTTCATCTGACTCTGAGCTAATTGGTAACAAAGTTGCCGGGTTCAGGACATTACAACGTTTTATTTGAATGTGGCTTGCCAACAATGTCAACTCGTACCCAGACAACCTCGCACTCGTCAAGTGCTGGGTTTTCGTACGATTTAAAAGAGTATCAACTGCATGCGGAACCATCACCGTAAGCATATTATCCATGACCAATCCTTCTGATTGTCGGATGGAGACCGCAGCTGCCGCTGTTGCTCTCAAGCAACTCGGCAATGCTCTAGCTACTGGGTCCAAGGTCGAGGAAAAATATGCACATGGACGTTGCTTACCACCAAAAGGTTGCGTTAAGACACTCAACGCACAACCTTCCCTCTCGTGAACATATAATGTGAACGGTTTACTGTAATCAGGAGTACCTAACACAGGAGCCGAACACAATGAATCACGTAATTCAGAAAAACTTTTCTGACATTCTTCCGTCCATGGTAAAGGAGTTGAAACATCCTTGCACGTAAGAGCCACCAATGGTTTCGCTAGCAATGAAAAATTAGGAATCCATTGCCTGCAGTACGACGTGATACCTAGAAAGGCACGCACATCTCTTTGGGTTTTTGGCACAGCCATTCGTGCAATCGCTGCAATCCTCTCTGGGGTCAACCTCCTTCCCTCCTTTGACAATAAGCGACCTAGATAGGTTACTTCTTGACAACAATATTGGAGTTTAGAAGGGGACACCTTATGATTCAACTCACAGAGATGTTGCAGCAACGACACCGTAGCAATTTTGCAAATGTCCTGAGTATCAGCAGCCACCAATAAGTCATCGACGTATTGGATTAAGGCCGCACCAACCGGCAACCTAAACGCATCCAGTTGACCCTTCAAGGCTTGACTGTAAATTGACGGACTTTCACAGTAGCCCTGAGGAGCGCGCTTAAACCGGAAGCTGCGTCCACCGAGAGAGAAACCGAAAAGGTCTCTGCTCTCTTCGGCAATCGGGATGCTGAAAAACGCATTCTTCAAGTCAATCACCGAGAACCACGATGCAGAAGCTGGAATCAGAGTCAGTAGCGCCGTGATGTCAGGCACAACAGGGAATTGAGGAACCACAATTTTATTCACCTCCCGTAAATCGATAACAAAGCGATAAACGGGTGGTTTCGAAGGATCAGTACGTTTAAGAATGGGCAATACAGGGCTGTTGCACACGTTTCCCCGAGTCTCTTCAATAACGTCTTTCTCTATCAAATCATAAATGATCGCTAACAATGCTCGTTCACCATCAAGAGAGATACGATACTGGGGAATGCGTGGCAACCGCACATTAGATTTCAACTGAACAACATAAGGGGAGATGTCAAGCAGGCCCACATCATTGGGACCTGTTGCCCACAAAGACGCAGGAAGAGAATTCAATTCCGGTGGAAGCTTATTGAGAGACAAATACATAGGAGAGACAACCCTCTCTCCTAACGTAAGCTTTACACCTGCAGGAGAACAATACAAAGTTGCATACAAACGTTTAAGCAAATCCAGGCCCAAAAGATTTTCACCACAACCAGTAGTCAAAATCAACGGAGCTTGAAGCTCACGAGGCCCAATTGTAAGGGGCAACGGGCGTGAAACTGGATTGCTAACGGGGGCGCCAGAGAATCCAACGGAAACATTTGTTAAGCCAGACAAAGGTGCGCCAGGGAGTTTCGAATGCATAATAGAACTTTTCGCTGCACCAGTGTCCAACAGAAAAGGCTCAACGACGCCCGATGTAGCAACTGCGACGTAAGGCCCTCTCTGATCAACCGGAACTGATACCACTCCCTCTCCTTGTCTATGGCTGTCCTAATAAGTACTGTCGTCAGTTCCCTGATCGACGTAATAATCATCTACATTGTACTGCGCAGATCGTCCTTGCGATGATCCACGTTGATCGAAACAGTTATTGGAATTAGTGGAGTTATCAGAACGATCATTCTGAGCACCACGACCCCTACCACGTGATACCTGATGAGAACCACCACGACCTCCTTTGGACGAATTACCACTATTGCGATCATTCAGAACGGGGCAATTGAATTTTTTTGTGTCCCTCCTGTCTACAATAAGCACATTGATTATACCCTAACGATGATCTTTGGGAGGAGGAATCATTACGCGGCTGTGATCGATTCGATTGCGACTGCGATCTATTCTGTTGGGATGCATTCTGGTTTGAACGCGGAGGATACGCTTGTTGAAGCAACACTTTAGTCTTAAGCTCTTTCGTTTTTTTATCGGCGCGGTCGTTCTCTTCTTTCTCTCTGTTCTCATAATATTGTGCTGTGGCCAATATCTGAGCTGAAGTAGAAACGGCCCACGCACTCTCTGAATTCTTTAATTTATTGCTCAAATCGGGCAGTAAGTTCGAAACAAATTTATCCACAAACAATCGCTGACCACCCTCGGTACCCATATCCTGTCCACTATGGTCAATGAATGCTTCCTCGAACCTCGTGAAGAAGTCGGAAACACTCTCGTCCTTCTTTTGCTTACAAGCTGACAATTTGTCCCAATTTACCCTCATAGCTGGCATAAGAGTTTTCATTAACGTTATTATCCTTCGAGGAAGATCAGCGACCAGCTGCTCGGGTTTAGCACCACCAATTTGTCGGGCATCCGCCGCTACTATGGCAGCCCAAGCACCACCTAATTCATTCGGATGGTTTTCCTGACGAATCTTAGCCCATACCGGTTGCGGTACAACATTACCAAACAACATATCAATATCGGCAAGATTCATTATCGTAGCATCTACGAGCTGCGATAATTCCTTGTAGTACCCTGCAGGGTTTTTGCGAGGGTCAGGCAAGGATTGCTTCACCTGCAACACTTCGGAGCGTTTCCATGGGAGATGTATCCACACTCTCTGAAAAAATGGCGGAATCGGGGGGTTTGCCGCAGGATTACCAGGCATCCACACTGGTGGAACCTCTCGCATAGGAAATTGACCAGATTCATCCGGCAGTCTTTCAACATCCTCAACAAACAAGGCTTGAGGTATGGGAGTGGGACGAAAAGATAGCAACCGCTCAACAGCACGTCGAACGTTGGTATCCACTATTAGTCCATTCGAGAACTGAAGCTGAAGATCAGACAGGGCGGTCAGTACCTCGTCAGGTGCATCGGCCGATATCTGATCGCGAAGGAACTTACACATTTCATCGAACACATATCTCTGTGTTGGTATATTGAATTGACAAAATGTTTCAAGTACAACACGGGGTGGACTTCTAAGAGGGTTTACCATCCAACCCATCACCATATTATATAGCGCAACGCGTTCTCTGTTACCAGGAAGCTGACTACGTCTCTGAGGACCATCGGAACCAGCGGACCCATCAACAGGTCCGAGCGAATGAAAGAAGCTAGCCGCAAGAGGAGTAGTACGAGAACGAGTAGAGGGAGAAGTATAGGACACAGGACTAACAAGTGGAGGAGTAGAAACAGTAGCAACAGCCGGAGTTAACAAAACAGGAGCAGTAGCGGGAACAGGAGTATGTGGAAGCGGAGGAGCAGTAGGGATAGAAGTAGGCAACGGAACAGGAACAGTTGGAAGAGCAGGTGCAGGTTGAGGAACATGCACAGGAAGAATAGGCGGAGGAATAGGTACGGCAGGAACCACAGGAGCTGCGGTGCCCTGCACGTACGGAGGTGGCGACTTCATAAGATAAGACATTAAAGGATCCTCAACTGACTCTTCCTTCTTTTCCGACTCCGTAGGCAAAGCGGGATAACATTTATCCACGGTCATACGCTGTAATCTATCAAACACTTCCTTATCCTTAACCTCCTTGTCGCGCTGAAATTGCTCTGCTTTCTTCACTATAGTAGCAACATTATCTCGCTGATTTCGTTTAGTCTGTCTGATTTCTTTCTGTTTGGCTTCTTTACGCCACAACCGAAAGGCATCAAACATGGCCGGCCTCGACTTCCTCTCAAACAATTTAACCTCTAGATTATCTAAGATCGGGGCCTCGAAGCTACCATGAGGTGGCCAACGAAGGTCGCCGTCCTTCTTCGTATATTTGATCCAGTATTCATTAAAAGTAATCGGGCCAAGCCCATGTTTACTGTAGAGCTCATAAGTGGGAGTTCCAACCGGAGGTATCGGACACGAGTCCTCCAGACGGGAATCCATACCACAAGGTCTGAAACAACTAAACAAAGTACTGCGACCAGGCATCTTGCACACTAGCCGAGTTTCACAAACTTCAAGGGTTACGGGATTTACCAAATCCCAGCAAAGAACAAAACCCTCGGTTTTTGGCGGCTTCAGTCGTCAAACAACACAACAAAATACGCTAGCAAAGTGTCATCGACAAAAACACTCTCACAGCATCAACGACAAAAACACTCGCTAAAGTGTCAACAACTAAGGACTCTGGGAGCGACCCACAAATACTTAACTCAAAGATCGATGGCGTCACCAGGAAGGCCCGTCTATCGTCTCGCTCTACCAAGGTCTACGCCAGGCGCCAAAACAGGTCTACAGTCAGGGCAGCAGTCCGTCGCAGCCGTCAGGAGGCGGGAATCTTCGCGGGAAAAGTCTTCGGGCCACTTATTTCAACAACAGGATCGATGAAGCGGGGTGCACCTTCCCTCGGAGATTTCACACGAAGTTCCTCACGATCGTCGGGCTTGGACCGGTACCACTGATGCAGCCCCACGTTGGGCGCCAACTGAAGGACTGGGTTATTTAGAACCCAGCGGTGCCAGGGCACAACACCTGAAACCTTCGTGGGTAACCTGCTCCGGCGTACCAATCACAGAGACACGGGACACTTCCTTCGGCGTCAAGGATTCAAGGTTTATTTACTGCAGGGAACACAGAAGTCACGACAAGCAACACACGTGCAACTTGGGGAGACTGCTTCAAATTGGTTCTGTGAATCGCTCCTTTTATACAAAGTTATCCCATAGAGTTACATTGAACACAAAAGTTTATGACCCGGTTCCCACAATCATCCCCCAGAGGGGCCGCTTTGGTCACTTTGATACACATAAGGTCCGGAACATAAGTGCGGAAACATTTGGCGGTTCCCAACTGTAAAAACCCATCTTCCCAACATTAGTGCATTCCAATCGGTAATAAACAGATCGAAATAGGAACAAGAACAGGTGTAGAGGAAGACGGAGACAGTGGGGAAATCGAAAAGGGTGTAAAAGGGGAGGTATCGGGAAACACGAGATACAGGCATCAAAGGGACGTGCCTAATGAGATGCACGGCTGAGACAATAAGCCGGTACGGCAAGATGAGCCTCGAGCGGCGCCATCTGCTTTACAGTAGCATCCCCCTCATCATAAAGACACTTACAAAGGACATGTGTCTTCCGCAAATATTTTGGGAGTCCCAGGGTCGCGAAGCGGACATCGTCCGTTCGCTGGCTACTTGAGGGCAAGAGACAAAATGGATGCCGTATCTAAGATGGAACCCGTGGGTACAGATAGAAATACCCACGTAACAGACGAACGGTTTAAGTTAGCACAGCGAAACTGCGCACACTTACTAAACTCGTCATTTGCGGTTCATAGATACCAGACTCGACCATATTCGTGCGAGTCGAAAACATCACTTACAATTGTCACGGAACCTCACCCACTTCAGAGGAAGGCCCATATAATTCTTGGAACCAAGATACCAACTCTTCAGTACACTTATGGGCCTGTGAATACTATCCCAAGATAAAGGACTGCTGAGCTGATGAAAGGGCAGCCATTTTACTGTGCTGCTGCTCTGAGGACTTCTGCCCTGTTGTGCTGAACTACTGTCCTCTTGCCTTGGTGAGAAAGACTAAATCAGCATCTTTTTTAACCCAGGACCTCAGGATGACTCCAGGGGTTAGTTGGTTGGCCTCCTTACTTGAGCCTTAGGAAGAGACGGCTAAAATAAGCATGAACCTATGCACCTGAATTCTGCCATCTGTGATTCTAACCTGCCAAGTAGTGCCACCCAAGTCCTGGACCCTTCGATTTGGGGCTAAGGCGGCGTTTTTTGACCTGGTCGTCATGAGGGAACACTGATACAGGGAGGCTGGTCCACTATGCCTCTTGGGAGTCAACTATCATATTGACCAACATGAATACTGGAGTTTTGGAATTACTTTTTACAGTTTGAACAGCTAACGTCACAATCTAAAAACACAACGTATGCGAGTCCAATCAATAAAATAATTGTTGGCAGCGTTTTATAGCAAATATCATTACAGTATGGATTGATGCTTCGCAATTTTTTAAGTCTTAACACATGCGATAATTGGGACTACAAGCGAATGACTTTATGAGTTTGAGCGTCGTGGAATTTGCCCTGAGGAAGCCCCCTGTCGGGCGAAATGCATTGGCTGTTTTGAAACATCACTTGACATTCTGTGTGACAAAAAGAAACAATTAAAGATTCATCAATGTGAAATCAAGGAAGAATGTGGATCTGATTGATGTAGTGTGCATTTATGCCCGGAATAATTGTTTTGTTACCTCTGTGCTTTCTGTGTTGTTCGTAAATGATAGAGTCCTATGGCAGTGGACTAACGAGGTGGGCAACATTTAACCTGAACACTTTTACGATTCTATGTATAGCTAGGTGGTGCGGCTCTTTAGTATCCCTTACTGCCGCTTTCTTCTTGTTGAGTCTTGGCTTGTGCCGCACCCTGACAATGATGTGGTTGCTGCTTGACCAGGGCTAACACCCAAGTCAACCAACAACCCAATTTCTCCCAAGACTTAATCACGAGAATGATATACAAGTCTGTAAATACCTTTTCTTACCAAGGTTATCAATTTAACAGAACAATGGTGGTTTTATCCTTGAACAATTCAGCTTAATGCAAAGCATACTCTTTGTCTGGGAACTTTTGTTGCAGCATTTAATTGGAAGGGCTATTGGTTTATACTTTGCACCAAGCTATGCCAACATCATGACATGCTTATGGGAGTAAAACCATGTATCAGTAAAAATGAATGACTATACAGTGCAAAATGTTATATCTCATATGGATCGATTATATTTGTTTAGAATGGGAAGTGACTGATATGGAGGCACATATTGTCTTTGAAATTAATCTCATCTACCAACACAATCACAAAGGAAATGTGTGAAAGAATGATAAAATATCTAGATCTGAAACTCTAGGGTAACGATGGTGAGTTACATCTAAGTCTTTATAGAAGACAAACAGCAGGAAAAATCTTGCTCCTTGCATCTATCCATCATTTGTCAAAGTTAAAATGGGAATTTCTTTTGAAAGAGTATTCATTTTAAAAATCACTGTAGCAGCATTTCCAAATATGAAGCTGAAAATGAAATAACCTCTAAATGCTGTTTGAGTATGGATAGTTCTAATTGCATACTTGACAAAGCTGTGTCAAAGGCTGCAATGAGAACACTTTTTTATGTTTGAAAAGCTTTCTTAAGAGTAATAATGATAACAAATGACACCAGCAAAGGAGAATACAAAGGATACAAATCAAATGAAATCACATATTGCTAATGTCAACTAAGAATGAAGAGCATTTTATAAAGTTTTAAATGGAAAGGGAAGGGGGAGGAGGAAAGGGAAGGGAATAGGAAATAATATACCTTGCAAAGTCATACTATGAAGAATAACGGCAAAGAAAAAGAAGAATACAAGCAATAAGCAAAAAGGAGTACATAATATATGCAATACATTATAAAAAGAAAAATGTAAATAGTATTAAAAAATGAAAGAAGATGAGAGTAATATCATTCAAGGGGGTTTGAAATTCTCGGAGTTGATATGAACCATTGGTTTTGTAGCTAAATGATCTAAGTAAGTGGTGAGAGGGAGCCAATATAGTTCAACATTACGGGGTGGTTTACAGGAGGCAGCAAAGGAAACATCAAGTCTGTGAAAATGACATAAAGAATTCCACCAATGATGTATGGAGACCTTTGTAAGGGATTTCCAGTTAGAAGAAATATGTTGAAATGTGAGTGCCAGCATAAGATCAAAAAGACCCTGTGAGTGTGGAGGAAGATTTAGAGAATCTGAGAGACTGCCAAGAAAAAGAAGAGGGAGTGAGTTTGGAATAGAGAGTGAGAAAACTTGAGAAATGCAAGACCAAGCACGTTTCCAAAAAGCAGAGACAGTAGGACAGAGAAAGAACATATGTAAAAGATCACCTTTAGGTGATTTACAAGTCCAATAGTGAGAGTCTGAGGAGGCAGTAAAACGGGAAAGGGAAAGAGAAGAGAGTGAGAGTCTATGATATAGAAAAAACAGTGATTGAGTGAGAGATGCAAAGCGGGAAAATTTCAAAATCTTGGACCAGAGGTTATCCCAAAGGGTAATAGACCAAGTGCATCCCAGATCTGTTTCCCAGGAAAGTTCCAATTTGGATTTGTTACGGTCCGGATTAGGAGAAGAAAACAATTTATAGATAAGAGACGCTTTAGGAAGAGTAGAGAGCAGTACAAGAAGAGAAGAAGGTGTAGTGAGAGAAGAGGAAGAGGGAAGGGAATATAAACGATCAAGAATGATCTCCTTAAGAAGAGTATATTTCTGAAGAAAAGAGCAAGGACAATGAAACTGCAGCTGAAATTGTGGGAAGGAACAAGGTTCTATCCCATTGAAGAGTTGACGGATCCATATGATACCCTTAAGTCTCCAGGAAGTCCAATAAATGGGCCGATTGTGGAAAAGAATAAGTGAACTATACCAGATGGGTAAATGCAAAAAAGAGTCACGTGAAATAATCGGTGTGGAGAATAAAGGTTTAAGAAGAGAGGATGCATGTCTAAATAAGGGCAGCGAATCCTAGGGACATTTAGAGGAGAAACAAACTATTTCTTCAAAAGAGAAGGGCAATAAAAAGGAATGTTCAATGCTAAGCCTGAGGGGAGAGAAGGGGGAAGTGTCCAAGGAAAGCCAACATGAAGCTTGTCGGAAAGAGAAAGATTTGTGACTTAAGCGGAAATCTGGGAAGTTAACACTACCATTAGATTTAGGTTTACGGAGATATAAAAGTGAAATTCTAGATTTTTTATTTTTCCAGAGAAATTGTGAGATAGAAGAGTTGATGCGTTTGAAATATAGGGCAGGAATGTGAATAGGCAACATGGAAAGGGTATACATAAGAATAGGAGGGTTCATCATTTTAATGGAATCGAGCCGCCCCAACCAGGAAAGAAAAAGAGGATTCCAAGAAGAAAATAACTGATTGATGCGAGAGAGAACAGCAGACATATTTAACTTAACAGAGGAGAAAATAGAATTGGCAAACCAGATACCAAGATATTTAATCTTGGTGCTATTCCAAGCAAAACCAGTGGAAGAAAAGAGATGAGGGAGGCAAAACTTAGTCAAAGGGAGAATTTCAGTTTTAGCTGAATTAATCTTATAACCAGAAACAAGGGAAAAAGCTTCAAATTCAGATAATAAAGGAGAGATAGAGGAGTCCGTATCCGAGATGAACAAGAGGATGTCATTGGCATATGCAGAAAGTTTTAATTGGTGATCACCATAGGGAAAACCAGAAATGGAAGCGTTCTGCCGAATAGAGGACAAAAAAGGTTCAAGGGGCCGAAACAAAAAGAAGTGGAGAAAGAGGGCACCCCTGACGAACTACCCTCTGAAGATTAAAGAAAGAAGAGAGGTGACCATTCACTAGAACAGAAGCCTTAGGTAAAGAATATAATAAAGAGATAAGAGAAATAAATTTGGAGCCGAAACCATGCCACTTAAGAGATGCGAATAAAAAAGACCAATCCTCTTTGTCAAAAGCCTTTTCAGAGTTGACAGAAATTGCAGCTAAAGGTATAGAAAGAGAGGGGGCTTTATTTAAAACGTTCAGAAAAAGACGAGAATTATCAGAAGTGAGTCTCCCTTTAACTAAACCACATAGTTCCTTTACAATAAGATGGGGCATAAAGGAATCCAAACGCAAAGCAAGCAATTTGGCAAAGAGCTTATAATCAACATTGACTAGTGAAATAGGACAATAGTTTTTACAAAATTTAGGGTCACGACCGTCCTTCGGAATGAGACAAATCGTGGCATCTTGAAAGGTACCTGCAGCAGTACCAGAGGAAGAAAAGGATTAAAAAAGTAATACAAGCTTGGGTAATAAAAGATCAGAAAAGTGCAAATAAAACTCCACAGGGAAGCCATCAGGACCCGGAGTTTTACCCTTAGTAAGAGTAGACAGAGCTGTAAAGAGTTCATGAAGGGAGAGATCAAGATCGAGGGTCGAAAAATCAAGGTGAGAAGTAGATGGTTTAGGTAACTTATCAAAGTAAGAGTGAATCATAGAAGGAGTAGGAGGGGATTTTGGGGTATAAAGTTGTTGATAGAAGAGTTGAAATTGTTCAATAATATGTTGGTCTGTATGATGAAGAACATTATCAGAGGAAAAATCATTTTCAATAGAAGTACGTTCCTTACGAGATTTAAGGTAATTAGCCAAAAGTTTCCAAGACTTATTACGTCCTCCATAATAGCGCGCACTACTACGAAGAAGAATGGATGAGGCATTATCCGTGGTAAACTTGTTGAAAGAAAACTTTGCACGCAAAAGTTCTGGAGACATACAATTATAAGAAGAGGTATAACATTGATGTTCTAAATTTTTAATGTATGCAGAGAAGACTTACGTTTTTGAAGAAATTGTTTCTTCTTCTTAGAGACAAAGTCAATAATAAATCATCTTGCAGTAGCCTTAAAGGAATCCCAAAGAATATAAGGAGGAATTTCGGGAGTAGAGTTAGTTTGAAACAAATCACTAGTAAAAGTACGAAATGAAGAGGAGAAAATAGGATCAGTAAGAAGAGCCGAATTAAAGCGCCAATGAGAGGGTTTGGGACGAGGAGGAATCAAATCAATATCAGTTATAATGGGAGCATGATCCGATATAACAATAGGTTCAATAGAGGAAGATAAAAGATTTTGAGTGAGAGACTGAGAGAGAAAAATATAGTCTAATCTAGAAGAAGAAGCATGAGGGTGTGAGAAGAAAGAGTAATCTAGGGTGTCTGGATGTGTGAACTTCCAAGAGTCAGAGAGATGGGTTTGAAGAATTCTGTTCAACAATTGTTTATGGGGTGTGTGAGGGATGAAACGAACAGTGGATTTACGATCAAGGAATGGATCCATAATCTGATTACAATCTCCTCCTAGAAGAAAGAATTCATCCTTATACTGTATACACTTGCTGGTAATTAAAGGCCAAAAAGAACAATCCGGTTGAGTAGGAGCATAGAACATAAAACAGTGAGAGGAATTGAATTGATTAGTAATTTAACCAAGATCCATCTGCCATCCGAGTCTTTTTCCTCTAACAAAACTTTACATTTCAACTTTTTATGAATTAATATAACAACACCATTTTTCTTATTGGAAGAAGGAGAAAATAAAACAGTACCCCCCCAACTCCTTTTAAACTTAAGGGATTCAATATCATTAAGGTGAGTCTCCTGTAAAAGAACAATGTTAGGGGCATAGGAGGATAAATGAGAGAGTACTCTCTGCCGCTTAATAGGGTTAACAAAACCTTTTACATTCCAAGAGATAACTCTAAATTTGCAAACAAGAGAAATGTGATAGCATCAAAACCTGCGAAGAAATTTATAAACATCATAAAGCCGATAAGAGAAAATAATAGGAAGCTAGAAAAAAGAAAGAAAGACCGAAGATAGAAGAAGAAGGGAAAGGAAAGGGAAGGGGAGAGGGAAACAGGAAAGAAGAAAAAAAGACATTGCATGAAGAATGAAAAAAAAATCAGATTAAGGAAATAAGAAGTGCAATTGACGACAGAAGAGAGGTAAGGTAAAAGAAAGTGAAGGAAGTGGAAAGAGCAAGGAAGAAAGAGATAAAGGAGAAGAAGAGACAGTACATATCCAAATGGACGACTGTAATTAACATGCCTGAAGGAGGAAAGAAAAGGAGATGTGGGGAAATGGCAACACTCAACAAGATGAACCACCTGAGGAACAGGAGTCCAATCGCACCAGGATACACATGGAAAATCAAGGGATAGGGATCATACACACATTAAGGGACCACATGCGCGAACCTGCGTCTGAAAAACTGAAGAAAAGGAAAAACGAAACAACATTAGAAGAGGGTAATACAGTGAAAACAGCAAGTAAACATACATACATATATAATGGAATCTTAAAAAATTACATAGTAAATCTGAGTAGAAACATCAACAGGAAACCTGGAAGAAGAAGCAGAAAATAAAATGCAAATGCAACATCAATCAACCAGAAGGAGGAGTAGAGGTATCCATGCTGCTGTTGGATTGAATATGGATGAAGTTCTTAAGTTCATTAGGATCCAAAAAAGTCCAAGTACGATTCTGATGAGTAACTTTGAAGGTATATGGATGGAATAAGCCATATCTAGCACCAAGAGATCTCAAAGGAGCACAAAGATTCAGGAATTCCTTCTGTCAATTTGCAGTGACATTGGAGACATCTTGGGAAATAAACACTTTCTGACCAAGCCAAGAGACTTGACGTTTGGCTCTTGCCACAGATGGGATGGAAAGTAAAGCTGTGAATTTCAAGAAGAGAATAATAGCTCCACGTGGTTTGGAAGAAGTCGATCAGCGAGGACCAAGTCTGAATGCTCTCTGGATACTAAGGGCCTGAATCACAGAATGAACTTAAGACTCAATCCTAAACTTACTACCATTTTGGTATTCACAGAAGGCACTTACTCATTTCGGTATTCCCAGAAGGCACTTACTCATTTTGGTATTCACAGAAGTTAGTAGTCCTAACTTTAGGACTCCTAAATGCCTTCTGTGAATACCAAAAGTCTTAAAATTAGGATTTTTCTCAGTTTAGTAGTAGTAAAGTTAGGACTCCTAACTCTAGGACTCCTAAATGCCTTCTGTGAATACCGAAAGTCTTAAAATTAGGATTTTTCTCAATTTAGTAGTAGTAAAGTTAGGACTCCTAGCTTTAGGACTCCTAAACTGGGTTTTGTCAAGAGAGCTAAAAGTCAAGCAAGATTAATTTAAATTTTCAGTCTACTATACAATCTTTTATGAATTGGGATCATTTATAGTTTGATGAACCTGTGCAAATATTTTCCCCAAATATGTTTTGGCCTTTAAGTGATCAAAATCCCACAGGGTTCTTTTAATCCATAGTGAGCTACATCAGATAGAGGAAAATATCTATTTGGAAAAAAAGCCAGGATTCTTATGGTGCTCTCATTACAAAGTATGTAAGGGTACACCAATAGAATAATATATTCAATACAACATTTGAGTAATGAGAGGAAGAGCAATGAATGCATTACTTATAGCACTGACTTAATTTTGTATTCCTTGGAATGCCTGCTTGGCAAGTAAAACATTGGTGTCACAACATTTCTGTTTCAGAAGAGAGTCTTGGGATGCTTGTATGTGTAAAAAGCTTTGACAGAGTGAGGAAAATGTATGGGCTAAAGATAGATTTCTTCATGTTTTTAGTTGTCCTGGGCGAAGCTCACAGATTTTCACTCCGAGGATTTCCACGGAGATGTTAAGGCACTCTGCTAATTTACGCGGAGTTCCGCAAGTAGGCAGAGTTGTATCATGTAGTAGTACTGGCCATGTTGTACATGTCAGTAATTCCCAATATGCCTTTGTTGTTAATTTATAACTTATGAAAGAACTCTATATCTGAACAGAAGCTGTTACCGCTTGCTGTGAAGGTCCTTCCTGAACTGCCATTGCCAGACAGGAAAGTACTTGCTCACCTTCTAAGAGAAGGGGGACTCAGACGTATGGGGTCTTCTGCCAAGGCAGATAGGGGTGCAGCACCAGCCTCGAGATGCAGCTGCGGGCGGACATATTTTCTTTTTCCTGACTCTAGAGCTTTTTCCTGCTCCTCGTTGGCCTGCATGGAATGGTAAAAGTATCTCCATGCTGCCCGGTCAAGCTGTATATAGCACAGGAAGCAGTGCTAGAGAGTCATCCACAGTGCTCATGCCTCAGCCACCTGTGCCACCGCTACGCCATGGGGTGACCTCCCACGGCGCAACAGGCGGGTGGTAGAGGAGAGGAGCGGAAGCCACAGAAAGCAACTTCAAGTCCTCCTACTCTGAGTAAATTGATACTTGTATAGCGCACTACTCACCTGCAAGGGTCTCAAGGCGCTTGTACGAATACCGCTGTGGAACCCATGCTGGCTTTCCCTGTGAGGCGTCCACTCCTGGGCACCCCCAAGGTGGAGGCCAGGCATCCTTAACGTTGTGGGGGCCGTTGTGGAGATTAAGCAAGCTATTGCCCAGAGTTTCAGAATGGGACTCAACGATTGGAATAGGCACCGAGGCGAGAATTATCAGGTCCGTGGAATCTTTGAGGGCTAGACCTCTGCATCAGGGTCTGCTGCTCTGATCATTGAGCCACACTTCTCTGAGTCCCCTCACTCTTACCCCCATCCCACTGGGATCATGCAGAGACTGCAAGAGTCCTAACTGCCAGAGGACCACTCGGCTTGGACCGAGGCAAGGTGCAGACTCCACAGCCAATCAGCAATCTGGAATATTGTGCTGCGCACTAGGATTGGATAAAGGGCCAGCAGTCCTTCAATACTAGGTCATCTCATCTTGCACTGTAGCAGTATCACCTACTGCTTTAAATGAGTCCCAAAGTATGTTACATTGTGACATTGGTTGTATCCGACCCGGAAGTGCAGATATGACCAAAAACTGACATCATTAAAAAATAAACAGTGACGAGGGACTCAAGTTCTTTAACTAGGGGAAGTTTGACTGCAGGTAAACTCTGCTATGCAGAGGTCAGTGGAGTCAAACAGAGCAGGTAGTAGGCAAAGCTCAGCATACTCTGCTGGCGGAACAGAGTATACCTGATACCTCCCACCCTGCATTTTTAGAGTCATGTTAGAACAGTTATGTAGGTAGTAGACAGCCTAAAGGCTTAATATCGGTAAATAAGCATTCATACATCTGTAATATGTAGAGTACTAACTGGAAGCTGATCAATGATGTATCTGACCGATTTTCATTCTTGCCATTGTATAGAACTAATGTGATAGTGAATTGGTTTTTAGGGCCTGAAAAATCTGATGACTCTGTAACAATAAATTCAGTGCGGCACTATACTTTTTAGCCCAATCCTAACCTGTTAAAGGTTTTTAGACAAGTGTACACTAGTTTTATACATGGGGAAACAGAGCCATGATTTTATTAGCAGTGGCTATTTGTACTATGTTGGGGGGTTTGTGATGCATTGTTGTGTTGGATTCAAAAGTCATAGAGAGAAGAAAGGAACTCCAAAGACCTTTAATCTGACAATGACCATTAAGCATGAACATATTTCCCCACGGAATGGGTAAAATCTTTTGAGAAATCAGGCACTATGGGCCAGATGTATGAAGAAACCATTTTGTGATTTCCTAATTGCAAATCCTTGTGATTCGCAATTAGGAAATCGCAAAACTGCACGTATGAAAGTGTGTTCAACAATTTCTGCAATTCTCAGTAGGTCGCAAATGACCTACCTCATTAATTTTACTGAGTTAAGTCACAATCTGCGACCCCCTATGAATCGCTAAAATCATGGGGATGGTGGTCTGCTGGGGTCAGCAGATCACCATGTCCGTGATTGCTTTTAAATAAAGCAATCTATTTTTTTTAATGCAAGCCGTTTTCCTTGAAGAAAAACGGGTTGTGTTTAAAAAATAAAGAAATGGGACCACTGCTGGCTCTTAAAAAAACGTTTTTACAACCATTCACAAAGGGGAAGGTGTTCCTTGGGGACCTCTTCCCATTTGCGAATGGGTTACCACCAACTTGTAGTTGGTGGTAAATTGCGAATGTTTGGCGACTGCATTCACACTTGCAAAACATTCATAGATATCGCAGAGATTTGGTATTTGTAGGGATGTCCTAAACTCGCCCCTTCCAAATATCGAATCGCAACCCCATTTTACGATTCGGTAACAGGTTCGCAAAATAGGGTTTTATACATGTAAAAAGCCATACAAATCGGCCTTTTTGTACGTGCTTGATACCTGTGGCCCTATATTTCTTCTACATCTAGGAGTAACCCTGTAATTTCGGGGTGCTTGAATATTTCTTTCAATGTCACTTGATTTTGAAATGAACGGAAAAAAAATATGAAAAAGTATTAGCAGTGTGTTGATATTTGTGAAAGAGTAATTTTGCATATATATTACGATCTTAAGAAAGGAGAAAGGGACTCTTGTGTAAACACCCTAAAGGAAAGTGGTCGGAATTGTAATGTGGAGGCTCAGCTGTATAATAAAATTAAAATTTTCAACTCACGAATCCAAGGCAAAGCTCCTGTGCTAATTTCACAGGCTTTCTTTTATTATTTGCATATTGCACATTCTTCCATTGGTATGGCTTTGTAAAGTCGCTGACAATCTGGTGACTTTCACATTGGATCCGAAAATACCATTGCACACTGGACACAAGATTACATAACTTCGAAGAACCACTCAAAAGTGATACTTAATTATTTATATTTAAGTGAGATCCAGCAAGACTCGTTTAAGAACTTACAATGAATGATTCCACATTAGAGTTACTCCAAATTCTTTATTCTATACTTTTGAATGAGCACCAGGACATATACTTACATTTACGATATATATATATATATACATATATATATATATATATATATATATATATATATATATATATATATATATATATATATATATATATATATATATATATATATATATATAAAATATATATATATATATATATATATATATATATATATATATATATATATATATATATATATATATATCCAAAAAACACCCCCTGATGCCAGGAAGTAAGAGGCCACAAGGAGGAATCCTGTGAGGAGCCTTTAATATGGACACTTGGGCATTATGCATTTCGGTGACCCTTCGCCTCGTTAGATGCCTCAACACACGTAGCGTCATTCCAACTCTGCCTTTGTAAATCTCCTCCAGCTCCCTCATTGGTCGGAGAGCTCCACCCCCTGCTGTTATCGTGCACACCTTCTGTAGTCTTAAGAAATTGACTACATCACCCACAGTTCACCAGGATGGTAAGGCACTGCACGGTGGTAACACAATAGATGTTAGTATCATCGGGGAGAAAAGGTGATTGCTGTAACGTTGGCTGGCCCCGTGTGGGAATGGTGTCCTCTGATGTTCCAGCCCCTCCTGCGTACACCAGGTGGACCGCGAGTCGGGATGAAATGATTCCCGTCTCCTCGCACAGTGTGGAGCTGCTCCTGGCAACAGCCCTGTCCCAGCCTCCGCAGTCAGAGGCCGGCCGAAGCTACCAATACCTTGGTCGAGTCAACAGCTTTGCCAGCAATGCTCCGGCCTCAAAGCGGAACGTGGCCTCTTTGACACGCTACTGGCTTGCGTGTAAAATATATGTATATATATGTATATATATATATATATATATATATATATATATATATATGTTCGCCACAATGTGATCCTGCAGGTCTCGAGTGCGCTTCACAGTGTGTGCTCAGCCCAGGGGTCGGATCCTGACCCAAAATATTAATTTTTTGTCACAAAAGAGGCGGCACAACCGGATACTTTACTGAAGCCTTTTAATCAGCGCTTCACCCCACCAACGCGTTTCAGCCACACAAGGCTTTGGTCACGGTCAGTAAGTCCTTCTACCATTTCCATTTAAATACTAGCCCATTTTAGCCTTAGGTGGCATTATGGGATACGTAGTTTGGAACAAAAATCATTTTAAAATTACAAGAAAGAAAGACTGGTGTGATTCAAACTTTTGCAATGTCATTAGTACATTTTGCTACATGTTAATTCACATGGGCAGAGTTTTTAATTAGTATTCATTATCGGATTGGTTCCTTGTTACTGTTAGTTCGAGTTTCGGGTATAGTACCCTAGCAATTGAACTTTTCAGCCGGTACTATCAAAGTCACTCTAGATGTATGTGGAGGTCCTCCCCAAAATTCATGCCTCTTGGGATTTTTGTTCGAAGTCGGATGATGAGGCAGGACTCAATTTGTGTTAATTTTCGAACAGTGTCCCCTCCTCTTTCCATTTTTGTCAGCATCTTCAAACCATAAAATTTCATTGCTCTCCAGTCTCCTTCTTGGCAAGCATTTATGTGTTTAGCAGTGGCATACAGCATGTTTTTGTTCTTCACTGCCCTGATATGTTCCAGGATTCTCTTTTTTAACATGCCTATGTATTTGATCCCGCATCTGCATTCAATTACATATACCACATTTTTAGAGCTACAGGTAATTTGTTGGTCAATTCGCATTATTTTGCCATCTGGTTCTTCGATGCTTTTCTTCTTGTTCCAATTTTACATGCTTTACAAGTAAGGCATGGTTGGAATCCTTTACATTGGTCCATTAGCCAGTTTGTTTGTGATTTCATTTGAAAATGACTTTTCACTAGGAGATCTTGGAGAGAAGTGTTCTTTTTATATGTTATTGATGGTTGGTTGCCTACCAGTTCTCCTATATCCGGGTCTCCTGCTATGAGATGCCAATAATTTTTCATCTTATTGGCGATGATTCCGCTCTCTTTATTGTATGTAGTTACAAATCTTGGAGGATCTTTCTCAGTATTTATTTTGGGTTTTTCTACCAAAATTGCTGCTCTCGTCTTTTGGTCTGCCTTCTTTTTGCATTTCTTTAGTACACGATCTTCGTATCCCCTTGAAGCAAATCTAGCCTTATTTTCTTCCATTTTGACTTCTGCATCTTCAGCATTAGAACAATTCCTTTTTAGTCTTATGAATTCTCCATATGGTATACTTTTCAGTAGAGCTTTAGGGTGAAAACTGGTACCATCTAGCACACTGTTGGTGGATGTTTTTTTACGAAACAAGGTGGATTCAATTTTTCCTTCTGAGATGTAGATCTTGGTGTCTAGAAAGTCGATTTGTTTTTTACTTGTAGAACATGTAAATTGTAGACCGGCATTGTTGTTGTTAAGTATGGAGAAATATTTGTATCCACCTCTTTTGTGCCACCTCTTTTGTGACAAAAAAAATATATATATTAGGTACTTATAGTTAGGACCAAGTTTCCGTAGGAAGAGCATTTTTGTTTTGCTTATAACTTTGGCGTTGTTTGATGAATCTTCATGAAATATTCAAAACTAATTCTTTGTTCATATCAGCTCCTGTGTTGAAAGTTTGGGGGTGATTGGTCAAAGGGGGCCGAGATAAAAGGGGGTCCCAAAACGTGTTTTCTCCATGTTCATTTCCACTTTAGACAAGGCTACAGGTCGAATGGTGAACTTAATTATCCAAAATTTAGCACGGAGAAGGGTCTTGGTCTGGAAAACAGGCTTTTGTTTATTTGGTGTAAATCCATTCAGTAGTTTTGGAGAAATATCGAAATTCACAGATATCGATATTTGGTAATGTTGCCATCTGATTGACTGAGGCATTACGAGCACGAGCTTGCTGCTTATTGGTTGCGAGCGCTGAGAGCGGTTGCAACTAGGAAGTGTTGGCCCCCATTTTGTGATTCCGTTGAAGCGAGTAAGGGGAAAAAAGCGCGACAAAAAGCTTGAAAGGAGGGTAAGAGCACTGTAAGCTCTGTGGGGGAGTGCGAAGCGAAGTTGTCACTCCTACTAGTCTCAAAGTATGGTGTTGCTCAGAGTGACATGGTGGTGAGATGATATGCTGCTACACTCGGGTATGAAACCGAGAGCCTAAACCCTGAGCTCATTGCTGTAAAGTGAATTGCTCTGGTCTTTGTAACATACGTGTGCAAGTAGTGTTACTAGGCGTTTATACCACACAGGGAGTGGGAAGCAAACTACAGACCGCTATTGTGCGTTTATACTATACCGGAAGCGGGATGTGAAGTATTCACACCTACTGGTGTGAAGACTTGGGGATCAAACCGGAGTGATTGCTGTAAAGGGATGGGCTCTGGGCACTGTAGTACATGTGTGCAAGTAGTGTTAGTATGCGTTTATACCATACAGGGAGTAGGAAGCGAACTACTGACCGCTACTGTGTGTTTATACTATACCGGAAGCAAAGTACTCACGCCTACCGTTGTGGAGACTCGGGGATCAAACCGAGCTGATTGCTGTAAAGTGATGGGCTCTGGGCGCTGTAGGATAGTAGTTGCTGTAGTATAACTGTGAAAGTAGTGTTAGTTTGGGTTAATATATTAGAGGGAGTGGGAAGCGGACTACTCACCCCTACCGGCCTTAAGACTCCGGGATGAAACAATGAGCGCAATGCTGTAAAGTCATGTACTCTGGGTAGTATTCCAATGTAAGACATAGTATAATGTTAGTATATATTTATACTAGAATGTAAGTATGTAATGTCAGAATGTAGGGCTGTCATGAGGGGAACCTTGGGGAGTTTGTACACAGTGCTGGAGAAGACGGTTGTTGCCTTGCTGTCTGCTCCTGTTGGTGGGTGTTTAAGGTCTCTTGTTTTCCTGCAATAAATCTACTTATTGGATCCACTCATGTCGGCCCCTTCACTACATTAATTTGGCGACGAGCCGGAGAAGGTAAAAAGAAGGCAGCCCTCACCAATATTTCAAAGTTGTTTGCATTGTGCTGAAGACCCGTTTTCTTCCTGTAGCTCTTTCTACTCATCCCAGGGTCGTCAGCTCATTGAACTATGTCATCCAACCTCTGGTAGGATTTATATTTTTTGATTTTACGCTTCCTCTGCCTCTTTACTACACTCTGGTCGCTGTACTACACATGTGTAGGTAGTGTTAGTATGCTTTTATACTAACCAATGAAGCAGTGCCTGGTTCTCCTCCTCTGTGAATGCTGGGGCCCTCTCCAGAGCGCGTGCCATTGCTGGATCCAGAGGAAGCATAGACAGCAGCAGCAGTGGATTCAGAAAAGTCATCCTGTAGCAAGTAGTGCAGGCAAGTGAGCTCCCTGGAGGCCTGCCAGCCTTAAATCAGTGCTGCAGAGGCAGATTCTGTGACATTGCCCCTTACTGATAGGCCAGACACAGTTGCATTCTATGAATCTGTCCAATCCATGGAAATGTAAGACTCCTACACGTCTTCCGCATCGCTCAAAACGCTCACCTTCAGGACACCCTAGGGTTGCAACATTGTTGTAGGCATCCAACTGAATTTCCAGCGCACGACTCGAACGATTTTTGAATTTGCGTCCATCTCCATGACAGCCCATTGCCAATGAGTGTGCACGGCTCAGTAAACTGACTATACGACGCATATTTTTTTAACCAAACGCATCCGTCTAGATACGATTCTATGGGCTATGCGTGCATACGTCTCGGGTCATGCGTGTACGACGCGTCTGCTTACAAGTCAGCTGCCTCTCTTCAGATTGCAATCAATGGCTAAGCCATATCCACTACTCGGTCCAGAACTGCACAATGCGTCACTGTAGAAGTCACCCATGTTGGGTCACATTGCATACGCTTCCAACATGCATGGACCGAGCCGTGTGCACGCATTGCCCATTGGCATCAATGTGATCTGATGCAGGTGACTGTAATGCATACGCATCGTGCAGTCAATGGACAAGGTGTGAGCACTGCTCGGTCCATGCATGTACAGTGCATCTGCATACAAGTCACCCATGTCGGATCACATTGGTGTGACTTGCAGACGGTTTACACACAGATTTAATTTCCATGGCCACACCTTCAACACCACAGCATGTCCCACACTGCATCATATGGCATGTAAGGCTGCAGCACCTGTGTGTGTATGGGGGGACAACGTTTCTATTCTTCAGTGGCACTTAGGTCAAGCAACTCCCAGGCTGAGCAGGGGTTCATGGGGACAGACTAGTTTTGGTGCGGTGCACCTCACAAATGTAATGTCCAAGTGTTGGCTTATGGGCATGAATCATGGACACAGTCCCAATTTGGAGATATGTATGACTTGTTACATACACCATGAGTACAGGAATGTATGTCATGTACGTCACAGCAAGACCCATGGCCACAATCTTGATGTACCCACACAGTCTGTGTGCATGTTGTGTCTCTGATGTTTGTGGTCCCATGTGCCCAATGTGAGACAGGGTCCACTATGTGCCTTGGGCATCCACATTTATGCTGTGTGTGTGTCTCAGGGACCTCCATGTTTGGCCTGCAGGGACCACAGGGGCCATTGACTGTGGGTCTCATGATTGGTTGTGGGATGTCCATGATACAACATGTCATTCCAGTGCAAATGTGGCAATACAGGGACCATGGCTATCTCCCTGACATGGAGTTGTGATGCCTGTGAAACATCAGTCCTCACTTGTCACTGTGTTGTGTGTTTTGAACGTGACAGCAGTCCATATGTACTGTGCCACAGCCCAATGATTTGCCATTGCACCCCAAAGAACTCATGTACTCATGTGTCATTGATATGTGAGATAATGGACATGAAGGTGACATATGTGTCCATAACCAACAGCACATACCTCAGTCACTTGTGTATTGCTATGATGTATCATGTGATGTTTTGCAAGGTGAGTGCCACATGTGTAGCAGAAATTATAATGTTATTTTACCTATCTCTGTACTGCAGGGCACCAGCAGTCCATAGACCGTTCCCTGACCTCGAGACCATGGTCAAACGCGACAGCATCCAACGTTACTGCTTCACCAGGAGTCTGATCGATGAGTTGGCGAAGTAGTTGGTGCAACATCTGCTACCTGGCCGCACATACCCGACAGCACTTACACTAAAGGTAAAGGTGATGGCAGCCCTGCACTTCTTTGCCACTGGTACCTTTCAACACACTGTGGCTAGTGTTGATGGTATGACACAAACTATGTTCAGCCGCGTGCTTCGAGATGTCTTGGAGGGGATGTTGATTCACCTAGACTCTAAAATCAAGTTTCCTCGACCGGGTGAACTCGCAGAGATTAGGGATGCCTTTTATGGACTGGGGAGGATGCCAAACGTGATAGGCTCAAACGATGGCACACATGTGGCCCTGATACCACCACAGGCACAGGAACAGACATACTGCAACCGGAAACATTTTTACTCTATCAAAGCTCTGATGGCATGTCTGGTGAACATGGTGATTACACATGTATGTGTACGTTTCCCTGGTTCGGTGCACAATGCGTACATCTTGAGGAAGAGTTGCATACCGTTGATGATGTCACAGATGCCAAATCAGAGTGCCTGGCTTGTTGGTGTGTACTGTTCACCATTGTGTGTGTTCTGCAATGTTGTCTCCCACCCCCTTACAATACTCAACTAATGTGTGATTCTTTGAATGTAGGTGACTCTGGATACCCCAACATGCCGTGGTTGCTGACACCCCTGAGGAACCCCGTGACAGCATCCAAGATGCGCTACAATGAGGCACATGGCAGAACCAGGCGAATTATTGAGCGTAACTTTGGTCTCTTGAAAAGCCGCTTCCGCTGCCTGGACAAGACCGGAGGTGCCCTCGCATATGAGCCTGCTAAGGTGTGCAAGATCATCATGGTCTGCTGCATGCTCCATAACATGGCTGTGTGGAAGAAGGTGCCTCGCATCCAGGACAACGACGGCCAACATCCACCACCTGTGGAGGATCCTGGCCTGGGCCACAAGGCCAGTGATGATGATGATGAGGGTGACGTCCACACACAGCTTATCAACAACTTCTTCAGCTGAATGTGAGTTCCCAGGGGTGTCATGTCAATGTCCTGAGTTAGTCTGTGATGTGTTTGTGCAGCTCAGTTGCTGTTTGAGTTTGTCCATGTGGTACTTGACTGGATGCGTGCCGTGATGTGTTCTGTCAGATGGTCTCTAGTCCACAATGGTGTTGGCATGCTAATTTGTTACTGTGTAGGTTTCTTGTGACATATTTACTGCATTTGCATCCTGTTCTGGTGTGCTCCTGACTGTGTCTCAAGTCTGTCCCTCCCAAGGTACTTTGGCAGTTCCTTGGTCAAGTCTGACACCGACAACCAGAATGTGGAAAGGTGTGGTATCTGTGCATTCCACCGTATATCTTGCAAACATCTTTGTAGGGAATGTGTCACATATTCATGGTGTGTGTGTGGTGCCCTATTGGTGTGTCTCCCTCATGTGTCACATCAACATGAGTCACATTACGGTAATGACATTGCTGCAGTAGTCGGCATGCACTGTGTACTTTGGCATTTCATCATCTCCATGACAAATACCAAGTTTTAATCACAACATAGGCAAGTATAGTGTAATAGTGAGTTTATTTACATACATGTGTGGAAATAATGCTGTACATGAGGTTTAGAATCCAAAGTTCACAGATGAGTTTTGAAGTATTGGTAGATGAAATGTCCAGAGTGAAGTCCCCATTCATCTTCTACATTAGTACAACATGGACCCTCCATGTCATGTTGAAGAGTTGTGTCATGTGCAACAAGGTGAACGCTTAGCACACAAAGACCAATATCCAAAACAGGTTCTGGGTTCCTGGGGGATGTGCTGGGACAACAGTGGCACACTTGTCCTTCTTCGGATGACCCCTCTTCTTCTGGGGGGGATCCTCAAGTGCAGGCGTCAACGTTGCATCGGACTCTCCACCAGATACATCCTCCCTCCCTCCCTGTGGCATTTGCAGATGTTGTTGTAAGAGATGTTGTGGGCTCACAGGGAGGTGTGGACATATTGCTGCTTTTCTGGCGGAGACAAGTCAATATGTCGCTTAGCACACCTGTAACCGTTCCACTTGGCCTCCATGCATGCATGATGGCCAGCCTGCTCCTGTTGCATATCCTACCTGGCTGAATCCTCCGGTGCTGTCCTGGTACGCATCTCTGATGCATACCAGTTGGGGGTCATCAGGCAGTCCAGGCCCCTCTGCAGACCATGACCTCTGCCTAACACCACTCCCACCACCTCTAGACACACGGGCTGGACATGTGGTGGCAGGCACAGTTGACCTGGGGCCCCCTTGGGTGTTGCTACTGGTGTCATTGTTCGTAGCTTCCTGAGTGGCCGGTGTCCCTGTGCTATTAGAACTTGGTGTCCTAGGTCTGTCGGTGTTGGCGGTGGGGTTAGGTCTGTGGCCAGATGTTGCTGGCATGGCTGCAGGGGGTGCAGGTGTTTCTGATGGTGGGGCTGTATGATGACTCACACCGGAGGTGCCAGGTTAATCTTCGTCATCCATAGATGACAGAGCCAGATCCACACCAGAGAGCTCATCCTCCACCAGTGTCTGGGACAGGGACTCTACTTCACTTGCTGTTGTTTCCCCAGTAGCACCTGTGTTTGGATGAGAGAGACATTATCAGTTATGTTACTACAGACATCAATGGTTAACCTATGTATATTGCAACAGGGAGGGAGGGAGAGGTACTGATACATTCATCTTGCAATGGGTAGTACTAATAATGAAGGAGGGGGCAAGGTATCACTCATCCTGTGCAGCCATGGTATGTACATGATTTCATTCCTTAGTAACTTCCCTCCTATACATATACAGGAATAGGGCAGTGCTTCTTGGATTGCCGCCTTAGTGCACTGTAGCAGCATATACTTTGGATCACCATTACTGCAAATATTATGTGCCTTCACCTGGAGGTAGACTGCCTGTTTTCCCAGTAGTGTCCAGCGGAGATATTAGCTCTAGGATCACATGGGGCTGCAACATGGTCACCAACAGTGACCGACCCTGGTGCGGTGGATGAGTAGCTGGATCCACACACACAACACCTTTGTTTGTAACTTAATACATCACAATGTTCAACATTTTTCCTTTGCCTTTGTGTGTGATTTTGACTCACAGCACTTGAGCACAGACACACACTCTCAGTTTTCATCTCTGGGCACTGCTAGGGAACCAGCCAGATTACGTCCAGCAGGGAGCACAGCATATTTGCAACAATGGGGAGCCAATGATGCTGCTGCTACAATACACTGATGTGGATAAGTATGATATCACGCACTACGCATGTGTACATTTGTGAGGCTTTCAATAGGAGCAACATATTAAGTAATGAACCAGGTTGCACAGCAAGAGTGGACCATCCACTCCTCCTTGATCTTTGTAAAAATGTTTGATATACATGACATTTGCAACGGGACGTCAGGATGCATGGCTGAACACTGCATTGTTTTCAGTCGTCACAGACAGAGATTGATATTGGGGTAGCACATTGTCCTGCCAACATGAGGCCTTTCAGTGTGCATGTTGATGTTTGCGCATACCCAGCTGATGTACATGGTCATTGGTACTCAAGAGCCATCAGGTGGCTGACACAGGAGTGTGATCCCTGTTGACATTTGAGGGGGTGTGCCTACGCTGAAAAGATGGATGACAGTGGAGTCCTGGTGTTTGGTGGTGGCCAATTCCCAGTAGAGCGTTGTGCTCCCCACAACAGTGCCCAGTCCCAGAGATCTTGTCAGTCCCCCCCGTTGAGGTGAGCATGTTTCAGTATGAACTTGCTGGGCCATGTGGGCGGGTGGGTATTGTAAGTGACTGCAACTCCCAGCATGCTCTGGGCTACATCCCCCTTCCCAGCATGCCCTCACTTCCCTCCTTCTGACTCTGTTTCCTTGTGAGGGGGTGTGCCTGTGCTGACAAGATGGCTGACAGTGGAGTCCTGGTGTTTAGTGGTGGCCAATTCCCAGTAGAGCTTTTGCTCCCCACAACAGTGCCCAGTCACAGAGATCTTGTCAGTCCTCCCCCCCTGTTTGGTGGGCATGGTTCAGTGTGAACTTGCTGCACCATGTGGGTGGGTGGGTATTGTGAGTGACTGCAACTCCCAGCATGTTCTGGGCTACACCCCCCTTCCCAGCATGCCCTTACTTCCCTCCTTCTGACTCTGCTTCCCTGTGAGGGGATGTGCCTGTGCTGACAAGATGGCTGACTGTGGAGTCCTGGTGTTTGGTGGTGGCCAATTCCAGTAGAGCTTTGTGCTCCCCACAGCAGTGCCTAGTCACAGATATCTTGTCAGTCCCCCCCTCCCCCTGTGAGGTGAGCATGGTTCAGTGCAAACTTGCTGGGCCATGTGGGTGGGTGGGCATTGTGAGTGACTGCAACTCCCAGCATGCTCTGGGCTACACCCCCTTCCCAGCTTGCCCTCACTTCCCTCCTTCTGACTCTGCTTCCCTGTGAGGAGGTGTGCCTGTGCTGACAAGATGGCTGACAGTGGAGTCCTGGTGTTCAGTGGTGGCCAATTCCCAGCAGGGCCTTCTGCTCCCCACAACAGAGCCCAGTGACAAAGTACTTGCCAGCCCATTTCAGGCCCCTCTGAGGTGCGCATTCTTCAGGGAGGTGTTGATGGTGCAATTGTGGGGGGGGGGGAATTATCTGTGACAATAACCCCATCATGCTTTTGTATACACTTACTTCACCAGCACATCCACTATTCCTTCCTGTCAGTCAGCGTCACTGTGAGATAGTGGTTGTGGTGGCAGGGATGTCTGACAGTGTTTACTCAGATTAGTGCCACTGCCTTGCCCTATTTGTTGGTAGGTTTGTACATCTCATGACACACTTACAAATCACTATGAGGTGGCCATTATTGTGTTTATGTGACTAGCATACACGTCTTGGGCTAATTGACTTTTGTTTACTATGCCTTTGCTATCAGTGCATGGTTTCACTGTCCCCTTAACGGTGATGTGTGTGTATTGTGACACAATATTGAGTATATTTGTTGTGTATTCACCAGGCTCTGATATGTCTGCTAGGCCATGGACGCTTTGTGGTGAGAGGATGTCCCCCACCTTCTCCTCCAAGGCCCTGAAGTAGACTGGTTTGGCAGGAGGGCCACCGCCAGTGCGCTGACTCAAGGCATGTTCCTTCTGGAGGAGCTTCTTGACCCTCCTGCCACGTCATATCACCTGTTCTGGATGTCGGTCTTTGTGCGAAGCACTGGTGCTTGTGCGTTCACCTTGTCCATGATCCTGTTCCATATCTTGGTTTTCTGTGACATGGGGGTCCTTTGTACCAATGTGCCAAACAAATGTGGCTCCACTCTGAGGATCAGTAATGAGTGATGGCTGTGCACTGCTTAGTTAATGGTAGGTAGACTGGTGTATCGTGCTCTTAGGATTACTCCCCACTCTGGAGTATAATGTGAATCTACAAGGGGTAGCACTGGCACTAGTTGTGTGGGTGTCTCCTGGGGCACTGATTCAGGTGCTGGGAACGTCCAGCAAAAGATTATCAATAAAGTTTTTCAAAAAAGTTTTTCTTTGAAAAGTTTTCTTGTATATATCCAAAGTATTTTATTCATGCTTCTGTGAAGATACACTGTTTGTTGAATTTCTCATAACTATTCAATTCTTCATGTAATCAATCACAACAATCCTTCCAATGCATTTCGGCACTAGACCTTCATCAGGGAAGTCTGTAATGCAAAATATATGTATATAACTCCTCTGTGTCACACAGATACTAGTATATTCCACAAAAATCAATTACTCTAAAACAGATACTCTTGATCAATGTTGTAACCACGTTAATGATAATGCTACATGCCTATTGTTACAAATATTCCACGAATAGTGAGTCAATTATTCATATACATAACCACTTAATCAAGGATGTTCAACATCGGGTTATTCAAAATAAAACTCAACATTTCATATTGTAAGTAAAACGAAAAACTGTTAATGTGCTTATCCTAAACGTGCGTTCTAGTTTACGATGACCCATTCTTCTGATGCTCGCTAGGAGAAAAACGGTATAGGGGATGAAGTTTAAACTAACTACAAAAATGCCACATAAACCGAATTATGTCAAAGTTTGTGGTGGCTCAAAAATATATTGTTGCCCTATGCTAGTTGCAATTCTTACCGTGTGCAGTTCGTGGCTGTTTCCTAGAACGAAACTGGTCGATCACGCGGGGAAACCGGCGTGTGACGTGTATGGTGGAAAGGGGGCGTGATTCTAACTATAACGCAGCGCTAAAAAAAATGCGCTAAGCGCATTTTGCGATAAATATCGCTATTCCTTGGTAATGGGCCCCACTGTTTTCTAATCTTACTACATTATGGGGTGTGCTAAAGATTATTATTCTCTGTTGAGGGTTTTCGTTGTCATGCAATAGGAAAGGTTCATTAGAATAATTTACAGAGAGTTCAGCTGAAATTAATATGTCAGAGTACTTTTAGGGTGTTACTCTTTGTGGCTTACTTGTCTGTTTTTGACGTTGAATAAATCTTCACAAATTAGCTATGGTGGGCATACTACTTGCAACATGTGGGGGAATGGGTTGGAATAACTCCCTTAAAACTGCACCACAGGATTCATTGGAGGTGGATGTAATATCTTTTATTGCATTAATCCTTTCTCTAACTTCAATCTACATTGCAGAGGCATAGTGGTTATGGTCTGTAGTTCTTAAAATAGTGTCACCAAGAGTAACCACTCTGCCTCTGCAATGGGTTGAGTAATATTGCACACACCTCCAATGACACCTGGGTTCAGATAGTCTCTCCTTACAATAAACATACCCAGTACGGTTCAGTAGTCTGTTCCCTCTTTTTGATGTCAGGTATTTTGCTTCTTTAGATGGGGTAGACGTTATTTTTACTGAAAAGAGAAAACATTTTTTTTATTTTATTTGATATTTTATTGCGTATACCTGTTTAGTGGGAAATGACAGTATATTGTATATATTAACTTTAGCAGTTTACAATTCATGCATTTTCATGTTTTGTTTAATGTTTTAACTTTGCTTTTTTTCTAGGTTTGTTGGTTTATTACATAAAGATTCCTGCTTTGTTGGGGGAAAAAAATATTTTGTTGTATAGACAAATATTTCAAATGCTCTTGCTTACCTTTGAAGTAGCTGTGGTTTGGTATTTCTGAAACGAAAAATATTTAATGGGTTTATACATATTATATATATATATATATATATATATATATATATATATATATATATATATATATATATATATATACATATATATATATATATATATATATATATATATATATATATATATATATATATATATATATATATATATATAAATGTATTGCACTTTGCTCAATCCTTTCCCCACTGGAAAAATTATGAAGCGACACTCCAGGAAACTGCACAACGTATTTATTGTGCACCAAAACTATTGAGGACGACATTTGCCTTCATCAAGTCAGTTCCATACTTCCACTGCCTTTAGAAA
This sequence comes from Lissotriton vulgaris, assembly GCF_964263255.1. Classification (NCBI taxonomy): domain Eukaryota; kingdom Metazoa; phylum Chordata; class Amphibia; order Caudata; family Salamandridae; genus Lissotriton; species Lissotriton vulgaris. The sequence continues at coordinate 821,230,928 of NC_141691.1, read as the reverse complement.
TAGCCCCTACAGTTCATAGACGGTGAAAACATCTTTGCGGTGGTAAAGGTATCGCACAAATTATGACAACATTTCATGTATTTCCAAATTCGACAATTTTTGCAATACTCAGATCAATTATACCCACAGTAAATTATAATGTGAACAGTTGATAAATAAAATCAACAGTTATATGTAGTTTATGGAAAAGTCTCCTGAGGAGAGAAATAGTTCGTTTTTTTGTATTGTTTTTTGTTTCTGAAATCATACCTTTATAATATTGTTTAGGTTGTTTCTTGCTTTTGTTAGTGAGTTTGAGTTGTGGTCTGACAAAGTAGAAAGATATTTATTGTTAGTATATTGAAAATATTTTTAATTATTTGTCTGAAATAGAATAATATAATTTTGGTTAAGGAGCAAAAAGTTCAGGTTTTATAATTGGACAAAAGTTTTTCATTTTTATTTGAAGAAATACATTTGTGCTTTTTTGCCTACATTTCTTTAGTCAAGTTTAAACAATCTATTTACCTGTTGTATGTCTTTTTTCTGTGGAAGAAAAAAATATATTTCTTTCTAATAATAGAAGCACAAGTTTTAATCTAATAATTTATCGATGTGAAAATTACCTTGCTATGTTTTTCTTCTTTATGGTCGTTGAAAGTTTTGAAAGGTGAAAGAAAAAATATTTGCACATTGTTTATAATTTGTTATGATGAAGTCTTTAAATTGGTTTCATTTGTGTTTGTATACTGCTTAATTTGTTTACTTATTTTTTGCTGTTTATATTTAAGGAGATTACCTTGCAATATGCTTTTCCCATCTAAGGGGTCCATTAGGATGTAGGGCGGATCGCCACCGCCCGCATGGCGGAAGGCATTCAGACTTCACAATTGGGGATACGTTGCGGGTCCCCAGGAAGTTGGGGGGTGGGTGGTGCACATGGGGGGTGCCTATGCGAAATGTGCAAAATATTAAACTGCCAAAAATCTGCTGAATTAAAGACAACACCAAGGTAACAAAAATTACTCATGCTACTCAGGAATTAGCTATTGATTGGTAGAGTAGAAACCTTTTTCCTACCTGGGCCATGGGCCATAATATGGGATTTCCTAAAGTTGGTGATCAAATCTAAGTTGCTCATGATAGTCATAAATGATTCCACCAGAATACAAAGTGGTCTCGGGATCCTTGCCATAAGAACTGTGTGGTCTGCATAAAGTAATGCCTGGACAGACAAACTGGCTATTCTCGGGACGTCGCTGGTGACATTGGCCAGATTAGGACTCAGGTTGCTAATATAAATGACGAAGAATAAAGGTGCCATAGTGCAACCTTGACGCACCCCTGTGGCTAAGGGGAAAATGTCTGACATTTCTCCTCCTGAGACATATTGCACTTTAGCAGCTGAATTGGAGAGTGTGCAAAAAATGACTAATACAGCCTCAACCCCCAAATCCAACGGCATCAGCCATTGCTTAGACCTATTAACACAGTCCAAAGCTGTTGATAAGTCCATAAAGGCCATGTGCAGTGGGCAGCACCTGGCAATGGTATGCTTGCCAGCAAGTTCAGACACTGTTTCACCGTACCATGCCCTGAACTGAAACCAAAATAGTGGTGGCACAAGATGTTGTTTTATTGTGCCCAGAATCTTATGCAATTAAAAGTTACCCAATCTAAAATCTTGACAGTACTGCCAACTAGGGAGATCGGGTGATAGCATTTGATTGATTTTTGATCCCCTTTTTAAAGAAATGGAAACTATAATTGAAAGGGCTCAAGAGTGTGTTATTTTATTGTGCAATGAGAAATTGAATACATTTGTAAGCATAGGGGCCCACAAGTAAATATCGCCTTGGATGAGGTCCATTGGCACCCCATCCAGCCGTGGGGATTTACTGGTTGGGCTTTGCCTTCTTGCACCCATCACATCAGATAAGTGGCATAACAAAACCTAAAGGAGCCCCCCTGCACACCATAGTGAGGGCCCCTCATACGCTCCCTCTGCAAATGCCACGTTCAAGAACCTCTCCCCTCAAAACCACTGTCTAGCAGAACTTTCAGTGATACAATTAGCTTTTAAAGAATGCTTTAAGCACACTTGAAAACCATTTGGTTTTACATTGTTTGTTTAGAAGAGCAGCAAGTAGGATCATGGCCGGCAGACCCCCAGCAAAAAAGTCAGACCCCAAGGCAGTCAAAACGGCCCCTGTCCTGCCAGCCTACTGGACGCCCAGTAGCCAGTCTAGCCCTGGCTACAAACAGATACAACTTATCGGTATTTAAAAATCCCACCCCCATTCAATTTTACCCTTAAAACACGTCTATTATTTCTTCACCAAGGTAAGAGTATTACTTTTTCTGTGATTTTTCCAAACGTCCAAAGTAAAGCTGGACTGAGTTTACTATATCACTTTGTAAGGGCAGAACAAATCTCAGCACTGTTGCAGCTCTTGATTCTCCTCATACTTCAATGTTCTCAAATGGAGCAGTAAGTGTAGAAGTGCTGGGATGCCAGGGCAAAGGCATGTTGACAAATGTAACTCCAGGGCATCAATACGTCGTATGACTAATCATCATTTCTCGCTACCATCTTTCTAGGTTTAGCTTTCATCATATCTTTACCTCTCATTATTTTACTACCATTTCCTCCTTTCTCATCTCATCCTGTCTCATTCTTTGACGGTCTCTTTCTCTCACACCAACATCTGTGTTTAAGTCTCCCTCTCATCTTCATTGTAGTTCTTTTCTCTCTGTTGGTGCAAGTCTTTCTCTCATCTTCACTTCTTCCTGTCATTTTTCCTATCTTTCCCATTGTTTCTTCTTACCCTATCCTTCTTATCTCCCTCTCCCAGTTTCCCTCTGAAATACACCTATGTACTCTTCCTAAATCGTCTATTCCATAAATCCATCCATGCTCAGATGTCATCTTGTTCCCAGTCTTTTAGGCCGTACCTACAACACTCCACCTTTCATTGTCTCACATCTCTATCTCAGTCTTACTCCTCCCTTTATTTCTCTTTTGTTTCTTTGTGCCTATATATCTTTAATTGGTTCAGTTTATGTTTCCCAGTTTAAACTTATCTCCATCTCTACCAATCATTTATCTCTCACCTCTATCACCAGCTATGCCATCTCTACATCTCCAGTTTCCTTCCGAATTCCACCTTTGGCACCCCCTCCATTCTCCCATTTCTTCTGATCTGCACATCTCAAATCTGCTCACCTCTGTAGCCTTCACTCTCTCTAGCGACAGTATTTCTATAATTTAGTACTAATTATATCTCTCTCTTCCATCTTTATTCCTCTTATTGTGTTGGCATTATTGCTCAATGTCACTTTCAGCTCCACCTTTTAACCTCTGTAATCTTCCCACCTTTGCTTCCCCTCAGTTTTCCACTACCTTTCCTTTTCACATTCGTTGACCCCTTTCAGTTCAGTATTTCTCATTACATCACTGTCTATTCTGTCTCGCCTCCTTATCCTTATCAGTATAGCTCTATTGCGCTTCTTTTGTCTGTCTGTCTCCTGCTTCCTTTCGCTCCCTCTCTCATCGTCTCCAGTTCATGCTACCCTTCCTATTTTTACTTTTCTCTTACTTTCTCTCCCATCTGCACTCAATTATTTTTTCCAAGTTCCTTTGTCCTTTCTCTTTCTCTACTGTCTTTCTTTTTCAAACATTTCGTTCTCATTTTGCATTTCCTGGTTCATTATCTCACCCCTTTTATACCTCTACTTATTTTTTCATCTTGTTATGCATCTCCTTTATTTTCAAAATAGGCCAGAATGGTATCCCACATGAAGAGGCTGTTTAGGTCTCCCATAATTGGGAGATGTGTAGCTGAATATTCCTTAAGCATGCGTCAGTCATCTGATTAAGCTCTAAAATGGCTGAGCTAGCTTGTGCCTCTCTGTTTTTCTATCAACACTCTGTCACACAAAACCAATACAGAGAGTTGCCAAATGAAAAAAGACTAACAATAAGCGATTGAATAAACTTCCGTCATTAAAGCGACCCCAGAATCTGTGCTAAAGCAGTTTCATAGTTGAAAGAGCCAACATACGATCAGTTGTGTACCAAGGACATAAGTGCAACAGGAACACCAACTGACCATAATTTCAGTGTGACTAGACACCCCAAATTACCAAGGAGAGTCCTGGTTTTCAGAGGACTCTCTCGGTGTCCCAAGACTTTCCTTAATTTTAAATACATATTTCGGTTTTTGGGGACAAAGCTCAAGTCATATAGCAAAGCAGAATTGAAACGTGTGCTGCAAAGGCGCCTCTGAAGTCTGAGACAACTGTAGTATTGTATCTGTTTATTGGGGGCTGCATATGCCGAAGGGGGGGGGGGGGGGGGAGACAGAGGATGGAAGGGAAGCTCAAGGTGGAGGTTCTGCCATATCTAATGTTATGTAAACAGAGAGAGGTAAGCACACATTTACCCATTTTGTGAATGTGTGCATATGGGACACATTTACAAGGCTGTGCAAAAACTGAAACAGGCCAGATAGAGAAGTAAGTCTAAAGCATGTACCACTACTTTTATGTCAGACCTGTCTTGGTTTGTGCTTCTTGAAATCTGATCACCCTACATAAGGGTGACCGTTGTCTTTGACATAAACTCACGCAGTGTTTAGTCAAGTAAAAGGTTGATGACCTCTGCCCGTGTACATATTCCTCGAAAGCAAGGAATGCAGTAACAACTTGCCAACCAAGGAACAGTCTGGTGAGGTCCTGCCAAGACAAAGTACCCAGAGTACATTAACTTATACTCTCAATTTCATAAACAGGGTAGAGTCATTGTAATCGAGAATGATAATTTAATATGGTTTTAAACACCTTTTTCCTTTCACAAAACCAGCGTTTTTAAGTTTATAATGATTTTAATTATGTATGTTTTCTATTGTGAGTTTTAATTAACTGCACAATAAAGTAATTTGAAAAAAATGAAAAAACATGGTGGAATGGCTAAGTGATTTCTTCTTTGCTGTGGCCTTTGAAGATTTGTTTGCTTACACCCTGAATACTGTTCATACCCAACTCTCCCAATGATCAGGAAATACACCATCAAAGAGCTTGTAGTTTTTACTTGTGTGCTTCCACATTAAAGACCCTTACTGTTCTCATAAATTTGCATGTTTTAATTTCAGGAACATTCTGTGAGTTTCGAATGAGTCTGTATTGTGGTAAGGATGTGTGTAGGAGGGTCCTTCTGGCCACGCACTTCCGGCAGATATCTGTGAAACATGTAAACAAAGGATTATATCCAAGGTCAATTATAATTATGCATTCCATTCAAATCCGGAAACAATTAACAGTTAAGAGTGGCACACAGTTAGGATAATTGTAGGATAAGAACATCAAAAAGGCCGAGCTTCCTAGTTGAAAAAAAAGATTTAATTTGGTCATTTTAAGAACCGTTCTTGGGAAGAAGCGAACGTATAACATGTAAACCCCCCTCGACACCTCTTCCTGAGTATAAATATTCCTCTCAGAAATCAGCATTCCATTTAACTAAGAAGGAGCATGTCCTTCTGGAATTTGGGTCACGAGCTCAGCCACCCATGGCTGGAAATTAATCCAACTTGTCTCCACGTACATTTTCATCATGTCCCTGCAAGGCTTTTACAGCTGTTGAGGGCGAAGAGCTTGTCGAGATGAGCTCTCTGGCTCGCAGGGCTGTCTCTGTTGGCCTGTTACATCCCTTTCCCCTCTGGCTACAAGCAGATGAAACACTGCATTTGTCTTCTACTTCTGTCCACCTAATGCCTTCCTGAATCCCGCAGACAACGCTCCAAGTTTTTTTGAAGGTGAAAATTAACTCTATGTCTTCGGGAACGTTGTTAAAAGGCAGCAGATATATTTCGTGGCTGCGAGAATCATTTGCGCACGCCGGCCATTTGGCATTTTTTTAAAAGGAATATTAGCCTCATCGAGTTAATACATTTGTGCTGGTGATGGTACACTTATCCGTGTTAATTGTTGTATCTTGTTGCTAAATTTGTGTCTGTGTTATTTGGATTTGTGGTAGAACACCTATGGTAGTTTAATTTGTCGTGCAAAATGTTTTCACTGAAGTACCACTGGCAAATGTGAAAAATTAATCATATGGTGTAATACTGTGGCAGAATCCAGCTTTGTTCACTTAAGACTGAAAAATTAAGTTTTGGTCGCTAATTTTTTCCACAGGCCACTCTTGAAATACGCCTGAGACAAATATTTTTAGCAGGATAAGGACCATTTTGGAAACAGAACTGTTTCTGTGAAATAGGATGACTGTTGCAACAACACATCATTGATTAATGAAAGCTGCTGTGCACAGATACAGACACTGACTAATGCACTAATGCCAGAGCATGCTCATCTCCTGCTAAGTCAAAGGTAATACCCTGCCACTACTAGGTAATAGTAACAGCTTTGTCTGGTGGTCGGTAGCATCACCACCACTATCGATCTGGACTGTTCTTTTGATCCACCAACTGTGCTTTGAACAATTTCCTGCCACAAGTTCACCCAGCCTTCTGGGGCGTCCACCCAGCTGACCCTCCAGGGCGGGCCCTTAGTGAGCTTTAACGTCATCCTCTGACAAAGTCAGAAAAGCTCATCTGTTTTCAGGAATGGAGAATTTCCCCTCTTGCTTGGATTTCCCAGTAACAGTAAACTTCGGATTCCCTTGGCCTACACCCAGCACCCGTAATAAGGAATCCTAACTTCTAGACAATATTTCTCTGACACTGCTAGGGAGAAAGGCATTTGCAGTGTTCATTTAGGCAGTAATTTGCTAACTTGGAAGCTGAATCATTGGGCCACATGCATGACCCAGTTTCCTTAGCTTTTGCATCACGCAACGTGGTACAAGAGCAATACAAACCTTAATTCAGATTTTTGAAGCCAACCAAAACCACTTTCTGTGGCTTTGAGTGGCTCCAAATATTTGGAGTAACGCAATGCAGTGTTACTCTGGCCTGGGAAGGCATTCCATGGGTGTCACATGGGTGTTCCATGCAGCTCCCATGGTTTTGTAAACCTGTGAATGCGCCAAAAAGATACACCTCCCCAGGAGAGGTGTAATGAGGAGAAATGTATTCATTTCTCCTTGTTACTTCCTCTTTCTATCTGTGCTGCATTCGACAACACTCGTAGATAGAGGATCTCAGGTGCCCCTTCCTGCACAAATACAACCCTTGCACTGGTGCTGGGCAGCCCATTGTGCATCAGTGCAGGGGGGAAATGTCATGAATGCTCCATATGCAGGGGCGGCTCCTCTGTAATGGAAGATGAGTGTTGCCCACTGCTCACAGTCAATGAGTGAAGAATAAATGATTATAAAACAATATTATCATTTTATTTTTCAATGACATGGAAACTAGGGTGGGCCGGACGGGGCCACAGCAGGGAGGAGGAGTAATGACACTGTAAGTGCATATGATGAAAGCAATATGCACTTACATTTCTCCGACTCAGCTGTTTTGCTCAGCCAGGGGGAGAAATGGCACAGGCTCCCTATGCCTGAGCGCGCGTCAGACCAGCTCTCTCAAGCCAATCCCGGTGCTACTCTCATGCTTGGTTCAGCATGAGAGCGGCATCTGCATTGGGTAGGGGGCATGTACTGTGTGCCCCAGTGAATGTTGGGAGGAGAGGAGCACCGAAGCGGCTGGCAGGATCAGCAGAAGTGACAGGTACTGTAAAAAAATATATTATTCCCCTAACTCCCCACCACTTTAGATTTTTAGCAGCCACCACTTTCCGTTTGCCTTAAATACAGCACATTCTTGCCCTTTCCCAGTGATGCAGTGCAGCATAGTGACTTGCTGCCCTGCACTGCACCACCTTTCCATATATATGCCGCTTTGTTTCTAATTCTAACATCACCTAATAGCAGGGTTGGATTGGGATTAAAAATCAGCCCAAGGCATGCTAAAAAACAAGTCGCCCACATTTGCATATTGCCTTTCCCCAAAACACTGCATTGGCGAAATTTTATTTAAAAAAAGGGGAGGGGGTAAAAAAAATGTGCAGATTAATTTACATTGTTGAAACACACCTGAAACAAGTGAGTCCCATCATTCTGCTCCGGTCCTGTCCCCACTCAGTATGCATACATTAATGGGCCGGCCCAGTGAGAGAAAGGGAGTGACACCTCTGCCTGTTGCTAAACTGGAGGTAATGAGCGCCCATCTGCCTCCAGAAAGGCCACTCGGGCACCCACTGGTATCCGAACAACAGCGACACCGCCCTAATCGGCCTCCAGACTGCTCAAAAAAGCAGCCATCAGATGGACCTGGACACCGGCCCTTCTGACATTGCTTGGGGGCCCAGGTGTCAAATCCGACGCTGCCTAACAGATAACCGAAGACTCGTATGATTCTTGGCGAATTATAGTACCACGCAGTGCTTAATCGCATACATTTGCCAATATGTTCTCTGCCACGATGCCTTGCTCCAACAGCAGTTAGTGATTTCCATAATGTGGTCCTAACCGAACACCACAAACCGGACTCATCGGGATACACCTGTTGCAGTAAAATGCTTTTCTGGTTTCTCTACCACGTCTTGCAGCAAGCTCTAGGCTTCTGAAATATGTATAATACATAAATGGATATGCACCAATAACTCAACTTTTCTTAGCAAAAGGCCTTGCAAAAAATGATGGCTATATGGGGGACCCGAGAGGACGCTGTCACAAATGATGCCGTCACGCTTCCGTAACCTATGCATGATTGCGGGCAGTTATCGTGCATCGTGTCTTAAAGGCAGCCTTCCACCCTTTCATTATGCAAATCTTCAAGCCTGATGCATAGCCGCGCTCAAATTAGATGCCACAGGGCAACGCTGATCGACATTCCTCCAATCAAGTCAAAGCAATTTAAAACAGAACATTTTTTTAAAAGATGACATCATGGTGGTAATTTTTTTAATCATAATTAGGAAACATAAGCCTTGACTCAGACGCATGTATAAACTAGCTGTCACATCCTAATTGAAAACATTTCTAATGCCTTCTGAGAACAACGCAACATATATAAACGTGATTGTCTTCTGTGTTTACAAATCTGCTTCCTTCTGTGTTCAGCTCAGGGGAATGTTTAAAGAGAGACTTAGCAATGGCCAAAATTAGAACATCATTGCTCTAACTCTCTTGCCGAACCTATGTAATTATACAAATCATAAATAGAAAATACATAGAGAAAGCGTACACAGAAGGGCTTGGTGTCCTCTCTCTTTAAACGGTTGTACTGTCTGTTACATTTTGCTTCCGCCCACCACAGCGTAAACCATGGGGTAATGGTTCAGCTTACATCAGCAATTGGCCACCTTGCATATTGAATGATGCAATGCTCTGTTCATAAGTGTGCATCACTCTAAAAAAAAGCGTACTTCACTGCCACTAGCAAAACTTTACCTAGGCAGAGATTTTTTTCTTCATAGTTCTTATCCTTTTTTATTTATTTAAACCGTCTTCAGGTTACAGCAATTCAAATCCAAGAGAACCTTTTCTCTTCCAACTAGTGGAGAAGTGTGTCTCAATGGTTAGAGCAGGCAGACCTTGATGCAGAGATCTGGCCAGGGACCAGGGTTCGATTCCTGCCCTGGCGGGTCTCGGGCTCATTAATTCCACTGACCGGATATTCTCGCCTCAGTGCCTATTCTGATCATGGGTCCCATGCTGCAACTCTGGGCAATAGCTTGCTTAGTCTCCACAACGGCCCCCACAATGCGAGGGATGCCTGGTCTGCACCATGGGGGTGCCCAGGAGTGGACACTTCACAGGGAAAGCCAGGAAGGGTTCCCTTGCGGTATTCGTACAAGCGCCGGGAAACCCACTGCATGTAGCTGTGCGCTATACAAGTACAAAAACATTACATTAACATTATCCTTTTTTTATTTATTTAAACCGTCTTCAGGTTACAGCAATTCAAATCCAAGAGAACCTTTTCTCTTCCAACTAGTATTAGAACTGGTAGGAAGCTGGCTCTCTATATGGTATGCCCAAAAGACGTATTCTGTGCAAAGAGTCCAGGTATTCCCTTACTAGAGGACAGGGGCTTTCTCTAACAATCTGGTGCTCTTCTAGGGGTTAGTGTGGTTGGGCAGCCGTAGGCTTATTAGAGAGGAATGTTAAACATCTGCACATTCACAAATAGTCAATAAATAATGCACACGACTCAATAAGGAGATTCACATCAATTTATAAAAGTAACACATATCAGTATATAACTTTAGGCACCAAGGTCATCTAAATCAGGTAAGTACTTTTTAAAGTAGCTGCTTTGATGTAAACAGGCTTTTGATACTTTAAATTGTATTTGAAGAACTTAGCAGCAATGTTAACTTAGGAAGAAAACATAAGCTACATTTGGTCAATTAACAACGACTTACATAACCCTTCCCTGGGTCTTCAGGTGAGTAAAGGGCAAAGGGCAGAGGCCAAGGCAACACCAACAGGTCACCTCGATGGCACTGAGGCATGAGGGTGCAGATATGTGTTTTTCAGTGTCAGAGTCAGTTGAGTCTGATACTTTAAACAGAGTTGAAGCACTTCATGGTAATGGAGGAAAAACATGTATTGCATTTAGCTGGTGGATGGCTCAAGACGGAGTTGAGGCAAAGAAGCTGTGAGAGTGGATTTGGAACTTGGGAGTGAGGGCTCTTGAGGAAGAATAAACGAAAGTAAGTTTGGACTTTCCACTTGCTGTGTAGCCAGATTAGCATATCCTGCAGCCCCGCATTGCTGCTATCCTCAACGTGCTCGATGCGACTTTGGCCCAACACAACCTTTGTGCGCCATGGCGTCACCTGTAGAATCTGTGCGCTGCACCCCAGCATGGTAATTGCTGAGCGCGCGTGAGTCCAGTAGGCACCACAGCCATACTTACTGGCATTGGCAGCATTACGGCTGGGGACAATGCCTGGGCTGTAGCAGGCAGGGTCACATCAAGCTGAGCAGTGGATGCCAATGCCGTCGCCATCCCTGGACCTACTAATTACAGGCAGCACTAGTAGTGACATCACCTGCTGTGCTCAAGCAGCTACCTGTTATGCAAATTACCCAGTTATACTGCACTGATTAATATATGCAAAAAAAGCACATTCATTTGGTGTACATTTTGTTTTTGCACTCGTTGTAGGTAAGAAAGAAAATAAAGCACGTCATCTTCCTCATCTTTAGGAAAGACAACAGGAAAAGGCAGAGTTCAAAATAGCAGAGACATGTACAGGCTGACTACAGGGGTCACAGGCAGCAGCAGTGTTATAGATGAGAGAGAGAAAGCAGGAGTAAAGAGGAGAAAGAAACAACAGGAGAGGAGAGAGATAAGATGGAGCTAAGTAGAAGAAAATGAGAGCAAATCAGATACAAAGAAAAAGCAGCCATGATGTGAAGAAGAGAGCATTAAGAGTAGAGAATATAGAGTGAAAGGATGTAGAGGACAGGACAGAGGACAAAAAAAGCAGACAAATGATAAAACTGAGACACAGCCAATCAGTTCTAGAAGAGTGATTGTAAAGAGCCAAGATCGAGGGGAGAGAGAGCAGAGCATGGATAAAAGTGAAGAGGAAATAGGGCAGGGGTGGAATGAATAGAGGGCAAATCAGAAATGCTGGGAATAAGGTAACACACAAAGTGTGACAAAGATGATGGAAAACAATTAGAGAGGTGAGAGGATAGACTCTTAGAGCAAAGACGTAGGGGGACAGACAACAGATCAAGGTTAAAAGATAGAGACTGAGGCCGTGAGAGTGTTGAAAGTGGGGCTTACCGGAGGAAGAAGTGAGCTGTGGCCTCCTGGGCAAAATTTTCAGCACCGGAACTTCTTTTTTTCACAAATTAAGCACTGAACAGGAGAATGCTCCTATAGACAGGAAGTTATATTTCCATCTTAGAGTGGGTACTCTCCCACTGAGAGTTTTCACCTCAAGGTGGTCTGGGACAGGGGGGGCACATGATGTTTGACCAGTCTATACTTCCACAGAGGATAGTGTTGCACAAGTTTTCTTCACTTGCCCAGGCTATGCCCAACTTCGCAGAACTTAGCTTCCTCCTACTTGTAGGCGCTTAGATGAGTGTAGTCACTCTACTGCCCTTTGAATTCTGAGGTCGGACTGCAGTATAACTTTAGCTATCCTGGTAGCCAAATTCCTGGAGGCTATGTGGCTACTCCTCCCTCTTAACATTGTATTGCCTTCATGGTTTACCATTGTTTTATTTGTGGGTTTGTAGTATTTAATGGTTCTTTTTGATGTATCTTTTATTCTGCATATGCAAGTTGGCATCATAATTTGATTGTCCCAATTCTGGAGTCCATCTGCATGAATTATGACTTTGTCAGTCAGGATGTACTGTTTTAATTATTTATTTATAATGCGGGATTGTATTCTTATGTGTACTTTTATGGCCCTGGAGTCTGAAATTAAGTTATTGGAATTGAACTGAGTGCCAGTGCCCTCCATTTCCAAACAATGGCACACATTGAGAATTGACTCCTTTTAGACACAGCATTGTTGTGTCTAAAAGGAGGGACAACAATACCTTTTATGGGTGTGAAGTTGGTCTAACATGATTTGACTGTGCTTGGCTGCTCCTGAGTACACTTGGTTGTGACAGGGATGAAGCTTGGATTTTTGTCTAAATGGAGAGCTGCATGAGAGCTCTGCGTATCCATACTGTTGTGGTGCGTTCTCTGGATAATGATTTGCTGGCAAGAAGGCCCATTGCTTACCCATCAACACTGTTTGTGTGGACCCTGGCAGGTCCATGTTCAACCTTATCGACAGTATGCAGTTGTAATGAAAACTTAGGAGAAGGAGCAGACTGACCATTCACTCAATCTAGAAGCTGACAAACGAGATGGGCTGAAATAAATGGTATCACATGCTTTCCTACGACTTTAACCCGTTTACTGTTTCAAACGTTCAGCGTCAGTGCTGAACGTTCGAAGAAACAGGTGCGGCTGCGTCGGCCGTTGGACGTGCGCAGTACTAGGGAGGTAGCTCGCAGGACGTCCAACAGCCGACGGCAGCAGCGATAGGGTTAAGGCTTATAGCATAGTCTCTATGCCAGATTGTGGTTTGACTTTAGACTTCTGGAGGTTGACCATATGTTGTCCTCTTACTTATTATGAATTATTGAACTGCCTAAAGAACCAATTACCTTTTTTCCCTTCTGTAATGATTCTTAATTTTAATTTAACCTTCCTGGTTTGAACTTGGAATCTTATCCTGTGTAGGTTTTCTTTATATGCCCAGCGAACCCTCCTTTGGGACTCACATGCCACTGATGCATCTAATTGGACCTTTGGTAAAAGAGCAAAGCACCCACAAACCTTTTGTAAGAGTCAAGTGATGTGTGCCTGACTTATGTAATGTTACTTGGGGAATTGCCGGGCAGCTTGGCATTCTAATTAATAGCAGAACTAATGACCTCTCAACTTTGTTTTACTGCTTTTTCACAAGAAAAGCTTAACTTTGAAAGTCTTGGGCATAGCACCTGTCACACAGAGAACTCATGCCTATGCGGAAGGTGATTATATACTGATTCATAGTGCTCTTCCATGGGAACAAACTTGCCACTTTTACAGCCAACGTCTCGTGGATCAGTGGACTAATACATCCTGGGGTCTACACATCCTTCCTAATGAATACAATTAGTAAAATTGAGTTGGGTAACAATGAACAGCTGTTATTCAGTACCAAGATAGAAATAGAAAGATACCCCAAGGGATAACCAGCGGGGTCTGGTGGCTTAGTGAATTAATGTGGCCAGTGTATAGGCTTCTGTTTGACCTCGTAGTCACAGGTTAAAATCCTGGGGGGTCCACTCAACCTTTCATCCTTCTGCGATCAATAAAATGAGTACCACTGAGTGGATAACAAAAATATTTATTATTCATTGTCAAGATGTCCACGAGTGAACATGCACTTTACAAATACACATGTAATGTTATAATTGAGAAGGAGCAAAATGCCAGGCCTCTTAACATGCTTGTTTGGCGTTTGATGCGTTTTTACTGTTATCTCTGACCTTGCACTAAAATCACACCTTTTCTGATGTATTTTTCTGGAAAGATTTTACCAGTTTAAGGGAGGAAATAAAAAGAAACCCAATACAAACCCACCTTGCCACATTTACCTAGACAGATTATATTTCAAGACTTCTGAAATACTTTTTTCCATTTTTGTATGGTTTGATCAGTTCACAGTAACTTTACCAGTGAGTCTTCATATGTATACTGATTTTGTGGTTTTTAAAATACTTTAGGCTCGATTCACAAAGGCATTTTTGAGTACAGGAATAGTTCTGCATGAGTATTACTCTACATACTTACAAATGTTATTCACAACCATTTGGCTGGAAATCTCTGCTTTAACCTCTCTTACCTCTGCTATGCAGCGATCTCTACAACAAGTTTACAGATTTCTAGACTCGGAGGTCTTTGTTTTAGTAGTAAATGTAGGAGGGGCGTTGGTGGAATATGGTAAATATTTCCTACAATATGAGAGGAGTTTAGGGTGGCACATTCAAATACACAAACAACATCTATTATAGGAGTACTTATGACAAAACAAGCTCAGATCTACCATGCCTAAGCATTGGAGTAAGTTTAGCAGCACTCATAGCCAATCACTGGTAATACAGCACTCCCTCATAGACGTTCATGAAGGCAGGGAGTATATTAACCGCACAAAGCGAATCATGTCAACCATTTAGTTTAAAATTCAAATACTAATGAATATTTTCTTTACATTTTTTTATATTTTTAACATTTGTATATATGGTTATCAATGGTAAAACACTTTTTGGGTATTTTTATCATATTCCACATGCTAATTTCCTTTTCATATACATTTTATCTCTTAATTAGGGGGTTTGTATTGGATTTCGTTTTATCTCATCCCTTCAACTGGTAAAATCAAAACGATAATTTGCTGCAATGTTTTTTTCAATTCATTGTTTCTATAATGTATAAGTAACATACTACACATTTTATAACAAAGCTTCAAATACTTTCAGCACACTGGATAATGCACAGGGGAGTGAAATATGAAACCAATGTACATCATATAATATTTATTTTCTAAATGCATATTTTTCAAAATATACAAGGTTGTAAATACGGATGTAGCAGAGTCTGGAAAGTCTAAACCAGGCAGATTACTCTGTAAGGAATAGGTAAATAGCATCTGTGCAGAGATCTCCCTATGGACGTAGGTGTAAATCTCAGTATGGAACAGAAATAAAATGTGAAATCTATTTCGTATAGATATATATCATAGAGTGAAAAGAACATGGTCGTGTGGTCCATTGCAAATGAAGACTTGTGTTTTCTTGTGCACCCTCACCCTGTTACTGATGCACTTGTAAAGGGAAAACAAATGCCATGGAGGGGCACAATAAATGTGTGTCACCCATATCTTGATTGCACCTCCACAAATACCATTTGTAAGGTGGATGAGGGTGAGAGGGCCGATCCTGGAGAGACTGATAGTCAGGTCATGGTCTATGAATGCGCACCTTGGCACATGAAGGTGGTGGGGGTCCAGCAAGGTAAATATATTGTAGGGGTAGGAAATGATGAGTCTGATCACAGGTTAAAAGATATTTCTTTAATGGTTGGCCAAATCAGAAGTGAAGGTGGGATTTGGGAAGGATTCCAAGTGCAATGAATGTATGAAGTGTCCATCCCTAACGCCACTCTTTATTCTCTATATTCCTCATCAATGTTGAAATTGGAATAATAAAAACATTTTTATTATACAGCCTCACTTTTGTTTCTAGGCACTGTAGATAACAGATGTTGCTGTTACTCATTTTAAAGCATTCTGTTACAGACCTCAGACAGAAGAAAGGATATGCCTCCCTTGCTCTGATGTGAACTTTTTCCCTACAGCTGTTAGTGGTCAGCTCACTGAGCTATTCTGTTGGAAAGAAAGTAAGAGTAAGAAATGCAGGGGCATCCAAAAAAACTTCATATTTTGAATGGCTTCAGAGTCACAGGTAAGTACATTCCATGTTACTAGATTTGCCTCCTTACCCCAATAATACATCAATTCAAACTCTTTTATACTCTGTATCACAAATCATGTCCCTTTATTCAGGCATTGCACAAGAAAATATTGATTTAGATGATGATTAACTTCTGTTCCAATTACTACAATGGTGTCTATCCAGGTGTACCTGATAAACTGCTGAGAAGTTTGGAGAGACCACAAAAAAATGACAGTCCAGTCTACTCAGATGGATTAACGTCATCCAGTCAGATAACTGAGCTGGTTATCAGTGCACCTGTGTTAAATAGAAAGCTTTACATATACCTCATAGAGGACTCCACGTTTTTTTCAGAGCCATGTTTGGCTTGATTCAAAGGAAATGGCTGAATTAAAAGTCTGCTTGGTAGCATGTATATCACAGTGTTTGGTTTTACTTAACTGTGTGACCTCCTCGTAACTCTCCTGCAATCACAAATCGGCTGATTATAAGGGGCCAGTTAATGTCAACGGGGTCAGTATCAGGTGTTACAAGCCTCACTTGGATCATAAGTAATGCATCAGCATGTCAACGGGGTCAGTATCAGGTGTTACAAGCCTCACTTGGATCATAAGTAATGCATCAGCACTCTGCATCTCAAAGTTTTAACTAAGGGACTAATTAAGATGGGAGTAGGACAAGCGTCCAACTGCCATTGTTTCAGGCTATAGTGCGTCCGACAAGTAGTCTGCAGTTCAATCAGCCCAATGACGATACAACCGTTGTGCAGGTAGTTGTAAGCAAATCTTTTTCCATTGCGGTTTGTGGCTGTGGCTCGGAAAAGGCCAGCAGCACTAGCCACAATGGAAAAAATTGATTTTTCTCACATCCATACTCCGTGTGTTAGACACCATGTGGTGCCTGGCACACAGGGCACGGCTGTTTGGGGGTGCAACACATATCCCCCAAAGACCACATCGCAGAGGCCTAAGGTGGTCGGGGCCCTGCTAGGGGCCCCCAAAGTCCCTTTCTGGCTGTGGGACCACCATTAAAAGGCTGTAAGAAAGGGACATCGTAATCCCTATGGTGGTGTCTACGCTGGCACTGCCCCCATTGTTGGGATTAAAGTCTGACTGACACTCCAACCGACTCCTTGCAAGCTGTGATAGTCTTAACTGAAATTCCCAAAAGATTGCTTATGGAATGGATTTTGCATCTTTCATACGAGTACCAAAATCATCTAATACCCGTTCGAGTCTATTATTGAGTCTTGTTGGTTATTCAATTTAAACAGTGCTTTTTTTACTGGTGACTTAAATGTGATGTAGGAAGAATCAGCAAACTCTGTCAGAACATCATGTATTACTTCTTTTCTTCTGTGTTGCTGTTGCAGAGCTTTTGGTCTAAATAGTTCGAGTCCAATTGAACTTCCTCAGGAGGTTGGGTCTATCTGTTGCTATTCTTTATTTTTATAGCATGGTTTTGACAGTGGTGTACCTAAATCTGATTTCAAATTTGTGAGTTAGCTATCAACTAATGGTCCTCATTGGACAGCTAATATGGTGTTTTGGTCCCCCTAATTCCCACCCCTTCCACCGCCGGAGAAAGATTCCTCAGAGGATCATTGCCTCTGTCGTAAGTGGAAATACTGCAGAGTAGTATGGGGAGTATGCTTACATAAAATGTTATCACGCTTGCACTGCAACATGTACTTCCACAAAAAGTGGTTGCCCTCTACACAGTTTTGATAATTTTGTTTATTGATCCAGCTGCCTAAGCTTGAACATTCAAGGGCATATATGCCATTGCAATATTATAAAAGTGCCTTGGAAAGCTAGAAAATGTTTCTCTGGCAGAAGCAGAGATACGAGGATGACAATCATTAACTTTGATGGGTTTTTAGGTTTGGCTTGACAGAACAACTGTCACCTGGCCTTTTAAATTACAACTATATTATTCTATAGTTATTCCCTTCTGCACAAATGCATATCCATTCTCAGGCTATTTACTTTCCTTTAAAGCGAGGACTACTGGCATTGGCAATGGTTGTTCTTGAAGGATTACGTTTTTGACGTTGCCGAACTTCACGATCATTTGGTTTCAATTCATTAACATCTATTGAGTACATGGCTCTTACACAGCTTACAACATATTGTTAACTCATTGGCCCAATTTGACATCCATTCCTTCCTGAAATATATTTTATATCCACAAAACCTTTCATTTTAGTGGAGAGCATCCCAGTTAAATTGTATAAGTTTATCTTAAAGGTATAAGGATTCAGGATCTGCAGAGCAGATCGCAGAGCAGATGTGGGAAGAGATGTAGGGGTTGCCGTGATCTATCGGGATCACTGGACTCTCACCTGCGAACATTTGGATGAAATGAAAGAGGCAGAACTTCTCCATTTTTGTTTGGAGCTTAGTCCGCATTTTACCTTAGGTGGCACGTTAGTGTACCGCCCCCCAGGCTATGTTGGAAACTTTATTGGATCCCTGGAGGAGGTTATCGTGCCACAAGCTTTACGGTTCTCCCGTTATCTACTGCTGGGCGATTTTAACATTCATGTGGATTCCGAGAATACCACTGAAGCTACTCGTCTCAGTGAGACTTTTAGCATGGCTAACCTCTCTCAATGGGTGGATGCCCCCACACATGCGGGAGGTCACGTTCTTGACTTGGTATGTACCAACTTTGACATCAGTCTGTCCCCCCCGATGCCTATGTTGTGGTCCGACCACTGCCTGATTAAGTTCGCTTGGCAGCTAGATGAGGATCTGAGGAAAATTCCTTCTCTGGTACATCGCCCACGGATTAATCTGGTGTCCCTATCTGAGTCCCTCTCCGACACCCGTCCGGTTCCAATGATGGAGTTGGAAGCGACGGTTGACGCATTCAATCTTTGGATAGCGAATGGTGCCACTGCCTCCACTAATGTGGGGGGTGTCCGTCGGATGCGATCGAGACCCTCACAACCATGGTTCACGCATGCTCTGCGGGAACAGAAGTTGATCTGTAAGAAATTAGAGCGAGTCTGGAGACAAGCTTACCTGCCAGCCGAAAAGAAGTCTTTACGTGCAGCTCAAAAGGACTATTACGCTGCGATTAAGACAGCTAAAAGCAGGTATTATTCGGACAGAATCGAGAAGGCGGATAACAACAGTAAAGAGATCTTCTCAATCGTCCAAAATTTTCTATCTCCATGTGCTGCCCAACCCCGGCTCCCCTCTTCCGCTCAATGGTGTGAAGAATTGTCTTTTTACTTTATGGACAAAATTGCAAAAATTCAACTGGACTTAGAAGTGGCTCAAAAGTCCTCTATGGTTCCATCTGCCCTTTTATTATCGGATAGACGATGTTTAGAGGATCAGTTTGTTGCTTTCCTGCCGGCCTCGGAATCAGACATACGGCAAATCCTGGCAGCGTTAAAGTCCGGATCTCCTTCAGACCCCTGCCCAGCCAGGGTCTTGGGAGGGATAGCGGATATTATTAATCAAGAGGTGACTCAAATCATCAACCTCTCCCTTTCCACGGCCTTGATTCCGAGAAGTTGGAAGGAGGCAAAACTGCTTCCTCTGTTAAAAAAGGCTGGTCTAGACCCAGCAATGCCATCGAGCTATCGGCCCATCTCACTGTTGCCAGCTCTGGCGAAGGTGTGCGAGAAGGTGGCTTTCAAACAGCTGGATAGTTTCATTGAGTCCTCCCACGCCCTACACCCTGCCTAGTTAGGGTTCAGAGCGGCTTACAGTACCGAGACAGCACTAGTCGATGTCTCGGAGGCAGTTCGAGAGTGCTTGGACGGGGGCGGCAGAGCGGTCCTGATTCTATTGGACCTCTCTGCCGCCTTCGATACGGTGCCCCATGCCTTGCTTATTGCAAGACTGCGAGCCGTTGGCATTTCAGGGTTGGCCCTTGACTGGTTGTCATCGTTTTTGAGCGATAGAACTCAGCAGGTCTGGATGCCCCCCTACTCTTCGGCCCCGAAGAAACTGACAACTGGAGTTCCGCAGGGTTCTACGTTAAGCCCTTTATTGTTTAACGTCTATATGACCCCTCTACTTTATCTGGCGGAACAGCTGGGAGCCAAGATAATAGCCTACGCAGATGACACACAGCTGTTATTCACCTGGCCTAAGGGTGTGTCTGATCCATCAGCAGTCCAGCATTGTTTGTCGGAAGTATTTCGGTGGCTTGCACAAGTCCAACTTAAGTGCAACGAAGACAAGTCCGAGGTCCTGTTCTTTGGCTCTTTTCCTGACAACTTCAAGGACCAGATTTGGCCCCCAGACATGCCCTGCCCTAGTGCGATGGGAGGCCCAGCTAAGAACTTGGGGGTCTGGTTCGGTCAGGACCTGAAGTTCTCGGATCATATTAAAAAATTGACTGGCCTCTGCTTTGGCACCTTGCGAGCCTTGAGAAGATTTTTCCCTCTTCTTCCCAGGGCAGCCAAGGAGACTGTTCTTCGAGCCCTGATTTTATCTCGGCTCGATTACGCTAATGCCTTATTTAGTGGCCTACCTGCGTACATGGTTCATCGCCTTCAGGTGATACAAAACGCTGCAGTACGTCTGCTTTTCTCTCTCCCCAGGAGGTCGAGCGTGCGGAGCCACTTACGAAGTCTGCATTGGCTCCCAGTGCCACACCGAATCTTGTTTAAAATTCTTGTGTTGGCATTCAGAGCAGCTCATGGCCAGGGACCAACGTATTTGCAGAAACGGTTTTCATTCTACACTCCCAACCGTGCCCTACGATCGGCCAATCAATGCCAATTGGCCATTCCCAAATACAAATACGCCCGATTGGGCGGCCAATCAATTTCAGTTAAGGCAGCTTCTGCTTGGAATGCCCTCCCCTTGTTCCTTAGAGCCTCTCCGACCATTACTGTTTTTAAGAAAGAACTTAAGACTCATCTGTTTAATGCTCCACTCTAACAGATCGATCTGGTTTTGATCCATCACTCCTGTTGTCAAATCACTCACCGCGCCAGGATACCCCGTGGTAATAGAGCGCGCTATAAAAGTTTTAATAAACATAAACATAAAGGTATGCAAGAGTGTAAATAGTTCCCAAATTCGAAAGTGATAGTTTTTATGTGATTGTACACGATCAAACCGTCAATCAATCAGGGATTTGTGAAGAGCACTGCTCACCCGTGAGGGTCTCAAGGCACTCAGAGGAGGGGGGTTTGAGCAGCTCTGTCTCATCCAAAGAGCCAGGTCTTAAGGCTTTTCCTGAATGCTTGCAGTGTGGGGGTTTGTCTGATGCTGAGGGGGGCGTTTGTTCCAGGTCTTGGTCGTGTGTTAGGAGAAGGCTCTTCCTCCGGTTCTGGCTCTGCGGATGTGTAGGATTTCGGCCAGGGCAAGGTCGGCAGAGGTTTCTCTTGGGTGCGTAATAGGAGAGTCTTTTGTAGCAGTATTGGGGGCCAGTGTTGTGGAAAGATTTGTAAGCAAGAGTTAGCAGCTTGAAGGCCGCTCTCCTTTGACGGGGAGCCAGTGGAGGTCTCATAGGTGCTGGGTGATGTGGTCTTGTTGTGGGATGCTGAGGCGAGTCTGGCTGTGGCGTTCAGGATAGTCTGGAGTTTCGGTAGTAGAGATTTCCTGATTCCAGCATAGAGGGTGGCGTTCCCATAGTCCAGTCTGTTGGTTATGAGTGCGCGGGTGAAATGTCTTTCTGGATTAGAAGGCGATCCATTTGAAGGTCTTGCAGAGAATGTGGAGGGTATTGAAGCATGTGGAAGATACAGTGTTGGCATGCCATTTCATGATGATGGAGGGGTCGAGTATGATGCCGAGGTTGCAGGTGTGGTCCATGGGTGTGGGAGAGTTGCCAAGGGTGGTGGGCCACCAGGTATTGTCCCATGTAGAGGGGGTGGAACCGAGGACGAGGACTTCCATTTTCTCTTAGTTGAGCTTAAGGCAGCAGCTGTTCATTCAGGATGCAACGTCTTTCATTTCTTCCTGGAAACCGTGTCTGGTGATGGCGTGGCCCTTGGTGAGGGAGAAGATGAGCTGGGTGTCGTCAGCGTAGGATACTATGCTGAGTACGTGTTTTCTGACAATAGTAGCGACGGGCCATGTAGATGTTGAAGAGTATGGGGCTGAGTGGGGAACCTTGGAGTACTCCGCAGCTGATCTCTGTGGGATCGGTGAGGAAGGGCGGGAGTCTGACTCTTTGAGTTTGGCCAGTGAGGAAAGAGCAGATCCATTCTAGGGTGGTTCCCTGTATGCCAGTGTTGTGGAGTCTGGCGATTAGTGTGCGATGGGCGATGGTGCTGCAGGCTGCGGAGAGGTCTAGTAGGATGAGGCAGCCATGCGAGTGCCGATGCCGTCCGTGGCGGCTAGGAGGGTGGTCTGGGTGCTGTGGTTGCTGAGGAATCTGGATTGGTAAGTGTCAAGGATCGAGTTGGATTCTATGAAGTTTGTGAGCTTCTTGTTGACGATCTTCTCAGTGACTTTGGCTGCGAAGGGGAGAAGAGAGACGGGTCTGTAGTTCTTGAGGTCCGTCTAATCTGCTGAGGGCTTCTTGAGGAGGGGCTTGACTTCTGCACATTTCCTTTCATCGGGGAAGGTGCCTGTTTTGAGGGAGCAGTTGATTGTTTGTTGTAGTTCTGGTGCTATTGCGGAGGTGGCTCTGTAGAAGACGTGCGGAAGGCAGGGGTGGGTGGGGGCTCCTGAGTGTATGCTCTTCATGGTCTTAGCTGTGTCTTCTGTGGTGACAGGGGTCCAGTTAGTGATGGTAGGCTGAGTGGTGTAGTCGGTAGTAGGTGTAGTGTCGGTGCCTTTTTTCCGTTCGTCATAGTTGTTATAGAGAGTCCTGATCTTGTGATGGAAGTAGGAGCCGAGCTTGCTGCAGAGGTTCATGGATGTAAGGATGTCGGATGTTTTACTGGGGGGTTTGGTGAACTCTTGGATGATGCTGGAGAGGATTCTGTCCTGGATGAAGTTCCTCTTTGTGGTTCTGATGAGTTGGTGGTGTTCTGTCATGGCGGTCTTGTAGGCGGTGTGTGCTTCCGAGGTTTTGCTGTTCCTCCAATCTTTCTTGAGTCGCCGGCATGTGCACTTGGATTCTTGGAGGTCGGTGCTGAACCAGGTAGATTTCGTGGTGCGTTGTCTGTCGGAGTTCTGGAGGGAGGGGCGAGGATGTTAGCGTAGTCGGTGATCCATCTGTGGAGTTTGTTGGCTGCAGAGTTGGCATTGGTTGTGTTGGGTGGAGGAGCACGGTTGAGTATGGAGGTGAGGTGCACTTCAGTGATCTTGCTCCAGATCCTGCACAGGGGCGTGGTGTGGGCTTGTGTGTGGTAGGTTTTGAAATTGGGAAGTGGACACAATTGTGGTCCGTCCAGAGGGGCTGCATGGTGTGGCTGAAGCGAATGATGTTTCCTCCTGTGAAGATGGGGTCATGAGTGTGTCCTGCCTTGTGGGTGGGGGTGGTGACAAGCTGCTTCAGTCCGATGTTGTTGAGGTTGTCCAGGAGGGTGGTGGAAATGGGGTCACTGAGGTTGTTGAGGTGGAAATTCAGGTCCTGAGGAGTATGTAGTTCATGGAGGCGAGGGCGTGGTGCGCGATGAGTTCTGTGATGGTTGTGGTAAACATGATGCGTGGTTCAGGAGGTCTGCAGGTGAGGGTGCCGTATAGAGTTGTTTTGGGGTTGATCTGGATCTAGAAATGGATGTGTTCCATGGGGGACGGGGAGCCATTTGTGCTGGCTATACTGAGTCAGAGGGAGTGTTTGTGTATGATGGCAAGTCCACGTCCAGGATGGTTGAGGCAATCCTTCCTCTGGATCTTGTACCCATCGGGGATGGCAGTTGCGATGTTGGGTGCAGAGCTGACGCTGGTCCAGGTCTCTGTGAGGAAGACGACATTGCGCAATAGGGTGTTGAGGAGGTCCCAGAACTCTACTGTGTGTCTATGTAGAGAGCGAACATTTAGGAGGATGTAGCTCATGGGTTTGAGCTCACTGGCATCCGGTGGGTTGGAGGTAGCAGTGGGC
The DNA here is from genome assembly GCF_964263255.1 of Lissotriton vulgaris. Taxonomy (NCBI): domain Eukaryota; kingdom Metazoa; phylum Chordata; class Amphibia; order Caudata; family Salamandridae; genus Lissotriton; species Lissotriton vulgaris. Next base: position 821,206,990 of record NC_141691.1, on the reverse strand, counting down.
ATCCAGAGGTGTGTGAATGTACTGTTTCTTCTGGGGTTGAGTGCGTGGAGTGCAGCTGAGTCATAGCGGTGGGTGGTGGGAGGACCAGGGTCGCTGGTGCTGGAAGAGGTCGGGTCACGTTCGGGCGTAGACGGCTTGCCTGTGGCATCCCTTTGGCGCCCCAGCAGCATGTTTGAAGCACGACCTCCATTAAGTAGGGGTTGGGGAGGGAAGTAGCTGGGAGGAGGGAACAGGCAGGGCGTTAGGGGCTAAGGGAGCAGCAGCGGTGGAAAAGGGAGCAAAGCGGCAGCAGTGGGAAAGAAGGGCGAATAAGGTAGAAAAAGCAAGACAACAAGGAAAACAAAGGCACAGATGCAACAAGAGACAGGGGCACAAAAATACCCAGGCAACAAAGGCAAAAAACAACAAGGTGCAAGTGGTAGAGACACAAAATATACAGTAAGACTAAACAGGGCACAAAACAGACAAAAGCTGGGCAAGCAGACAGGAGGCTAGCCGGGTAGACCAACAGAAGAGCAGAGCTCTCTCACTGGACCACAAGGATGAGGCGCAGGAGGAGGGCCTCAAACACCTTGCCTGGAGGCAGGGAGGTGCAGCGGGGCAACAACAGAGCTGCGCGAGGGGAGAGCAGTTCCCTGACCAATACACACAGTATTCCTAGAATAAAAACATCAAATAAATGAGAAGGCTGTATGCCTCATTTGTCATTTTGATGAGGGCAATATATTTTGAAAAATGTATACATCTACTAAAGGGAGCAGGACTATTTTTTTGTTGAATATGTGGATCATCCTCTACAGTCTCCTGTTCACGTTTTTCTTTCTTTTTTTCAGGATGCCATCGATTTGTAGCCAGAAAGATAAAGACAACATCATACTAGAGCTGAAAGTGAGAGCAGTTTAAAAGGTTAAGTCTTACTTGCAAGTCAAAGTGTAAAAACATAGGAAATTCTAAATATTTTCCAAGTGAACTTCATCACAATTTCTTGTGGTGCTGAAGCACCTGCATCACCCCTAATTGCAACTTCCCAGCGGTATACTTCCTCAACTGCAATAGTCCTCCTCAAAGTGTGACTTTTTCAGACATGATAAATCCTGCTGGAGGTTTCCATTACAGGAAGTGACCTTGTCTTTGCATAGTCACTGCGAAATACTACGCATTGATTCATTTTGTCGTGCGCCTCTCAACCTTCCCCCCAACCTTTCCGTGTGGAGCAATGTCACGCCACGTGCATTTCTACTCACACGCGCTGCAGTTGCCAGACAAATGTATCCAAAAGAAACAGGCACTAAAGAAAAAAAAACAGAAACAGCTGTGTCAATTTTCCATGGCATGGTTCTGATTTCCGAAACGTTTTTCCCCTAGATTTCTGCTCTAACTGTTACATTTCTTCAAATCCCAGCATGGAGTAGGTACATTTCTACCACGTGCGCGCCCAGGATTTGCGCATTCGTTTTCCTTCCGGTTTGTATTAAGCCGTTCCAAAATAAATGCAGCTAGGCAGGGGTTGTGAAAGTGCCGTTGGGCTTTAGGTAAGAGAGGAAGGTGAAAATAAAGCATATGTGGAGAATGAGGTGCAAATGAATGCAGAGAGCAGAAAAGCAAGAGAGACAGCAAATAAGTCAAATAGTACAACAGCGGAAGCACAAAACTGCAATTCGCCGCATTTCCCTGGTGTACTAGAGAGCTTTGAGACTGGTTTTGAAAGCCCAGGACCGCCCCTGATGCCTCTGTCACTTTCCACAGCTCACTGATAATAACTGCAGCAAGCACGGGAAGGCTTCAAGACAGAGAGAAAGGGATGAAGGAAGAGGAAGGTCGGGAGAAAGCAATAAGAGAGAGGGGAAGAGAGAGAGCATGGATGGAAAGAGAGATAGGGAACATGAGGTGACACAGGCAGCAGGACTGATTTTAGTATTTTTGTCAGGGATGCTTTTGGTTCCCTAGTCCAGCCCGGATGAAACTATAGCTCGCTGAGAGATTGCACGATAGGTCAGAGAATGATCAAAAGAGATAGACGAGAGCAAAACACAGAGTTGTCATAATATCAGAGCAAGTTTAGGTGCAGCACTGGTTCATGCATAGAAAGGCTGGAGCATGCAGGTGCATTTCATACTCGCGTGACCAGCTCAGCTTTCAAATCCACAACATACTTTCTCAATCCAGCAATAAACCTTTCCATTCATTTTCCATGTGTTGATTCTATTAGTAGCAGACGTGGATTGCCTTACAGTGCAAGAGCCAATGTACGCGGGCTGGTATTGTATCCGTCCATCTCCCGCTCCATACCCTTGTCAGATGAATGTGGCACTTGAAAGCGCTGGGTCCCGCAGGCATCTGATCTCTGAGTCCGATAAACACAAGGTTATTGATGTGATGGGGCAGCAGCAGGATTTCACTAAGGCTAGCCGGAGATAAGCACCAAACCAGGCGTCAAATGAAATTTAGAGAAGGAGGTTGATTTCTGTAGCTGGGACACTACTCTTTGTTGCTTTCTCATGCTGAGAAATGTGTGATCCTTTTTCTGGTTTCTTTGCACTGACAAGATGTGTCATTGACAAATTGCAGACCGGTATATGCAAATTGCATAGCTACTGGCTGTGACCTGCTCAACATTTTGTGATGAGGCGGGTGTACTAACTAGTCACATCACAAATTGCATATTTGCAGGTGAATGCAACACCTCCTGCCTAAAGAATCTTAAGAGGCTGGAGTCCTTTGTGATTTTATAAAAGATCTCAATACCTGCGCTTGTATTACTTTAATGTGTATATGTTCATGTAAAATCAGCCAGTGCCCCTTGAAGGGATACAGGATGCTTTTAAAAGAAAATAAATCACATAGAGCGAAAGACATAAAGGGGACAATGCATTGGTGACCACTGTCTGTTACCACAGAGTCCACCCAATACAATTCACAGCTCAGTCTTTGAAAATCACTTACTCTCCCAGGTTGTGTTTGCAACTGAATTTGCAAATGCAATTGCTGTCACTAAGTATTAATACATGGTAAGCCTGTAGTTGGTGAACTCATTAAGAAAAGCCCCTTTTAAACTCAATTTCTACTTAAATTTTATTTATTTGTGTCATTGAGAAGTGGTGTCTGGCTCTCCTACCATGAGCCATTATATAACTCACTTATTTTAATTCAAGGGTGTCTCCGTAACGAAGCATCAGTATGCCCCGAGTGCAGAAATAAAGGAAGTAGTCATAAATGCCCTTTGTGAATTCCGAAAGTCATAAACTTAAACATTTGATCTAAGTTTATACCAAACGTCTATGTTTACCTTTGTGAATCGGGCCCAGAAAACTGTTGTCCATAGGCCCTTATTGTACGTGCCTTAATATTAGTGCTGATCGCATTAATGTCTATAGAGACTTTACGTTCTATGCACACATGAATAGCAGTAAAATAATATGTGTGATTTCACATTTATGATTTAAGTCCAGCACTTGTGAAAGTTTATGCCCATTAGCACTAGAAAGGTAATACAAAATATTGTCTGAGTTCTAGCTCGCTGATTCCCTTTTAGTATGAAAAAAGTATTGCAAACTGTGACGTTCTTTAAAAGATGTAATCAGAGATATCAGTGATGTCATGAATGGGGTCCTTTGAGATGTCATCAGTGATGTAATCAATGATGTTGTTTAGCATTTAACATGAGTGACATGATATTTGAGGTCATAAGCAGTGCATAGCAGGGGTGCAAGTTATAGTTAGTTCAGTAAAATATGAAGTGCAGAATTCAGTGTATTTCTGTTTTTTAAACATTCGTTTTTGTGTTAGTTCAACACCTAACTAGAATGCCACTTTAACCTTTTTTTCCATTTAATTTCTAGGGTTTTTAAACTGAAGCTAAGATCTTATTACCATACCTAACTATAGAATCACTGCGACTTTTTATTTTTTTCAGTGAACTTCTGAGATTATTTAATGGTAAAGTAAGATCTTATTATCATATCTAACTATAAAATAACTTGACATTTTGTTTGTTACAGTTAATTTTTCAGCGCAGTGCATGTGGCACATTTTTTTTTTAAAGTTTCCATGGGGTGGTCTCTCTGGACTATGCCCACAAGTGCTAGGGTTTGGGATATCCCTACCCTGCCCTCATATATGTTTGAAAAAAAACTAATTCAGGACACAAAACCAAAGTCTTGTAACTGTGGCTGCCAACATTTGTCTCCAAGTTGCGGCTAGCCTATCAATCTCACAGTACCGCAGGACCATTGTCAGTCTGGCAGTACCAAAAAGAATGAAGGAAGAAAAAGCTCCCCTGGCAAATTTTAACTTTTTGTTGTTGTGGTACAAGCAGATATTGTGGGTGTTGTTTGCTTACCCTATTGCCATTAATTGTGACACAAATGTTATATCAGAAGAACACCTGTTTCTTCACAAAATTTATAAGAAAACGTAAGGTTTCTTAAAACTGCCCTCACCCACTAGGTAGTGGCATGCTTTATCATAGGGCTGCAACAATATCCCTGACTCACCAATGCCTGGGATGGAGCAAAGAGAGGGGAAGAAAAAACAAACATAAATGTGTTGGGATCTGTGCAGTAAACATGAGACAGTGAAGTGTGAAGTCTAAAAGGTAACTCAGAGATACCTTCTATCAACATTTATTCCAAGGTTCCCTGGCTAGGGTTGAAAATGTAAATAGGGAGAAGGGTGTGGGGAAACTAGAACCCCCTTCTCTCCTGTAGTGCTTTTATGTCGACATGTTTCAGCCGTCTTAGTCGCCCAAAAAGGTTCGTGCCAGCCTTCCTCAGGCCAAGCGATCCCTGGTGTATGACACTCCCTTTCCTGGTTATTTCAAGGGAATGTTTACGATTTAATCTGATATGTGAAATTCTAAATAATGACCTGACTTGTCATTTTCTGTGTAAACACTCATGTGTGTTACTGAAAAAATAATAAATACGTCACATAAATACAAAGTTATACAAAACAATACATACAACCTCACGTTTCCCAATGCTGTTTTTAGGAATGAGTATGTGTGTATATATATGCACACATCTCTGAATTCATAATCATAGAAATATCTGACTCTCTGGATAATCACTTGGACACATGTGTGCAACCGTGGGATCGAGGAAATACCCAGACTATTACTTGCCACATTTATAATCCAACATCACTCAAGCTTCATACCGTGTGGATGAGAGAGACACTGTCATGAAAAATTCTATAAAAAAAATGAGAGTAAGGGCAGATATTTTCTCTTCTTACCAAGTTTCATCTGTGTAGTTGCTCGCAATGGAGCGCAAGCTGGAGCATTCTCTGTAGGCACATTCTGTGTAAATAACCAAGAAGAAACAAGAAGAAGCATTATTTCAGGCTTATTTCCCTCATAATTTTGCACTGGAAGAAAGAGTGTGTTCTTCCTCTATGCATACACTATTCCATCATAGAGTCCATTTAGTATTTTTCGATGGTCGCTTTTCTCAATGATACATCCTTCCATTCATCCCCCTCAATAAAAATGGAGTGAGAACGTAAGGTTTATTAAAAACTGCCCTCACCCACTAGGTAGTGGCATGCTTCATCATAGGGCTGCTACAACATCCCTGACTCACCAATGCCTGGGATGGAGCAAAGGGAGGGGAAGGCAAAATAAACATAAATGTGTTGGGATCTGTGCAGTAAACATGAGACAGTGAAGTGTGAAGTCTAAAAGCTAACTCAGTGATACCTTCTATCAACATTTATTCCAATGTTCCCTGGCTAGGATTGAAAATGTAAAGTGCAGTTTACTTTCACGAGATGTAGAGAATAGAGAGACGGGCGTGAATCAATAAAGGGTTAACATTTATTGAACAGTCTTTCTTCTCGTACAAGAGAAATGTATTGCCACAATTGCAATAATTGTTATTATAAAAAGTACGTACAGTAAGATAAGTATTGCGAAATAGAACTGTAAAAGCATTGATATGGTTTCTTAGCCATACAATGGTTTAAAAGTAATAAAACATATATACAGTCATATATACATTAGGCTAACATACTCAACTGGTGCTTCTAACTAAGCCTACCCCAGTGTGCCTGACCTAAGCCTAACACGTGAAAGGGGAGTAAGTAAGTAGCTTTAAGTTAAGTTGGTTTTGCCAAGGTTTGTTTCAAGAATTCTCGTCTAAGGGTTTAGTCAACACCATACCTCTGAATAGAATGATGGAGGATTGGTATCTCCTTCAGGGGTCTCTCTCGATATCCCAGTCACCCGCGAGGGTAAACCGGAAGCGCCGGGACTGGATTTCTCTGCACGAGAAAGGCAGCGACTGCTCTTCAGCGCGTCGAGGAAGGAGGGGGGACAGCGTCCGCGGGCAGCTGGAATCTGCTGGATGTCTTCGCAGAGGGACGTCTGTTCAGCTCCTTAAGCGTACTGCACCATAGTTCGCGCTGTAGCGGCGATAATGGTATCAGCAGCTTCACCACCACAGGATAGCAGGCTGCAGCGACAGAGTGCTAGATTTACCAACACAGGGTCATGCAGGCAGCCAGCATCAGTAGCTCGCAGCTCACAACAGCTCACAACAGCAATTGCTTAAGGCAACGTTGGTAATATTTATACCTGACAGGTGCCGGGTTTGACGCAAGTTTGCTGGACATAAGACGTCAATTAAAGATGTCACTAGGAAGTGATAGTAATCAGTTGCTCATTAGAGTTCCATTACTAATCAAAACATAGCAAGCGGGGATTTCCAGGTTTGCTAAGTTTTTATCTTGTTGAAGAACTCGGAGTGTTATCTAGGAATATCAGATAGTGACTACTGCTCTGTCATTGCACTAATTGGTCGCAAAGGAAGTGGCAGAGGGAACTATGCTGGAATGTGGCTCTGTTCGTGTGAGGCCAGAGATGACTTTTCAGAAAATCGCACTTGAACGGTTATGCCAATATAGGGAATAAAGGGATTTATAGCCGAATAGGGGCATAAGGTCACAGTATCGATCAGGAACCTAGATAAACACGCAACACCCACTCCACGGGTTAATGTCCATCAAAATTACTAAAACTAAGCAATTAGATGCATGTGTAACATTGCCCACCCCAAAATACATAAATGCATTCGAAATAGGCGTACTTGTAATACATGGAATTTAGGTACTGTACGTTTTTAAAGCATAGTAATCATTCAAAAAATTATTGCATATGAAATCAATGAACGATTATGCAAAAAGAATTACACATGAAGTATCTCTGACAGAAGAAATGCGAGATAAATCATCACATAAAAATGCATTGTAATAACATGTGTGCTAGAGGCTGGTGTAATGTTGTTATGTCTCTAGATGTGTTTAGAAATAGAAGTGTGAAGCTTCTGTTCTCTAAGAATAGTTTTTACGTTAAGCAAAGAATTGTTCGTGCCAAAAAGGGTCAATATTAAAAAAATTGTCCAATTCAAAGAAAATAGGTTTCCAAAGCTCCTGGCAGTTTTTGTTGATCAAAACTGAAGGCCGAATTCAGAGTTCATGGGAACACTGTGTGTCGGAAAGCTTCTAAAAGTTATTGTTTCTCTACGGGTGAGAACATCGTATCAGACAGGCTCTCAAAGAATTGGTCTACAAAATCAGGTGATAGTTCAACCAAATTAGATAGCGCTGAAACTTGGCAGGTGTGAGAATGATTGCTGTCATCGAAGGCAGGACCAGCAATGCTCACAGAACGTTGTACCTGGATGATGTTGCTTTTGTCACTCGCTCCACTGTTACCACTTGGCTGTAGTACAGGAGTTTCCACGAATGCCGTCATCAGGATTGGTAGCCGCTGGGGACAACACAATGCGTGAGCCGTTATTGGACTGAGCAAAGTATCGACGACCATTGGTACTGCTGATGGAAGTGAAAGACAGATGTCCAACACGCATTCATCGCCGCAAAGCATACACCGTAGCACAGGTAAAATGCAATTTTGCCATATCGGTCTGAATGAAAGGAACCGGGTCATGTTTAGATCTCTCAGCCTGGCGAATCCGAGGACGTTAGTTATCCTGTCCCGGTAGCGCATTGCTATGATTGTCTCTTCCATTCCCATGGGAGCTATGTCTGAGCCGAGGCTTGCCATAACGTAGCAGGAGGGTCAAAAATAGAATCCCTGCGACGAGTCCCAAAAATAATGGTATGCCGCCAAAAATGGAGTGCACAAAATTAGGAAAGATTCCCAAAATTGCCTGGAAGGGTGTTAGCAGTCCCGTAAAGACTGTCTTAAATATGCCTGGGATGCTTGTTGCACTAGACATGTTAAGGAGTTGGCTGAACATTTCTACGAAATGCACGGGGCAATTTGTTGATAAAAGGTCATGAACCTCAGTAGCTGTCCTTGCAACTAGAAGATCATACGTCTCTTTAGATGACGTTATAGGCACTGTTGTCTGTAAAAGTACAGATTTCATTTTGCTTAATGTATCAATTCGTATAGAATAGAGATTCAGACGAGGCCAGATGGGAGTCACTATGTCTGGAGGCCCACTCGGGAACAATGTTTGCATACAACATTTGACCATGGACGTTACTTGTACTAGATAACTTTTCCCTGGCGCGAGGCCACAACATCTGTGATCCGTTCTAAGAATGTAACTCCCGTTCGAAAGTTGCATAAAGAAGGGCTCTATCTGAGTTGCAGGTGTGACTAGCTGGTGGCATGAAAGGTTGTTTGAATTTCCATCACATGCTCCGTGTAAATTAATACCCTGACACAAAAGTATACCGCTTAGTGAATGTTTACAGTTCTCACCACTAAGAAATACATTTTTGTCGCTGTCACTATAGCAAGAATGAGTGTATGGTAGTTTCCATATAGATTTTACATATCCTTTACCCAATCGTTCATACTGGCCAGCAGGTATGTATTCAAGGCACTTTTTAAATCAGAAAGTTGTTATCGGAATTGTGATAATTCTGTGTATTATCCATTCAATGACAGGACTCTCTGACATTGTCAATGGTAATCTCTCGAGTTTTTCGATGCTCAGGATTGTATAGTCTGCTCCTTTCTGTGCTATACTGATCTGTTTATCAGTAAGGTTAAAACTGGAAAATAATGACGTTGTGTTGATTAAACGCCAAGGCACATAGCCTGAACGAAGATTTTGCAGCGTCCAGCCTAATTCTATAATAGAGCGTAATTGAGACTGGCCCTGTTGTAACATAAGCAAATCTCTGTCTATCACATCAAAGGCAAAGGATACAATATTGTCCAACGAATATATTCTGGAAGACAGAGTCATTAACCCATTGTCTACCACAGAAAGTGATTTCTCCAAATTAATACGATCAATTTCTCGTATTTTCTCAGCAGTTTCAATTTGCTTTACTTTCCAAGCCTCTTTGTAAGCAGCATAGATGCTGGTCGCTATGAAACGCTTTTGACGCTGTTTGCGTGGTCCAAGAATGAAATCGCGCAAATCAGCACCATCTTTTAGCAAAGACAAGTGTTGCTTAATTTCAGCCAGTGTGGATGTTTTTAGCCATTCAAGGCAGAGCTTCCCTACACTGTATGTTGTTATAATCCCTGGATGCTGTCTCTGGGAATATCTTGAGTCTAATCTGGTCATTTTTAAACCCCGTGTTTTATTCAGGAATCTATCTTGACAGCTATTTGTGTCTGTAGGCCAGATTAACCATTTTTTCCAATCAGGATGTGTACTGTTGAAATGTAGAATTTGTGACACGTCTAACTCAATATCTGCAGTTATATTTTCTGGTATTGGCTTTGGTATAGACGGTGTTCTAAGGTCTTTGTTCTTAGCTAGGCCAAGACAAGATGTTTGGTGTACTGTGTCATTTAAAAACAACATTTGTTCTGGTATCATGCAGGTTCTAAATAGTGCTTCAATGCCTTGCACCTGCCAATCTTTTGTACCCCAAATTGTTTTCGTTTCAATATTATTTTTCCAATAATCAAAACCAAATGTCATCATTTTGTCATAAAATGCTTCTGAATATATCAATTTAGAATTTGTCAGCATTGTTTTCATTCCTGTTTTATCTAACAGTTTGTAATAAAACGTTTCTGCATCACTGGTGTTAAACCCTGAAAAATATTTGAATTTCTCAAAAAATGCTTTAGAACTGCTTTTAGGTGGTGCAGAACAATGTTCCCATTGATTATACATAAAAACATTTCTAGGCTGTGAAGATTTATGCAAGTAATGATCCCCATAGTGGGTGTAACAGAATAACTGCTCATAACTAGATGAACCTTGTAAATAATCATGATCTGTGAATCTAGCTGACATTACTAAATCAGACATCATGTCATTAATACTGTTAAAGTCCCAATCATCAGAGAATGTACTAGGTGTCACAAAGTCACTTAAGGAAACCTTTAGTTGATGAGGATACTTCAGGATTTTGACCGGACCATAGATCTCATAGTCTGTTTTCTCCCATACTATCCCACCAGGTATTGGAATTGCTGTGACGTTTACTGTTGACAGTTCTCTTTTCTTCACGTGGGTTGATCTGTGTGGTTTCAGGACTAGGTTGATGTTCTGACTTGCTGTGTCCATTGTAATATATTTTCCTTCAATGAATTTTCCCAAACATAGTACCATGATGAGCCAAAGCAGGAGGAAAAATACACCTAGACCGAACCAGAACTCTAGCCAAGGGGAAATGAGGTAGATTTCCTTCAGTTGATGAAAGAGTTCTGTTGCTTTTTCTTTAAAAGACTTTTTTGTTTCTGGCATCACTTCGGGGTCGTTTTGATCTTCAGAGAAGTTGTCGAAGTTGATGAAATAACCAGAGGCAGTTCTGTCAATTGAAGGGATTATTCTTTCAATCTGTCTCTCGGTAGCACTTTCTGATGCCACATTAGTGTAGACTGGTGTTGTTTCTTGACGAACTGTTTCAATCTGTGTTTCAAGAGGCACGAGTTCCATGGCATTATTGCATAGTCCTTTATTGTGCACTGCAGGCTGATCGAATGTGATGAGTCTTTCAGTTTGAACCTCTTGGATTGTTGCAGGTTTGGGTATTCTGTTGTTTCTTGGGAGTCCACTGGGCCTACTGTTGATTATAGGCCACATGCTTCTGGTTTTACCAGATCGATGGACACGATTCTGTTCTCCTTTTTACCAGCAAGGGGCGGTAGCCCAACTGATCTTGTTCCGGTGACTGCTAAGACAGGTACTGCTTTTCTGTAAGAAGGCCCAAATTCCTTCTTAACCGCAATCTTTTCTCTGACTAGATGCCCAATCTTTGGAATCCAGACAGGCCTTGCTGGGGCTGTTGCGGGTGGTGCCTCGTCAGTGGTACTTGGCTGTTGCTTTAACTTTATGTTGCTTAATGATTTTCTTGTTTCATTCAGTTCCTGTAAAACAGCCAAACGATCCTTTACATCAAAGTGCGTTGTTTCTTCTTGTACCACTGACATTTGACTATCGAGGTCCTGAACTCGCATTCTAATTCCGAACAATAGTTCGTATGGGCTGAAACCTTTTAGAGAATTTCTTGGCATGTTGTTAAGACTAGTCTGGACACTTATTAAATGTTTGACCCACCCAGCGCCTGAACCTAATACCTTCGCTGTTATAGATTGCTTTATGCCCCGGTTTTTTCTTTCTATCACACTATTCCCTTCCGGGGTATTTGATATTTGATATTTGTGGTTTTTTTATAAAGCGCTACTATCGCCCCGGAAGGAGCATCTTGGCGCTGCACCTACAGTAGATCTGATTGGAGAGCATGAATCAGATAGCTGCGAGAACTGAGGAGTCAGCTTGGGAGTAGATCCACGTCTTCAGGGCTTTCCTGAAAAGGCTTTCTGAGGGGGCAAGCCTAAGATTAGGGGGGAGGCGATTCCATGCCCTGACAGCAAGGAATGAAAAGGTCTTTCCACCTTTTGATTTTAATTTAATTCGGGGTTCAGAGATAAGATTAGCGCCTGATGACCTCAAGCAGCGAGTTGGAGTATAATGCTGAAATCGCTTGATCAGGTAAGCTGGGCCCGTGCGCTTGTTAGCTTTAAAAACAGTGACTAAAAGCTTAAACAAGATTCTCTTGTGGAGAGGCAGCCAATGGAGTGTGTTGAGGGCTGCAGTGGCCGAGGACCTACGTGGAAGTTTCAGGACGAGTCTGGCAGCTGCATGTTGAACGGTCTGCAGTTTTTTCAATAAGGACTTCTTAATGCTTAATGGTATGACGGACAAGAATACCACAACCCAATTCCCATGCTAGCCATGGCCTCCTTATAAGCTCAAGAGCTGAAAGCAGGACCATGGTCAGAATGGAACGTGGTAATTGCGTATATGCCGATATGGACTCGCGAATCTTTTATAACCGTTCTAGCGTCAGCCGAGCGCTGGTGGCCTCATTTTTTAAGTGCTTTTCGTCTTAACTATTAATAGGACGCAGGACGGGGTGTAGGCAGCGTTACGCTCTTTCTGATTGGTAGCCGGTAGCAAGGTTCGCTACTGCGATCCCTATTACAGTTTTCACAGTTGTTTGCATATATTTGGTGTTCTACACTCATTCCCGGCCACCAGAATACTGATTGCAATTCAGTCAGTGATTCCTTGATCTCTCTGTGCCTAGGACCCAAACCCATATGTGCGTCTGCTATTAAAAATATTCTCCTGTTCCTGTTTGGAATTACTCTGTCCCCCACTCCAGGGATTCGAGCAAAAGGAACGGAGTTTGCATCGATTATGTATGCATAATTGAGTGGATAGTTTACGGGTAGTGCTGCACAGTCGCCTTTTACGGTCGTTTTTACTGCTAGCATGGTTTCCCCATCTATGTACTTATCTGTACGCTTTTTTGTGGCTACGGAAGCCGGTTTAGTTGCTTCCGCGGTGGCTGTATTAGCCAATGAATTCCCTGCAACGTGAACGCCATCACGTTGAAGACTCTGTGCGTGAATCACGTGAGTCTTTTGTAGTTCTTTGTGTAAAAGAGCTACCTGTTTCCATAGCATTTTATGCTTTATTGTGGCACCTGTGTCATCTTTGTAGTCGTTTTCGATCCAACTCTGCAGTTTATTGTTGTAAGAATTGACGCAAAAATGAGAATCGCACACTATAAGTGTCGGGAATTCGCGTTCTGCATTTTCGAGCGCCATCTTTAAACATCTGATTTCAGTTCTCTGAACCGAACAGTTTCTTACAGATTCAGTTTTTGTTACTTTCGGTCTGAATTTACCGCACAGCCAACGACCTTTAATGATCGCACATGCTGCATCGTAGGATTTTTTCTCTACGTTGAAATGCTGTACAAAGCTATCTGTATAGATTATACATGCGTATTGTGGGAGAGGTAGAATTTCGATTGGCAGAGGATATTCTTCTTCATATTCTAAATCATTCAGTTCTTTGTATTGCGGGCGAAATAGTATTTCACGTCTTCCGCTCCTAGAGAATCTATACACTGTATCCATTTCGGATCCAATGACACTGTAGGCAGGTTTACTGGGCTGAATAGCGCCTCGAAGGCGGATTCCGCTGTGAGGATATTAATCCTTTTGCCGTGTGCTAGTTCTCGTTCATTTGCTAATGCGATTTGCACTGCGTTCACAGATCTTTCTGTGTGACTGAATGTTTTTTCTGCTTGTGTGTACAAGTGAGATTTAATTGAAATTGGTACCTTTTCTCCCTCATTAGAGGTCAGGTACGTGAATCCGTATCTTCCTGGGATGACTCGGATTACAAGATCGATCGTGTTGTCACGTGTATCTAATTTTGTTTTTGCTAACATGTCTGTTTGCAGTGATCTCAAAATTTCTGTGTGTTTTTGAGTCCAATTGATTTGTTTAAAATCAGGTTTTATTAGTTCGTAGAGAGGTTTAACCCTCTCTGCGTAATTTAGAATATAAGTTCTTCCGAAATTCAGAAAACCTAGAATGGATTGCAAATTCTTCAGCGTTTTTGGAGCTTGGAGTACAGCGCACTTCTCTAAGAAGTTGTCCGCTAGGCTTTTCCCTTCACTTGATAATTCGTACCCTAAAAACAGTACTGTCAGATGGGCAATTCGGGACTTTTTAAAGTTGAATTTGTAACCCTCTGCTGCGAACCCAAGAATAATGGTGTTCACTCTTTTTAAGTGAGTATCCAAGTCGTCGTCTGTGAGATAAATATCATCTACGTAAGACAATGCTTCATCATCATAGATTTGTAGTAACTCTGTTACCCTAGCTGAGAATAGTCCTGGGCTGTTCTTGAACCCCTCTGGGAGTCGACAGAATTTTTTCTGCGACCCAAATGCAGAGAAAGCGGTCAAATATCTGCTTTCTGGTGCAATGTTTTGACAAAAGAAGCCATTAGATATGTCTAATGTCGTTTTATATGTTTTCCTAACTATGTTATTCATTAGGGCTGCACTATGCGAGTTTTGTACTGCAAAAGTTTTGCAACATGTATTAAGATGTCTGTAGTCCAAAACCAGACGATATGAATTGTCTGGCTTGGAGACAGGAAACAAAGGATTGTTCATTTGAGAGGTGCATGTTTCAATCACCCCCTGGTATTCAAGTTGATCTAAGATCTCCCTGACTTGTTTTTTAGCTTCTTGCTTTATGGGATACTGCCGTTGGGCAGTTGGTTCACTTTTTAACTGGATTTTGTGAGGAGGTAAATCCTCATCCCATCCTACATGATTTTTATACAATGCAGGTGCCTGGGCTACTGCCCATTTCCTTGCATATGTATATTTTTTATGAATCGGAATGTGATTCGAGAAGGCAGGCATAATCACTTCTTCACCACGAGGGCACTCCCTGACAAACTCTGGGGGCCAATCTTTTTCAGCTAACAGAATATCATAGCCTTTTGAGAGCTTATCCCAAAATAGACCCTTAATTTTCCTAGTCCTATCACCCTCTATACGCAATGTTATTTCGTATATTTTATGGGGCTCGCTAAGTCTGGTGTCGGCAGTTTCAACCTGAATGAATTCATTCGTGTCCACTGTCTCCAGATGACTCATCAAGATCTTGCGCGCTATACTGATTTCTGCTGCACTGTCCAACATTGTCAATGCCCACTCCCCGTTTTTCAACTGTGTCCTCAGTATTCTCGGCATGGTTGATTACTCTAATACTGGCTACCTTCTTTTTCTGAAATTGAGTTTTTTTACTCTGAGCAGGTTCCTTGTCTTTGGACTTGGTTTGCTCTCCTGTGTCTGACCGTCCTCTTCTTTCCGAATTCTGTGGAAGAGATCGAGAGGGACGTGTATCAATACTTTGATATCTATCAGGTTTTTTTTATATTATCCCTATTTCTAAGGTTATATCTTTTTTTAGAGGGCTCCCGTTGGGGAGACTGGCGTTCTCGAGTCGGAGTTCTTTCCCTCCGTCGAGGAGACCTTCCTCTGGACTGGAAAACTTTTTCCTTGGGAGTGGATTGTTTATTTCCATCCCAGCTCTTTTTAGGAGTGTTTAAATTATTTTTAATAAATAATTTTTCAGGATTTTCGAGCAGTTGGGGCTTTACTGGTTTCCCACCCAAGCTGTCTCTACCTAATTCTTCATAGCATTTTTCTATGATTTTTGCTAGCTCAACAGGATCTTTTATATCTGTTTCCTTCAACTTCTGGCGGATCGCCACAGATGCTGCTTCTCCTCTTATATTGGCTAATAATATAGCTGAGACCTGCTTGAAGTCTTTCAGTAATTTCATACCTAGATTTAAAGCGGGCTCTGGACCGAATTCATTTTGAATCTGTTTTAGCACTTCTGGTATTACCGCCATAGACGGAACACCGTGTGTTTTTGTGTAAATGGAAGCAAAGACTGTACCCCAAGTGTTGCAGTCCTCCACGTGTGGTGCGATTCCCATAGGAAGGCAGATGGTCAAGATTCTGTGTTTCTCAATAGGGGTGGTATCAGGAAATACTGCCTCTATTTGAGTGATTTTCTGTGCTAACCAGAAAGGAATTTGTTCCCGTTTTACGGGTGTTTTACCAAGACATGACTGTATGTTATGTGGTGTAATTTTATTTGTGTTCCCCTGATGAGGGGTCAGCTGTGGTGTATTAACAGCTGGCTGGACTGTTGCAGTCCGCATTACATATTGGACTAATTGCCTATGTATTTTAATTAATGTGTTTAGCTGTACTAACAGCTCTTCTCTAGACATTTTTACAATGTCCGGATGTGGTGTGTAGCTGGCTAGAACCGGCCACGTGGCTCCTGGTCTACCTAGTGGACCGAGCCTGGTTATGTGATCATTGTGTTTTAGGGCGCCATTAAACCAGAGCAGGTGCTCTTGAAATTTAAGTGGAATTTCAATCTCCTCGAAAGGAGCGTACTCTTCCGGAGGTTTCTCTATTTTGTAATAGTGAAACTCTTTTGTTATAGTGTTTACCGCTGGAAAGTTTATCCATGAATAGAATACCTCTGTCTGCCGATACTCGTGAGCCTCTATCACGAAGACTACTGTACCACCCTGAGGTGTCAGTCCGTTTTCTATAAGTTTTAAAGTTATAGATCTTCTTAAGTGGACCGGGATGATAATAGCATCCGGGTCTGCCTGTAGGAGACTCGAGTCCTCCTCTATTAGTATGGAAGCCAGCCTAGCTGCTTCCCTTTCTTCTTCACTGTCTGACATTTTTAAAAAATGCAGGCTTTGCAGAGTAGGTCTCCAAGGAGACAAAGATTAGGTGCACAATATTTTGGAACACTGTATCCTTCAACGTTGAATAAACCAGAGCTTTACATAGGAATCTCTTCCTACTAAGTTCGGGCGGATTTTAACCTTTCACCCACTCCAGACGTCTATTGGAGTATTTACGGGAGAAAGGGGTGTGAAATATGCACGACTGAGTTACTCTATAAGTCTTGCGTTAGTTTATCGCCTTACCAAACGTTGGGCGCCATGTAGTGTAGTTCCTAGTTTCCCACTAGGCCCTGCGCATTGGAATAACATAAACAGTAGTATCGACGTGGAACTGCTTATATTCCAGGCCTCCACTGACTATGCTAAACTTAATTGGGTTGTGTTACCAACTAGCTCAGAGGTCACTGGAAACTTTCTTCTCTGCATAGGAAGTGATCAGCTTCCTTGGCACAGACAAGAAGGGATTCAGTTTTCCAACAACCGTGCAACATGACAACTTTGCTCCTCAGATCAAGAGTCAATCTCTAGGGTCGTGTGAAACAATAGACATGTATTTCACTCAGTCAGTCTAGTGCAGTTTACTTTCACGAGATGTAGAGAATAGAGAGACGGGCGTGTATCAATAAAGGGTTAACATTTATTGAACAGTCTTTCTTCTCGTACAAGAGAAATGTATTGCCACAATTGCAATAATTGTTATTATAAAAAGAACGTACAGTAAGATAAGTATTGCGAAATAGAACTGTAAAAGCATTGATATGGTTTCTTAGCCATACAATGGTTTAAAAGTAATAAAACATATATACAGTCATATATACATTAGGCTAACATACTCAACTGGTGCTTCTAACTAAGCCTACCCCAGTGTGCCTGACCTAAGCCTAACACGTGAAAGGGGAGTAAGTAAGTAGCTTTAAGTTAAGTTGGTTTTGCCAAGGTTTGTTTCAAGAATTCTCGTCTAAGGGTTTAGTCAACACCACACCTCTAAATAGAATGATGGAGGATTGGTATCTCCTTCAGGGGTCTCTCTCGATATCCCAGTCACCCGCGAGGGTAAACCGGAAGCGCCGGGACTGGATTTCTCTGCACGAGAAAGGCAGCGACTGCTCTTCAGCGCGTCGAGGAAGGAGGGGGGACAGCGTCCGCGGGCAGCTGGAATCTGCTGGATGTCTTCGCAGAGGGACGTCTGTTCAGCTCCTTAAGCGTACTGCACCATAGTTCGCGCTGTAGCGGCGATAATGGTATCAGCAGCTTCACCACCACAGGATAGCAGGCTGCAGCGACAGAGTGCTAGATTTACCAACACAGGGTCATGCAGGCAGCCAGCATCAGTAGCTCGCAGCTCACAACAGCTCACAACAGCTCACAACAGCAATTGCTTAAGGCAACGTTGGTAATATTTATACCTGACAGGTGCCGGGTTTGACGCAAGTTTGCTGGACATAAGACGTCAATTAAAGATGTCACTAGGAAGTGATAGTTATCAGTTGCTCATTAGAGTTCCACTACTAATCAAAACATAGCAAGCGGGGATTTCCAGGTTTGCTAAGTTTTTATCTTGTTGAAGAACTCGGAGTGTTATCTAGGAATATCAGATAGTGACTACTGCTCTGTCATTGCATTAATTGGTCGCAAAGGAAGTGGCAGAGGGAACTATGCTGGAATGTGGCTCTGTTCGTGTGAGGCCAGAGATGACTTTTCAGAAAATCGCACTTGAACGGTTATGCCAATATAGGGAATAAAGGGATTTATAGCCGAATAGGGGCATAAGGTCACAGTATCGATCAGGAACCTAGATAAACACGCAACAATTTGTTGGGGGCCCCAAGACAAATTTTTATTAATGGTGACCCCCAATATTAATCACTCTTCACACTGTAATACTGCCAAGCAAGATTTTAATATCTTTCAGATTTACAACCCCCCTACTATTTGATAACACTCTACCTAAACCCTGGTGAACTTTCCTATGGGATTCAATCTGGGCAAAAATTGGCTGCTCAAACAGCAAAACATCAATCCCATTTTCCCTGAAATGATCAACATTGGCCAAGACTAACATTGCGATTATCCTAGAGCTAAAGGTTACTCTGGGATATGGGAGTCCTCTTCGTGGGTCTAAGAGTACTCGCTCTATATCTCTACTAGTTAAGAATCTCAGATCCTCAATGTCAGATAATACCTGCAAAAGGAAACTTCTATTAAGTAGGCCCAGTTTTATATCAAACAAGGAAGCAAAGATCAAAGTGTTAGATGCATGTCCAGACCCACGTACTGCACATACCCTATCGCTCTTCCTTTGTTCTGCCCCCGATTCCGACATTTGTGCTAATGGGGAAGTAAAACAAGGCACCCCTTTGCAAAACCTCCCTCGATTAGGATCTATCCTTACAGGGAGAGTATCCATACAAGAAAGGATTGAGGGCTCACTCCGCAGCTATGGCAATCCTGGAAGTGGGGGTCCCTCAGAGGTCTATTCTTAGCCCACTGCTTTTTAACATCTTTATGGCCCCCCTTGCAGAGGTTGCGGAGTCGTTTGGCGCTCAGATCGTGTCTTACGCTGACGACACCCAGCTCTTGTTTACTTATAACAAGAACGAGGTGTTCGATGGGATCCGTATCAGAGGCTGCTTAGAGGCAGTCTTTGATTGGTTCAAAAGACACGGCTTGAAATGCAACTCCGATAAATCGGAGCTGCTTTTTTTCGGATGTGTCTCTGAACCAAACTGGAAAAGTTGGTGGCCACAAGATCTGTTTCCTCCTGCCAATGCTAGTACCAAGGCTAAAAACCTAGGTATCATTGTTGACAATGAGTTAGCCTTTGGGCCTCAAATTGCTTGTCTTTCGGGGAAATGCTTTGGAATCCTGCGGATGCTCAGGAAATTTCTCCCCTTGATTTCGGTGAACCATCGAAGGGTCATAGTCCAAGCACTTGTCGGGTTGCGCTTGGACTATGCAAATGCCCTCTATCTGGGACTCCCAAAATATCTGATAAGGAGACTGCAGGTAGTCCAAAATTCAGCCGCTAGGGCTATTTATGGACTCCCCAGACGAGCTAGTGCCTCTAACTTGTTGAAGGAACTGCACTGGCTCCCTATAGCCAAGAGGGTTCTCTTCAAAAGCCTGACGCTAACCTATAAGGCTCTTCATGACTCAGGCCCTAGGTATATTAGAAAGCGCCTTGCTTTTTACAAGCCGAGCAGAGCTCTGCGATCTGCCTCCTTGTCTAAAATGGTCGTTCCATCCATCAAGCGAACCAGACAAGGAGGGCGTTCCTTCCACTACCTGGCTCCGCGTGCTTGGAATGAACTTCCTATTGTTCTTAGACAGGCCCCCAGTCTGTTCTCTTTTAGAAAGGCATTAAAAACCTGGCTTTTTACTAGTTAATTTTGCTGTTCCTTTTTTTGCAGTTATGTTTCCTTTCCATTAAAGGACTTCTTCGCCAAAGCGCCGGGACACTCCGACTGGAGTAGCCGTTGCGCTATAGAAGAGCCCAATTAACATAACATAACATAACATAACATAACAAAACTATCCGCAATCCGCCCTACCTCTGGCGGAACATCATTTGCCTTTACTGGTATACTCTCTGAATCAGCCATTTCTATCTTTGTTTTATGGTTCTCCCATTCAGTGCCCAATCCTCCTTGTTATAGCCAGTTATTGCCGTACCCTCATGTCCTTCCTGTTGTCCTAATCCCCCTAATGCAGGTTCTTCTATCATAATAGAGGGAAGGGGAGAGTATTTACTAGTGGTGGGTGGACATTTCCGTTGGAATGGGTGGAAATTTGCACTTTCCGCCTTCCGCAAAGAAGGCGTAAAAACGGGGCAAATTTCCACCCATTCCATGGCGGAACGGAAGTTGGCCACCTGCCTCCCGCTTCCCGCCCACCTGCCTCCCGCCTGCCGCCCGCCTACCACCCGCATTATTAAAATAAATTAAAAGGCTAAATAAAACTTTAAAGCAAACTTACCTTATTGCGCGGCATCTTTCCAATCCCAGCTTCATTTTTGAAAACTGTGCATGCATTTTAATTTAATTTAATAATGCGGGCGGGCGGGCGGCAGGCTGGAGGCAGGCGGGTGGGAAGCGGGAGGCAGGCGGGCGGTCACGCAAAACAGAAATATCGCAGAGAGGCACGGAGATTGCTTCAATCTCCGTGCCTCTCTGCGATAGTCCCGTCCGCGACTTCTGCCCACCCTTAGTATTTACTTCCGGGCGCCCCAACCCTGACGAACTTGGGGCCCAACTGAATTGGACTCATTTCTGTTTTGGGGCAAAGTAGTAGTATCAGGTTCCTCAGAGGCCATAGGAAACATAATTCTTTTTGGCTTACATTTTGTAAAACTCAGAATTCTTTTCTTCTTCTCCTTCTGTACTTTCAACCCATTACTTTCTAAATGAGACATATTATCTAACACAGGGATATCTCTGGGCAGCCTAGTTGAAAAAGCCCCCAGCCGATTCTTGGGCACCCTGTGATTTTAAATTGGCCACCATTACTTGATTTTTGTATAGCAATGTCTGGCAGTGCAAAATCCTCTAAATCCCCAGGATCAAAACTGCATTCATCTCTATGTTGCTAATTCTGAGACACTCAGGAGACCTCTTTAACCCCTTTGATGCTTGTGACAAGGTCAACTCGTCATGGGTGTTACCTGCGCTGTGCTTATGACGAGTTGACCTTGTCACAAACAATGGGATTTAAAAAATTGCAGCGCAGCACGGGAACCAGCCGTAGCAATGATGCGGTTAAGAGGACAAAGTCCTGATGATGACTCTCTAACATTTAAGGGGCCAGTTATAACCACCAGGCTCATAGACTCCAGTGTAACAACAGGTTCAGACAACAACTTTGCACCAACACCTTTTATTTTGGGTTTGACCTTAACATCTTCCACATCCATGTCCGTTTTCATTTCTTTGAGGGCTACAGTTAAAACACACCAGTCAGTAAACTGAGTTGGAAGAGTAGGCTCTACTGAGTTCTATGTGATTTATTTTATTTATTTTTATTTATTTATTTATTTATAAAGTTTTATATGGCGCAAACTTTACCCAAGAGGGTATCAGGGTGCTTTACATTTAGGATAGAAGTTACATCAGATACAAGAGCATAGTAAGGTACAGTACACATAAACAGTGATTCAAGAATTCGTAGGAGGGAGGGGAGGAAGGAGTAATAGCGGGGAGACAAGGAGGAAACCAGGGCCAATCTCCTCATTAGCTGTCTAGCAACTCCACCGGGCATCAGCCATGTTGCTCAGGTCTCAACGTTCGGGCAAAACAGTTTTGAATAGATAAATCAGCTACGAGTATAGAGGTTAAACAAGGAGGTGGGGGGAGAGAGTACAAACCAACCAGATAATGAGCTGCGGCTACCATATATGCCGATGGGGGATGTGATCAAGGTCTGGTCGTAGTCCGGTGGTAGGGAACATTGTGGCAGCCATCTTGGGGTTAGGCAAGGGATTCTGATGATGATGATGATAATGACATTCTAATATTGTGAAGGAAGGAACAGGATAAGGGCATAATTATGCTGCCAAGGAAGGAACATAAGGACATTCTTATGCTGTACAGAAAGGAACAGGATAAGGAAATTCTTATGCTGTGAAGGAACAGGATAAGGACATTCTTATGCTGCAAATAAAGGAACAGGATAAGGACATTATTATGCTGCCAAGGAAGGAAAAGGAGAAGGACATCCTAAAACTGCAAAGAAAGGAACAGGATAAGGAAATTCATATGCTGCAAAAAAAGGAACAGGATAAGGACATTCTTATGCTGTGAAGGAGGAACAGGATAAGGAAATTTGCATAATGTAAAGTCAGGAACAGGATAAGGACATTCTAATATTCTGAAGGAAGGAACAGGATAAGGGCATTCTTATGCTGCAAAGAAAGGAACAGGATAAGGGTATTCTGATGCTGCCAAGGAAGGAACATAAGGACATTCTTATGCTGGAAAGAAAGGAACAGGATAAGGACATTATTATGCTGTGAAGGAACAGGATAAGGACATTTTTAAGCTGCAAAGAAAGGAACAGGATAAGGACATTCTTTTTTTTTTTTTACTTTTTATTTGCATTTTTCTCATGGTTCAACAAAATAGACATGTCCATACTGATCCACATTTCCCGACTTCCCGCCCACAACGACCCCCGGACACACCAATAAAAGCAAAATGTCACATTTCCTCCTGCTCCAAGCAAGAAATCTTATCTGCATTGTCATCGGACTCCTACGTGTTATAAACCTCTGGCTCCCTTTAGTCCTCTTCCGCCCCTGCCGTGACCCTCTTGTCTCACAGCCCTCCATCAAGACCCCGATATATCCTCCATTTCTTCCAGACCCTGCCAAACTTTTTGGGACAGCCCCGTGCTTTGTACGTAACTCTCTCGGCCGCCATGTAGAGATCTAGTCCTCTCCTCCACTCCTCTATTTGTGGTAGCGTAGCCGCCCCCCAGTATTTTGCTAGATCTCTTTTTGCCACCACCAGGGCCAGCACCAGGAAGAGCACCAATGGACGGTTAAGATCTTTATCATTAGTCATACCTAACAAGACTAATTTCGGGTCAGTTGGTAGTGGTGTTTCCAGTACCTCACCCAATTCCTTCAGAATCTCCTCCCAATAGGTCTGTATCTCGGTACATGCCCATATTATATGGTAGAAGTCTCCCCCCTCTTGGCCACACCTCAGGCAGTTTGTATCGCTTATCTTTCCCATTCTATGTAAACGCACCCTATCAAAGTAGGTCCTGTGTAGGACATTAAACTGTATAAGCCTCAGCCTGGGTTTAATCGCCACCTCCCTGGAGTGCATAAGGACCGTGTTCCAATCAACTTCGTCCATTTCCCCTACCTCGCTTTCCCATTTGCTCCAAAGGGCGGCTAGGCCACCAATTGTTCTGCCCAATAGAAGGCTTCCCCGTTTGGGAGTGAAATCCCCCCACTATATTGGTGTCTCTGTAGGGTCTTCAGTGCTACTCTAGGTTGTTTACCGAGCCATAGGTACGTGCGAACGTCAGAGTCAATGTCCCTGAACACTCTGCGGGGAAGGGCGTAGTACTCATTTTGGAGCGAGTACAATATTTTGGGCAGCGTCACCATTTTGAACATGGCTGCCCGGCCCAGCATCGTGAGCGGCAGGGTCCGCCATCTATTTGCATCTGCCTCAAAATTCCTTAATATCCGTCCAACATTCCTGTCATATGAGGCTTGCATATCCAGTGTCATATATACTCCAAGGTAGGTAAAGCCCTCTGTCGTCGTCAGCAATCTGTCCGGGAGAGACGCCCATCGTTCTCGGCCACTCGGGTTGTAAAGGACCGATTTGTGCCAATTGAACTTGTAACACACGGGCGCCCCATACCACTCTAATTCGGAGAAGAGTATTGGTATCGTTGTGGTAGGGTGGGTAATGTACAGGAGGACATTGTCGGCATAAAGGGAGATCTTTTCTTCCACGGTATCCAGTGGGCCCAGTCTAAATCCTCTGATATCTGGATGTTGTCGGACAGCCGCCGCGAGCACCTCGATCGTCAGTGTAAACAGTAGTGGAGACAGGGGGCAAACCTGCCTCGTTCCTCGCCTCACCGGGAAGTCCTAGGACAGCACCCTGTTTACTTTAACCGTAGCCCTCGGGTCTGTGTACATTAGCTGCACCCATTTCTGAAGTTTGGGCCGAAGCCCATGCACAGTAGAACTCCCTCTAGAAAGGGCCAATGGTCCGCATCAAAGGCTTTCTCTGCGTCCAGAGACAGGAACCAATGGGGTTTATGAAGGGGGTGATGAGTGTGTTAGGTATTACGTCTTAGTGTCCTTAGGTTCAATCCTTATTTATGTAAACAGAATCAAGAGAATCCTTGTTTTGTAGAAAAGTTACTCTTTATTGTTGTAAGTAAAAGCGTGGACAGCCGACACGTATTTCGCCCCTTGTGGACCACCTTCCCTCTGTAGAAAACAGGAACCAATGGGGGTCTTTTCTCTTACCCACTTCCTGCAGCCAGTTATGTGATCGTCTGAGGTTGAATCGGGTGGCTCGATCTGGGAGTCCGATCTTGTTAAGGCCCCCTGTGCATCCCGCACGCGTTCGATCCATCTGGAGTCCCTCTCTCTCCTGCTCAACCACGCCAGCAGTTTGCCCGACTTATCTCCCACGTCATACAGACGGTGCAGCGTAGCCAACGCTTGTGTTTTTGCCTCACCCGTTTCCAGTTCCCTGTATTAGCGTTGGGAGTCTATCAATTGACGTAAAGTCCCGGTGTCTTTAGTACCTTGATATTCCCTTTCCAGCTCAGTTATTTTAGCTTCCAGCGTCTCGAGCTCCCTCAGGACCTCTCTATTCGCTTACGCTAGACTGGATTGGGCCCTGCCTCTCAGGACCGCTTTAAAAGCCTCCCATAGCACCACTTTGGACGTCACTGAGCCCTCATTGTCCGCTATGCAGACTTTGACATCCGCTCTGATCCCCTTCAAGACCTTTGGGTTTTGTAGGTCCCAGGCCGTAAGCCTCCAGGACCCCCCTTTCGGTGGCCGTCTTCCCACCCTGATCAGGAGCGGGGAGTGGTCCGAGATCCCCCTGGCTTTGTATTCGGCAGTGTCCTCCCGAGATAGTCCTTGCCTGGCAAGGAATACATAGTCCAGTCTGGAGTGGACCGCATGGGCATTAGAGAAGAAGGAGTAGGTCCTCTCTCCTGGGTGAAGCTATCTCCAAACATCCATAAGCCCGATAGCGTTAACCATGATGAAGAGGGCCGTAGGGGACTGGCCTTTGGTCCTATCTCCTGTTCTGTCTAGGTTCGGAGCCATCACGTCATTGAAATCTCCCCCCAGTATCTGAAAGGTGTCCGATGTGTCAAGGATGATCTCTGTCACTTGTGTCAGTATCGCTGCCTGTAGTTTAGGGGGTGCGTTTGCCAATATAATCGTGTATGCACTCCGCCTCCATGTGCCCTGCACTCCCACATATGTCCCCTGTGTGTCCGCCCAGGTCCGTGCCACTCGAAACGGGTGGGTTTTCCTAATCAGTATCGCCACCCCCCTGGAGCCTTTGGTAAAGCCCGCATGTGCCAGCACCTTGTAAGGACCCCGAGCCAGGTAGTTACAGTTGTTACCTAAAAGATGCATTTCCTGTAACAGAATAACATCTGGGCCCACCCGTTTGATGTAGTTATTCACCAGGCCCCATTTGATCTTACTGCCTAGACCGTTCCCATTCCAGGTTAGTATGGAGTGCCCCTCATGACCTCGATTCAATTCCGCTGGCCTATCCCGCATCCCGCCCCATCCTCCTATGTAGGGTGCTCCGGTCTAGTGGTAGTGGTGTGACCTGGCTGTCAGTGTATGTGACCTTGCTGACATGTCTGAATCCCTGCCCCTCCCCGCCCTCGCTACTCCTCCCGCCCTCTCCTCCCAGCTCCTAGCTACCCCAACCTGTGAACTTGCGAAACTCCCCCCTCCCCCCCAACTCGCATATACATACAGACACTTCCCATCAACTCTTGGCAAATCCCAGTCCCCCGTGTACCCCCCACCCTACCTCCCTCCCCCTTCAGCCCCATCATCCACCAATACTGTGAATCACTGACTCTCTGGCGGAGAAGGTCTGTCGCCCTCCCTCAAGACACCCCCCTCAAATTAATCTCAACTGTCTAAATGGAAACAATACCCTCACTCCCACCCAGACTTCGCAAAAGTGCATGGAATAAGTGGAACAATCAACAGAAAAAAAGGGAAGAAAAAAAAAAAGGGTGTTGAATGGAACTTGCTTGCAGTCCCGGTGTGAGCTGGAACCTCTGTCGCCTTCGTCGTCCCAAATAAAGAGTGTGAGTCCTGGGTATCATTCTGCGAGCTCCCAGGCTGCGGAGTTTTATCCTGCTCCAGTTTGTGGTTTGCTACAACCAAGGGATGCAATGATGGTGCGTCTGGTACTTCTTCTCCGGAGGTTTGACCCTCCATTTCTTCCTCTCCCTCGGATCGCGCCGTCCTCTCTAAGAAGCGGAATCTGGACATCGCTGCCCCGTCCCTACCCAGCGAGACCGAGTCTTTCCTTAGACTGCCCTCGTGTCTCGCTGTGGATATGGTGTTGGTTGCAGGTGCCTTCCATTTCTCGAGCCTCTTCGTCTCTGCGTCTTGGGCAGCCCCCACTGTGACCCGCCAGCTGAGGGTGTTGTAGGCACCCTACGGTTTTCGCCTTCTGGTCTCCGCGGTGTAGGGCATTCCTCCTTCCACTGCCAGGCATCCTCTGGGTGTGTGAAAAAATGTGTCTTCTCCTTATAGATAACCTTGAGTTTTGCCGGGAAGAGTAGCATATATTGAATATTGAGTTCTCGTAGTTTGGCCTTCACCGGATCAAACAAGCGCCTCTGTTTTTGTACCTCCTGACTGTAGTCCGGGAATATCATTATTTGAGTATTTTCAAGCCTTATCTCCCCTTTCTTCCTGGCCTCCCTCAGAAGCAAGTCTTGGTCAGCAAAGTTCAGAAATCTTGCGATGACTGGACGTGGTCTTGCCCCCACTGGAGGTTTCACCAACAGCGGGCGGTGAGCTTGTTCAATCAGGAAGCAGTTAGAGAATTGCGTCGTTGGGAAGGTTTTCGTTATCCAGGAGTGTAGGAACGCCGCCATGTCGTCCTTTTTGAGACCTTCCCTAAATCTCACAAAACCCAGGTTGTTGCGGCGGGCCCTATTTTCCGCGTTGTTCACCTTCCATTGCAGTTGACGGCGGGAAGCATGCAGCTCCGCCATGTCCTTCTTGAGGGCCGTGAGGGAGTCCTCAGTCTCACCTACCCTGTTTTCCACCTCGGTCACCCTCTCCATCAGGTTTCGGAAGTCTTGTTGGAGCAACGTGACCTCCGAGCCTACTTCCCCGATTTTAACTTCTAGCGCTGCTCGGGACGCCTGTATATCTTCTCTTGAGGCTTGTATGGCTCCCAGTAGGCGTTCCGTGTCTGAATGCGTTCCCGGGGGGGCCGTCCCCACAGGGATGTGGGTCGCAGCGTAGCGGTCCATCGTCTCTTGCCGCGGCACTTTAGCGGCCGGGTCTCCCTCCCGTCCGCGCCTGCGTGGCTGTTCCGCTCGCTTGCCCGCAGCGTCCGCCCTCAAGGAGGCCCGGCTGTTGGTCTAGGGCTATGTCAGCAGTCCCACGATGTCTCCCGCGGTTCTGGTCACGAGTTTTGTGTTCCGGCATATCTCCCCAGTGTCTCCACGTGTGGTGCCTCTGAGTCCACGAACAGACCCCTCCTTACTCCTTCAGTGGGCGATCAGTGAGGTGTGGGCCCTCCCGGTCTCTGCCAACTCCTCACTCCCTCTCCGTGGTGTGCACCAGGTGTCGCCCGGTGGGGTCCCCCTGGAGGAGGAGCTCTTTGTCACTTGCCCTCTGTGAGCCGTCCGCTTCCTAATGGGGGCCTGTCCCACCTGTGAGCCCGTGGGGCCGCCCGGGCTGCTTCCGCGTCGAGGCGGCTAGTGTCCGTGGCACCCACTTCCCCTGCTGTGGCTCCTGTATGGAGTGCCACTAGGCCCGGCCTCAGTTCCTTGGTGTTCTCTGTTTTCGTGGTGGGGCACTGCGCGGCCCTAATGAGCTTCAGCCTGGTCTCTCTATAGCGCCTCTTCTCTTCTATGTCTACTGTGGCCACAGGGCACCTGTCTGGGGCAGGGACACTGTGGCTGTCCTCCGGGGCCTCATCGCTGAGTCCTTGATGTCGCCCGTCCGGTCCGGCTGCACCGTACCCCCGCGGCGTTCTGTTGGGCCGCCTGTCTTTCTGTCCTCACTGCGGTGTCCTCGCATCGCCACTCCTGAAGCAGCCCCGTTACTCTCTACGGGCCTTGGGCCGACCTCTCCACGGTGTCCCCACTCTGCGCCGTGTTGTGGTGCAGCGCCCGGGCCTGATCGCACGCTCCGGCAGTTGCTAGGTCTCGTCGTGTCCCCGGGGTGCCTCCCTCATCTCCGTCGCCGCTCTGTGGTCTCTGTCCGGTAGTCCTGTCCTCCGCCCCTTGATGTGGAGTCCCCGAGTCGGCACCCCTGGTGTGGTCCCGTTGGTCTGTGTGGGCCCTGGCCTGTCCGCTCACTGGTGTCCCCACTCTCTGCCGGATTGTGGTGCTCAGGTCTGGCCGCAGGCTCCAGCTGCTGCTATGCCTCTCAGTGCCCCTGGGGTGCCTCCCCGTCTCTGGCTCTGCTCGTCTGTCCCAGGCGGTATTTCTGCCCCCTCCGCAGTCTCTCCGGGGTCCCGCCGCTCACCGCTGTTGGATGTTGTGGCCTGCTCAGTGCAGTCGTCTTGCCGGCCGATTCCTGGTCCCGAGCCCTCTCCACTGGCTATCGGCTCGCCGCAATCTTGAGCCCGTCGGCCGTGTCGGAGCTCGGCTCAATGCAGTCTCACACCCAATTCCACCATCTGGAAGCTCCGGAGTATCTGGACCTTCTGTTAGGCGATGGGTGAGAAATTGGAACCTTAGACGGCCATCTGAACATCGGATATTGACCAGCTCTCCGGAGCTGCCGAGGTATGCGTCCTAACTGGCCATGCTGTTGGCCACGCCCCCCAGGATAAGGACATTCTTATGCTGTGAAGAAGGAACAGGATAAGGACATTCGCCTAATGTAAAGGAAGGAACAGGATAAGGACATTCTAATATTGTGAAGGAAGGAACTGGATAAGGGCATTCTTATACTGCCAAGAAAGGAAATTAAGGACATTCTTATGCTGTAAAGAAAGGAACATGATAAGGACATTCTTATGCTGTGAAGGGAAAGGATAAGGACATTTCTATGCTACAAAGAAAGCAACAGGATAAGGACATTCGTATGCCGCCAAGGAAGGAACAGGATAAGGTCATTCTAATACTGCAAAGAAAGGAACAGGATAAGGACATTCTTATGCAGCAAAGAAAGGAATAGGATAAGGACATTCCTATGCTATGAAGAAAGAACAGGATAAGGAAATGTGCATAATGTAAAGGAAGGAACAGGATAAGGACATTCTTATGCTGCGAAGGAAGGAACAGCATAAGGACATTCTTATGCTGCAAAGAAAGGAACAGGATAAGGGCATTCTTATTCTGCCAAGGAAGGAACATAAGGGCATTCTTATGCTGTAAAGAAAAGAACAAGATAAGGAGATTCCTATGCTGTGAAGAAACAGGATAAAGACATACTTATACTGCAAAGAAAGTAACAGGATAAGGACATTCTTATGCTGCAAAGAAAGAAACAGGATAAGGACATTCTTAAGTTGAACTTAAGTTGATGCAGAACTGTCAGCTGAGAGCAAACTGTAACTGTGCCCAGCTCATCTACATTAACAGCACCTGGAGCCACCCCTAGTTCCTTATTCCCTAGCACTGTACCCTCAGTTCCTTTGAGAACATTGACAACACAGAGGGACGGGATTTCAAATGGGACAGATGGGCTTGGGGCTTCTTCTGCCTGACGGTTTTTAGTAATTTAGGGGGACTGAAGTAGCTGAGTGTAGGTCCAGCTGACCCTGACCCTGGTGCTGACCCTGAGGGTGCGATTAAACAACCAGATCACAAACCCCTTGAGGGCATCTTTCATCTTCGAAAACTAAGTGGATCCACCACGAGTGAGAACCTTACTACTCGTCCACAGGTATCACAAATGCCACTGGTGCTCTCTGCCCTTCACTCTGCAATGCTTTCCTTATCAATCAGTCAATTCCACCTCCTCAAGAGTTAAGTGGAGATTTGCAGTGTGTGGG
This sequence comes from Lissotriton vulgaris, assembly GCF_964263255.1. Taxonomy (NCBI): domain Eukaryota; kingdom Metazoa; phylum Chordata; class Amphibia; order Caudata; family Salamandridae; genus Lissotriton; species Lissotriton vulgaris. The sequence goes on along the minus strand of NC_141691.1, from coordinate 821,176,719 downwards.
AAGGTAAGAAACCTAAAAAACATATGAACTGGAGCAACTCCCTCCAAAGAGATACAAGCAGAACCAATCTAAAGCTGGCTGCTTCCGCACCATTGAGGAGATGGGTTGCAGGCTAGGCCTTCCTAGCACACATGACACTCAATGTAAGTGTCAGCCCACTACTTTCTGATGTGTCGTGAGAGGAAATGACAGCTGAAAACAAGGCCAGCCAAAGTGACCAAAGTGATCAAAACCAATAAATATTCAAATACAGAAAGCAAAGTCTCCCTATGTAGATGAGAGATAGAAGGGTGCAGGAAATAGGCACTATGGGGGGAATATGGAGTAAAGACAGAGGGCAGAGACACCTACAGGTGTCTACAAGATCGAGCCACTAAATGTAATGAAAAAAGGATAGCGAAAACAGGAGCGTCGGTGGTACTCCCCAGATGTGCAAACCACACTGGCCTAATGCCGCCTGTCTCCGTGCAGCCGGGAAAGAAACAGCGACTCTAACCATACCACCGCTAACTGTTGCTGTTGCTAATTTACACCCTTCCCTCACCTCAAAAAAGTGGAGCGTAGAGGAGCCCCTTGACTCCTAGCTCATGCACCCTGCTCCTCCACTCCTTGGCACCTCCGCACCTGGCAGGCCACAAATGCCAAACAAGGAGCCCGGAGCATGAAGCACGGGACAGCACAGACTCAACGCAGCTCCCACTCGCTCGCTCGCTCCTGCTGCATCCGCTACATTTGCACGACTGCATGTCAGCTTGTGTATGATACACTGCTCAATCTGTCTCCGTGGTTTCACTTTATGTCCATTCTCAGCCAGGTGATTTATCATGGCAATCATATCCTGTCTGCACGCTTCTTGTGTGTCTGATGCCACTAGTAGGTCATCAAAATATTGCCTGAGATCTGATCGGTAAGGCATCTACAGGGACACCAGATTCTTTTCAACGTCTGGTTGAAAATGGATAAGCTTTCTGTATACCCCTGTGGAACTTGTAAGCATGCCAAAACGTTCTCTCTAAATACAAATAAAAACAGGTATTGTCTGTCTGCATGCAATAGAACAGAAAAATACACCTGGCAGAAGTCCACTACCATGCCCCGCTCTGCAGTACATGGAATTTGAAAAAGGTATGGTGACTGGATTTGGGACCACAAGATACAACATGGAATAGCATTGTTAATTTTTGGGAGTTCCTGCACAATATGCTATTTACAATTGGGCTTCTGCAAATCCATGATTGGAGAGTTGCAAGGTCTCACAACAATTTATCTTATAATTCAATTTTTCAGAATGTCTTCAATTACAGGAGCTATTCTTACAATTGTTTCTGGGGTCAAATTATATGGTGGTGTTCTCACACAGCATTGGGTTTCACTGTGATTTTTACAGGTTCTACATCTTTAATCAGTCTGATATCTTTTCCTGTGGAATACCAAACTTCTGGGTTCACTGTTTCTTTTAAATCAGAAGGCAATTCTTCCTCACTGTATACAACCCTACAGCTGTATTTTGTCAGGCCATTTTAAGCTCAACATCCTCATCAAGTGTCTGAAACTCGACACCATTCAGTGTATAGTAAATAATGCAATTTATCTTTTATTATAAATCTCTCCCTAACAATTTTTCAGGACCAGAATCACAAACGAAAATCTGATGGTTCAAATGAATCAATTTTTACAGGAACATTTTCTGTCACTGGATTAGATTTTTTTCTTATTTGAAACTGCTACAAATTGGATACTTTTTCCTGAGAGGGTTGGATCTGGTACATCATCTGTTCTAACAGTGGATCTTGTAGCACTGGTATCAATCAGAAATGACACTTGGTGGCCATTAACTTCTCCTTCTACAAATGGTTCACTCTGATCTACCTCCAAGACTGCGCCAAACATGCAAATCCTTCCTCTCAGGGGCCGTCTTTGGGAATTGTCCACCCCAAAACTGTCATTGTCTCACATCGGAAACTGTTGAAATGTATTCTGAGTCTGAAATGGATTTAAATTGGCTTTGGCATTTGGTTTATCCTACATCTGGGCTTTCCCATATTCTTCTGGGCCCATCTGGGCTTGAGGAACCTGCATCATTGAAACATGTTTCTGCATTGGCATTTGGTACATTCTGCATCTGTATCTGATTTCCTCCTTGCATTTGACCATTTCCAGGCATTCTATCTGGATTAAGTCTAGACTCTCCCTTCCAATACCTGATTCTATTACAAAGGTGACAGGGGGTCATTTTCTTCAGCGTTGCAACATCTACACCAGAATTTGGATCAATCGGAACACCTCTACCTTGCGAAAAACGAAATCCTCCTTGAGTACCTTGTACTCAAGCTTGTAACGCAACACCTTGCATACCATTAGCACTTCCTGCAAATAACTGATTCTGAAAACCTTTCTGAGAAAACTTCATCTAACCTAATATAAATTTCTCCTCAAGCTTTTTCTGCTTCATCTCTTGTTCATCACTCCAATCCTTAGCATATCTCAGGATTATATCCAATGATTTTGTCTGCCAGAAAATCACACTCTGTTGTATGTGTGTCCTGATCTCTGGTCTTAACCAAATAACAAACTGGAACACAAAAATGCCAGATTCAGAATACTCTCGTCAACTGTGTTGTTGTAACACCTGAAGCAAACGCTCATAGTACTCATTTACTGACTCTTTTGGCTCTTGTGAGGTTCTTTTAACCTTAATCCAATCAATATCGTTTGTAGGAACCTTGCCTTTCAGAAATGTGATCACTGCTTCATATTTCTCCGTAACCTCAGGAAATGGTGCCGTAGTGTGGACATCTCTTGTTAGCTTCTCACGTTGCCATTGTACACCAATTTTACATACAGCCCATACATCATTATATAATATAATGTAAAAAAAAGTATTCAAATCAATCCACAGCACTTTTGAAATGTTGAATAATCTGTCAACTTGTGTGTACCACTGAACAAGCCTTTTGCTCAATTTTGGACAATGATTTGTAAATGCTGCAAGATCTCCTCTGTTCCTAGGTACATTAACATATGTGCCTCCTTCTACTTTTCGCTATGCATAAACCGAAGTTTCTTCTTCATCTAGGGAACCTGTCAGTGGTTTATTGTTTGCACCATCTACCCCTGACTGTTTTGTTTTACTTTCAATCTTCTTTGCCCATTTACTCCCCAGTTTCTCAAAATCACCCCATATACAAATACGTTTTACTAGTTCAGTGATGTGTAATCGTATTCCTGAAGAATGCATTGTCTCAATAAGCTCATCATCCAGTTGTACCCTGAAACTTTTCTGAAATGGAACACTTTTTGAAATATCGACTGCATGTTTTCTAGCAAACGGGGCAAATTATCATGTGTTACTGTTGCACCTCTGGCAATGCCTTTACAAAAAAATATATCAGTTCTTTCTTTTGGTACTGGTTCACATGATCAAGTTTTAAACATCCTCTTACTTTCATCATCATTCTAATTGTGACCTCGATATATTCATCAATGGCCTCTCTTTCTCTTTTTATTGTGTGGTTATAACCTGATGCTCTTTTATTTTATTTTATGCTATCTTTTTAAACCATCATGAAAAAATCCTGTCTTAAAATAAGTTGATCTCAACCCATTTCATTGGTCTTCTAAAGTAAATCCTTCTCCCTTCTCTCAATGACTGAACTGATGCGATGTCGAGAAAAGCCCTGTCACAGGTGTTCCTCCAACAACTCTTTGAACAACAGTATCAGGAACAATAATAATTAAAGCAGTCAGTGTGTGAATCTCTAATGGCTGCGTTGTCACAATGTTCGTTATGGCCGTTGGTACTGTTACCATTGAATCAGTAACCCCTGGAGGCATTACTAAAGAAGCAGTCTCAGTTCGTGAAGGCACAATACTTGATATAACAGGTTGTACAATAGGCTGTGTCATCTGTACTGCTCTTTGAAATTGAACTGTATTCAGGACTACAGGAGCTGTAGCCACAGTTGAAGTACCCTCAGCAGTAAATATAGGGGCCAGATAAGGTAGTGGACCTACCAACCTATCGCAGCGCGGCACACAATGACCTTTTTTCTCACTCCTCACAGCAGTTCATCCTCATTTACAATTTATCTAGTACACACAATTGCATAAGCTAACGCAAAAAAAACCAAAAAAACTTCTCTTTGCTCCTCTAAATGAATGAATACAATTCAACATTCAAATATTAAGTTTTAACATCCTCTGACTTTTTCACACCCAAAGAGTTTCCACACACATGAATGAAATCTCGATCTGCGAGAAATCACCATAAGCAATGCAGCTTCACCTTTACGCAGTTAGGTTTCACTAACACCACTTAATATTAGTACAATCACAACAAATCATTACAGTCCCTATCTCAATCGTGTAGTCGAGGGTGTCTCATGATCTAAATCACAAATCTCTAGCAAGCAAGAAAACCATATAGTGTATTCTACACTTATCTCAAAATCAATTTATCTATCCTGGAATCTTAGACTATCTTGAGCCCGATACCTTTTCAACTTCTTCACAATGAGCACATAAACTACAATTCATTCAACACGCATACACCAATATCTCCTGAAATGAAACACAGCAATGATCAATATTTACAACGCATAACCTGATTGATACTCACAACTCAAATACAGCAACCACCTTCTAAATCACATCTTGTTAGTCTTCAGGTTCTCAGATTTGGGCAACAGGACATGGGCATTTCTCTAACACGGGGTAATTATTTATAACTCCTCTTCTCAACCTAAACAGTCTCTCTGCTACCAATTTTTGCTGGAGCAAGAATCTGTTGTAAATTAAGAGTTGTTGGTTTACTACCAACCAGGCTAATTCCCTCTCTGTTAGGGCCATATGGATTTTTGCCGTCATTTTGAGAAGAGGAGGTCAGTACTTAAGATAAATTATCATCACAGTCATTAATATTATTTTCAGTTGATGAAGAGAGTTAAGTGTAAGTTTAAATGGTTTTATTAATCAAAACCTTTTAGTAGATCATCTTTATTACATCACAAAATAAATTCACAAAAATTAGTTGTTAGAATCTTAATAAAATCAATCACTAGACAAAAAGGTAATACAAATGCATTAAGTGTATTACATAAAGGAAAGAATCCCCATTCTAAGAATATGGGAGTAAGGGCTCAGTCAGAACCCATAAGGAGTTCCAATTTGAAAAGAGTGCGAGAACATATAAAGCTTCAACATTAAGTTAGCTCAATAAATATCAAATCAGAGCTGAAAACTCCATAAAGAGAAATTAAAGAAACTCAGTGGAGTCTCAGAGCAACGTGGGGTCTGGACAAGTGGATAAAAAAGCTTCTGGTAAGTCAGAGTGGGTAACCTACTCCAGGAACAAGCACTTATCTAAACAACACATTTTATGAAAGTCAGTTACAGTTGCTGCTTTAGTTTTCATTCAGCCAATCAACGTTTGATGCCCTCCTGGGATCAGGATCACTCCTCATCTTCTCACGGCAATACAGTAGTTCTTCAATCAACAGTAATAATTTGTATCAACTAATACTTATCAGAACATAGAAATGTTGAGCGTTCCATTGAGGAAAATGGAGTGGTCATGGATTTTAATGGCTGGTAGAAGCCCAGAGCATCAACATTTCAATGTTTGTTCACAGCTGTGAACAACGACCTGCTGGAGCCTGAGGAGGACTTTATCCCTCTCGAGCTCCATTACACCTTTGTTTTATACATTAGAACATTCTGCCCTCTAGGGGTGGAATGTTTTCTACTGGGCAGTAAAGGCCTCCTCCCTTGTTAAAGGCCTTCGCCCTCTGCTCGAGCCTTTAACACAGAAGTGGGTTTTTAATGGCCAGTAGAGCCCAGTACGGCGGGCTTCAAGCCTATAGTATGGGTCAGTTTCTCATTCAGAGTCACTATCCCACAGATACTTGTACTGTTCTAAACTTTAAATCTACGATCTAAACAATGAGCTATGTAGAAGTTGAAACATCTATATAGTGAAAAAAAACATTTTCAGCAAACATTCACTGAAAAGGAAATGCAAGTTATTTGAAGGGGTCAAGATCAAGTTTGAATGCTGATTCTACATACATCAATTCTTCATTTTATCATTAAAATAACTCATTGTTAATCGTTTGCAACAGTGAGTTTTGTTTAAGTAGTTACATTTTGCAAAAACATATGAAAGTCTATAAAACTTTTATATTAATATGAAAAGGCATTTCTCTGTAGAGGTCAAGAATTAATCATTTTAGTTATTTTTACAATTCCTTACAACATCATCTCCTGTTAAGGAAATAACATTGCCATGTGTTTAAGCATTTTGAGCAAGTCCATTTTCAAGCAGTGTCAGCTTAGCTATTTGAGGCCTAGTATGTACACATATGTTGGCTGTGTTTTTGTCACATTTTTAAACCAATTTTCTTTCATTTAAGTTTGCACATTAATATTGCACTTTCACTATAAACTATATTGTTTTTTTTTATTAAAACACTTCCTAAATAGCCAGACCCAAACGAACGGTGCAACAAGCTAAACTCATGCAAATGTCTGTAAATCAAGTAGTTGGTCAAGTTTCTAGAGACTGCTGTGGCATGCCATATTGCTCTGCCAGCAAATCCCTCTTTGAACTAATGTTTGGACATGTGTGGCAAACTCGTCTGCCCCAAGTAAAATGCTTACCCCTGACAGAAACTTCTTAACGAGAAAGATTAAATACCAAATACCCAAATGAAAAAAATCTTGGATTGGAAATACCGTGCCACTACTTTGAACTGGGTACTGGGAGAAGGGACACTTTCAAACAAAGTCAGATTCACAAGTCCATAGAACCCCTATGATAGTGACAAAGGTAAAAGAAATCATAATATCCTCTCGTTCATACAAAAACGACATTACACAAATTTCCTCACACTACTTCAAATGACTGAAGAAGCCTAATTCAGTCAGCCCTGAGCTTCCAGACACTAGTCCTGAATGAAGGCACATGGGGGCATATTATCTACAGTCTGCGATAAATATCGCAATGCGCACTTAGCGCGATTTTAATTATCGCCGGCTATCGCTTGATTACATCGCCGTGTTAGCGGCATATTAGCAAAGCTTAGCTAACAGGCAATGGTAAGACAGGTTTCAATTAGGCGATAGAATATTGCGATGATGGGGGCTTAGCGCGACTTTTGTCATTGTGGGAGAGCCTTGCTAATAGAGCGAGGTTGTTTTAGTGACCTTTTCCGTGGGCTTTTTGTAAGGAACACCTACCTTGCATGTCATTAGCGATAATTATCACTGGCATGCAAGGTGATAGGAAAACAGGCAGATAACGCTGGAAAGTTGGCGCTGGCTTGCTACTAGGGCGATAATATTATCGCCGCTTTATCAGCAAAAAGAGCCGCCAAAGCGGCGATAAGGCCCTTGCTAATATGCCCCAAAGAATGAAAAGGAAGCTTCACTTGCTGCTGAAAGTGGAATGTTGCTGTACCCTAGGCCCAATGATTTGAAATTGATAGGCTCTGATGCTGCAGCACTTTTATAATCATTCATCTCCCAAAATTATTAATTTATTAGATGTGACTAAACATGCTAGGTAGTTGTCTATAAGAAAAACTCCATGGATCTGTGTTTTTTTGTTTTGTTTATTTCTTCTGTTTTCTCTCTTCATAATATCATCGTTCTGAAAAGGGCAAATATATCACATTCAGGTGAAAACCACTCAAAACGAGAGTGGCTGGAGGCTGGCTGCTATCATGAGTTTTGAGGTGTATGAGAGGAAGTGGATGGAGTGAGACAACAGGAATGGACTGAAAGCATGGGGCTATCTCTGAGGGAAGACCTGCTGGTTGAAGGCTAACTCCATGCTCTTACAGGTCAGTGAAATTCATCAAATGTGATTATTAAAAACCATCATCATCATAACACTAATAATAATTGCAATCATGGGTTAAACAGTTCAGTGTGCTGTTGCTGTCTGAAATAACGCCTTTTGCGGTCAGAGATCCATGCAACGTCATTGTGAATGAGAGTTACGTTGCATGTTTTGCCTATGCCAAATAGTCACAAAGTTCAGGCCTTTTATTTTTTCATCTCCCTTGTTTAGACCCTAGGCACCAACATTCCTCTCCACATACACCCGTGTGTGGTACATTCCTCAGCCGACTTGCCACCCTCGTTTAACTCCACACCCGTACTTATCTGCCATTTTGTTTCCCAGTGTTTCATTTCCCTACCTGAAGCAGACTGACTCAAACATATTTGCTTTGGGTACAACACGCATCCGCCCGGTTCCATATTTGCTCACAACACTGTGAGAGTGGCACTGCAGGGTGGAACTGTCAAAACTCTTTTTTTTTTTATATTGGACGCGCATAGTAAACAAGTTCTTGGGTTCATCAGATTCCCTTTGGAGTATAAATATTCACTGTTATTTGAAGCACTTGTATCTTAACTTTGCACAGTGCTTATCAACATGTTTTGGGCTATGTCCAGTTTTACAAATTGACTTCAGAGATTTGGTCGAGCCAGCCTTCTTATGCATTTTTCCTTCACTTCAATTGCTTCTGAATTTTCAACAACAGGCCAAGGATTTAGCAAATACATCACCTAGTTCTTTGTGATTTCTTCCGTTGTAATTGCTTTACCAGGACATGTCCCAATAAATGAGGTATTTTCGTTTTAAAAGGTTCTTATTCTTGCGTTAAATGACTTCATCATATTTTCTATTAAATATAATGTGACCAATTTTGTGCTCATTCCATTTTGCACGAGGCAAATGAGTTCACTCAGTTTTGCACATAGCAGCCGAGTTGAAGCGTTTGATAGAATGTTTGCAATACTAATAACCTGCTTTCATTCCAGAACTTTTCTGTCTTCCCGGATTGGGGAAGGATTAGATGCGGTGAGTGCCGCCAAAGAAGCCGCATATCAATGCACATTATGTAAATAATTCTGCTAGGATTTTTAAAGCAGCTTTCTTTTTCTATCTTCGCCTCTGTCTCTCTCTTCGTTTCTTGCTTCCTCATTCTTTCCTTCTTTAGCTCTCTCTTTTTCAATCTTACTTTCTTTCACACACAGATGCGGTGTCTCGCACATAAAAAAGGCAATATCGCTGTCGTTCTGGAACATTCCATGAGCAGCTATTGGAAACGTGGGCACGCATACCCAAGGAACATCTGATTTTTGTAGAAGCGAAAAAAAACACTCACCAAGCAGGCTGTGGAATATTACATGATAAATCATAGGAGCCTGGCTTTGTTTTGCCGCAGGAGTTCCAGCAGTGTTATTGATTTCTCACCTTTGAATTCACAGCTGGTAAAAATCAGATGTAATGGAGAGTTGCTTCTGTTTAGAAAACAAGATAAGGGCAGTTAATGCTGACATGCTTCTGGCTCGTTTTCAACTTCATTGTCCTTCTGGGCCCGTCAAAAATGTTCCCTTAAAGGCTCATCTAAATTTCGTAATTCTCGAAAGGCAAATTCCCAGAACTTTACAAAAGTATGTGAGTATTTAATATTGCAGACATTTTTGGCCCGTACAACTGGTTCAAGTAGAAAATCTCTAAGGAAGGCTCGTTCAAATAGAAAACACATTGCAGAAGACATATGACGTTTAATGCGAGATATACCTACGTTTTCACCTAATTTTGTGAATTGTTCCGCAAATCTTATATATTATTTAAATTACGCAATTTCTCACATTGGCACTACCACCACATATAGTCAAGTAGGAATATCCTCAAAGGTCACTCACACACAGCATACAAATGCTCTCTTCACAATAATTGAGAACAAGCAAGTGCCTTATCAATGTCTAAGGTTAGCAGGCGTTGGACTAGGATACGTCGGGAAAATGAACCTTTTTTATGATTTGGCAAGTCTCCCTGCAGATAACCTTTATATATCTCTATTTGGAAGCAAATGGAGGTATTGGTCTCTATGTACAAAGTCGATGCACAGTCACAAAAATCTCAAATGAGCATTGCAAATCAAGTTATGCCTGCAAAGAACAACAGATGTGCAGCCTAATGAATCACAGAATGTCAGTACAATGTAAGCAAATTAAGATTATCAGCTATCAAGAACATGTAAGAAAGATGGAAAATTGGCACATTTGCTCTACATAGGTGATTTGCCAATAAGTTTCTTCTTGTAGAAACCAAGACCTCATCACAACTGGCAACTTAACCCAGATGGGGACAGTAATGGTAAGTATGGCTAATCAGAGTTATGAGATCTGTGAATATGTACATTTGTGATCTTTCCTCCAGGAGACGTCACCTACTGGATCCCATCTTGCCAAATGTGTGCTTCCCTATCCCATAGAGAGGTGGGGGAAGCACCAGGTTTACACTAATGCAACCTCAGCGTACTCAACTGATATAAACCGCTGACTTGGCAGTCCTCCTACCACTAGGCCACCAGGTCATAGTGACTGTCGTCATGCCCTTCAAAGAGTGGTGGTGACTGTTAAAAGATTGCATTGTTTTCAGAGGGGCAAATCATATCATGACCCACTCATAGCTTTGCCTCTTATGAGGCAAGGCCTTTCACCATGCTCAACAATGCTAAGGACTAGCATATTACACTCAGCCCGTCTAGAAGGTAGTTACATTTAGGGCCATGTTTCCATAGGAAAAGCAATATTTGACATGCCAAGGTCCCGCTCTCTCAGCCGCACAAGCATCGCGCCTCACCTGCTGTCTCTGGTGCCCACTTGCCACTGTTAGAAGGGGACCCCAACATCCAGCCTGCCTGGTTGTTGAGGCGCTCAGCCGCCCAAGTCATCTTCAAGCGCAAGAAGACGCTTCAAAGGCGGCCGCGGGCTGCTGCAGCGCGCGTCCTGCACTCTCAGCCGCACAAGCCTTGCGCCTCACCTGCTGTCTCTGATCCCACTTGCCACTGCCACAAGGGGACCACAATGTCCAGCCTGCTTGGTTGCCGCATCGCTCGGCCACCATTGTCATCTTCAAGTGCAAGGTGGCACTTCAAAGGCAGCCGCGGGCTCCTGCAGTGTGGGCAGCGCAAGCGCGTGCCCGGACCGCAGTTCCTTATTCTTTTTTTAAGAGAAACTCACCCACGTAATCACTATGAGGGTTTTAACCTCCTATCATCCTCGTCCACTGGAGCAATCTGCACAGTAGTACTACATTTTATTAGGATAGCACTTCTAATAAGGAAACAATACAAAATGGTAATTGGCATTTTCCTTTTAGAATTTTAGAATCTTGTATTTTAAACTTCTTTGATAAACTCTGGATTATTTGAGTCAAGTGACATTTTATCGTATTAACGCAATATAAAAAAAAATTATTTTATATTCTGTATGGATGCTACACTTTTATGGTTTATTTAAACCAAATAAAGTTATTCTTGACTTCTTGACTGACTTGCCTATACTTTGGCGTCGTTTGACGAATCACTACAAAATTTCCCCCCAAAAGTGTGCTGGTAATTTGAGTTGCACATGAAAAGTTTCCAGGTGATCAGCAAAATAGAGGTAAAGAAAAAGGAGGGGTCAAAAAAAGTGTGTTTCCCATGTTATTGCCCATGGAGTATTTAAACACGCCTGCAGCCTGAACCACTGGCCAGAATTGCACCAAATTTGGCAGAAATGTAGCTTTTGGTTAATAGATTATGCTTATTTGTTGTTTATTGTAAATCCGTTCATTAGTGTGTGAGAAATTAAAGGAAATCAAAATTTGTATATCTATGACCGTGACTAATTCGTGACTGTTTTGTGACGATTTGAAAATACGCGTGCCAACAGAAATGCTGTGATTGCCTGGCTACAACCTGACCAGATGTTACGGCTGGCATTTTAGTTTACTGGTACAGTACCCAGGGCTACACAGAAATGGCCGAAACTGGCAGGTTGGATGTACCCTGACCTCAGGGTGGAATATATGATTGTTTGTTGGATACAATATGCACAGCACAAGGCTTACAATTGATGGACGGAATGCAGAAAATATCAAAACATTCATCCCCAGTCAAGAGATCTGGATTAAATCCATCATTCTTTTCCTCACCCTGCCATTCCAGTTTAGACCTGGCCATATGCAAATCAGTCTTGACCCTGTGCCTAATGGGAACAGTCCAGCCAGAACTGCCAAGCCAGGTCCTTCATGGACCGAAAACAAGCATCCTAGGACCGGTTTTGGGGTTTCACCCCTCTTCAGCCAGGATAGCTTGATTCCAGTGGCACAGTGAGCCCAGGACCCACGTCTGGGCCTACCTGGCACAATTAGGGCGAGAAAGCAAAAGACTTACAATTGATGGACGGAATGCAGAACAAATCAAAACATTCACCCCCAGTCAAGAGATCTGGGTTAAATCCATCATTCTTTTGCTCACCATGCCACCCCAGTTTGGACCTGGCCATATGCAAATCAGTCTTGACCCTGTGCCTCATGGGCACAGTCCAGCCCGAACTGCCAAGCCAGGTCCTCCCTGGACCGGAAACAAGCATCCTAGGACTGGTTTCCGGGTTTCACCCCTCTTCAGCCAGGATAGCTTGATTCCTGTGGCACAGTGAGCCCAGGACCCATATCTGGGCATACCTGGTGCACTTAGGGCGAGAAAGCAAAATACTTACAATTAATGGAGCGAATACAGAACAAATTAAAACATTCACCCCCGGTCAAGAGATCTGGGTTAAATCCATCATTCTTTTGCTCACCATGCCACCCCAGTTTAGACCTTCCCATATGCAAATCAGTCTTGACCCTGTGCCTCATGGGAACAGTTCAGCCCGAACCCCCAAGCCAGGTCTTCCCTGGACCGGAAACAAGCATCCTTGGACCGGTTTTGGGGTTACACCCCTCTTCAGCCAGGATAGCTTGATTCCAGTGACACACCGAGCCCAGGACCCATGTCTGGGCATACCTGGCACACGTAGGGTGAGAAAGCAAAAAACTTGCAATTGATGGGTGGAATGCAGAACAAATCAATACATTCACCCCCAGTCAAGAGATCTGGGCTAAATCCATCATTCTGTTGCTCACCATGCCAACTCAGTTTAGACCTGTCCATATGCAAATCAGCCTTGACCTTGTGCCTCATGGGAACAGCCCAGCCCGAGCTGCCAAGCCAGGTCCTCCCTGGACTGGAAACAAGCATCCTAGGACCGGTTTTGGGGTTTTACCCCTCTTCAGCCAGGATAGCTTGATTCCAGTGGCACAGTGAGCCCAGGACCCACGTCTGGGCATACCTGGCGCACTTAGTGAGAGAAAGCAAAAGAATTACAATTGATGGACGGAATGCAGAACAAATCAAAATATTCACCCCCAGTCAAGAGATCTCGGTTAAATCCATCCTTTTTTGCTCACCACCCACTCCAGTATGGACAGAAAATGTCAAAGATAAGATTTTTCTCTTCCATTCATGAAGTTCTCAAATTTACCACAATGCTTAGCTTGGACCCCCATGTAGCGCAGTGACTTATTAGTGAACATTGCTGAAAAAATATATATATTTGCACACCGACCCTCAGCCTCACTTAGATACTCACTCACAGATGTCCCAGGAAACTGACTTGTCCACTTACAGACCTACTCATATACTCATGTACCCAATCACAGACCCACTCAGACACACTTGCACCCACTTAATACCCACTCAGGGACTCACACGCTCAATCACAGGCCCATTCAGAGACTTGCACTTGCTCACAGACCCAATCATACAGTCACACAGCCACTGACAGACCTACTCAGACTTTCATGCACCCACTCACAGATGTACTCAGACACTCTCACATGCACTCACAGATGCAATCAGAAACTCGTTCATCCACTCACAAACTCACACAAACACTCACATTCACTCATAGACCCAGTCAGACCACTCATGCACCCACTCTCAGACTCACTCATACACTCACATACCCACTCAGGGACTCACACACTCACTCCCAGACCCACTCAGTGACTTACACTTTCTCAAAGATCTAGTCAGTCACAGAGCCACTGATAGACCTACTCTGACCCTCATGCACCCACTCACAGACACATTCAGACACTCTCACACCTACTCAAAGTCCCACTCAGACATGTTTACACACACTCACAGATACACTCAGAGACTCATGCATCCACTCACGGACTCACTCAGGCACTCTCACTCATAGACCCATCAGACACTCAAAAATCAATTCACTGATTCAGATATTCACACACCCACTCATAGACTCACTCACACACCCTGCGACAGAGCCACTTAGACATTTATTCACCTGCTCACAGACCCACTCAGACACTAGTTCACCCACTCACAGGCTCATTCAGAGACTCATGCACTTACTCACAGACCCACTCAATGACTCAGGCACTCACTCACATACCCACTCAGACACTGAGGTTTTCACTCACATATTCACTCTGACATTCATACTTATTCTTAGACCCAGCCAGACAATCATATACCCACTGACAGCCTACATGGACACTCATGCAACCACTCACAGACTCACTCAGATACTCATGCACCCACTAATAGACAGTTCAGACCCTCACACTCACTCATAGACCCAGTCATATACTCACACACCTACTCACAGACTCACTTAGACCCTCACACAATACTCAGACACTCACACACCCTCTGACAGAGCTACTCAGAGACTCACACACCTACTCATAGACCCACTCAGACAATCATGCACCAACACACAGATCTACTGAGAGACTCATGCGACCAGTCACAGACCCACTCAAAGCCACATGCATCCACTGATAGACCCACTCAGACACTAAGGCACCTACTCACAGACTCCATAAGATACTCATGTAGCCACTCAAACACCCACTGAGACTCACACACCTACTCAGAGAGCTATTCAGATTTTCATGCACTCACTCACGGACCCACTCAGAGACTCACACACATACACCTACTTAGGGAGTCATGCACTCACTCACAGACCTACTCAGAGACTCATGCACTCACTTACAAACTTACTCAGAGACTCATGTACTCTGTCACAGATACACTCAGACACTAACATATCCACTCACAAACTCACTCAGATACTCGCACTCATTCACAGATTCACTCACTCATGCACCCACTCAAGGACCTTTTCAAACACTCATGCTCCCACTCATAGACCCACTCAGAGACTCACACTCAATCAAAACCCAATCAGAGACTCGTGCACTCTCTCACAGGCTCACTCATAGATTCACATACTCACTAATAGACACATTCTGACACTCATATACCCACTCACAGACACAGAGACTGTCACACTCACTCATAGACCCAGTCAGACACACACACACACACACTCACAGACTCACTCAGACACTGTCACAATCTGTATGTTCCCCGGGAGCAGTACATCCAACATGCCCACCTTCCGGCAGCTCTGATTCTTTACTTTAAATGAGTACACAGAAACTCAAAGTTGCCAGATGAGTGGTGGGGAATTAGGGAGGGTATGGTACTGTGGTGAAGGAGATCTGGAACAAGATGATCCACACGATTAGAGAATGAATCACTTTAAACGAAAAATGCACTTATTATTCACTATGGCAAACATGCAGTAAGAGCAATTCCTTTACCTGATAATTGTTTGGGAAATCTTTGTTCCAGGATGAACTATATTAAACTCCAAGAATGTAAGAAGGATACTTTTCTTGCTTTCAAAACATTGAAACATTAAACAGACAAGAAACGTAAATTAGTAATATCTTGAGCTGGTTAATACATTGTTCTCATGCATGTAACCATTTGTATTACATCAGGTGCTTTGAGTTGACAACAGTACTTGGTCCTCACAATGTGCAAACTAGCAATTCAACTCCTTATAATTCCTTTGTACAATTAACCAAGAATGTCACATAATAATGGTTTTCCTTTACTTTAGCACTAAGAATGTCAATTCAAAAAAAGGGAATTACAGAATGTCTCATAGAATAGGTTCTTTTCCTAATCATAATTATACACTGTTTGTTTCAAAATGATGCGCTAAGAAACATATATCCAACAAAAGGACTACTACAGAAGGTCTTACCTGTTGTCCTGATGTTAAAGACGTCTACAGTGAAAGGATCACAAGCGCGTATGAACAGGCTAGCCTGGAAATACCGACGGCTCCTGACGACTACTTTGTTGCAGTCAGAAGGATCTGAAATGCTGTAAATAATGAGATGCTGCTTGTGATGACTGCCTAATCCTGACCAGGTTGGATGGCGGAGCAATGATATTGATTCTCAATAATCTGCATAGGCAGTTGGCGCAGCAGCAGCAGAATATATGCGGATTGACAACAAAAGGGTGGCCAAGATTAGTGAAGGCCTTGCGAGAGCAGCCCCCTAAAACAAAACAGAATTTTTTTTTAAAAAAAAGGGCAAAATGCAAACAAACAACACAATGATGTGGATGGGTTTTAGTTTTGCATGCTGTACTTTGTCTGGTAAGAATAGCATTTATGGCCTATAGGCAGAGGATGGCACATAGTCACGCCACCCAGAGCGCCCCCCGCTGATCGTCTCCTCCTGAGACGGGCGAGTTGTCCATCTTGGGCGGCTCTGGGTCAGCGTTGCAGCGTTTGGGCCCCTCCCCCCAAGACAAGCACTTAAGGCGCACTCTGGACTTCGCGCCACCACTTAGCTCTCAGAACTCCCGAGGCTTCGCCGGGAGCAACGTCTATTTTTTAAAGCCCTCACTGACCTTGTCATTGCTTGCTCTGCCCCAGCTGCGCTCTGGACTTCCGCGCTCGGCAGCACTGCACCTTTTAGCAGCCTCCATCTTCTCCCTCCTGCACGCCACCCAGAGCGCCCCCCGCTGATCGTCTCCTCCTGAGACGGGCGAGTTGTCCATCTTGGGCGGCTCTGGGTCAGCGTTGCAGCGTTTGGGCCCCTCCCCCCTAGCCACTCCCCCCCCATGTGTCCCTATATAATGGTTGGCCAGTCCCGGCAGCGCAGCGGACGTGCGCAGCGGGCGCGACGAAGGCGCGCCGAAGTTGCGCCTAAGTTAAGCCCGTCTGCGCCCGTCCGCGACGGGCCGGGACCCGGGGCCCCAGACCCTGCCCGTCCTATGGTGTACACCTCTGCCCAGCTACTGTCTCTTTCTGTCTCTGCTCCTCTTTCTCCCTCTGCTGTCCAACACTTATCGTCACATGGTATTTATGTCCCCTATCTTCCCTGCTCTCCCCCGGTTTCTCCTACTTCCTCCCCCTCTATCTCTTCTATGCCCTCTGCTACTGGCCTCATTCCTGGTTCCCAAGCTGCCTCTGCCATTCTTCTTAATACCCGCTCCGCCATCAAAAACCAAACTGCTTTGTTTAATCTCTTGGATACTGACTCCCCGGATTTTCTTTTCCTTACCGAAACCTGGTTTTCTTCTGATTCACTCCCCGACCTCCTCGCCATTCTCCCTAGTACTTATTATGCCCTTCGCGCTGACCGCCCTGACGGAAAAACTGGAGGGGGTGTGGCGATGTTAATTCGCTCTTCTATCAAATTCCAGCTTCTTCCGCACCCCCGCATATCCAGTGTCGACTTTTTGGTGGCTCGCTCTCTTAATCTTCCGGTACCCCTCACGGTGGTCCTCGTGTACCGCCCACCTCAAAGCATGCCATCATTTGTGTCCACCTTGCAGGATCTTCTGGCCACTTTGGCGGTAAATAATTCCTCGCTGCTCCTGCTCGGCGATTTCAACTACTGGCCGGGTGATCCGAGGGAAGATTCCTCTTCCAAAGATTTCTCTGCCACACTACAATGTCTTAACTTCCTACCTCATATTTTGGCCCCTACCCACACTCATGGTCATATTTTAGACCAAATTTGGTCCTTACGTTGTAAACTCTCGGCCACTTCCATCTTTCCTTGCGTCTGGTCGGATCACTCCATGATCTCTTTTTCCATCTTTCTGGGTCATGTTGAGAAAGCCCCCTTACCTAAAAACATCTTGGCTAGAAGCTGGAATAAGACTGATCTTAACGACCTTTCCTCTCTATTGTCTGCATCCGCTCCTACCCTGACTGACCTGTCTTTGGAAAGTCAGGCGAATGTCATTAACACCTGGCTTTCTTCTGCTTGGGACCAGGTCGCTCCACTTAAAAAGATTAAATCGGCTCGCCCCCATGACGCTCACAAGTGGTTTTCCAGCGACCTTAAATCCTTGAAATTAGAGCTCAGGCGCTCGGAGCGTCATTGGCGACGCAATTACTGCCCTACCCTCCGCCTCAAATACAAAGCCCTTCTTAACACCTATAAAAAAGCCATCTTAGCGGCCAAATCTAAATATTTTACGGAGCGCGTGGCCCTTTCGGCCAACAAGTCATGCGAGATCTTTTCACTAGTCCATAGTCTTGCTACCTCTGATCGTGCCTGTCTTTCCCCTGCTCCTTCTCAATCCCTCTGTCACTCTTTGAACGATTATTTCATCAATAAAATCATCACTATTAAGGCTAACATTCCCACTGTGTCCCAACCTGCTCTGTCTGATCATTCTTATCTATCTCCCTCTGTTCTGGATCACTTTGAACCTATTTCTTCTGAGCTCTTCCTTGACCTGCTCGTCAAGGTCAAGTCCGGTTCTCCTGCAGATTGTGCCCCTGCACGGATCCTTAGAACTCTTTATACTAATTGCCCTACCCCCCCTCTCACTTTTCTCAACACCTCTCTGGTCTCGGGTTGTGTTCCCCCCTCCTTTAAATCTGCTATTGTTTTTCCTATTTTGAAAAAGGCGGGCCTTGACCCCTCCCTTCCATCCAACTTTAGGCCGATTTCCCTCCTCCCCTACCTAGGGAAGATTCTTGAAAGCTATGTGACATCCTGCCTTTCAACCTACATTGAGGAGAATCATCTCTTGGCCTCCCACCAGGCGGGTTTTCGTCCTGGCCACTCCACTGAGGGAGTGGTCCTCGCGGTCCTGGATGAACTTAAGGGCAAGGCCGATAGCAACCTCCCCCAGGCCTTGGTCCTTCTGGACTTGTCCGCTGCGTTTGACACGGTCGACCATGCCATCCTTCTCGACCGTGTCAGCGCAGCGGGATCTCCTGGATCGCGTCCGTTCTTCAGGGCAGATCACAGGCAGTCCACCTCTCTGATTTTTCTGCTCCCCCACTCCCGGTCACCTGTGGGGTCCCTCAAGGTTCTTCCCTTTCCCCTCTCCTCTTTAATCTCTACATTCGCCCCCTCATCTCTTCTCTTCTCGAGCTGGGGGTCTCTGTGTACAACTACGCAGACGACCTCCAGCTCGTCTTTGATCTTTCCTCCCCAGCTGACTCTCTTCCTAAGTTTTGCTCTACCCTTGTCTTCATTTCTCAGTGGATGAGCTTCAACCATTTGAAGCTCAATCCCGATAAAACAGAGCTTGTCCTCACTGGCGGCTCGTCTAATCCCTGGTCTTCTGCTCACTGGCCCCTTTCTTTTGGTCCTCCCCCCTCTCCTGTCTCTTCAGTCCGGACCCTGGGCATCAAGATCAGCAATGATCTGTCCATCCACGCCCAAATCAGTTCCGTTGTGTCTTCTTGTTTTTCCTCCCTCCGCCTTATTCGCAAGATCTCTCGGTTCTTTTCTGTTGACGCCCTTAAAACCATCATCACGGCCCTCATCACATCCCGCCTGGATTATGGCAATGGCCTGTACGTTGGCATTCCTGCCTACGAAAATCGTCGTCTCCAGGCCATCCAAAACCAGGCGGCCCGTCTTATTCTTCGTCTCCCCAAATCCTCCCACATCACCCCGGCCCTCAAATCCCTCCATTGGCTCCCGGTTCTCTTCAGGTCCCGGTTCAAATTAGCCTGTCTGGCTTTCTGAGCGCATGCTCGTTCTGCCCCGCTTTTCATCAACTCTCTAATCTCCTCCCACGCCCCCAGTCGATCTCTCCGCTCTTCTTCTCTTTCTCTCCTTCACGTCCCCCGCTTCCGTAAATCCCGAACCGGGGGCACCCGATTTTCTGTATTGGCCCCCCAGATTTGGAACAATCTCCCTCTTTCCATTCGCTCTATCCCCATTTTCTCCCACTTTCGCAAAGCCCTCAAAACTTTTCTTTTTCTTCAGGCATTCCCCGGCTAACCCCTCTTGGGACCCTCTGTAGATTCTGATGTGCTCCTCAGCACCAGGAAGCCGCTTGGCCGCAGTGCGCTTTAGAAATTTCTTTTTCATTTCATTCATTTCATTTCAAAGGATGAACAGCATGGAAAACCTCAACCCACTATATCATATATAGGGCATTTCAAATGAGCCCAAAAGCATTAGGATCATGCCCTGGGAAACATGCTGTTACTAAACTGATGATACTATGCTGCTCATGCAGACTGTGACAGACAATCACACACCCACTCAGACACCCGTGCATCCACTCATGTATCCACTCAGAGATTCATGCGCCCTCTCACAGACTCAATCAGACACTTACAGATATCACTCACAAACTCACTCAGACACACACTTTCACTCATAGACCCACTCAAACACTCATGCATCCACTCACAAACCTACTCAGGCACTCATGCACCTACTTACAGAACCAGTCAGACACTCATACACCCACTCACAAACTCAGTCAGACATTCATTTGCCCATTCACAGACTAACTCAGAGACTCATACACCCACCCGGAGATCCACATGGAAACTTATGTAACCACTCACAGATTCTATTAGATACTCACAAACCAACTCATACACCTACTCAGACACTCACACACCTATTTTAAGATCCACCCAGATGCTCATGCACCTACTCACAGCCCCACTCAGACACTCATGCACCCACCTACTGACCCACTCAGAGATTCACACACTCATTCATAGACCCACTGAGACACTTAATGTATCCACTCAGAAACTCATACTTACTCATGGACCCAGTCAGACACTCACACATCCACTGACATACCCACTCAGACACTCACACAACCACTCACAGACCAACTGTGTAGGAAGCTGTCTCTCTACATAGTGTACTAAAATGCAGTGCACAGAGTTCAGCCAGACTCAGATTGGTATACAGAGGCAAAAGTAAATAATTGTAATTCTTTATTTGTGGGTGAGCAGTTAATATTATCAGAGGGTCGTGCTAATTGTACTCACAGAGGCAATAAATGAGACACACACTCAAGAATACATTTGAGACCGTTTTGCAAAATTGACACTTATTTTTATATAATTTTTCAGACCAAGATCTTCGTTCACAGCTAAGTACTTAGTGGGGATTTGCAAAAACATCACACAATGCAGATATGGCTCTCTTCTCCGCTTTCCCGTATGCCAGTGCTGATTTCAGCGGCCGTACACCATGC
This sequence comes from Lissotriton vulgaris, assembly GCF_964263255.1. Classification (NCBI taxonomy): domain Eukaryota; kingdom Metazoa; phylum Chordata; class Amphibia; order Caudata; family Salamandridae; genus Lissotriton; species Lissotriton vulgaris. The sequence continues at coordinate 821,155,495 of NC_141691.1, read as the reverse complement.
ACAAACCTTAGCACCATTGCGCTAGGGTGTGTGCATGAGTTCAGCATAGGTTTTGTACAAGAAAAGGACCCTTCTTGTGCAAAATGCTATGCCTAGACACGATGGAGAGCTTTTTCCACTTTGTATGCATGCTGCGCAGTACAGCACACATGAAAAGTCGGAAAACCACAGAGAAATAAAAGTCTTTCTCCTTTTAGCGCCTCCTTTTTCCAGGAGCGTTAACTTTTGGCGCAAAATCATGTCTACAAATCTTTGTAAATATGGTTTTGCGTCAAAAAGCATGGGTGGTTGCATGGGAACATCATGTTCTACCCATGTAACACCCCCTCAGTGCTAAGTAATGCAAAGCAGTGCTTCTCACTGCTTTGTGCTGCTTTGAACTACTTTGAGGGTACTTTGCACCGCAAAACAAGTTTTGGTTGGAAAGTAAATAGCAACAAAAAAAATGCACTGGTTAGCATCACTTTTCTGGCGCTAACCCAGCGCAAAATGTTTGTAAATCTCCCCTCAATTTCTTACAAACTATTGAAGTTCGGAAAAATTGTACAATAATGTGCACAACTAACTATACATGATGATTTCCTATGGCATAACATTCAGAAATGCACATAAAATTGTACAGTCATTCTAGGGTTTCACCTTCAAGGTTTAGGGTAGCAGCTGGACAAGGTCCAATGTTCCACTAGCGGATCATCAGACCATGTCAGATTCAACAGGGAGTAGGGTGCTGAAGGCTTTGGTTTCTAGTTCACTAGGAAGAAGGTGGGGACACCTAAAAACAGGCTGCAGTCAAGTCAGAAGGACCCCAAATGAGGGATCAGGTCACATTGGCCTCAGAAGCATAGCTGGTTCATTGGTACCCTGGCCAGGTGGACTGGGTGCAGAGCAGGTTGGTCAGCCGGGCTCTTTGCTTCAAGATGGTCTTGGAGGTAAGGGGAAAGCAGGTTGCAGGTATGATTTCCAGAGAGCTGGGCCATTCACATAGTGGGTTTCAAGATTTTTGATGTCCCTTGACGGATGTTTGCTTCCTGGGCAGTTGGAGTCCAGAGTCATCTCTCTTGGTCAGTGTTGGTTGCAGGTGAGCCGGTACGCAGGGATTGGTACAGCACAGCTCTGGTAGGTCATGGTGTCTTCACTCTCAGTGGGGAGACAGAGTTGACTTTCCAGAGCTCAAGTGCCACTTCCTTGGTGGTTGCAGCATCTTCAGGCAGAGAAGCTGCAAGTTGATAGGCTGGACTCTTCAAGTTGAGTGCCTGTGGTCCAAAGGAATTCATGGATAATTTGCAAAGTATTGGAGGCCCTCTGGGGTTCATAGACTCCTAACAGTGGCAGCATGAGATAGTACACACAATGGTTGAGTTCTCACACACAGACCCACTCAGACAATTACACTCACTTATAGACCCAGTCAGAAACACACACACCCACTGACAGTCCCACTCAGGCACTCACACAACCACTCACAGACCCACTCAGACATTCATGTACCCACTTACAGACCTACTCAGACACTCAGGCACCCACTCACTGACCCACTCAGAGACTCACACACTCACAGACCCACTCAGAGTCATGCACTCACTCACAGTCTCACTCAGAGTCTCACTCGGAGAATCTTGCACTCACTCGCAGACTTGCTCAAAGACTCATGTACTAATTCACAGACCCACTCAGACACTTACGTATCTACTCACAAACTCATGCAGACACCCACACTCACTCATAAACCCACTCAGTCACTCATGCATCTACTGCCAGACTTACTCAGACACTCATGCACCCACTCACAAACTCACTCAGACACTCACAGATCCAGTGGGAGACTCATGCACCCTCGCATGACCCATTTAGAGACTCATGCACCCATTTGGAGATCCACTTAGATTCTCAGGCACTCACTTACAAACTCCATTGGATACTCATGCTGCCACTCAGACACCCACTCAGATTCTCACACATCTACCACAGACCCACTAAGAGACTCATGCACCTATCAATAGACCCACTCACTGACTTACTCAGACATTCATGCACCCACTCACAGATTCACTCAGACACTCATGCTCCCATTCACAGACGATATGCTTATCCACAACGTTTTCATAATTGACAACATTTTGGAAAATAGGGTGGCTCATAAAGAGCCTTTGTGTTGACTGTGTGTGTGTGTGTGTGTGTGTATCCCCCGACACTTTCAGGGAAGGAGCAGAGCGTAACGGGCCATCTTCTTTGAGAAATTCACAAAGATTGATCCACCGTAGCAAAAGTTATTCCCAATAGAATGTTGCGGATTTCCTATGGAAACTAGGTCCTAACTATATATACCTACTGGCGACCGCCAGTAGGTAATATATATATATATATATATATATTATATATATATATATATATATATATATATATATATATATATATATATATATACATTACACATGAGACAGGATTCAGAATTTCAAGATGCTGAGAAACGCCCTGTTGCCTTCGTCTGTGAAGTAAACTCCATCCATCACTTTGATAGATTAAATGCATGCCAACACGCAAGTTGTTGTTATAGATAGAGGCCATTGTATGGTTTCTGAGGGATGCAGAAACCATTTTATTATCATGTTTCCTAGCTTTTTCAATCTGTGGACAGAAATATTTTGACTACTTCCATTTCTGCCTTTTGCATATTTTGGAGAGGTCCAAGGTAGTGTGAGAGAGAATTGTCATTAATTATGCAAAGGTATCCTTCATTAGGATTTCCATTACTACCCCAATCAAATTAAATCAAAAGAAGGCTTTATTCGATTGATATATCAGACAATCATAAAAGCAAATTAAAAAGGAAACATTTTTCATTACATACAATAAAAATTAAGTTAAGATATTAGTTAAAACAGTATTAAACTAACATAGCCCTCTTTCATGTGAAACATTAAGCAAGCGTATATTCCCTTTGGCTCATCACTTTCCTCATAGCTAACAGTAATAAAAACACATTGCAGAGAGACAAAGTGTGTTTCTTCATTACACGCAATTCAATTTGAATATTAGTTAGGATGGGGCAAACTAGCTTAGCCCTCTTTCATATGGCATTAAATGAGCATACATTTCCTGTGACTCAGCACTTTTCTCAAGAAAATTGCTATCCTGAAAACACTATGCTCGTTGTCCAAGTGCTGTAGTGTCAAAAAAGCTGGTCGAAACTGTTGAAGACTGAACCACTTTAAGACAGGTACTAAATAAATACTCCTCACATGGGAATAAAATTTACAAAAAAGAACAACATGAATCGCGGATTGGGCAGAAGTATTATCGCAGGGGCATGGTTGGAGGTCTTGAGCCCAATCGTTCATCTTAGGATGGGTGACTAATCTTTGAAAAAAACCTAACCTGATTCGGCTTAATAGGACCCTGTCATGAGCTCCTGGTACAAAAGTTAAATAGGAATGGATGTTAAAAGAAGTTAAAATCATTTGGTTGTGCAGGACTGTGGGTTTTAATATCTTAGTTGACATTCTAATGCAGTCCAACAGCAGAATACCCTCTTTTCTTAATTCCTTCCTTGTTATTGATTGAATGGTACTAGGGTTAGTAAAATACTCTAGATAGCTCAGATCTTTAAAAAAATTACGGACATATCTTATCCATGGGATCCTCATAGCCCCGTCTAGTTTCAGGGTATCCAAGAGAATATCTCTGTTCAGTTCCGCCTCTTCTTTGGTCCAAAGCCTATGCCATAATAGCACAGGCTCAAGTTCTATTAAATCGGAGACGAAGGGGAGCCCCAACTCTGCATGGCATATACACGCTGAAGTACCATTAGGGACGGTTAGAATGTATCTTAGGAAATAATTTTCTGCGCGTAGGATAGGGAGCAGGTCAGTAAACCCTCAGACTCCTGCCCCATAAATTACTGCTGAAACACACTTTGCCTTATAAATAGCGATAAGCTCCTCTGGTGTTCTTTTGCCCAGTTTCCTAACAAAGGTAGTGAGGGAGTATGTTGTTCATAGGAGTACTGATTTTTTAGCTGCAACTTTATGAGCCCAGTTATCGTTGTGGGCAAACAGAATACCTAGATATGAAAACCTCTTGGTTACCCCAATCTTCTGTCCAGACACGAACATGTCTCTAAGTACCCCAGTCAGTGTACAGAGATCATTGCTGCCAAAGTGCATGGTCATGAGCTTGGGGGGTTGCCAATCCATAATGCTTTAAACCATAGGTATCAATTGAAGCCATGTTATCCCTCTCTGGTTAATCCAAGTATTGTCCAAATTAGCCAAACCCAGGTCCTTGTCAATAGCACTCTTTCTAGCACACTCTCTAGCCCACAACATATAGCTGTGGCCCACAATCCTCAGTCTAGCCATTTTGAAGTGAAGCAGGCCTAGAAGACAGGAGAAGGCTGGAGCTGAATGAAAGATGAAAGGCAGTGGCCTGGTATAAAAAAAACGTATTTCATTGGTGGGTGTTTTTTATGCAGGTTAATAAAATTAGCGTCCTTAAAGGATAAGTAAGTAGATCTGTGAGTGCCTCTGGTAAAAATATAAAAAGGTAAGGCAAACTTGGATATGCTTTTAATTGTGTATAGTCAACCACACCTGCTGCAGTTGATTTTGTAGCTAGCAGGGTCCTTCTGGAATATGCTTTTGAACTTGTGACCTACTGGTTTTACTGGGTAGCTATGGAGAATCTGCTAAGAAAGTGTTGAGGAAGGGTGCTAAAGAGAGTAGTCTTTTTTTAAATTGGAGGTGTTTAGACTCATTGTTGAAGAATAAAAGTTTTTTTCCCAGTGAGGGTTTTCTTATAAAGTATTATGTCATTTTAACATAATAAAACAACCTAGCTAAATATGGTTTTGGAATCCTATTACTATTCATAAATTAATCGCGACAGTCATGAATAATTAGCAAATATACACAACTACTCTTCCATTTTGGGCTTCTTCATAAGAGTGCAATAAATTGTTACTAACTAGTTATGCGACCCCCCTGCAAGCCTGGGTCATTTGGATATCTGTGCAGAGTGGCAATAGTAGCTTAACAACTGGACTACTTCCAGATGCGATGTATGTTATATAGACATTGTATACCGGACAGGCTTCAATGTACAATAATATGATTTGTGAAAAGTTTTGAAGAACCCCCTTTTTTCATTTCCTTTTTCTACTCCTTATCCACACAAGCAATTTTCTTTATCACTTTATTCGTTTGTGGAGCTAAGAGTTTATGATAAAATGTGTAAATAAGAATGTTGTTCGGGACTGACTTATAAGTGATGTAACTAAACTTTCAGAAATGCAATTATGTTTATGTGTCTTAATCTTCTGTTTTTGAAACTTTTCTGCTGCCCTAACCTCATAACTGTAGATTGAATCTATGAGATTGTTCTTCTTTTCCAAATAGTGGTAGATCTTTTGATATATTCAGCTTGCCTATTCCACTTGTTGCTTTTTCCGACATGACCATTGTTTGTTTGTATTATAAGTTACCCAGGTCCTTCTGGGTAATTTATGGTTACCCCATTGTTCTATGACTGCTAGTAAGAGAACAAAGACATTTCTTCAAATAGAAAGTCAGCAACATCAAGTAAAAAAAAAGAAAATTTGAGATCAGCTAACAAAGGAGAAAAATTACAATATGAAGAATATGAAACTCAAAGAAAAAAGCAGAGAGATTAACCAGACGATAGAGACAGTTGAAGTAAAGCAGAGTTAGAATATTCTGCAGAAGAGTAATTCAGAATCTATTTTTGTTTGTAAATTGCCACCAAAAAAAGAAAAAACATTTTCCAGTAATAATGAACTGGTAAGCATTTGCAGAGCAGCATTGTAAAAGAAACAAAATAAAGGGAAAAGGGAACAAAGGGATCGTTCAGCACAGGAATGACCACAAATAGATATAGCTACTTACACATGATAACAAATTCAAATCAAAGCAAACCGGTCAGTTGAATAGAAAATAAGAGGAAAGAAGACGACACATTCAATCCTTAATCCCATTGAAGACAGGACCAAACCCTGCAGAGTTTTAGCAGGGATCGGGAGCCTCTAGCTTTATCTAATGCAGTTTCCATTTCTAAAATCTCCCTCAGCAGAGACCAGAATTGATTAGTGCTATGAGGGGTGGTGTGAATTCCAATAGCGGGTGATACACAGACAAGCACAGGAAGCCATGATAGAGGCTAAAGGTTTCGTAAGACACCAATTCAGAAACTAATAAGAACTATGAAGAAAAAAAAAAAGAACTATGAAGATGTATAAAAGAAGAAGAGAAGCAGTCAAACAAAAGGAACATGTTGAGGCTGTAGTTGATAAGGACTTTGCTCTCAAAAGGAAGCTATTCATTTTAATTCCAAACCGAATGAGAACACTGGATAATATAGTTTTGTCTATGAGGAAAAGAAGCCATAAGAAAAAAATTGCCATCTGAAATAACTTTTGCATAGTTTTCAGTGGTGAATGGGGACATACTTTTAGTAGTGAGACTTTCTTTAAAGAAGAAAGTTGCTTACAAGAGAACACATTAGTGCATGCAGTTGAAGAATCTGGATGTGTTATGAGCAGCCACGGCCCATGCAGGTAAGAGCGATGGGCCAGTGGGCCGGGTTGGGGTGGATTTAGACAGACGACGACGAGGGAAAATTAATCATTATCTGTCAAAATCTCCCACACCCGCTCCACCACTCCTACTTGCACGGACCGCGGCTGGTTGTGAGATGATGGATGGTTATCCTATTTGAAAAGAGGTGATGGTACCTACAAATGTAGAGGAAGCAATAGCTGAAGAGGTACAGGGACGTTTTAGACAGGCCTCTGTAATTAAATGGAATTATAGTAGAATTTGCAGTTTTGTCAGGAATCCATTGATATATTGAGAAGTTTCCTACGTAGCTTTCTATGCAAAAGTGTAAAACAGAAAATAGGGATTTTGCAAGTATTAGATCCATGCAAAGTAAGGAAGAATACAAATTTACAGGGACATTCACTAGCATGTCTATCAAAGAAAGTATATTGACGCACCTTTCATCACTTCAAAATGTTAGCTGCTCATCTCTCTAAAATGGGAAATTTAGTTAGGAGGCTGTACTATGTCAAAATTCCTGCGCTATGTTTAGGAGAAACTAATAGATCTCTTTTGCATGGTACAGTAGCGGAGATAGAAAACGTTTGTGATTATGCAAAGCTTTGTTTCTTTGATCCAGAACAGGAGTGTAGGGAAAATGCGGTCTCATATCGACAAGTGTAGCAGAACAGGACACAAGCACTACTATTGATAACTTTCGAAAAGAGATTACAAAGTTTAACACCCCTTTTTTAGATATCGTATGAATGATGTATCCTCAGAGTTGGTTTGATGCCTATTTGGTCCACCTCTCGACTGCCTCAATTCTGAATTGCTGTAAAAGCACAGAATATTAAGGTGATTAAGTGAGGGAAGAAAAGGGAAGGTACAGCAGGGAGGGAGATCTGTAAGAAACAAAAAAATGGGCTATCATTAACTGGATCACTATATTGTGTTTCAATCTACAACAGGGTTCTATTTTTACCTGTAAAGGAAAACAACACCACCTTAGAACAAAGTCAAGATATTTATAGTCATATCACTAACAAGATGGTTATGATATTTCTCATTGGTGAAGGAGGTGAGAAAGGAAAGCTGAAAAGATGCAAAGGACATACATATTATAGAATCAAACCTTTCTGTATACTGACTGTTTAGATATAGAAATAATCACTGGCGTACCCACCTACAATTATAATTTGTCCCACCTCACAGGGTATGAACCAAATATTCAGGACTCATGATCCCTGTTAGAAGATAGGAGTACACATGATGAATATGCAAGTTAGCTTCTTTTCCAAGTACAACAAAAGAAAATACCTTCCCCAGAATACTCCAATTGTCACTGAAAGGCTACTACATCATAGACTACATTAATAGTCCTTGCCTCAAGATAAGTTTCAAAATAACCTTAGTAGGGGTCCAAGGAAACAAAATGATGAATCCAAATAATTAGAAGAGTTTTTTCGAATGTCTTGTAATTAGAGAAACTGTCAACAAATAGGTGAATTCCTGATTTTTACTATGACCACAAAATAGCTAGCAGCTAAATGTTGACTCCAAATTTGTACCATGTAAAGTCATACAAAAAGCAATTCTCCACAAAGCCGGGCACAAAATCATCCAGGAATCTAAGCAGAAATGTATAACCGACAGCAGAATTCTGTAATAACCAAAACACACGGATTGGATCGGTGCAACCACACCCTTACCTGTTACTAGATTGGAAACTTCCTCCGACGTACAAACAAATGACAGCTGCAAAACGGGACAAATATTCTGTACGGCGTTCATCGTAACTGCATGATTTATACCTTTTCCACTTCCTCCGCTGCGAATTACTGTGACGCATGCATGGCTCATGAGGATTGTAGTTCCATGTCTACTGCTACTTCCACCAACTATGCAAAGCTTGAAACAGTGCCACTAACTCGTTCAGGTTAGCTGCAGCTACTGCATTGGTTAACCATGACGTCTTCTACATTTCGTTAGGGTTTTTGTGTATAACAGTACATCCCTCTCCTGCTAGGCATCTTTTTTGTCCTGCTTTATCAGGATATCTAGCATAGAATGCCTGTATCAGACGAGGTGCATGTCCGTTAGCAGCTGGTTCCCATGAATCAGTATTAGTGTTCACATAACATTGTTAGTATTGTTTAAGTGTCTGATGGATCACTGACAGAATATCGACAGTCAAAATATCGACTTGCCAAAATATCGAGGTAAAAATATAGAATGCCAGAATATCGACTGCCTATTTACAAACAGGTAAGTACAAAAATATCGACTCCAAAATATCGATAGGAAAAAATGTAGACAGTCAAAATATCGAATTTTTTAAATATCTTAAAAGTAATTTAAAAGTAATATAATAATAAATATAGATTAATTTAAACATACTTAAAATACTTAAATAAACTTAAAATTAATACAAAATTAATGTACTTTAAAAAAAAATAAATCATTTTAAAACATGTATATATTATATATTATTAACAAAACATATACAATATTTTTCCCGTAGGATAGCAAGAGTGTTAAATTTCCTATTCACACTCCAGAGAATGCAACAGTAGGGAGAGTGTTGGATAGCGTAGGGGTAAAAATTACTATTCCCACTCCAGAGAGCCCAACAGTAGGGAAAGCGTTGGATAGCGTAAGGTTAAAAATTACTATTCCCACTCCAGTAAGCGCAACAGTAGGGAAAGCGTTGGATAGCGTAGGGGTAAAAATTACTATTCCCACTCCAGTGAGTGCAACAGTAGGGAAAGCTTTGGATAGCGTAGGGGTAAAAATTACTATTCCAACTCCAGAGAGTGCAACAGTAGGGCAAGCGTTGGATAGTGAGAGGTTAAAAATTATTATTAGCACTCCAGAGAGAGCAACAGTAGGGAAAACGTTGGATAGCCTAGGGGTAAAAATTACTATTCCCACTCCAGAGAGCACAACAGTCGGGAAAGTATTGGATAGCGTAGGGGTAAAAAGTAACTATTCCCACTCCAGAGAGTGCAACAGTAAGGAAAGTGTTGGATAGCGTAGGAGTAAAAATCTCTATTGCCACTCCAGTGAGTGCAACAGTAGGGAAAGCGTTGGATAGCGTAGGGATAAAAATTACTATTCCTACGCCAGAGAGTACAACAGTAGGGAAAGCATTGGATAGCGTAGGGATAAAAATTACTATTCCCACTCCAGTGAGTGCAACAGTAGGGAAAGCATTGGATAGTGTAGGGGTAAAAATTACTTTTCCAACTCCAGAGAGTGCAGCAGTAGGGAAAGCGTTGGATAGCGTAGGTGTAAAAATTACTATTACCACTCCTGTGAGTGCAACAGTAGGGAAAGTGTTGGATAGCGTAGGAGAAAAAACGTATTATTCCCACTCCAGTGAGTGCAACAGTAGGGAAAGCGTTGGATAGCGTAGGGATAAACATTACTATTCCTACTCCAGAGAGTCCAACAGTAGGGAAAGTGTTGGATAACGTAAGGATAAAAATTACTATTCCCACTCCAGTGAGTGCAACAGTAGGGAAAGTGTTGGATAGCGTAGGGGTAAAAATTACTATTCCTATTCCAGAGAGTGCAACAGTAGGGAAAGTGTTGGATAGCGTAAGGATAAAAATTACTATTCCCACTCCAGTGAGTGCAACAGTAGTGAAAGCGTTGGATAGCGTAGGGATAAAAATTACTATTCCCACTCCAGTGAGTGCAACAGTAGGGAAAGCGTTGGATAGCGTATTGGTATAAATTACTATTCCACTCCAGTGAGTGCAATAGTAGGAAAAGTAAATACTTCATATATAAATATAAATAACATAAATATTAATACCAATTACAAAATAATTAAAAATTTCTGCAATTTTATAAAACATAATAATTAATCAAATAAAATTACAAATAAAAATTAACTAATAATGAAAATTACCTGCTAATACAAATTATTTACCAATTACCAATAAATTAATTTACAATATAAAAATAAATAAAAATTAGACACAAAAAATATTTAAAAAATGTAATTACTTACCAAGCTATTCCTCCTATAAAAACACAACCCACTACAGAAAGTAATGTAATAAAAGTAACATATTTATCAATTAATAAATTACAATAAATTACAAAATATATTTTAATTAATTACCAATTAATATTTAATTAACAATTAATTCTAAATAAATAACAATAAATAAAATAACATATTTAATTATTTTTAATTAAATTACTTCCCACCCTATTCCCCTATAAACCCACAACCCGCTACAGAAAATAAACTACTAAAATTAACATATTTTTAAATTAATCAATTAAAATAATTTACCAATTATATTTTAATGAATTACTAATTAATAATTAATTAACAATTAATTCTAAATAAATAACAATAAATAAAATAACATATTTAATTATTTTTCATTAAATTACTTCCCACCCTATTCCCCTGTAAACCCACAACCCGCTACAGAAAATAAATTACAAAAATTAACATATTTTTCACTTAATCAATTAAAATTATTTACCAATTATATTTTAATTAATTACCAATTAATAATTAATTTACAATAAATTCGAAATAAATACCAATAAATAAAATAACATATTTAATTAATTATAATTAAATTACTTCCCACCCAATACCCCTATAAACCCACAACCCGCTTCAAAATTATATTACACAAAAATTTAAAATTAAGATTAACTTACCTTAAATTATATATTTTTGTTGTCTATATTATGTCTAGTCAATATTATGTCCATTCTATAATTTTGATTCAACATTATGTCCATTCTATATTTTTGATTCGATATTATGTCCATTCTATTCGATATTAAAATTTTATAGTCGATATTTTAGTAGTCTATATTATATCTAGTCGATATTATGTCTATTCTATATTTTTTACTCAATATTATGTCTAGTCGATAATAAACTTCAAAAGTTTGGAAGGAGAAACCCTTTTTAGAAAAGGGAAGGGGTTTTTTAGAACAGACAAAAAAAGCAGGTTCCCTTTTCGTGTGATCTAGAGGAAGAGAACTTACGTCTCTAGGTATAGAAGGGGTTTGGAGTGAGCCAAAACCGCGTAGTCAAAGTTGTTCAAAGATCCACAAATTCACAATCAATTACACACTTCATTGCTGAACATCATTCTGCTTATCTTTTTGCATGACATGGGGTAATAAGGATGTAAACACTATTTTTATAAAAAAACTTCTTTATTAATTGATTATTTTCTGTTCATACCATTTTCTAGAGTAGTACATCGATATTAAAATAGTTAAAAACAGCTACTGTGGGGTTGTACTCCCAAGCATCAGATATCTAAGTCACAATTTAAAAATAACTTTTTTTTCAAAGTAACAATGTAAAAACAATTCTATCAAAATAACACATTTGTCACATAAAACAAACACATTTTTAAGTTTATTTCACAAAACACAATTTGTCGACGCGGCGTTTCGGTGATTCTATATCTTCACCTTCTTCAGGACAGTGTGTCAATTTAAAAAAACTCTATAAATTTAAAACAAAAAAACATTTAGTGTATTTGGTCTATGGTAGAACAGAATTCTCTTATCGTCTTAACATTCTCATTCAGTATACATCCTATGTTAAACAACAGTAAATATTTATTAAACATTGCAGGTGGCCTTATCTGTGCTCTCTTTACTGCAGTTATTTAAAAATAAACAAGCCTATTCGTTATTTGTGGATCCCACAACTCCAGTTTTGGTCACACATCCTGAGTTACATCCCTTCAAGTCTTTTATTCTTGGCCAAGGAGCTTGGCGTTAATACCTGTCTTTTTTAGGTATTACTTGTTGGGCATCACTTTTTTTTAAATTAAAAAAGAGTTTTTTTGGATGACCTCACTTGTAACAGTTTCATGATATGGGGTGTATTAGATTTATACATACCTCCAATTTCGGTTGTTGTTTGGTCTGTCGCTTTTAAAGAGAAATTAGCGAATCATGACCCTGTCGGGTGTATTTGTTATTGATGATTCCAATACTCTATATTGTGTTTTTGAAAAAAAGGGGGGTACTAATCTTGTATCTTTAAATTGGCATTTTTCATCCTGTTGGAAAAATTAGAGTATCCTATCCCACTCTTCTTTACTGTTCAGTCCATTTTTAAAGGTGTTAAACTTTGACATGTAGTATTGTTCTCTCTTTTTTCTTTTCATGTCTAAGTCACCTCCTCTGCTGTTTAGTGTGACTCACCAAACAGATCGGATAAAGGAGAATTGATACCGTCCCAGTACAAAGACCCATTTGCTGAAAACCACAGGTACTGAAAATAAATCTTTTTCTGACCCTAAGAGTCAAGATTAGTGATAGCATATCGCTAACTAAACTCAGAAGCTACACAATGGATAAAACAAGCTAGAATAAGCACCAAACACTTATTTTGTCTTGATAGGCACTGCCTTTTTAAATAAGACTGAAGAGGCGGATTAACACCACTCTATTGAAGAGGAAAGCCCATTTAGAGTAAGGTAATAAAAGTTACAAGTAAAAATGTAGCTCAAGTAAAATATAAACAACACCCAGAGGTGATCTAACGACCCGGTGTACCTTACTCATTTCTACAGAAGCCGATACACCCGACAGGGTCATGATTCGCTAATTTCTCTTTAAAAGCGACAGACCAAACAACAACCGAAATTGGAGGTATGTATAAATCTAATACACCCCATATCATGAAACTGTTACAAGTGAGGTCATCCAAAAAAACTCTTTTTTAATTTAAAAAAAAGTGATGCCCAACAAGTAATACCTAAAAAAGACAGGTATTAACGCCAAGCTCCTTGGCCAAGAATAAAAGACTTGAAGGGATGTAACTCAGGATGTGTGACCAAAACTGGAGTTGTGGGATCCACAAATAACGAATAGGCTTGTTTATTTTTAAATAACTGCAGTAAAGAGAGCACAGATAAGGCCACCTGCAATGTTTAATAAATATTTACTGTTGTTTAACATAGGATGTATACTGAATGAGAATGTTAAGACGATAAGAGAATTCTGTTCTACCATAGACCAAATACACTAAATGTTTTTTTGTTTTAAATTTATAGAGTTTTTTTAAATTGACACACTGTCCTGAAGAAGGTGAAGATATAGAATCACCGAAACGCCGCGTCGACAAATTGTGTTTTGTGAAATAAACTTAAAAATGTGTTTGTTTTATGTGACAAATGTGTTGTTTTGATAGAATTGTTTTTACATTGTTACTTTGAAAAAAAAGTTATTTTTAAATTGTGACTTAGATATCTGATGCTTGGGAGTACAACCCCACAGTAGCTGTTTTTAACTATTTTAATATCGATGTACTACTCTAGAAAATGGTATGAACAGAAAATAATCAATTAATAAAGAAGTTTTTTTATAAAAATAGTGTTTACATCCTTATTACCCCATGTCATGCAAAAAGATAAGCAGAATGATGTTCAGCAATGAAGTGTGTAATTGATTGTGAATTTGTGGATCTTTGAACAACTTTGACTACGCGGTTTTGGCTCACTCCAAACCCCTTCTATACCTAGAGACGTAAGTTCTCTTCCTCTAGATCACACGAAAAGGGAACCTGCTTTTTTTGTCTAGTCGATAATAAAAACTCGATATTTTTACTCTACACCGTGTCTGATTAAGTCTCTCTGTCTGTCCATCGGTTTGCAGATGAAAGCTTGCGGATAAAGCTGCTTTCATGTGTAAGGCAGAACACCATACCTTCCAGAATTGAGTGGTAAATTGTGACTCACAATCAGAAATCACTGTCTTAGGTAACCCAAGGAGCCTCACTACATGTCTTAACAGCAATTGTGCCAATTGTCCTGCTGTAGGAACCTTCTCACATGCTATAAAATGACCCAACTTAGTTAGGCTGTCCACCACCACCAGAATAGAGGTGCACCCTTTCTCTTTTGGTAAACCCACAATAAAGTCTAAGGAAATGGTTTCCCATGGTAATTCAGGTGTAGGTAATGGTTGCAACAGCCCTTGTGGTCTTCTGTGATCTGATTTAGCTTGCACACATGTTTTTCATTTACAGATCTACTGTTTTATGTTTTTACCAATAGAAGGCCACCAGAATTGCCTACATATGCGATACAATGTCTTGACAGCCCCTTGGTGACCTGTGCTAGGTACCTCATGACATCAATGGAATACTTCCTTTTGTTGTTTGCCAGTTGGTATTAATAATTGGTTTTTACACATAGGAAGTCCTTTATGCAGTTTCCATTCAGGATGTTTAGTCATCCACTCTTTCCACTCAGAAGTGAGTATCGTTGTGGCGTTTTTCTCCAGAAATGTATCTCTTTGCAATGATCATGTAACATAAGTGGGATTTAAGATTTCTTGCCTAGTTAATGTGTCAGCCTTTGGGTTTTCCGTACCAGGTCTGTATGTGACTATGAAGTTGTATGAAGAAAAGAACAACATCCACCTTAATAGACTAGGAAATAGGATCTTAGCGGATTTCATGAATTGTAGGTTACAATGATCTATATAAACTGTGACAACGTTTTTGGCCCCCATCAGATAATGACACCATTCACTAAATGCATCTTTTATGGCCAAAAGCTATTTTTCCGCAATTGTGTAATTACATTTGGCCTCATTCAATTTACAAGACATGTAAGCAACTGGATGCAATCGTCCATTCTTTCCATTTTTCTAAGACAAGATGGCATCTATCTCTACATCGGAAGCCTCAGCCTCCACTATGTAAGGAATTTCTGGATTTGAATGGGCCAGTATAGGGGCTGTGGTAAAGGCCTGTTTTAGTTGGCAAAAAGCACTTTCTGCTTCTTCTGCCAAAAGAAAGGAACTCTTTTTCTCAGTAACCTAGTGATTGGGGCTATCATGTCTGAAACCTCTTTGATAAATCTGCAGTGGAAGTTAGCAAAGCCAAGAAAACATTGGATGTCCCTTAAAATCCTAGGTGTAGCCCATTCTTTAACTGCTTGAATCTTCCTTTCAGCCATCTCTTGCCCTTCTGCCGACAACATGACTCCCAGAAACTCTACTTTAGTCACTTCAAACTCACACTTGCTGAGTTTATGGAATAGATCGTTTTCCCTCAATGCTTGTAAAACTTTACACACATGATGTCTATGAATGTTAGTATTATTTGAGGAGATCAAAATATCAACGATGTAAACCACCGCAAACACGTCTAAGTATTCTCTTAATACTTAATTCAAGAAGTATTGGAATGTGGCTGGAGCATTACATAGACCAAAGGACATTACAGTATACTCAAAAAGTCTGTATTGTGTGCGGAATGCCATTTACCTTTCATCCCCTTCTCTCATTCTTACCAAATGGTAAGCTCTTTGAGATCCAATTTTGTGTAAATCACAGCTGATTTAACTTGTTTTAAGAGAACTGGGATCAATGGCAAAGGTTATCAATTCTTGACTGTAATGTTGTTCAACGCCTAAAGTCTATACAAATTATTTTCTCGCCATTTGCTTTAGGAATAAAGAATAAAGGGGAAGACGCTGGAGACATAGAGGGTCTTATGAAGCTATTAGCCAAATATTTGTCTATATACTGTTTCAAAAGTTAATTTTCTTGCTCGGTTAGAGCATAAAGTACCACCCCCCTGGGATCAGATCTATTTGGCAATCTTATGAACGATGTGAAGGTAATATGTCTACTCTTTTCGCCTTTGGAAGGTGGGGCTCTAGCGTGGTTGAGGAGTTTCCTGACAGATCGCACCCAAACAGTCACCTTGGGTGCCTATCGGTCAGAGGAGTTGGGGATCTCAAAGGGGGTGCCACAGGGCTCTTGTTTGAGCCCCACTCTTTTTAATATCTACGTGGCCCCCCTAGCTCACATCATGAGGTCCCATGGGTTTATCCCTGTGTCATATGCGGATGACACCCAACTCCTCTTTCCTTTTAAATACTTTACGGATGAGGTCAGGAACTCCTTTTCCCAGGGGATGAAGGCAGTAGCCCACTGGATGGCATCTAACTTCCTGCAATGTAATGTTGTAAAAACTGAGGTGATGCTGTTCGGTGAGGCCAAACTCCTGTGGTCCCCCGACTGGTTGCCGCAAGATCTTGGCCCAGTCCCAGAGCCCAAGCAGGTGGTTAAAAATCTCGGTGTGCGTCTGGACCAGGAGCTGTTCCTGAAGCAACATAGCAACCAAGTGGTGGGGTCCTGCTTCCATGTCATCGGAATGCTGAGGAAAGTTTTTCCCTTGCTCCCTGACTCAAACAGGAGGACGTTAGTGTAGGTCTTAGTGTTGAGTCGCTTAGACTATTGCAATTGGTTGCTTCTATCGGCAAATGAGGGAGTAACTGCCAGATTGCAGGTAGTCCAAAATAGCGTGGCCCGTCTTGTTCTAAACCAGCCCCCTCGCACCCCCTCCAAACCCCTCTTGAACACCCTGCATTGGCTTTCCGTCAAGCAAAGGGTGAAGTACAAGACTTGTTGCATTATACACAAGTGTCTTCAGAAGAAAGGCCCTGTGTATTTGTCTAACAAATTTTTCCCCTATAAACCTTTGAGATCCTTGAGATCTAGTGAACAAGCTCTGCTGCAGGTCCCGAGAGCAAAAAAAGCTAGACAGAGTGGTAGAGCCCTCTCAATTACTGGCCCAACGCTGTGGAACAGCCTCCCACTTTCCTTGAGACTTTGCAAGGAGTATCTCCCGTTCAGAAAACAGCTAAAAACCTTTTTATTCCAAAACTAGTGTAAATTGTATATACCCACTGTTTATGTGCTGGAAGGTTGCCAAAGGCGCGGAGATACTCCTTTGGGAGGTGATCCTAGCGCGTTATAAACCCGCAAATAAATAAAATAAATCTCACTGAATAGATCTCTGTATTCCTCAAAATGTTCTGGAAGAGTTATATCCGTTTCAGCTGCTGTGGCTATTCGATGGTGCTGGTGATATTGTGTTAACAAGACAATGTTCCCTGCAAAACGAAGAGACAAAGGTGATAGAATGGTCACTCCAGTTAATAGAGGGGTCATGTTTTTTCAACCATGGGAATCCAACTATTATCCCATATTGAGGAGCTTGGATTATATTAAACTGGGCGACTTCTAAATGTTCTGTGGTAGTAAGAACAAACAAGTCTTCTGGATGTGAAATGATGGGAACAGAAAATAATTCTCTCCCATCTACTGCCAGTACCTTTTTCGGACTCTCCTTCTCTACTAATGTTACCTGTAGATTTCTAGACACTTCTTCATCCATGAATAAACCGGTTGCTCCTGAATCTATCATGGTTTGCATGGTGTGCCACTCTTCTTTGGTTTTTAACTGAATTGCTATAAAGAAATGTTCTTTATTTGGCAATAGTGCCCTACTCATGGAAGGGATGATTCTAGTACTCAAGGGTTTCCCTTATATTCGCCTTGAGCCACTTAGTTTTCCGTCTTCTTTTCAGGGTTTACAGTGGAAACTCCAGATACCCCGCTCAGATTCTTGGGTTTACTTAAACAATCTTTTACGTCCTTTTTTTTCACAATACATGCATATCACATTTTTCCTTTGCAAATCTCTTTATTCCTGAGTCAGAGCAGCTCTCATTGTTCCTATTTCCTTAGGCTCCGGGGAAGAACTGCTTCCCAGACCCATAGACCTCGACTTTTCTTTCATCTCCACCATGCTCTCTCATTCAATGGTTCAACTGTAAAGTCAGATTTATCAAATCTATACAATTGTATGGTTGTGGTTCTACTTGGGATAACACAGCCTTTCACTCTTCTCTCAATCATGATGAAATAAAGTGGCCCTTTTTTCTTCTGGCCATTGTGTCTCAGATACTAATTGCTGAAAGGTATTTAAGTACACCACCAACTCCTTTAATCTTTGTTTAATTTCTAGTAACAACCTGTCAGCGGAGAAGGTGTGTGCTCTATGGTCAAAAACCCTCTCAAACTCTTCACAGAATTCATCCCAATCATATTAAAGTGGGTTGTCACATTGTACCAAGGGAACTGCCCATTGAGCTGCATCGCTCGTTAAAATAAGAAATCATAAAGCCTTCTCTGGCCTGATTCATGGGGAATGCTTGGGTCTAAAAGTAAAGTGCAGAAGGATTTAAGTAATAAATATTTGTACTTTTAAAACATCTCCCTGATAACATTTGGGGAATGCTAAAGGAATGGGTGTAGGCATTTATGTGAGCGGTGTTTGAGTGGGTGCAGTTCCAATAGGAAACCATGAAGCACCCCCTGTTCCTCTTCCATTGCCTATATCAAAGAGATTCTTTTGTAATCAGTCTACCCTGTCCTGTAAGGAGGCTGTCTCCACCCTGGATGTAGTTAATTCTTGCTGTGCCAGTTCCAAAAAACTGAACTGTTTGTATATGTTGTCGACACACTTATTACAAAATCCAAACTCAGTATGCTCTTGTGTCTTCAAATACTCGAGAAGAGAGCAGAGATAAGTGGCTTGAATTTACAGCTAATTTATTTGTAGAGAAACGTTTTAATTGTTCCACACAACGAATTATTTGCATGTACTGTTATGATACGTTGGAGGATAATAAACTGCCAGCTAGAGCAGTCCACAACAAGTTAGAAATCCATATACTGCAAGACTTTAAGATTTAAATATTTATGTATCAATTCTAATACAATATGTTCATCCTTTCCAAGCTATGGTTCGTATGGCACCAAAGACAGAGAAGTTACCTCCAACAGAGTTACAGAACGGTCTTAAAGGTAGAGTTGTGTACTTGCCATTAGATTTCAAGCAGACTATTGAAACTGTAGGGGTGCAGAGAGATTTTGAAGAAGCACTTATGATTCTAGTCAATGGTGTCTCTACCAAGGGCAAAGAAAATGGCAAAAGTTAGTGGATGTTAGTAAAGTAAAGAATGCAATATTATATGAGGTATAAAACAATATTTATTATAAAAAGCATAGATCTTCTTCAAGATATAACACATATGGAATATGACTCACCAAATTCAAAAGGTCAGTTTGAAATGGTGGAACAATCTAGATCAGAATAAATTTATGAACACTACAGTATTCATCCTCTTAAGAGATTATTAGTGATTATATGGATCTCTTTCAATTGAAAGAAGCAAAAGGAGCTCCCTTGAGTGTGTGAGAGAAAAGTTGAGAAGCTTGCTGTTTTTCACATCAGTTTCCTACGGGAGTAGGTTTGTAGAAATGATTACTAGCCTGTACAAATACCAGCAACCTAGTACAGCTCAATTAGACTGTGTTCAGAGGATCCTAGATTTTGCCAGTGTGTTCCCTATATATTTTATCTATTATTTGAGAGGAACATGTCAGGACTATCTTATGCAGCAAACTACATTCTCAAAACAGGAATTAATCTGCAAAATCTCACAGGAAGGAATTTGCTGACAAAGTTCAAAGGAAAGATGAAAACCTGGAATAGAACTTGATTAATTTGATGGCGTGCCAACGTGGCACTATTAATTATTGGTATGGTCATCATGGTGAGCTAAAATGCAAGTTGAAAAACCTAGGAGCACCTACTTGGTTTCTCACACTAAGTTGTACTGAGTATCCGTGTGATGACCTGCTTGAATTCTTGCGAGAAGCAAACTCAGATATCAAGAACATCAAAGTGAAGACAGCTGTAGAACTTTGCTCATTAAATCCTGCAAATGTTTGCATATATTTTATCTACAGGTTTCAAGCCATGATGTCTTTCAACTGCAAAAAAAGTAATCCTCTTCTTGGTGAAGTAACTGCTTTTTTTGGTAACAAGCTAAAAATTCTCCAAATATTCACATGCTGTTATAGGTAAAAGATGCACCAACATTTGGAACAGACAATGATGAGTGTACCTTGTCTTTCATAGAACAGTTTGTGAGATGCTCCATACCAAAATACGGTGGTGGAAAGGGCTTGAGACAACAAGTTCTATTGTTTCAAACTCATAAATTTGGGGAATACTGGCGAAAATACAGATGCAAAGGAAAATTGAACAGCTTTTTGTCTCCAGTCAGACACACACTGACACGGAAATCACCCAAAAAATGCATAGAATCTCAGAAGAGCTTTGAAGTATATCAATGACTACAACCCAGAAGATGTGCAATGAAAATATGCATCTATAATTTGTTGCAGACAATTATTTCGCTTTTGCTTGCCACGTGACTTTATATATAACAAAATCAGAGAAGACAGAGATGAAAGATGTTGGAGGAGATTTCTGAAGAAAAGAGCCTGACCTAGAAATTGTAAGCTTGAAAATGCTTTCCCACAGGGATATAGGATCCTATCAGTGCTCGGACTGATTGAGGTTGGCTAGTTTGTTCTCAAAGTCAAGGGGAACTGTAGGTGTAAGTCCAGGTCTTGCAAGCAGTCAAAACAGAGCATTAAAGTCTTTCCCACAACTACAGTATCTTGCAGAATTTGAGACTACTACCCAAGAAGGAGTTCACATCTTCAAAAAATGTGTATCTATGCAGTACTTTAATATTATACATATAGAAGTAATCCAACTGAAAACATAAAAGAAGGGAGATATGCATTATTTGGATGTGATGGTTGTTTGCTGAGACAAAACAAAAGGAAATCTAATTAACCACTAAAAGCTTATTTGCCAAATTCCAGAAAGAAGAGAAATTTTCTACTTGACATTTTTGCATTACTTGGATACTTTGACTTTTATGAAGTTATTTCAATACTGTGAAAGACAGCAATCAGCATTTAGGGTTCAGTCTTTTCAACCTACTTACAAATGTTGAAAAATTAGATTGAACAGCAGGTCCGGCTTTAAACCTGGCAGTGTCTAGTTTCAGAATGTTTGTTGGTGCCCCAATTACCAGCTCTGCCATGGATTCCCTCACAACCACCCTTTTACTGTGCCCCTCAAGTCTCCATAACCACTCCCTCTCTGATGCATTTAGTGTTATAGCGCCATTCATGCCAGTGTAGAGTGTTAGAGCACTTTACCTCACCCACTCTACACAGAGACAATTAATCATAGGTGTGCAAATCAGTGTATAAGAAATTCTACATAAGACAGAGGAATACAAGGTGTAGGAGTCACATGTCATCCATAGTGGTAGACAGTATAGTTTAATAGTGCTTCATTTGGAGTATCTCAAACTCTTAATTTAAAACGTAACACCATGATTGGGGGTTCCTTTTAATAATCAGAATTGATTTCTAACCACATGAACCCATTTTCCAACATTAGGATAATCAAAGACTGGGGAAAAATCAGAACGCTCTTCGCATGCTGCTCTTTGATGACAGTCAAAGTTCCCTGTTCTATCTTAGGATTTAACTTATAAACTGCAAGTAACAAAATGTTCTCTCAGACAAAAGCAGTAACCCACTGACCTATTTACATCATATGCACTTTGGTATCTGCATGGTACAGGTTCTATGCAGCAGACATGTTTACCCTCTACGCCACCTTACCATGAGTCAAAACTTCCACTAGACAAACCTCAGATGTCTATCTAGGAAATCTAGGAAATCATTATTCACAGAGTTATCTTGGCATTTTTATTGTTGGCTGAAAAATGCTGGAGGCCAGGAACATGACCGCAGGTATTTTTAAAACCATTATATACTTGAAAACACGGCAACTTCACTCTAAGGCAGCACCTGATGCAGGAGCACCAGGTGCACTGCCCTGCACTGTTGAACTTGAAGAAACTATTGCTTTTGAGATAGCCAAGGAGAGTTCACAAAGCAACTAAAGGCCTTTTGGAATGGGGTGGAGAGTGCAATGCAACCAAGCAAGTGAAGAAACTGTGTGAATGTTCTTTATATGCACCAATATTACTATACATCAGTGGTCAAGCTGGCACAGAAAAATAAACTTTCTAAATAAAGTTCCCACTGGTTATCTACAGAAAGCTACAGAATCAAATTGGTCATGTGTGGTAACAGCACCAACAGGATTAGCTGCATATAACATTAAAGGAATTACTTTACATCAACTACTAATGCTACCAGCTGACCATGACAATAAACTGGATTACTAGAAACTATCTGGTGAAGCCTGTAATGAGGTATAAAGAGTACTGAAAAAACTGAGGCTTCTAATCATTCATGAAGTGAGCATGGTATTACATGTAATTCTTGCCTTTATACACCTAAAAATGCAGCAGACTTTAAAGACAAACTACAATGGCCTTTCTGGGGGAATGTGTTTGCATTCTGTGACCTTCTGCTACTTAGTCTAATACAAAGCTGCCCCGTCACTGGGGAAGACTCCTCCAAGCACTGCAAAAAAGACTGAAGAAGTCTTGTTCACTGGGTTATGTTTAATAAAGTTTATACATCGATTATTGGTTCCATGTGTATTTTCAATCCATTAATTTCATGGTAGTATCTGTTTTAAACATGTGATCAGTTGCTCGAAACGTCAAATGCATATACCAACAGGTTTTATATGTCCCAATGCATTTCGGGCTCTCACGTCAGCCCTTACTCTACAAATAGAAAAAAGGCAAGGCTGTCAGCCTAAAAGGAAACTTCCTATGTTGAACATAACAAACAAAACGTGCATGGCGGTGTTAAACCTGTGACTGTGTTTAGAATTACGCTGTATGGACTAGACAGCGATACCTCTTGGAGCACGCTACAGACCATAACTGTGAATACTATTGTTTAACCAGGCAGTGCTAGCCCCTACAGCCTTCTTTGTTAGTTCACTTCTTTCTGTCCAAGGGACTGAGCAAGTCTTCAACGAAAATGAATTTCGATACCATAACCAACATGACTGATCTTAAAGCGGATACATTCGCTTTTACAACTGACGATGCCAGCAAGATCTATGGCATGATTCAAGAAGACATCACACCTACAGCCAACACACGCACTGTTGAAAGCAACATCAAACAGTTACTCTACTTATTGAAAAAGGAATCCAACCAGAAACTTCACGCCAGCACTCTCGTGCGGTACCATCGATCCCAGTGGATCCCTAGGGGCCTAAGGGTCCCTTTGAAACCACAACTATGCAAAAACAATGCGAGGTTTGTTGAGAGATGGTATGCGATCGTCAACAAATGCTCGCTAGATTTAATACTCCTCATCATAGAGGAACTCTCCAAAACCCTGGAGGAACTAGCTACAGACATCAAAAACATTAACACAGAGTTGAGCAATGCCATGGAAGTTACCGAATTGACCAAAATGTTGGAAGACATAAATGAATATTAGAAAAACATACTAGAGAAACACAGGAACACAAAATTCGAAAATTTAAACGTGACACCATAGACTACAAGCTAGGGGAGGTGTACACGTGGGCTGACGTGTATGCCCGTAGACGTCCAAACCGTACATACAATCCATATTCTGAAAATGAAACTTCCTCTTCCTAAGGAGATTCGAGTACTCAGGCAAAACAGAGGGCAAACCGCCCTGAACAACCACCAACAGCAGGTCCATCAAATGCTGCGGTTCATTTTTTGGAGAAAGGCAAGGGACAACAAAACGACCCAGGCGGGGCAAAACCCGCAGACGCGGAAAAAACAACAGAGGCAGAAAAAACACCAGCCGAACCGGAAAAAAAGAAAGGGCCACGCAGGAAATAAACGATCAGAACAACCTTGTTATTAACATCTCGGCATACCAACTCACACCAGAGGAAATCAAGACCTTACAGAAAGGCCAATCGTTTGTACCGACCACTCGCACAAACACACTGGAATTGGAAGTGAGCGCCTTCAAATTGATACGCAACCTGCGTTTACGACACTACTTTCAAAATATTGTGACCACCACCACACAAACAGAGGACATGTTAAGAGGGCAACGTCCTCATAGCACATTTATGGCTCCTCTAAGCCATAAAATCATAGACACATTCGAAAACCTGGTGAAACATGAAATTATGACTCTTCCTTTCCAACCACGCATCAAACGTAGCAACCTCACTAAAAAAGAAATGAACATTTTGCAAAAGCTGGCCAACAACACATCGATAATCTGTCAGACAGCTGACAAAGGCGGTGCGCTAGTTATCTTGGATGCAACATACTATCAAGAACAAATCATAAAGCATACTTCTGACTCAAATACCTATGCTCCTCTTCAAGTGGACCCTACCAATGACTACAAGGATATTCTCAAGAACATCATTCAACAAGCGTTCGAGAATGGAACCATCGATGACAAAGTCAGGCAATATCTTACTCCCAATAACCCGAAAGCACCTTCCATGTACATGGTGCTGAAAATACACAAGCATCAAACTAAACCCTCATTCTGACCAATAGTGTCGACCAAAGGCAGCATACACGAAACCACCGGGAAATTTTAGGACAAATACCTCCAACCATATGTACTAGAAGCAAGTTCCTATATTCGAGACACCACAGACTTTTTGATCAAACTCAACAACTGCACCGACCAGCTAGAAGAACAATCACAACCATTGTTGTTATGCACAGTAGATGTACGCTCATTGTACACCTCTATACCACATGCGCTGGGCATCGAGGCAGTGGAAAAAGTCTTTACCACATCTACTCTGGATCATGACCTTCAAGTGTTTCTAATAGAACTTCTAGTGTTCACATTATATCACAGTTATTTTTCCGTAGATGGCAACTGGTTCCACCAACTGTACGGTACTTCCATGGGCAATTGTGCCACGCCATCGTATGCCAGCACATTCATGAAAAGTGTTCGAAGAGACACACATCTTGGAGACCAACATCTGGAAGACACATGGCAAACTATGTCTTAGGTTTATTGATGACATATTCATACTTTGGGCAGGCAATCAGACCAGTCTTCTCAATTTCCTTTAGGATTGGAATAACATCAATGAACGGATCCAGTTCACATGGAACTTTGAAGAAAACATAATTCACTTCCTGGACGTAGCAATACACAAACACAGGAATAAAATTTCAACCAATATCTTCAGAAAGCTCACAGATTGCAATTCCATACTGCATTTCGAAAGCTTTCACAGACCCGGTCTCAAACAGAATCTACCCTATTCTCAACTCTTGAGAGTTAAACGAATAGTATCTCAAACATCTGAAAGTGAAGAACAACAAAGACTCATGTTGCAAAAATTTAAGACATGAGGATACAACCAGGAGGTACTAGAAAAGGCAGCAACCCGATGTAAGATGGCAACGCGAGAAGACCTGTTACGTACCAAGACCAAAAAAGAAAATACCCAGATGGTAGTGGTGTCCAAATACACCTCCGCCAGCAATCAATTCAGGAAAATCATCCTAAAACATTGGCCGCTTTTAAGTACAGAGTCAGA
This sequence comes from Lissotriton vulgaris, assembly GCF_964263255.1. NCBI lineage: Eukaryota > Metazoa > Chordata > Amphibia > Caudata > Salamandridae > Lissotriton > Lissotriton vulgaris. Next base: position 821,129,740 of record NC_141691.1, on the reverse strand, counting down.
CTTTAACCATATTTTTGCACAAAAAACGATCTTTGCCTACACTAGAGGACGTTACTTGAAAGAGATACTTACAAGACCTAAAGACCACACGGAAATTTCAACCTACAAGATATTATTGCCATGTTTTAATTGCAGTAATTGCCACAACACAATACCAGGGAATGTCACTAACCATCCAATGAAAGGCCATCAAATAAAACTCAAAGTTAACGCCACATGTAATTCTGCCAATGTTATTTACATGTTGAAATGCCCATGTGGCCTCTGCTACATCGGCCACAAAGAGAGAAAAATACGAACTCGTATTCTGGAACACAAGAGTAACATCTGCACCAAGAATGTGAAATCTACTGTGGCAGCACATTTTATGGAGAAAAATCACACTGTAGCCCAATTGAAATTTTTGATTCTGGAGCAAGTCAAAACCACCAAACAAAACAAAAACACACTACTAAAGCGTGAGAATTTCTGGATTCGCTATATGGCGACAATGCAACCGCATGGGTTGAACGAAAGAATGACATTTCTTTGTTACCTATAACCACCAGGCTCTACACTGAGCATTCATGTTGCTTATGTTGCTAATATTGTTTATTTATGTTGCCCATATTGTTCATTGTTTATTTATGTTAGTTCGCAATGTGGTATATTTATTCTCATTACATGTACTTATATGCTTTGTGATTTTATGCTTCAAATCCATTTATGTTTGCACGAATATGCCACGGGCACCACAATAATGATCCATCCACCATTCCAAGATGGCGCTGCACATAGAGGACGTTGTCCATCTTCAATGTTCACATCACGCGTCAATTTAGTTAAGCACCGCGTTACACGAAACACACGCTGTGATCCCGGAGGATTTGCGGTTCACCACACGGAGCACAACTTCTTTGCGTCTATGTAAGTACCTCTCCTGAGGACTTTGCATCTTCAAGCGTGCACACTAATAAGGCCAATAGTTATAGCCACTTGCTGTTTTTTATTTCAGGTCGAAGCACTTCACATGTAAACGTGAGAGTGATTTTGTTTTCTTTCATCGCATATCACGAAATCCTGGTTTCTGTAAAACGTGGCATCCATTTCACTTGTGTGATATTAGCACTTGGGTTCACAGCATGAACATTAGTGTTTCTTAACTATGATGATTAGGACACACCGATACTTGTGTTATATTAGCACTTGGGTTCACAGCACGGACATTAGCGTTTTTTAACTCTGGTAATTAGGCTACACCGACTTTCACAGCACATTCGAATAAAGCACGCCACGTTTCGAATAGTTTTCACAGCACGGATTAATTATGAACAATGCCACAAAAGACACTTGCATGCCTTAAACATGCACAACCCGTTCTTCACAGGTTTAACACCGCCATGCACGTTTTTTGTTATGTTCAACATAGGAAGTTTCCTTTTAGGCTGACAGCCTTGCCTTTTTTCTATTTGTAGAGTAATCCCCTGATGAAGGGTTGATGTGAGAGCCCGAAATGCATTGGGACATATAAAACCTGTTGGTATATGCATTTGACGTTTCGAGCAACTGATCACATGTTTAAAACAGATACTACCATGAAATTAATGGATTGAAAATACACATGGAACCAATCATCGATGTATAAACTTTATTAAACATAACCCAGTGAACAAGACTTCTTCAGTCTTTTTTGCAGTGCTTGGAGGAGTCTTCCCCAGTGATGGGGCAGCTTTGTATTAGACTGTGTTTAGAATTACGCTGTATAGACTAGACAGCGATACCTCTTGGAGCACGCTACAGACCATAACTGTGAATACTATTGTTTAACCAGGCAGTGCTAGCCCCTACAACCTTCTTTGTTAGTTCACCTTCTGCTACTTACCCATAAAAGGACAACTTGTTTTCAAAACACCTGTCGATAATGAAACAAGACATTATTTGGGGAGTATTGACAAGGTAAACATTTGGCTATACTTGAAATACAAGGAACTAGTGAAAAATATGTGTCAACCATCTGATGTGGATTATGGAAATATTCTTGAGGACATTATACTAGGAGTTCTAACAAAGTCTTACAAAGTCGACTTATCAAGAAACTATTTCCATGTAACATTACTGCAGCAGAACTTAAACTCAATTTTATTGAAAAACAGAAATCCATAGCCTGCTTAATGCCTACACTTCAAGAGTGCTCCAACTTTCAGAAACACTCACTATAACTGGAGAAAGAAGATATTTTTGCCATTTTCAGCTATCGATAAAATGGAACATCAGGGATTCTTTAGAGTAGTCTGTATCCAGGACCGTAGGATTAGAAAAGCGTTTTTGCGTATTCAAGAACAGCCACGTTATTTTGCAGGGTAATTTAAATCTTTAACAAGGGTTAGTAAATGGTGCAATGGGTAAAGGTATTAATTTACCCAAAAAAAACAATCAAATAAATGTCTGAAAGACTATTGACGAATCTCCATCAATTTCCATTCATGGGAGCTTCAGACTCGCTAGACAATATTGCATTCATCTTACGCTTCTAAAATAAACTATTAGCCTGTAGAATTACTAGCCTGTTTTATAAAAGGTTGACAAATTTGATTGCCATTTTTGAAAACATTTTTAACAAAATTAAACAAAAGTTTGTGTTCCTACAGGTAGTTGTTTTCTTTTTTTGACTCTCGGTGATATTTTATACCACCTGTCACCTAGAGTCTTAACTAGTCCATTAATACAAAGAGAGAAACCAACATCCACAGAAAAGGCCAACTTTCTAAAATAAAAAATAAAACATCTCCTACTCTCTATTAAGTGGAAATCCACAAAAATAAAAAAGTAAAAGCAAGATGAAATTCCCCCCAAGAAATGTAAAAGGAACATCAAAACTCCAAAACAAAATTCCCAGATAATGTCCAGTAGTAATCCATTCAGAAATGTAATGTTTCTTCATCAACCACATGGTCTTTGTCTTGAAAAGTATTGAAAATGTAAAAAAAAACACGACACTTTAAATGCAGCATGTTGCTTTTATTTTAAATAGGTTTAGGAAAGTTATAACGCAATTTTTTCCAACTTTTAGAAACCTAATTTGAAATAAAACCAACTGTCCTGACGTGGGCATACAAACACAACCTTCCTGGGCATTTAAAAGTGGTTAAGCCAACAATAAAACACAATTGCTTACCATACAAAAGCTATCTAATTCCTCCTTCTCTTCTTTTAAAAAAGATAGCCACCAATATGTTTAAAAACAGTAAAGTAAATTGTTCTTACCCCCTGACCACTGCTCTTCCGTGCATCCAATCTCAACCACTATGCTCCACTGAGTGCCAAAACAACTGCAAAACGTTGTATGTCAAGCCTGAAAGTAAAAAAAAAAGGACAATTTTTCTCAATGAAGTCAATGGGAAACCATAGGAAAATAGTTAAAAGTTATAAAACATATGTTATGCTCTGTGTAACAAATGTTATATTTCTGTAGATTAAGTTATGTTCTTTGCTATTTAGTGCAATTTGTTTAGGTTTGTTAAAATATGTTAATCATTTTTTTATTTAAATTAGTATGGTGGGGTTATTCTTTTACAGTAAAATCAATAAAAATATTTTATTCATTCATTATTTCTTTTTTTCTGCGTTCTGTTGCCATAAAAGCTTTGAACAACAACATTTCATGATAAAACAATCCAATTCAATTTACATACAATACAAATAATAGTTTATCATTTTTAAAATTAGTAAATTAAGAGTCATAAAAAGTTACGACATAAAAAGTTACGACATAGCTGTCTAGTTCATCAGCTCAGCCTATACTTATAGTACATAAATAAAGGCACCCCATAGCGTTACAACTTCAATCCCTTTTTCCTACGAACAAAATAAATGGAATAGAGATATCTGCTGGCACTGAATACAATAGTCTGTGATGTATCAGATTTAATTATTCTAAGTGCCGTCTTACATGACCTAATTCCATATAGATTACACAAGGGTTTAATCCACTTTCTTCTGGCCGGCATGTATGCCGGGCAGAAGAAAAGGATATGCATATCATCCTCCTTGTGATTGCCCTCGCACAAGGTACATAAATCTCCTATGGCTGAAATGTCATTAACATTTTTCCTAGACCAACGGGCGAGGGTTGAATTAGTCATGAGGTTGCTGTATCTAAATATAAAAAAAAAGGTTTTAGCAAGTGGGGGCTCAATTTCATCAAGGAAACTCTCAAATAGGGGGACATGAAGGTTAAGAAGTTACTAACAAGTGATCTACCACTATTGCCGTTGTATAGTTGGTTGTTTATAAAACCCCAAAAAGCCTTTTTTTACCACATTTTTTGAATTTGGTGGCAACCTATCAGGGCTTTCCCAAAATTGATGAAGACCTATTTTAATGAACCATATTCTGATATGTTTTAGCCAGATATTGGAGTTGGATACATCTAAGCATAGTAACTCTTTTAACCCATTAAATATTTTAACATTTGTGAATTTTATTTTAAATGTTGATTTATTAAAATATTTTACATATTTTGCAAATTAATTCTACTCATTTTATAATTAACTGTGGTAGCAAATGAAAGCTTAATTAATATTTACACATTAAAGCTCAGATATTAATAATTCTCCAAACCCAAACATCATCATCACTTCCCAAGAACTCTGTGACACCCTGGCTGGCTTCTTCCATAACAAGATCTGCAAACACTTGTACCCACCACAAAACACAGCCTCCGACATCCTCTGCCTCCTCACTCCCACCAACACTAACTCCGACCACTGGATTACCTCTTGGGATCAGCTCACCACACAGAGCACCACAGCCATCATAAACTCTGTTCTCTCAGGAGCACCCACGGACCCCTGTCCCCACTACATGTTCAATATCAGAAACAGAAGCATCAGCAACAAGCTTTCCACCATCTTAAACATATTCATTCTATTCTGCCATTTTCCCTGAAGAATGGAAACACGTTGAAGTCAAACCCTCCTCAAGAAACCATCCACCCACCTCAATGAGGTCAAGAACTACCAGCCCATCTCTCTACTCCCCTTTCCCGCCAAAGTCCTTGAAAAGTCCATCAACCACCAAATCACAGAATACCTAGAGAACAACGAATTGTTGGACGCATCCCAATTCGGATTCCACACGACACACAGCACTGAAATAAACCTGATCCCAGCCACCGATGACATCAGAGCCAAGGCAAAACTGCCACCCGATCCTCCTCAATGTCTCTGCAGCCTTTGAGACAGTGTACTACAGCACCCCATCAGATCGGACACCCTCAAACAGATCGCACCATTCCTCATTGGAACCTAGAGAATCCACCAATGACCTTCCACCTAGGAACTCAAGAACATCATCTGCGGCATCCTGCATGGAGTGGTGTGGCTCACTGGTTAGAGGCAGCAGACCCGGGAGCAGAGGACGGCCCAGGACCAGGGTTCAATTCCCGACACGGCAGGGTCGTGGACCAGGGTCAGCGGACTCGATAATTCTCACCTCGGTGCCTACTCTAACAGGGATTACACTTTGCAACTCTGGGCATTAGCTTGCCTCATCTCCACAACGGCCCCCCACATACGCCGGGGATGCCTGGTTTCACCTTGGAGATACCCAGTAGGGACAATCTCACAGGGAAAGCCAGTACGGGTTCCCCAGCGGTCTATTGCACAGAGATACTCCTTCGGGAATCGATTCTAGTGCGTTAGAAACCCACAATATATCCCTTAGCCTAAGTCTAATCAACACCTACAAGACCTCCTGGCCAATATTGTGAGAACCCATGGTCTGAACATCAGATCCTACACAGACAACCCTCAGCTCATCCTCACTATATGTGAAGATCTGTCCACCAGGAGGACCAACTTCTGCCTGTGCCTGACCAGCATCGCCAACTGGATGCAAAACAACTGCCTCAAACTCAACACAGACAAAAGAGATGTACTGATCTTCAGGAACAACACCTCCCTGTGGAATGACTTCGGGTGGCCTGCTGACCCTCACCCACCCCTACAGACCACACCCGGAACCTCAGCATCATCCTGGATAGCAAACTCACCATGTAAAACCAGATTAATGCAGTATCCTCTGCCTGCTTCCTCACTGCTCGCATGCTCTGAAATATCTTCAAATTGCTCCCAATTAGCATTAGATGCACCATCACGCAAGCCCTCATCACTAGCCGCCTGCACTATGGCAACACACTCTAGGTAGAATCATCACACACCTCCTGAAGACACTACAGACCATACAAAACTCAGCATCCAGACTCATCCCTGACCTCTCTAAAGCGAACATACATCACCCCACACCTCAAGAAACTCAATTGGTTCCCCATCCACAAGAGATGTCAGTTCAAGATACTGACCCATGCCTACAAAGCCCCTCAAAATCAAAGACCAGCACACATCAACCACCGCTTGAGCTTACACTAGCCCAACAGACACCTGTCCTCTCAAAACTCCCTGCATCTGCTGCAACAACAGTAGAGGGCGCTCCTTCTTCTACCTTGCGGCGAAGTGCTGCAACAGCCTCTCCTTCAACCTCCAGATCTCACCCGTATTCAGGAATTCAGAAAGGGACTCAAGACCTGGTTGTTCAACTGATTCTACTTAGAGCAGCATGCCGCTCTGCGCCTGGAAACCATTGAGGGTAATTAGCAGCGCTTCATAAATCCTTATAATTAATTTTGTAAATAAATGACATTATTATTACATTTCATATCATGTTCATACATTAATACTCAGGTTACAAAATTGATAACTGAGTAGCAATACATTTCCCCACCCAATATCTCAATATCCCTTACATCCTGCCCCTAAAGGTCTGTGCTACAGGTTTTAAGATAAAATAACATTGCTGATAAATATCACATATTTAATGTTTAAACATTAATATTCAGATATTAAAATAATGCCTTTATTTTTGATACACTTCAAACCCAGTACCCCAATATCCCTTGCATCCCATCCCTAAAGTTTGTGTTGCATTAAAAAAAAATGTTTATATAAGTAATATTATTACTAAATGCCATAAATCATAATGTTTAAACATGAATACCCAGAAATGAAAATGAATACCTGATCCCAAATACACTTTCCCACCCAATACCCCTAGATCCCTTGCCTCCCCTTCTAAAAATGTAACATTTTAAAAATATTATTTTGTGCTGTTGCTATGGCATTACATTTAAATCAGTTAACTGTCAACTCAGTAGCTTTCCATTAACTACAAACAACATTTTAAAACTAATAAGGTTTAGGAGATCTATATTGAAAACAGGTTAGTTGCTCTGTGACTAAACATGAGTGGAAAGGAATGAATGACTGAATTATTTAATTAAATAATTATTGCATGTGCATTGATCTAACTAGCTTACAAATAGATCGCTTGGTGCAGGTCTTACTAAAGCTGCCTGAAAGAGGTAGGTTTTGAGTGTTATCCTAATGGTGAAAAATAAGGTCAGATGCCTTAGCTGTGAATAGTAAAACTTTTAATGTCCAACTGGGAAACAATGTATGCATTGATGCAAAAGCATTGTCCTTGGCGCACATCAGGCAAAATGTTAACACATTACGACTTATTCCATCCTTCAAGGGGTTCTTATAAAAATCATACACCACAAGGTCAAAGGGTGTGTTGTTTGTAAATCTCACCAGGCCATATGTTGCACCTGCAGCGGTTGTCCAACTCGCTATTGGTGGCCTCCCATGACTGTGCATGACTGAAGTAGCCAGGCCCTGCATAAACATGTATTTATTTCAAAGGTTTTATATAGCTCTAGCTGGACCCAAGAGTATCAGAGCGCTTTACAGGATCTGGTTAAACTGAAAGACAGGCCAAGCTAAATACAATTGCTAAAATAAGGTAAGGGAGTTGAACTATAAGAGTGATATATGGTTAGGGAGTTCAAATTTATGTAGCAAATAGAAGATAGTAGAATCAGGAAGACAGAGAAGAATTGTATAGCATAGTACAGTTGTGGAAGGGAGGGTGAAGTGAGTTATCAGCACTTGTAAAAGTAGTGAGAAGAGGAGTAGTTCAAGGCCAGAGACAGTAAGTGTACTTAGGGACCCCAATATTTGTTGAGAAGGAGCAGCTTGAGGTTTTGTATGAAGCAGGGGTAGGATGGGTTACAGCGTAGGTCTTTGGGAAGAGTACTCCAGATAGAAGGGGCTTTACCTGAGAAACGAGCGAGATTGAGTTGTTTTCTTTTTTAGCTGAGGAAGGACAAGGACAAGAGCGTTGGTGCTCCTCGATGTTCTAGTACACCCAGCTTTATGGAGTTTGTCTGGTAGGTAAGAGGAGGTATTTTGGTGAAGGGCTTTGGATGTGATTCAGGTAATCTTGTTGATGGATCTGTCTTTGATTGAAAGACATTTAAGCTTTTTAAGAACAGGGTGATGTGATTGTATCGCTTATAGTCAGAAATGAGCCTACAGCAAGGTTAAGAACGGATTTGATAGGGGCTAGGTGGACTTCAGGGGTGCCAGCAAGAGTGGCATTTCCATAGTCTATTCTAGACAGTACCAGTGATTGTACAACAGATTTAAAGTCCTCAGCTGGGATGAAGGGTTTACTTTTTTTAAGGTGATGTAGTGTGAATAGCTCACCTTTTGCAGAGTTTTTATATGGGGAGTGAGATTGAGGTTCTGATCAACGCTATTGCCAAGGGATTTGACCGAGTTGGAGAGAGCAATTGAGAGCTTTAATGTCTGTGAGCCAATGTTGAATAGGGAGAGAAGTGTTTTTAGGAGAGAATAGGATGATTTCTGTTTTTTGGTGTTTAGTTTGAGGTGGTTTCGATGGAACCATAATTGAATCTTAGCCAGGGTATTGTTGAGATGTACAATGTTGTCGTGGGATTTGATTTTGTAGTATAGTTGAGTGTCATCAGCGTAGAGGCGATAACACTGCAGCCCGGCTGGTCCTCAGGCTACCCAAAAGAGCTGCCTCCAAGCCCGCCCTGGATGCCCTTCACTGGCTCCCTATAAAAAAAAGGATCCTGTTCAAAGCGCTCCTAATATGTTACAGGATAACCTCTCAGGTAGCCCCTGATTACTTGAAGGATCTTGCGATCCCCTATGTGCCCAACAGAGAATTGCGCTCCAAGGGTACCGGGCTTCTGAGTGCCCCGCGGATAAACAAAGCCAGAATGGAAGGGCGCTCCTTTCGTGCGCTGGCGGCCAAAAACTGGAACTCTCTTCCTCTGCACATCAGACTGGCAGAAACAGAGACCTTATTTAGGAGACTTCTAAAAACCCACCTCTTTACCCTATAGGTCCGTCACTCTCTCCTGCTACTCTCTCCACAGCGCGGGCACACGCCGGGCACATCACCAGGCACTTTATAAAATCCTTTATTATTATTATTATTAAGTGATTTTTGCTTGTTTAAGAATAAGGGTGAGGGGGTCCATGAAGAGGTTGAAGAGAGTTGGAGAAAGGATAGAGGCCTGTGGTACGCCCAAAGAGACAGGTTGTGGAGAACCACTTGAGAACATCCCCGTCAAAACCGAAACGGTCTTTGAGAATGTTGAGTAAGGTGACATGGTTAACAGTATCGAAGGCAGCAGAGAGGTCAAGAAGAATGAGGAGGGAGGCTTCGCCTTTGTCCAGGGACTGATGAATGTCATCAATAATGTTGAGCATAGCTGTTTCCATGCTGCATCCTTTTATAAAACCTGATTGGAAAACGTCTAAGAGGTTGAATGTGTCGATGTGTTTGTCCAGCTGTATCAGGACACATTTTTCGAGGGCTTTGGATAGGAAGTGAAGGTTGGAGATGGGGCGCGGGCTATTTAAATCGTTGGGATCAGCAGCTGCATTTTTGATGATGGGGGTAATTTGGCCTAGTTGGAGGGAAGCAGGAACAATACCTGTGGCAAAAGAAGAGTTGATAATATTGTTCCATAATGGGGCGAAGATGTGTTTCAGTTCTTATACCATATGGGCAGGAAGAGGTTCTCTTGTATGAGAGGATGGTTTTAGCTTGGAGATGATGTTGAGAACATCCCTTTCTGATACTGGACAAAATTCACTCCAAGAAGCATTGTTTTTTAGCTGGGGGTCTGTAGGGTAAGGTTCATAGTGGGTGATAGGGAGGGGGAGTTGAGAGGGATCGAGGGGGGGAGGGAAATGGAAGGAGGTACAGGGGGAATGTTAAGGAGGGGGTGTTGGCAAAGTGGTGGGAGAGTTGGGGCAAAGGATTTATCAATTTTTGTGACTTTATCAGAAAAGAAGATAGCAATTTCTTCACACCATTGGGCATTGATGCTTGGTCTCAGGATCTTTTTCGATGGAGACCTTAAGGCTAGAAAATTTGGTACAATGAGGGCACTTATGATTTCTAATACTATGCACTACACGGCGCTTGTACTGGATTCGGCATTTCAGATGAATACACCCTGACATGGAGACTCCTAACACATATAAGATATGCACCTGGAATGTATGGGGTATGGGATCTATTCATAAGAGGCATACAATCCTAGCGCAACTTCCTTGAAAACCCACTTAAATGGTGCAGAAGGTGCTAAACTACAAAAGAAATGGAAAGGCCAATTGTTTGCCACTACTTACTCCGCATTTTCGAGAGGGGCAGCAGTGTGGCTCAAAAATTCTATTCCCTTTCAAATGATAGAGCAAAGAGTGGACACAGTGGGTAGATATGTGTTTCTGAGGGGGACACTGGATGGAACCCATATTGTACTAGGCAGAGTATATGCGCCTAACACGGATCAGATAACGTTCCTCACCACACTTAACACAGATAATGGATAATGGGAGACTGTAATGCAGTACTGGATATATCCCTTGATCGATCCCATCCCCCTCTCTATGCAACAGAAAGTAGAAAACAAGCGGAAGCACTGACTCAGTGGGCAACTGGCTGGGAGTTGACTGATATATGGATGAACAAAAATGTATTGCACAGGGAATACACCTTTTATTCTCCACCTCATAAGTTACACACTAGAATAGATCGAATCTTCTGCTCTAGGGCCCTGTTGGGGTCTATGGTGTCTGCTGAACACATGGGGAAGACGTTGTCCGATCACAATCCAGTAGAAGTCATGATGCACTGGGGTAGGATCCCTACACCTATACCAACATGGCGCCTATCGCCAGAACTATTAGAGGATACGGTATTTAGATCTACGCTGTCAGATGCTATTACACTATTTTTTACCTTAAATACTGCCATTTAAAAAAAAAAAAACATGGTCTCTGAAATGGAAAAATCTAACAAAACTCTCCGTCCAACACTAGTGGAATACTCTCTGCCATCTTCACTTACTTGATATTGTTTTCACCTCATCATGCAATGTAATGGTTGATAGAGATCTTTTTTGGTTGCCACTTACTGCCTATTTAGACAAAATGGTTTTGACAAATAATTCTCTTTTAAATTCTGTAAATTTCAAACCTCTGTAATTGTTTAGTTTCTCTGTTCTTTTTCTTCTAAACCTTGTTGGCTTATTGTACTTCTTGATATAATATGATTGATGTTCACATACATTTATAGATGTGCAATATCACATAGTCTTCAATTGTAAGAGTTGCCCCCATTCCTGCCTTTATGCCTCCCCCTCTCACCCTACCCTTATTTCCTTATAAAACTTAAACAGCTTTCTTTTTTGCTTTTGTGCTAGCCAATATATTGTTTATTGTACCTTTTTCAAAGGTCTTTTCTTTATATTGCTGGCCTTATGTTTTCTCCTATTATCCAAATAAAGCTTACTAACAGGTAAGACCAAGGTCTAAATAAACATTCTTTTTGACTGACTGACCACTCCACAGTGGCCACTGCGTCTCCCTCTCTCTCGCTCTCTCTCTCTCACACACACACACACCAGTAAACATTTTAAAATCATTTTATATAGTTCTGAAATTAAGTAGGGCATTTAGTGCCCATACCTTTTCCTTTGCCACTTAGGCAGGGTGACTGCAGCTCACAAAAAAAAGCCAAAGTAGCTAAATGCCCAAAAAACAACCTTTTTGTTTTGATCTGCTGCATTTTTAAGTCAAGTTTGTACAGTATGTTTTTTGCATGTTTTTACAGATGGCTGCACGTTAAACCTTCCTATATGCAGATGATGAAAACAGATAAAAGACAACCTGCAAAAGGTATAATCTTTTTGACAAGTTATCCTTTCAGTGCTTCCGTTCTCTAAGTTTCGGGGCTTTCATCGCAGCTTCAAGCAGCTGAGTCACGTTTCTCTGTTCGTCAGACAGCACCGGATTATGGGGGCCTTAACTACGGGAAAACAATGTCGACCTTTGAGGTGTACTTTGGCATCACGACCAAAAATCTGGTAGTATCAGTGACATAACTTTCCATATCATGGTTTGAAAAACAGTTTTTTCTAGTTATGAATACTGCATGGTAGAAGAAAAAGAGAAAACAAATGGGAAATGCTAAGTTTCATGTTTGGTATTTTGGTCAACAGCAGAACTAAAAACTAAAATCAAACTTCACTCTATGTAAGTACCATTAGACCATAGACCGGTATTTTCAGAATGCGGCCAGGAAAGCTGTATCGATGTGAATTCTCTATGGCCTGTCCTTCATAGGTGTAACATGGAAAGTAGATACAAATGTAGTGGCAAATGGTGCACTTCTAAAAGTTATGCTGTTGACACAGACCCAAACTTTGTAAGATTTAGACAAGAAATGCCAGATTTACTACAATTTCACGCAGCGCAACAAGGCAATTTGCTGTTCTGCATTGCGTGAAATGGAGACATCAGAAATGTAGCACATTTATAAAGATATGGGGGCATATTTACAAAAAAGTCGCAGAGCGCAGCAAGTCACCTTGGTGCACTGTGTGACAGGGAAAGGGAAGGAATGCGCTGTATTTAAAAGAATACAATGCATTCCTGTCCTTTCCCTTGCTCTGGCACACAAGGGACTGCCTAGCACCAATGCAGGCACACTTGCACCGCAGTGCAAGAGTGTCTGCATTGCATACAGGGTTGTTTTGTGCAGGAAGGTTGTGCAGGAAGGGCACGGCCTGAGACACTTTTCCCTCTTTTTATGTGTGCTGGAAAATGTAACACACATAGAAAGAATTAAAAAATGAGGAGAAATAAAAATATTTCTCCTTGGTAAATCTCTCCTGGGGAGATGCATCTTTTTGGCACATGCCCAGGTTTACCTGTTCTTGTAAATCTGGGAAAGTGTCAAAATCCATGGGAGTTGCATGGGATAACCCACCCAACACACATGGAAGCGCCTCCCTCTAGTGCAGAGTAATGCAACTCAGTGATTTGTGCTGCATTACATTATTCAAGATTTATGAACTCGCACAGGGCAAAGTAAAGTGGCCTTGCATGGCTTCATAAATCTCTTTTTTGAGTGGTGTTGCTTTTGCACTATGTTGCATGATGTAAGAGTGATGCACACTGTGTACGGCCTGAGCCAGATCAGTCACTTCCACCAAGGTGCAAGGGTACCTGAATTACAGGCAGAATTGGTTTTGTGCAGGAAGGGAAATCTTTCTGTGCATGACCAATCCTTAAATGCATTTACCTTTGCAAGAGTATAGCCTAGGCACTATCAATCAATCAATCAATCAATCAATCAATCAATCAATCAATCAATCAATCAATCAGTATACTTATAAAGCGCACTACTCACCCATCAGGGGCTCAAGGAGCTGGGGAGAGGGGATGCTACTGGTCGAAGAGCCATGTTTTGAGGCGTTTCCTGAACGTTAGGAGGTCCTGGGTCTGGCGTAGCTGGAGTGGTAGAGAGTTCCAGGTTTTAGCGGGGAGGTGTGAGATGGATCTTCCTCCGGCGGTGGTGTGGCGGATGCGGCGGATGATGGCGAGAGCATGGTTGCCGGAGCGGAGATGGCGTGTGGGATTGTGGAAGGAAAGTCTGTTGTTGAGGTAGGCTGAACCGATGTTGTAGAGAGCCTTGTGTGCATGGGTCGGGAGCTTGAAGGTGATCCTTTTCGGTACAGGTAGCTAGTGTAGGTCTCTGAGGTGGGGGGGGGGGTGTGGTTGCGGCGTGGGACGTCAAGGATGAGGCGGGCGGATGCATTCTGGATACGTTGTAGCTTGGTTTGTAGCTTGGCCCTTGTTCCTGCATATAGGGCTTTGACGTAATCCAATCTGCTGCTGACCAAGGCATGGGTGACGGTTTTCCTGGTCTCCACGGGGATCAACTTGAAGATCTTGTGGAGCATGCAGAGAATGTTGTAGCAGGAGGAGGAGATTGCGTTGACCTGCTGAGTCATGCTGAGAGTGGAATCCAAGATGAAGTCCAGGTTGCAAGCGTGGGTGGTGGGTGAGGGTGCGGTGCCTAGGGAGTTGGGCCACCATGCTAAGGAGTTGGAGCCGAAGATGACGATCTCTGTTTTATCAGTGTTTAGCTTAAGGCGGCTTGATGCCATCCAGTTGGAGATGGCGTGTAGTCCGTTGTGTAGGTTGTTTTTTGGCAGTAGTGGGGTCTTTCGTGAGGGAGAGGATCAGCTGGGTGCCATCTGCGTATGATACTATGTTGATGTGGTGTATCCGAACGGTGTTGGCGAGAGGAGCCATGTAGACATTGAAAAGCGTTGGGCTGAGGGAGGATCCTTGAGGGACGCCACAGATGATCTTGGAGGCCTCAGACAGGAATGGCGGAAGGCGGAATCTCTGGGTTCTGCCGGTGAGAAATGATGAGATCCAGTTGAGAGCCTTGTCGTGGATTCCGGCGTTGTGGAGTCGTGTGCGGAGGTTGTGATGGCATACCATGTCGAATGTGGCAGAGAGGTCCAGCAGGTTAAGTGCTGTGGTTTCTCCTTTGTCGAGCATGTTCCTTATGTCGTCTGTGGCAGCGATGAATGCGGTCTCGGTGCTGTGATTTTTTTCGGAATCCGGATTGGGAGGTATCGAGCGCCTTGCTGTCTTCTAGGAAGCGGGAGAGATGCGACTTTTTAGATGACCTTGGCTGGGAAGGGGAGGAGGGAGTTTGGCCGGTAGTACTTTGAATCATCTGGGTCCGCCTTGGGCTTCTTCAGTAGTGCGTTGACTTCTGCGTGTTCCCAGAATTCCAGGAAGGTGGCTGACTCGAAGGAGCTGTTGATGGTGTTGCAGCGGTGGGGAGCGATGATGTTGATAGCTTTATTGAAAATGTGGTGAGGGCAGGGGTCCGATGGGGATCCGGAGTGGATGGAGGCCATGATGTGAGTGACGTCTTCTTCGTTGACGAGGGTCCAGGTGTGGAGGAGGTTGGTGTTGCTCCGGGCTTCGGGTTCGTGGGTGTCTGTGGTCTGTTTGGGGCTGAAGCTGTTCTGAATTTCTTCTATCTTGCGGCGGAAGTGGGTGACGAAGGAGTTGCAGAGCTCTTGTGACGGAGGGGGTTCGTTGGATTAGGTCCTGGGGTTTGAGAGTTCTTTGACAATGCCGAAGAGTTCTTTACTGTTGTGGGTGGCACTGATCATGATGGTCATGGAGATCTATTACTGGCCCAGCTTTCAATGACTGTTGGGGAATATTTTCTGCCTTTGTTCCTGGTGCCCGGCATGCCAAAGCTGCCACAGTCTATGGAGCCTCAATGAGGCTGTGATCCTGTCTCGCACATGGCTCCAGCACCAACGATACAGATCTCTGGTCTTGCTCCCCCGAATGGGCCGCAGCCTCTAAAGGAGGGAGTGCTGACAGAGCGGTGCTTTCATGATGGTCAGACAGCAGTGGATCCTCCATTCAATACTTTGAGGCTGAGTCAGAACCGCCAAAGCCCCCGTAGCCCCAGGCGGCTCCCTGCATAGTGAGTATTCCAGCACTGCTCCCAACCAGAGGGAGCAGCTATTCATGCTGCTCCCTCCAGGTAGGAGCAATATGTTTGTATGCTTTTCTACCCACAGCAGTGCAGGCAGGGAAACAGATCACAAGTCTGTTCCATCTAGCAGGAGCATTTTAAAGGTCCCACAGACTGGGAGCAGACTCAGGGGCCTATTTATCAAATATTCACACAGCGCAATGCAGCAAGCTACCTTGCTGCCCTGTGTGAAAGGGAGACAGCAGGAATGTGCCATATTTATCATTATATTGAGCCTTCATTGCTCTCTGCCTTGGCTGACGCACAAACTCCTGTCTAGCGCAAATGCAGGCACCCTTGCGTCATGGTGCTTTCTCGGCAGGATTGTTTTTCTGCAGGAAGGGACACCTTCCTGCACAGAAACAATTCTCTTTATATGTGTACTGTAGAATGCACCACACGTAGAAACAGGAAAAATGGAGGAGAAATAGTCATATTTCTCTCTTGTATGCCTCCCCTGGGAGGCATAGCATTTTTGATGCATTTCCAGCTCTACCAGTTTTGGTAATTCTGGGAATGCTTAAGAAGTCATTGGTGGATGCATAGGAATACCCACATTCCAACAATCAAAAAGATAACACACTCCTCTGCAATCCAAAAGCTGATCCACAGTTAATTAAATGTAACGTGTGGGGTAGGGTATCATGTACTGATTGTGGGTGGATGTGTAGGAACACCCACGCTCCAACGATGGAATGCCTCTCTGGGGCAGAGTAATGCAAGGCAGCAACTTGCTCTGGCTTGCGTTACTCCAAACTTACCAAGCAAGATTTTTCATCACCCTTGTGACTCCGTGCATGGCACATGAGTGGTGCAAGGAATTGATATATATGCCCCTTTGTGTTTGCTTCCTTTGAGCATGAGATTTGAAAATGCTCCCACCAGATGGGAGCAAATACGCTTTTTTGCCCACGCTAGTGCAGACAAGGAAACTATTGTGTCCTGGAACGGATCCCAGAGACACAATAAAATGAGCCATAGCCCTGGATAGTGTCCCTGGGGATACTTTAATGCTTAAGGACGGGAGCCATGCATCCCCGTCCGATTTAATTAATGTTTCAGCCTCAAGAGTTGGTGTCTGCGGTTCCATATTCGGCTCCTGGAGGAGATCTGTCCGCCCCCACCCTTATTTTATTTGCCTCTGCCTCAGGGGATGAGAAACCCAGGGCCTCTCAGATGCTTGGGGAGGGAGCCACACACCAGCTCACCAGCCCCCCCATAAAATAAGATGTGTTGCCCCCTAGGCCTCGGCCCACCCCAGGTTTTTTTTTATAAACAAGCCTGGGAGTCTGTGCTTGTATTTTTTTGTTTTTCTCTTTTTGCCTCAGATTCACGTATCCTCAAAGCCCTAAAATGGCTACCACCAAGTAATTGTTGATGTGTTGGCAGCAAATCAGATCTCAGCAGGAGATCTGTGGGGACCACGGAGTCTCCTCATCTCTAGAAAAAACAAGTATTTGTGCATTAATTACTCACAAAAGCTACACAAAGGATTTACACCAAATAACAAAAAGCGCTCTTTGTGGATGAATATTTAGCTTTCTGCAATATTTGGTATAACAAAGATCAGTGGTTGGGGTATAGCTATGTTTAATGTTTCTATGGGAAAATGGGGAAAATGCGTTTTGGGCCCCTCTTTTTTCTCGGCCTACACTTGATGGGCCACCCCAAAACTTTGCATGTGCAAACTAGTCTAAGAGTAGCAATTTTGCTAAATGTTTTGTGGAGATTCCTCAAACCTCTCTACTTACAAGTTCTAGGTATTTCTCATGCCCACAGCATGCACAGTTTTCTCATCAACAATTTATTTGCAAATGTTGCAGTGATATTATCAATGATTTCAAAGATGATGTCACGAATGCTGTAATATGTGGGGTAATTAGCAGTGCATGGCGAATGCACAAGTTATAGTTACTTAAGATAACTATAATTATAACTGGTGAATTTCTATTGTCTTTAGAGTTTAAAAGGTTACTTTGTTACAGTACACCCGTAGGTCAAAATTAAAAATACTGGTTGCTTTTGTGCCACCACTGCACTCAGCACAACCCCCATCTGATTCTGTAGTGGATCCGCAGCACAGTGAAAATAATGAGGGGGTGGTATCTGTGTTGGCTGACCACAGGGGAGTGCAGGCCTTAGAAATTCACTGAATAAAACAAAGGTTAAAGTCATGTTACAGTTAAGTGAAAATATTGCTTGCAACTCAACTAAAAACACTGTAATTCACCAGTTGTACTTAGTTGAACTAATTAGACCTACCATACCGACTTGTACCTTATTTTTGTTTTATACTCAGGACATGCCTTAACTAATAGATGCATAGGCATTATCCATTTTGCAAAGTGGGCAAAATGTTAACAGGTTGCAGCTGATTCCAACCTTCCAAAGATTCTTGCCACATCATAAAATACAAGGTCAAAGGGCAAGTGGTTTGCAAATGTCACCAGGCCCTATGTTGCATCTGCAGCAGGTGCCCAACGCATCGTAGGTGGATTACCATGGCTGAAGTTTCCAGGCCCTGTGAAAAAATGACAGCTGACTGCCAAAGCCAGCTGTGTTTGTGAGGTAGACGAGAGTCTAGCCATTGGCCAGGCCTCCTTTACACTTTGGAGTTTGCATCAGATTCACAATTTCCTTGTGATTTGAAACTCCAAAACACCTAATATAGTAGCCTTGGTGCCTGCTTTGATATAGTGGACTCTAGCCACCAATCTGAGAGTTGGGGATTTCCAAGTCAGAAATTGGACTCACAAATCCTGTGACATTTTTTTAGGTCTCTTTTAGGTAGTGCTTGTGCTGTCTCTTCGAGATATGTGTATTCCAAAATATGGGCACTAAGCTTCCACTAGGAAACCCCCTGTTACATGTGTTGTTACTCGGGATCTGTCATTTGCCATTTGTGAGTACTATTTTCTTTTTGAAGCACACTGGTATACTGTTTTGGAGCTTCAATATTGGCGGCCGCGTGACTTTCTTATAGCGTGGCCAAAATCCTTTTTTTATATTAAATTAATTTTATAAAGCGCAGCACGCCAAGCTTGATATTCATGGCGGCTGCACCCCTTTCTTTTTTGTACTCTCTTATTTCTAATACTACGTTTAAACTTCAATAATGGTGGCCACGTGACTTCCTTATAGCACAGCTTGCCCAAATCCTTCCTGTTTTTTTGTGACATTTTTTGACCCAGCTCATATGGTGGTTTCGCGGCTTTCTTATAGCACTCACCACCAAAATCCTTTTCTTTTAATTTATCATTTTTAATAAACTGCGTTACGGCAAGCTTGTGCATTTTTGATGGCACAACGCTGATTTCTGAGGGTGCCTGGTCTGTCCTCAGTCTCCCAAAACCATTCCACTTTGCTGCTCAACCCCTCCACATTCGCTTGGCACATGTCGGCCACATGCCTCCCGTTGCTGCCTGTACTCTTAGTTTATCTTTGATGCACACCATACACTGCTGCTTTCCTTCCCTGGTACATCACCTGAGGCTGATTGACTCCTCTGCGTGTGTATAAGGTAAGATTGTGCTGCTCCTGCCTGTGCTTAACTTTATGTTTTTTGATAACCTGCAGGCGGTGTACAAACATGCACTTTGTACTTATAGTCGTTGCGTACGAGAAGCAGGGCTGGCAGTAATTGTGCCTCTTTTACTGCCAGGCTTGCTACTCATAAGCAAGGACTATAAGTACAAAGAGCATCTTTACGCACTGATTGCAGGATTTTAAAACACATAGAAAAAGGCATTATGATTTACAATGCCAATAGCTCAAACTCTCGCAAATGTGAGACCTATTGCATTGCAAATGCTTGTTTACTTAAACTAGCTTGGCCCTTTGAGGGTCCTACACTGTAGCCTGTGTGGCAGAGTGTAGCTAGGCTGCCCCGTGAATAGGGCTCCTTTTCTAAAGAATTGAAAACGGATCTAAGTCCCATATACTTTAATTGGTGCTGCTGGAGAATTCTTTCCCAAGCAGCAGTCAATCAGATCTCGGTATTGTAGTTCCGCAACGGACGACAAGAGAAAAAGCTACCTTGTGCCATCCTTTTTTTTATTCCTCTAGTGGCAAATTATTTGTAAACCTTGGATGGCAGACATATCAAAAGTATTAACCCTTAAAGCACACTAAGCAATGTTTTTAATGCCAACATTTCAAAAGCTTCTGTTCTGAGCCAATGAAAAAGCATGCTTGAAAACCTGGCCGGGAAGGCGAAGCTGGACTCGATGGTGGCCCGGGGCAGACGCTCTCCGGAGGTGGTAAGCCCCTTCCCTGCTGCCTCTGCTTGCCCGCTAGGAAGGGGTGACCAGGATTGGTCCCCCCAGGCTGAGCGCAGGCTTCCCAATCAGGAGACGAGCCAGCTAGGGCGAGGGGGGATAAAATAGAGCCAACGGGCCCAAGAAAACACAACCCCCTCCTTGCAGAGAAAAATGAAGAATTCCACCCACCTACACCAAGAAAAGAAAGAGCAGGAGTCGCAGCCACAGGGGTAGAGTGGAAGCGGAACGAACACAAGAAGTTAGTAAAAATAGAGAATTTACTAAAGAGTAGATGGAAGGCTCACACAGTGTCCTTGGAATGCCTCAAGGCAGGGGGACTGAGGGAGCCAAGGGTGGCGTGCCGGCATGGAAAGAGTAGATATGATGCTCCAGCCTCACGCCACGGGTACAGAGGGAGAGAAATGGGAGGACTCAGGCTCAGGAAATTAGAGTAGATGCTCAAGTAAGGTCCTTAGAAGGCCACACAGCAGGGATCCCTGGGAGTAGGGAGAGCCCATGAAAGGGTCCATGGCGAGCGGGACCGTGCTTGCAGCCCGGGAAGGTCCAGGCGGACACCCTCCAAGTCGGTAGCAAGTTGAAGCCTTGTGCGGTGAAGAGGAAGACCTGACAGGTGGTCCCCCCTCTCCCAGGAAATTGAGGAGGCTGGGTCTATACTGCAAGCAGAAATAAGTGCAAAGACCAGTAAATGTAAATATGTAACATGGACATTAAGTGAACAGTGATGTTGATAGAGCGCGCAGTTCACCCGGGTCACCAATTTCTTACACGCACTGGGCCCCGGCGTGCAATTTTTAGTTTCAATCAATGATTCTCGTGAACCGGGTGAGATCCCGACACGCTCCTATGAGTAATCAATGGTTCAGAATTATCTCTGCTTACCATGCACCTGACTTACCACAGGCACAAACTTTCGATGGACCTAGAGCTAAAAGGGAAAATAGTAGACAGGACCTTAAAACATTTCTTTACGTCCATATAATTTATCCACTTTCTGTAAAATGACCACAGACACCTGATGAAGTTTTGACACTTTATATGAAATTCAAAAGGAAGATGCCAAGACAATAAGTGATATGCAGAACACTATGTCAAACATTTATATCAACATCAAAAGGTAACTTTGCACAAAGAAAATCACGACCATTAAGATATATGGGAAAACTAGAGGTAGGGTTTGAAACAGAACTAATCACTGCAACGTTATACTAGGACACGAGGTATAAGATTGGGACCTAAACATGTACTTAATCTTTAACCTATTCTTTCTAAGTTCACTGCAATCAACTAAAGGAAAGGGAAAAACGGGAACATACTATTATTTATGATAAACACAATGAGCTCCTAAAGGAAGGGGGAGAGAGAAGGAACCAAACTAAATCAGCAACGGCAATAGAGCTATATCACAGGTAATAGTGCTTTAATAGATCATACGAAAGAGAGGAGAGAGAGAGAGAGAACAGGCTACAGAACATACGCAAACCCACAAGCAATATTTACCTAATTCAGATTTGAAGTCTAACCCTGGCCACGGGTCAGATGGGAAGACGGGGACAAGGACCCTCGGAAAAGGAACACCAGAATGCGAACAGGTACAACCCACGGACAGATCAGGACAGGATACCCCTCAGGTTCGGGTCAAAGGACTGGGCCTCCCAGGGAACGACCAACACCCACAGCTTCGGACAGCAACGCCTGCGTTACCCCTTTCTGCAAGTAATTCGCCAGAAACCCCGATTGGATTTTCGAATCTCCCAGCAAAGTGCTTCGCCAGCACTTAGGAATTTCCACCCCTTAGGAGCTTTGTGGAAAATATGGACAAAGTGCTCCGCAGCACTTTCAGATTGGACACCTATTGAGATCGTAGGGTCAGTGACAGGTCTGCTACTCGGACAAGTCGGACAATTTCCATAAGCTAAACTAGAGTAATTATACAGTTCTGGGGACCCTCAGACCACCCACTAATGTTGCAAGTGACAGTTTCCCATATTTTGATTGGTCAGGAGAGGTGGTGCGATCATTACCACCTCCTAAATTCAGCTTTCCCAGAATTAATATTCAGGTTTTCATACCCGCCCCCCGGGTTCACGTTCCCATCCATAGAGTACAACAGAAAGTATGAGCGCATAAGACAGTTGCAACAAGTTTGTTGAATTCAAGGTGATTGTCCACACTGGGTGCTGGATTCCCAGGCGCATTTTGCTTCAGAAGCCAGCTGGCTTGGTTCAGCTTCTGCGCAGTCGGGTTTCTCCCAGGTCACATGGCAAACCCCAGAAGAGAGTCAAAGATGGCGTAGCTTAAGAGCTCCCAGCCCCAAAAGACGCGGTACATGAAAAATAAGCGAAAACAAATTAATATCACATCCAGAATGATCACACTGTATACCATGAAAAATCTTATCCCACCCTTACTTTACAATGACTTATAGCATTAAGGTTTTAGTGCGAAAAGATAGATAGGCTGAAGCAGCAGCAATAGCAGAGAGCGTGGTGAGAGTCAAGCGGCCATATTAGCAACAATGCGCATGTGCACAGAACTCCCTCCAGAATGCGAGTGCGTCACATCACATGGGTATGACCGACGCATGCGCAGACTGAATTTTAGCGAAGCAGCCATTTTCCTTAGCGCAAGCTTCGTTAATATGGAAAAAGACATACAGGCAAGCATCCGGGGACACCCGCGTGTTTGGAAAAGCGTGTAATAAACGACACTAATGAATTTTAGTAATGTTATACATTTGGCGAGGTTCTTGCACGGGGCAAGGCGCTTCACGTGCAAATCCTTGCTCCATCAATCCCCTCTTTGATGATATTTACTATCATCACTACATAATGGAAACAGATGCCAACTTTTTCTCATTCATCCACATCACTCATGTCAATTTCAATAAATTTATTGTTCAGTTTTCTTTCAGCTTCTCTATGAGAGTGGTGATTTTTCGCCTTTTTATAGATGGAATTCTTCACCTCTTCTAATTCCAGTTCATCAATATTTCTCTTCACCCCTCTCTGATTTACTGTGTATTTCCTTTTGCACTTCTGACATTTGCAGCAGATAAAAATAATCAATATAATTACACCTATCACAATTATTGGCATCACTATTTTCCACAACAGGTTCCTACCTAGGTTAGCAAACCAACTACCTATAGAGGAGAGACCTCCAGTCAGTCTTGTCCAGGCACTGTCAACCTCCAATGGTTTGAGTTCCTTTTCCAAATTAGTTATGTTCT
This sequence comes from Lissotriton vulgaris, assembly GCF_964263255.1. Classification (NCBI taxonomy): domain Eukaryota; kingdom Metazoa; phylum Chordata; class Amphibia; order Caudata; family Salamandridae; genus Lissotriton; species Lissotriton vulgaris. The sequence continues at coordinate 821,106,445 of NC_141691.1, read as the reverse complement.
TCACATATTGCTTTAATTCGATACTTTTGTCAGGAATATAAGTGCAACAATGTTGCGCTTTCAGCATTCTACAGACTCCGCCCTCTTTTGCTAATAGGGTGTCAAGGGCAAGACGGTTTTGTAAAACCATTGATCTGATCGCAACCATTTCAGTATTGACCAGCAGGAATCCAGCAGCAGTGTCCGTTGATAACCGGTCCACTACTGTAGATAATTTGCAGATTCTATGGGTGTTCAGAACTACCCCCATTCCAGGTATCAGTGCACTGAAAATATCACCTATAACTTCACCTACACTTTCGCGCTTACTACGCACTAAGCCATTAGTTTCTTCATCGCTTCCAGCTGCATTATTCACATGGTATATTTTCGGGAAAACAATGCCAAAATAGCAGCTTCCATACCAGTGATCCGGCAATTTGAAATACGCCTTGTTCCCACATATATAATATATTCCGGGAAACACAGGTTCTGACCCATTTTTGAAACCCCAACCTCCAATTACCTTGTAATTATGTTCACACTCGCTGGAACCGATGAATTCATTGTTATAGTACTCTGTCTTTTCCCTATGGATACAAAGTTTCCCTTTTCGTTCAAAATCCAGCAACAAGGCAGGATTAGCTTCGCCTTGCGAGGTGTTATCCATGTGTTCAGCCCACCTAGGGACTCTATCTTTCTCGTCATTTGCTTTCTTTTGAAACTTTTCTCTCCTTCTGTCTGCCATCTTTATGAACATCTTTTCCTGTTCTTGCAGAGAACAGGTCAGATTAGATTCTCTTGCTTCATTTAAATCTATATTACCTATAGTCAGAAAATATTCTCCCATATAACGGGTCACGTCACTTGTAGTATGTACACGGTTCAAGTGTTTTCTAACAGGAAGTTCAGAAAAAACTACGTCATCATTTGAATAATAATATTGCAAGGTGCTTCTATAGAACAAGCTAGCTAAAATACTACAGGAAATTCCATAGGTTAACGGTAGGTGATGATATGTCACACCTTCAGCTACTGAGGTAGGTAGCTTCATGCAGACATAGCAGTCTTCTATTTCCATAGCTTCTACGTAATGCACTAACAAGTTAGCAAAGACATTTAGATGTGTCCTGTTTTTCATTTTGTGAAAATGTAGTCCATCCTCATCTGATGCTTCTAATTTAGGTCGTGTGTGTGTCAAGCCTACTAGCTGGTTACGTCTTTCTAAGCTTCGTGGTGTTTCTGCAGTCGGGTCAGCCCCTACATCTACTGCCTCAGGTTCAGTAGGGGAAAGGTTAGGATTCTTACTTATCATAAACGGTAAGAAGATTGTTAGTCCTATCCATATTACTATTAGTACAGCTACGCTACATAAGCATACTTTACAGCAAGTTTTTAGACACCCACATCTGGATCTCCCAGAGACACTCGGATCAGACATTTTAGCTTACAGGTGGCTTTCGCTACCCCTCTTTGTTTCCTTGTACCAGAGGTTCACTTCTGGGCTCTCTCAAGGAGGGTCTTCGTCAGAGCTCCGATCAGCAATGGACTCGTCTTCACTGTTGCCACTGTGGTGTGGTTCGTCTATCTCTTCCAACACATAGTAAGTCCACTCAGGGCTTCGATACTGTTTGCTCTGTTTCTTTATTCTGTCGCTCTTTCTCAGCGATTTTCCTTGGGCTGTCCTTCTTTCACTTTGAGCCCTTTTTCGGTCTTTGTCGTTGTCTGCGGCTGTCTTTAGTCTGAGCCTCAGTCTTTTTACGTATCGAGGGGCACTTCTGCCTCCTTTCCTTCCAGTAGTTGAGGAAACTTGCCCTTCTTCGTGCACTCTTTTTATTTTTTGTTGTGGCACTTCTGTTTCCCTACCTGACTGGCTAGTTCCAGGTCTTTCATCTATCTCTTCTGCCTGGTCCCTAGTCTGACCCTGCTCAGATTCAAACCGCACTTTCTTTTTCTGTTTAGTTGATTTTATTTCAGATGTCTGAGCACATTGATCTATTTCTATCTGTTCCTGTTCATGCGCTTCGATCTCTTCGTTTTCTTCTGCATGAACGTCAGCTCTAATTACTATTTGTCCCTTTCCAGACTCCGGAGTTCCAGGAGGAGTCTCGATGCCTTGATCTGACCCTACTTGGCCTACTTCCTGATCAGGTGTGATGTGATTCTCGCGGACCTGATCTGCTTCGTCTATTTCTAGCTCACCTGGACTATCCCACTCACTGTCTAAATAGGAATACTTCCTGGTTCGTATTGGATCATGAACCGGGTCGTCGGCGGGATACCATTCAACGTCTCGACTGGTGCTCGGCAGTTCGATGTCAGCTAGTTCTGGACTCTCCTCTTCGGAAGCCTCCTCAGCTGAGCTGCCTTCAGCTACAGTCGCGTCTTCTCCAGCTACCCGCTTCGTGTGGCTGGCGTGGATCCACTTCGGTACACCAGCACACTTTACAGCAGTGGTAGTGACGAGGATCACTTGTCGTGGCTTTCCCCACCTGGGTTTCAGGCAACTGCTCCGGGTGTGTTTCTTTAACGCCACCCAATCTCCTGGTCGCAAGTTGTGTGCTGGAGTCTTTGGCCACTCGTCTTCTGTCTCTCCAATCTGCTGAGAGAGAGAACGCACTTGGTCACCCAGCTGCTTGCAGTATTCTAGCACCATATCATCAGAAATGCTTAGCAGTTTGTGTCCGGGTACCCATGCCTGCCGCATCACTCTTCCCATCAACACTTCATGGGGACTCAGGCCAGTCTTTCGGTTCGGGATACTTCTCAAACTCATCAGCACAAGGGGTAAAGCCTCTATCCAGTTCATTTTTGTGGAATCACACATTTTTCCCAACCTGGACTTCAGGGTGCCGTTTATTTGTTCCACTACTCCAGAAGCCTCTGGATGGTAGGCACAATGTATTCTTTTCTTCATTTTGAATGCTTTACAGAGCTCTTCTAGCACATCGTTGGCAAAATGCCCACCTTGGTCCGTTTCGATAGTCTCTGGGATTCCATACCTAGGTATCAATTCCCTAAGCAATAGCTTAGCTGTAGTTAAGGCATCAATTTTCTTTGCTGGGTAAGCCTCCACCCACCTGGAGAACAGACAAACTATGACTAGGATATATCTATATCCCTTGCAATTTGGCATGGTTACAAAGTCTGCCTGCATTCTTACAAAGGGACCTACTGCCTTCCCAATGGTACTCTGTTTTACTACAGTTTTCTTTCCTGCATTAAATTGCTGACACACTAGGCACCTCTGGCAAAACCTTTCCGCCTGGTTCCTGAACCTTGAGTTACAGAACACCTGTTCAAACACCCGACACATAGCGTCTCTTCCCATATGTGTTGGTTCATGTATCATTCTGACCATGGGGTCCACCAAGCTATCAGGCAGTACAGGCACCCCAGCCGAATTTACCACCACACCATCCTCTCTCAACTCGCATTCATTTGCTGCCCACCTGCCTTTTTCTTGCCTGTCTGTAGCCTGTTGCAACTCCTTTAGTTCCTCCCACGTTGACACATTCTCAAACAACATAAGTTGGCAGCTGTTTCCACTCCACAATGCAATTTGGAGAGACATGTGATGTCGGGCACAAAACTGTGCCATTTGGTCAGCGTATCTATTACCGGCGGTCACATCATCATTTCCTGATCTGTGAGCTGCACACTTGACCACAGCCAATTCTTTGGGCAATTGAATAGCTTCCAGTAAGTTATGCACCACTTTTCCATTTCTGATAGGGGTGCCGGAGGAAGTCATGAATTCTCTTTGCAACCACAACTGGCCGAAGTCATGAACAACCCCGTAACAATACTGGCTGTCGGTGTATACAGTTATTCTTTTGTTCTTCCCCCTCTTGCAGGCTCTAGTCAACGCGATGAGCTCTGCCACTTGTGCAGATTTCACCGCGCTTAGGTATGATGCCTCTATGGTCTTTGTCAATGTAACCACAGCATAGGCAGCACTCAGGCCCCCATTCTCATGTCTTAAACATGAGCCATCCACGAACATTGTCACATCCCCATCAAGCAATGCTATTTCACGAATGTCTGGACGGGGCTTTGTACTGAACTCAGTCAGATCAACGCAATTATGGTCCCCTTCTTCTTCTGATTCTACATCCAGGGGGACAGGTAACAGTGTCGCTGGGTTTAGGACATTGCACCGGGAGATGGTGACGTTTTCAGCACCAATCAGGATTCTTTCATACTTAGTCAGCCGACTAGGTGTGAGGTACTGGGTCTTGGTTCTAGTTAGCAGGATTACAACAGAATGAGGAACATATACAGTGACGTGATGCCCCATGACAATGTTCTCACTCTGTTCCAGGCTGACACAAGTAGCAGCAACTGCCTTCAGACACCCCGGTAGTCCAGCAGCCACTGGATCTAGGGTGGCCGAAAAGTAGGCCACTGGGCGTCTAACTAAACCGTGTTCCTGAGTCAGAACTGAAAGAGCACAATTTTCTCTGGTGTCACAGAACAGTTCAAAAGATTTAGAGTAGTCCGGCATACCTAATGCAGGAGCGGTACATAGGCAATTTCTCAATGTTACCCACGCATTCATGCTTTCACTGTCCCAGCTGACGGGGTCTTCTACTCCTTTCTTGGTCATGTTTATCAGGGGCCTGGCCAGTGCAGCAAATCCTACAATCCATTGTCTACAGTAACCCACAACTCCTAGAAACATTCTCACTTCTTTCTGAGTTTTGGGCAGTTCCATTGCTCTAATTATTTTGATTCTTTCAGTAGTTACTTTCCTGATTCCTTTTTCTATCTGGTGCCCCAGATACTTCACTGAGTTTTTACAAAACTGCAATTTGTCAGGCGACACTTTATGTCCTCCCTTTCCTAGGTGATTCAGCAAGGCAATGGTGTCAGTGACACAGTCAGTTGGGGTTTTAGATGCCACTAACAGGTCATCTATGTACTGCACCAGAACAGACTCTCTTGGTAGCACTAGGGATTCAAGGCACTTTTTCAGTATCTGGTTGAAAATCGAGGGACTTTCGGTGTACCCCTGAGGGACACGATTCCAGACATAGATATGGCTGTCGAATTCAAAACTGAAAAGGAATTTGCTTTCTGGATGCAATGGGATGGAAAAGAATGCGTGGCACAGATCAATGACAGTGAACCATTCTGCATTCCAGGGAATCTGGTAGAGAATGACTGCAGGGTTGGGTACAATAGGACAGCAAGGTACGACAATTTGGTTTACCTTGCGCAGATCTTGCACTACCCTGTACTTTCCACTAGGCTTTTTGATCCCAATGATAGGCGAGTTACAGGGGCTGCTCATCACTTCTTCTATGATTTCGGCTTCGAGCAGCCGGGTAATTTCAGTCGCCACTCCTGCTTTCACTTCTGCACTCATCTTATACTGTCTGGTTTTGGGGTATATAGCATTCGTTTTTATTGCTATTTTAACTGGGTCCACATTTGCCATCAGGCCTACATCTTTTCCTGTGAAATCCCACACTTCTGGTACTACTCTTAATTGGAGCTCTTCAGGTAAATCTTCAATTGTCAAAGTCTTTATATCAGCATCTTGTCTAACTAACATCAGCTTGTATAGGCCATCTTCATCGGGGGTCTGAATTTCGACACCATTTGGTGTGCAATAGATGGTACAACACATCTTGCACAACAAATCACGTCCTAGCAGGTTTACAGGACTGGAATCACAGACCACAAATCTGTGCATTTCCTTGAAATTCCCTATAGAAATTTCCATGGGTTCAGTTACTGGAGTACTTATTATTTGATTTGAGACTCCCACTACTTGGATTGCTTCTCCCGAGAGGGGTAGGTTAGGAACATCCACTGTTCTCACAGTAGATCTGGTAGCACCAGTGTCCAACAGAAAGGTGACATCTTTTCCTTCAACCTTTCCTTCAATGTATGGTCCAGTCTGGTCTACCGGTAAGGAGGCGCCAAGCACACACTCCTCATCCTCCCCTCTCAGGCCCCGTCAATCTTGATTTTCACAAAGGAACGTATCATTTAGCAAATACTGTGGAATGACTGCGTTTCTTTCACTCTCGACTTCCCATACTTCCGCCCTTTCATTCTGCTGACCCTGATTCTTAAAATTCTGTCTAGGAGCGCGAGGCACTGGGGGTGGCTTTACCTGTTGCTGGTTCTTTCTCGTCCCCTCTTTCGGCACCTGTGGATTTAAACCATTTACAGGGGCATTACCGGCCTGCAGGTGTGGACACTCGTCTCTCCAATGCCCTATCTGGCCGCACCCATGGCACGGGAATTTCTTCATGGCTTCTTCTCTACTCATCTTAGTGCGGGGCTTCCCTCCTCCCCCAGCAGTGGCATTCTGAGCATTATTATCAGAAGTTAATCTATTTAACTGCTTTTCTTGCTGTTCGGCTAATTTCACCTGTGCCCACATAACTTTCTCTTTGAGGGCCTTTCTTTTGTTTTCGATTTCATCTTCACAATATTTTGCATATTTCAGGACAGCATCTATTGGTTCTCCCTGCCAACTGATTTTATTGTCCCTAATCCATTGGGAAATTTCAGGCCTTAATCCTAGCACAAACCTGTAACTGAAATGTGTCATGTCTTTTAGGTCCACATTGTCGATACCGCTGTATGTTTTAAACACTTGCAGTAACCTTTCATAGTAGGAGTGAACAGTTTCATCACGTTCTTGGGTGGTTCTATCTATTCGGGTCCAGTCTGTTTCCTTTGCGGGAACCTTTTTCTTGAGATATTGTATGACTTGATCATACTTCCTCATTACTTCAGGTGCAGGCGCACCTGTTTTCTCATCTCTGGGAAATTCCTCACTGGGCCAATCAATTTCAATTTTACAGTCGGTCCACAGATCTACAGGGACCACAATGTCGAAAAACCCATCTAAGTCTTTCAGCAGACATTTCTGAACTTTTATGAAGCGCTCTACCTGCCTGTACCAATCAACAGGCTTCTCCCGTAATTTCGGGAAGTCATTTGTAAATGACACAATATCCTGTCGGGACCAAGGGACATGGACATATTTTCCTCCCGGGACCTCCCTCATGGGGCACAATTTTTCGGCTGGTGTTACTTCCTTTAATAAGAGTTCCGAAGTCACTGACCCAGCCCTGCTGCTTTCCTTTTTCTTTGCCCACCGGGTTCTCCACTTCCCCACCTCGCCCCACTTCTGCAGGAGTTTCAACAATTCTTTTACTTGGATCTGTTTTCCCATTACATTCAGGCTTTCTAAATCTTTGTCTGAAAAATCCACTCTGTAAGGTTTCTGAAGGATTTTGGAGCGACTAACATCTACTCCCATTTCTTCTGCTGTATCCATTATCTTTTCATGGAGCGACCTAGCGTTCCGGGTCAGATATTTACTGATAAACAGCAACTCTTCTTCGTTATACGAGCTCAGGCGCTCAACTCCTACGTTTCCAGCCATCATTTCTTCTATTTCTATTCTCAATTTATATATTTCCAATGCTTTAGGTTGGGGAGTGGCCTCCTTCTCTAGCTCTTTTGTCCATCTATCTAGTTCTTCAGGGGAAACTAAAGTAGCACTCCTAATTCCCGTTGCACTTTCGATTCCCACCTCTTTTGGTCTGGGTTGACTTCTAGTCCCTATTATGCTGGCCCTTGATTCCCTTATGGGCAGATCCATCAAACTCCCCGATTCACACTCACTCTCTTGATCTTCATCTATGAATATCTCCTTTTTCGAAGTCAAAATGTTAGAAGTAGGCAGCATCGAGGGGAAAACAGGAGGCTGGGGACCGGTCATGTCATTTTTATACAGAGGAATAGCTGGACCAATGGTTACTGGAATAGTCAAGGAATCAGGATGGGGCTGCATTTGGGTAATGGTTCGAATTAATTCATCTCGCTGTTTAGTCAGGACTTCTCTCTCTTTTTCTCCCAATACCTTTCCAGTAGATTTGTCATGCAATACCTGGGGTACTAGGGACGGATAAATATTCGGAGCGGTCGGAGTGACCAGTCGCGGAGGATCTTCTCCGAACGACTGATAATTCGGAACTGTAGGTTTTGGTCTGCAAAACCCGTCCTTTTCACTGGTTTTACTGTCTGTCCCGGTTCCATCTGTATCACTATCCCTCCTACATCTGGGATACTTTGCAAAGGGATTTCGAGAGGGCATAGGCTCTGAGTCTGCATCATAGGGAGGTGGATTTTTCATTAGTAAATCTTCCAAATGGTCATCATCCAAGTCCCCCATAGGAGCTAGGTGATGGGTCTTTTCTTTGCATTTCCCTTTCCTTTCCTCAACCACCCCCATCATCGGGAACAGCCCTTCAGTTATCATAGACTGCCTCCACTGTTTCATTTTCTGCTCTTTAGTTGGTGTTGGAAGCTTAGGATACCATTTACTCACTCCCTTATCCATCCTGGGTTTATCTCGCTCTGCAGCCTCAATCTCCCATTCCTCCAGAGCTTCGTACTGGGTCAACCTAGGTCTAGGGTGCAATTCATTCATGCGGGTCCTTAGGTTAAACAGGATCCGACCATTAAAAGTACCTTCAACAGGGAATGCTAGAACTCCGTCATCTACTGTATATTTTGCCCAATTTTCTAACCAAACACAAGTATGATACCCTTTATCAAACATCATGAAAGAAGCAGGGGTATTTGGTGGGGGAATGAGCACACCCTCCCTCGTTCTAATGGGCTTGTCGGTTTTGAAAAAATTCTTTATTTTGTCAGAAAAAGACAATTTCCTCTTTATTCCGTACATCATGTGTGGTCTACCTCTCATAAGCTGATCCTTATAAAATCCTAGGTACTTTGGATTCGGTATAAAATCTGGATACCACATATAATCTTCGGGACTCTCTTCGAACTCGGCTTGATTAATTTTGTTTACCTTTGTGCTTCCAATGCTAGTGCGACTTCTATTTCTCACTACCCAATTAGGTCAGAGAATACAAAAACTCTTAGCCAATGGGTGCGCGGCCTTTTCGCGAGACAGAGTCTCACTCTGCGGCACTCACCCTCCTTCACAAATTCAGCTTCACTACACGCCTGCTGTCTTGACCAATACCAGCGCGGCACGGAGTGACGTCAGAGCAGCTCTCCGACTGACTCCTTCCTTTACAAGGTAACGGAAACTTTCAACTTTTCCTAAAGTGCGATTGTAAAACTTAGTTACCAACACACAACGTCTGCCACTATGTCTGAGTGTTCTAAAAAGATAGAAAGACTTCCTCTCACTGCAAGTAAACCACTTCTGTCTACTTCTCATTCACTCCGGGTAGACTTCTTTGCCTATCCTCACACTCGAGTAATATAGAACCCGTTATTCTTCCGACTCATCCACTGTCGTCAGGGATATGTACTGAGCCGGGATTTCACCAGTGAACTATTTTACTTACCAGACAAGCCTCGGAGACCCTACTACTCCTTCCGTATGCGACCCTTACTAGGTGATATCGCAATGAAAGTTTTATACCGGACTCGTAGCTATCAATTATTCAGATATAACAAAAGGCCTAATTAGTGCTTCCAGTTATTCATTTAACCCTGCACTAATGTTTCAGACCCTAGTGACTTCAACAGCTAACCGGATTCTGCTCACCGTTAGCTAAAATACTTCCCCGGGGATTCGGACTACACTGAACATTCACAAACAATTCTGGGTTAATTCAACATTTATAGCAGCAATGTAAAATCATATACATTTACATATAAAAATTTAAAACATTTCAAAAATTTCAAACAATATAGTAAAAGTCAGCAGCGCATTAATTTTCACGGTTTGTTCCCTGTCTACCTAATATAACTAGTCCAAACCATCCTCTGGCTGCCAGAAAATTACTGATAGAGCGCGCAGTTCACCCGGGTCACCAATTTCTTACACGCACTGGGCCCCGGCGTGCAATTTTTAGTTTCAATCAATGATTCTCGTGAACCGGGTGAGATCCCGACACGCTCCTATGAGTAATCAATGGTTCAGAATTATCTCTGCTTACCATGCACCTGACTTACCACAGGCACAAACTTTCGATGGACCTAGAGCTAAAAGGGAAAATAGTAGACAGGACCTTAAAACATTTCTTTACGTCCATATAATTTATCCACTTTCTGTAAAATGACCACAGACACCTGATGAAGTTTTGACACTTTATATGAAATTCAAAAGGAAGATGCCAAGACAATAAGTGATATGCAGAACACTATGTCAAACATTTATATCAACATCAAAAGGTAACTTTGCACAAAGAAAATCACGACCATTAAGATATATGGGAAAACTAGAGGTAGGGTTTGAAACAGAACTAATCACTGCAACGTTATACTAGGACACGAGGTATAAGATTGGGACCTAAACATGTACTTAATCTTTAACCTATTCTTTCTAAGTTCACTGCAATCAACTAAAGGAAAGGGAAAAACGGGAACATACTATTATTTATGATAAACACAATGAGCTCCTAAAGGAAGGGGGAGAGAGAAGGAACCAAACTAAATCAGCAACGGCAATAGAGCTATATCACAGGTAATAGTGCTTTAATAGATCATACGAAAGAGAGGAGAGAGAGAGAGAGAACAGGCTACAGAACATACGCAAACCCACAAGCAATATTTACCTAATTCAGATTTGAAGTCTAACCCTGGCCACGGGTCAGATGGGAAGACGGGGACAAGGACCCTCGGAAAAGGAACACCAGAATGCGAACAGGTACAACCCACGGACAGATCAGGACAGGATACCCCTCAGGTTCGGGTCAAAGGACTGGGCCTCCCAGGGAACGACCAACACCCACAGCTTCGGACAGCAACGCCTGCGTTACCCCTTTCTGCAAGTAATTCGCCAGAAACCCCGATTGGATTTTCGAATCTCCCAGCAAAGTGCTTCGCCAGCACTTAGGAATTTCCACCCCTTAGGAGCTTTGTGGAAAATATGGACAAAGTGCTCCGCAGCACTTTCAGATTGGACACCTATTGAGATCGTAGGGTCAGTGACAGGTCTGCTACTCGGACAAGTCGGACAATTTCCATAAGCTAAACTAGAGTAATTATACAGTTCTGGGGACCCTCAGACCACCCACTAATGTTGCAAGTGACAGTTTCCCATATTTTGATTGGTCAGGAGAGGTGGTGCGATCATTACCACCTCCTAAATTCAGCTTTCCCAGAATTAATATTCAGGTTTTCATACCCGCCCCCCGGGTTCACGTTCCCATCCATAGAGTACAACAGAAAGTATGAGCGCATAAGACAGTTGCAACAAGTTTGTTGAATTCAAGGTGATTGTCCACACTGGGTGCTGGATTCCCAGGCGCATTTTGCTTCAGAAGCCAGCTGGCTTGGTTCAGCTTCTGCGCAGTCGGGTTTCTCCCAGGTCACATGGCAAACCCCAGAAGAGAGTCAAAGATGGCGTAGCTTAAGAGCTCCCAGCCCCAAAAGACGCGGTACATGAAAAATAAGCGAAAACAAATTAATATCACATCCAGAATGATCACACTGTATACCATGAAAAATCTTATCCCACCCTTACTTTACAATGACTTATAGCATTAAGGTTTTAGTGCGAAAAGATAGATAGGCTGAAGCAGCAGCAATAGCAGAGAGCGTGGTGAGAGTCAAGCGGCCATATTAGCAACAATGCGCATGTGCACAGAACTCCCTCCAGAATGCGAGTGCGTCACATCACATGGGTATGACCGACGCATGCGCAGACTGAATTTTAGCGAAGCAGCCATTTTCCTTAGCGCAAGCTTCGTTAATATGGAAAAAGACATACAGGCAAGCATCCGGGGACACCCGCGTGTTTGGAAAAGCGTGTAATAAACGACACTAATGAATTTTAGTAATGTTATACATTTGGCGAGGTTCTTGCACGGGGCAAGGCGCTTCACGTGCAAATCCTTGCTCCATCAATGTGACCATGAATTTCGCAAAAAATGTATAAACATGTGATGTTGAATAAACTGTGACCTTTTAAGGCACCAAAGCACGTTGTCAGTGGTGATTTAAGGGTTAAGAGGAGACAGTTTGGTTGGAAGTGGACGAGAAGGGGGTGCAACTAGCCACCTGGAGGGGGTTTGCCACGATTGGTGTAAATCTGTGCAGTAGTTCGGCCTGTAGGTGTGAGAAAAAATTTCTCTGGGAGGTAAAACTGCGAAAATATGTCTTTCAGCCCACAACCCCCAAAACCCTTAACATTCTTTTACCACATCTTGATATGCCAAAGATTAGCTGGCTAAACTACTAAATTGCCACATTTTGTGCAAATCCGTCAACGGAGTTAAAGGCAAATTAAGAGATGCCTTTTCAAGGGAAAGTGCGTTTTATAAACACACTGGCAAGGACACACGCGCCCACACCATCAGGTGCATATCAGGGACAATTTTGAAATGTATAGTTGTGAGATTATGTAATGTGTGTATGTATGTATAGGCATTTATATAGCGCACTACTTACCCGGAGGGTCCCAAGGCGCTTCGACCGCTGCGAAACCCTTCCTGGCTTCCCTGAGAGATGGTCCCTTAATGGGTATCTCCAGGGTGAGACCAGGCATCCCCGGCGGTCTGGTGGGGCCGTTAGTGAAGATGAGGCAAGCTAATGCCCAGAGTTGCCGAGTGTGATCGCTGATCAGAGTGGGCACCGAGGCGAGAGAATTATCGAGTCCGCTGACCCTGGTCCAGAAACCTGCCGCACCGGGAATCGAACCCTGGTCCCGGGCCGTCCTCTGCTCTCGGGTCTGCCGCCTCTAACCAGTGAGCCACACTACTTCACTTTATGCAGTGCATTTAGTGCGCATGCCATTTCCTTTGCAAAATAGGCACAGTGACTGCTGCTCACAAAAAAAGCCTAAAGTAGCTAAATGCTCAAAAAATAACCTTTTTACTACATTTTTAAGTCAGGTTTTTACAGTCGTTTTCTTTGCGTGTTTCTACAGATGGCTTCACATTAAACCTTCCTACAAGCAGATGATGAAACGAATAAAAGACAACCTGCAAAACAGTATAATCTTTTTGTTAAATTATCTTTTCATGTTTCTCTATCCGTCAGACACCGGATTATGAGGGCCTTAACTACGGGAAAACAATGTCGACCTTTGTGGAGTACTTTTGGCATCGTGACCAAAAATATGGTCTCATCGACATAATCTTCCATTCTATAGTTTGAAAAATAGTTCTTCTAGTTATGAGTACTGTATGGTAGAAGTGAGAGGGAAAGCAAAGGGGAAATACTAAGGGCCTCATTTGTGAGACTCCTTGCACCTCCGGAATGTCACTTTTGTGACGTTCCGTGGCGCAGAAGCCTGTGTGATATTGGCACCACTAAACCACTTTTTTTGGCTTAATGTTGCCTGATATATATATCAGACCCTTTAACGCAGTGTTCTGCATTTAAGGGGCCTGCAATGGGTGTTGCTGGGGACATTCCCAGCAACATCCATGGCCTTTTGACACTGCCCCTAATTTACGAGAAATCGTAAATCTGAGGCAGTGCCAAAAGCTTATGCCTCCCCAGGGGAGGTGTAAGGGAGGCACAATGAGTAGGAATATCTTAATTTTTCCTCGTTTTTCCTTTTTCTATTTGTGCTACATTCTGCAGCACACATAGAAAGAGGAAAATGCCTCTTGTTTCTTTTTGTTCAGAAAGCTTTCCCTTCCTGTACAAAAATAATCATCCCTGCTACGCAGGCACCCTTGCATCATGGTGCACAGGTGCCTGCGATGGTGCACAGCAGCCCATTGTGCGCTGGTGCAGGGGTAAAGGACAGGAATACACCTTCCTGCCCTTTTCTTTTGCCGTAGGTAAGCGCAGCAGGAAGGCCTGTTGCACTTCCCTATGGCAAAACCTCATAAATGAGGCCCAATGTTCAATGTTTTATTTTTGTCCAGAGCAGAACTAAAAAAGAAATAAGACCACTACATGTCAGCACCATTTGACTCTATAGACTTCCCATATTTTCAGAATGTGGCAAGGAAAGCCGTTTCCAAGTGCAGGAAAGCACACCTCCCTGCACAAAAACAATCCTTAAAGGCATTTTAATTTTCTGGGGTGTGGCTTTCTGTCTGGCAATGGCGGTGGCATATTGAGGGGCTCAGTTACTGATCCAGCTTTCAATGACCGTTGTGGAATATTTTCTAGCTCCGCACCCGGGACCCTACGTGCAAAAGCTGTCTCCATCATGGGACCACTGTGTGGTTGTGATCTTGTCTCACCTATGGCACCAGCATGTTCGAACTACTCTCTGACGCTGCTCCACGGACATCACTGCTATTGCGGGGACGCCCTAGTCGGGCCAAAGCCTGCTAAGTAGGGCTTGATACTGGAGCAGCACTTTCATGATGTTCATAAATCAGTACCCCCCTGCAAATTGCTGGGGGCTGCTGCAGGCCCAAACAGATGTGGTAGGTGCAGCTTTTCCATAGCACGGATTGGACCTTCACATACCAGAGGACTTATGGGGCCACCCCTTCCAGAAGTCCCCGATAAGGAGTGGAAAGCCACCCCCCATTGCTAAAGACATCATCTCTGCTTCCCCTGCAGCAACCCTCAGAATCCTAGACTTAGTTCAGTGAGGCCTCGGGGAGCTCTCATCTTTGCAAGGGTCTATGGTATGGTCATTTTCAATTATGAGGTTGAACATACTCACTTGCAGTGGAAGCTGAGACGAGCCTCCCTGCCCTTCAGATGCTCTGGCGATGTGCAGACTGGAACTGCTACCACTGCATTCGGGATGGAATTTTACTGTTGAGGATCGCCTGCCCCCTACGCTGCTGCTACTCGGTTGCTTTTGTCCCCCAATGTGTGGGTGAGGTGGGCTGGAATGTGCTTACTAATGGGTCACGCAAAATCTCACATGAGGCCCAGAGCATCTGCAGAGCTACCTGATGCTGAGATGACACCAACACCTCAACCTGGACCAGGTCTGGACTGGAACAGCAACCAGCCCTGGCGATTACTGTCCAACTGGCCCTGGGAGCAGGGGGGGGAGGGGGTGCTATCGAAACGCAATACTCCTGCTTTTGTTACAGGAGGCCAATATTGCAGCACTCCTGCAAAACTGGCCTCCTGTAACAAAACTGTCCCCCACCAGCATAAAACCGGCACCCACCCCTCCGGCCCACCGGGGAAATGCCCCATGCCCACTACTGCTAGACCGGCCCTGACCTGGACTGAGTGCTCAGACTGCACAAGGGCCCACAAATCCAGCACCAGCCACACTTGACCAAATCCTAGCGACCATAATGCACACTAAAACGTTTTTAGAGGTGACAATGCATGGAGGGGACATTGATCTTGGCCTCCTCACGGAGGATCAACGTAAAATCTCCGAGAGGCTCCATACAGCAGAGATCACATTCAAGGAACTCCAGCCAAAGACAGCGGACCTCCATTAGCAGCTGCATGACATAACATGCAGAGTTTGATTCCTGAAAGGAGGAGCAGAAGATTCGGAGGGAAGAGCCAGGAGAAAAAATGTCTTTATGGTGGCCAGAAGGACTAAAATGGGACAGCCCCACTCAATATACCGAGCACTTGCTAGCACAGACTGTCTCTCTGCAATCCCTCATTATCTGGTTCATGGTTGAAAGGGGCCACTGAGTCCCAGCCAGACCCCCTTCTCTCGGAGCTGCTCCTCTACCAGTGATGCCCAAAATCCTCAATTACCAACATAGAGATGACACTTCCAGGTAGACACTGATAAGATAATACTTTAGCAGTCTAACACTGCATGGCCCTTTCTGAGGGTAAAATGTAGGCTTCGGGAGAATTGGCTAAGATGTGCATTGTTATTTCCCGACAGGCTCAAGATCATGATCGACCAATAAACAAATTTCTTCAACACTCCTGAAGAGGCCTGGGAGTGATCTGAAGCATTTTAGGGGACTGGCCCCAATGGGTAAGCTGGGGGTTCACAGTCGTCATCTTCGTTGTCCTTAAATAACACCTGCGGTGGAACCATAGGAGGCCTCACCACCTGACCCCTTCCTCACCAACACAAGCCCTGTGTCACCAACACGAGGCAGTGGCTGCAGCAATATCCTCCGGGAGGGCAATATGCTTGAATCCTTTGAGCACCAGGTAGGGGTGACCTTCTACTGAGGAATCTGACTTTGATTCTAATTTTAATACAAGCACGTCAATAATCCTACCTGTCTTAGCACCCCAAAACTCGGATGTGCTGATTCAACTGCGAACTTCCTGAATGCGGTTAGTGGTGAGGAGGCTAGCTACCCGGCAACCTGCATTGGGGTTCTTTTGTGACTGCAGGTCACAGTCACAGGGTTTGTGTGGTGGAGAGATTATTTGGCCTATCACTGACAAGACGTAAATTTACCAACTGCATAGTTGTGCTGCCCTCCCCACATGCACTTAACTTATTGCACAGACACTCTTTAAGCTGGTTCCAATGCAACATAAACCTTGATTACAATGCACTGTTCTATCATAGTTTCTTCTTAGTTGGGTGGGAAACATTTTGTTTCGGTTTTGGGTAGGGAGGGATGGGTATACCCAAGGGAATGTCCTAGATCTCTACAGCAGACATTGCATCATCCTCTGAGTTCTCCCGAGCCCGCTAGTGGCTCGAAGTATATATTCATGACCTGGAATGTTTGGGGAATGCTTACCATTACCAAGCAATACAAAATTGATTCCTTTCTGTGCCATACGGGTATCCATATCGTCATGCTGCACAAGAACCACCTAACATTTGCAGAGGGGAGAAATGTACTAGCTAAGTTGCGAGGTAGAGTTGTAGATAGAGGGTACTCCTAATCTGTATAACCCTGGGGTCCCTGCAAAATTACATCACAAGTTATTAACAACAATGGGAGATATGCATTCTTCAAGGTCAGTCTGAATAGAAGACTATTTGCGATACGAAGTATATATGCACCCAACAGAAGCCAATCATCATTTTTTGCTTCCATGTCCCTGGCGTTGGAATCATGGCCTCAACTTTCCTTAATCTAGGTTATGCCTTTAATAGCATATTGGATGTGCACATTGTCTGCTCATACCTCTCAGAACCCAACATTCACTACTGCGAAGGCTCTACAAGGCCTGTTACAACATTTGGCCCTCATAGATGTGTGGTGCCACAAATATCCCCAGGATAGAGAATATACTTAATATTCAGCACTACACAATGTGCACTCTGACTGGATCAGTTTATAACACATACCAGACTCATGCCTTGCAAACATATCATAGAGTGCCTGGGAATCACAATATCAGACAATAACCCACTACTACTCTACTTTGCCTGGGCAGAAGATGTGGTGTTTCTAGACTCACTAAGGGAATTTATTGTTGCATACTTTAGTGAAAATACAGATAAGACTCTCCTCACTCCATTACCTGGGAGGCATTTAAGGGCACTCTATGAGGTCAGTGTATACTGATCTCTGTTTTACTGAAGAAGCAGTTGACTCACTAGATAGCTGCATATGGGACTTGGAAAGCCAAACGGCGACAGACACCTCAGCAGCTGCCTCCCCTGCAAGCTGCTAGGGAGGAACATGCTACTTTTGTAGAATGCCAGATTGGAAGCAGGCCAAGATTCTTCCTTTATTAAATAAGCCATCACTTGACACCCTGTGCACGGTGAGCTACCGGCCTATCTCCCTTTTCCCTAGTGTGGCTAAGGTATGCGAAGAAGTGGTCACTAGACAGCTGACTGACTTTGTTGAAAGTTCAGGCCTTCTTCATCCAGATCAGTCGGGTATCAGGGCCTCTTTTAGTACTGAATCAGCCCTGGTGGCAATCTCCGAAGCCATCAGAGACGGTTTGGATGCCAGCGGGAGGGCTGCCTTGATCTTGCTCGACCTCTAGGTGGCATTCGATACGGTTTCCCATTCATTGCTGCTCACATGTGTGGCTGAGATAGGTGTAGAAGGAACTATTTGGGGCTTGCTCAAATCCTTCTTGGAGGGTCGGACGCCGCAGGTGTGGCTCCCATCGTTTTCTTCCTCACCGAAGAAAATGACGACAGGAGTTCCTCAGGGTTCTTCCCTGAGTCCTCTCCTTTTTAATATTTATGTCACCCCTCTGGTTCAGCTGGCTGAGGACCTAGGTGCAAAGATTATTGCATATGTCAATGACACCCAGCTTCTGTTTACATGGGTTGGAAAAATAGTGTTCTCCCTCTGTCCCTAAACATTGCTTGACCACAGCCTTTCATTGTTTAACAGGATTGTCTGGGCAAGGATCGTTATATTCTTCTGTTCAGGAAATAATTCCAAACACACTGCTTGTATGTGTGAATTCTTTATGATAGAGTAATCACTCTCTCCTCGAGAGTGAGTGAAAGAACAGCTAACACGTGTTTCGCCCCCTTACATGGCCTGCCGGCCTGGGGCTTCCTCAGGGCATGTAAATAAAACTGGGAGAAATGCCAAAGTAAATAACGCCTTCAATAGGTCCTAGGATTTTGTGTTAGAGCATAATGCCGGTCTTGGCTCGCATCCATGTTAGAAAGCCGTGTCACGACTTTCTAACACATTCCTGAGGTGCCTGCCATGCAATGCAGGGATTAACATAATCTCCCATTTCTCTATGGGAGCTTGTGCTACAGCTGGTTATGTGTGTATGCGGTCGCATTGAGATGGTGATGGTGGGATCACTGAACGGATGGCAGTTGGTCCGAGACTGAGGCAATGTGGGCAGACTCATGTTCACCTAAAATCGTAATCAGGCCCTTATTTGAATGGCACAGTGGGTGCTAAGCCCTAAGGAACCACAACAGGACCAACCCCTGCTTCTCAGGGTGGCACAACACTGCCATTAGGTGATCCTCAATCGGTCCTGATCCTCTACATTAGTGACCGCAAACATACCTCTAGCCCTCTTATTTCCACTCCCGCCATTCACAATAAATCAATGATGGCCCATTGGGCCCGCCCTGGTCTTAGCAGAATAGGACATTTTTGTGAGGATAGGACGATATTTCCTTTTGAGTTGTTGCAGGCCAGCGCCGACATCCTCCTCCCTCATGGCCTTCATCAAACACAGAAGGCTTCTGGCAAGTGAAAAGAGAGAGATAAGAACATATGGGCGTAGAAAGAGGCGTGTAAAGAGGCGTACACTCGACGTGTCATAGGAGTGTCACAGGTGGGTGGATGTATGGAGGAGATCTGCAGGGTCAGCAGAAACCTTTACTCGATATGCGCGCGCAACTAGCCATGACGTGTAATTGGCGCGTAACTGGGGAGAGCTGGGGGCTTGACTTTAGCACTAGTAGAGGAGTCTGGTGTCTGGGATGTCAGAACGACCTGCACCTATAGCATATCTGATATCTTGTATTTGGAGGATGTGTAGTCTGAAGTAAAAGGTCTCTCGGGCAGAGGCCGTTCATTACTAAATGCTAGTGCGTGCATATATTTCTTCGTGCATTAAGTGGGGGCATGGGCCTACTATGGCAACGGGTGCAGTAAATTACTTGCAAGAAGACAGGAAGGCCGGGCCCTTTGCTCTGCAGGCGGGAATATGTTTACCTATTTCACTGGACTGGAATGTGTTTTTGCGGAGGCTGAGCAGATAACTGTAGGCAAAATACCGTCTTGGCAGGCAGGCCAGGCCGGGCAAATCTCGGCTGAGCAGGAAGTAAGGGAGAGGTCAGGGATGCAAACTGCAGCTTGGAGACAGAAGAGGCTCGGAGCCTGAATTCAGGGTCTGGCTCGACTGGGCCACAAAAACGTGTGCTTCGCGTTATTTAAACGTATACCATGTAAATGCATTGGAAAAGCAGGCCTTGGTGCAGAATTAACTTTTCATTCAGGGAAGGCCTAAAAACTGACATGTTAACGTTAGACGAAAATGCAGAGACATTATTGTGTCAGGTACGGGGAAAGAATTACATGGTAACATGGACATACATGGAGCATAGGTATATGGATAGGGTGTGAGTGGGGGACACATTGACCATACAAAAATTTCTATTTCCTCATTCCCTCCTTGGCCCCTACTTCACCCTTTAGGATATGTCTATTTTCATGAGACCATCTATTTGTTCATATAACATCATTTGCTCGTCTTTTCTTATTCGAGCACGGGAACGTGAACGTGGACAGGGAACACAAGCAGTGGCGCACAAGCCGCAAATCGCTGGCCCACATTGCAGACAGAGACAGCAACTAAATACTATGAGCAGTACTATCCCTAGGAATGATAACACTTTCCATCCCCAGGCCGATATCACACTCCAGAGCCAACCGGACCATGTCCAGGTGCCTGGATTCTGGTGTATCTGGTGAGCAATCTTATGGAGCCTTGTTATTGCTGCATATACTGACGGTGCGTTATTAGGAATAAACACACAACAACTGGAGCCGATCACTCTACAAGCTCCACCCCTATCGGCCAGGATGACGTCAAGAACAAGGCGGTTTTGAAGAACAACAAGTCTCATAGCAGACTGTTCTTCCGTTAAGTTTCCTAAAGCAGAAGTAGTCTCATTCACTACTGCTTCCAAAGTTCTGGTTAATCTACGTATTAATTTACTATTTTGAATGGGGCCTATGAAGAAAAAGAATCCTTTATTGAAATCGGTATATTGCTCCAATGTTGTTTCAGTCTGATCGACAATTGGGGACTCGATCTCCCTCTTATGTCGTATATGTACGAGGTGTGAATTTCGATGATAATCGGATGGGGCTAGAAAAACAGGTGGTAATAGGAACGCGATATAACACGTTCCACCCCAATCTAAGGGCAGATGTACATAAGCTGTCTGACCGCAAATAAAATAGGAATGACGGGAAGCTTTGAAAGTAGACTTTCCTTTATCACTGAATTCGACCACAGTATTACAATCACTGTGTCCTAGATGTACTGAACCATTCTTCCTAATGCATAATTCACCTTTCACGGGTAAAACTGTTATAAACGGTAAGTCCGAATTAGTCTCGGACTGGACGTTTAGAATCATGAGGTTAAGGGAAAAATTACCTAAATCATACCCTTCATTTTCTAGATCGGTCCCTGTCCTTTGGGGAAGACCGTCTTTGTCTGGGAAACAGGCTTTATTCATAACTGTATTCAGGTTTCCCCATATCCAATCACCCTGGGAAACTGGGGACGTACTGTCTAGTGATGACATTAAAGCAAACCATGCACCGCACGAACCATTGTGTGTAAATGGATAGGGAAAGAGGGGCAGAGCTCCCGGGAATTTCTGATAAGGTGGGAGTCGGCCGCATACCCAGCAATTTGTGGTGTTGCTGGTCTGGTGAGTATGGTGTAACATACGAATGAAAGTGTTGTTGCGCATTGCTAGTCGATAGGATAGTTCGTGAGGTGGCAGGTCACTGAATGTGTGCTCTACGGTGTCATTGAAAGAAGAATGTACATGTGAACCAAGAGGAGGAAAGAAAACATGTAGTATCAAGCTTATACTTATAATCGATATACTCAGAAAAAACATAATGATTAGGGATATAATGCATCTACTACGCAAGTTCTTGCAGTATTTGTTTTTCATGACTTTCTGTCTATCTCTCTCACTATTTGGGTCTACAGTCTCATACATGTCAGGAACCTGTCTAACCTCTTCACCCGAGGGGGACTTAAACAATTAAACTGTCTGACTTACTAGACCGTAGTTTGCTTCTATACTCCTGCTGCGGAGTTTTTTCTAGCAAGGGGAGTTTAGTGTCAGTATCTGGATCAGGGCAGTCCTTGGGAAATGTCTCTGGGCACAGTCCATGGAATCTTTTTACGTGACTGGAATGAAGCCAGCCTTTCCTTCCCTTGACTTTCACTGCGGTCCTCGTGGTCATCAACACCAACTTCGGCTCCCGCCACCTGGGCTCCAGAGGGCTTGAGCGGTCAAAGTTCCGTACACAAACGAGGTCACCTGGAACGATTTCATGCGGTTTCACTTGGGTGTTGTCCGGGAAAGCAGCCGCGACCTGTGAACGACAAGAGAGTAGTGCAGACATCAAGGAAGCCAGGTAATCTGTCAGCATATTACTATCAACATCGGTGATCTTGCGCGGCATAGGCGTACCCCACATATTCGGTGGTCTGCCAAAGACCACTTCGTACGGAGATAGTCCGGTTCTGGAATGAGCTACCATACGCATGTAAAAGAGGGCAACCGGCAAGGCTACCATCCAATCTACACCTTTTTCTGCACAGACCTTCGCTAACCGTGTTTTCAGAGTCTGATTATGTCTCTCAAGAGGCCAGCTGCTTCGGGGTGTCGTACGCAGTGGAATTTCCACTGGTACCCTAACAGGAGTGATACCTGTTTCATCAGTTCGGACGAGAATGGCTGTCCATTATCTGAGTACACGACACGGGGCAAGCCGTATCGCGGGAAAAATTCACGAACCAACTGCTTGGCAGTGGTCACAGCAGTGTAATCTGGGACTGGGTACGCTTCTGTCCATCTGGAAACGGCACATACAACTACGAGGACATACTTGAATCCTCGACATCTGTCCATCTGAATATAATCCATCTGGAGGACTTCGAAAGGGTGGTCAGGAGGATGAAATCCACCTTGTTCCACGGGAATGCCTTTGCCTGGATTGAACTGACAACAGATCATGCAGGTACGCACTTTCTGTTTTGCTGCTGCACGTAAATGCTTGTTGAACCAAATATTCTGTATACTGTCTAGCATGGCTTTTTCTCCTAAGTGTGCTGGACTATGTGCTGTATTTATGATAACTTGAACCATAGAGTCAGGTAGAAGCCATGTAGCTTTTCCCTTTGTCATCCATCCCTGATCTGTTTGGACCCCTCCTTGTTCAGTCCATTTCTTAATTTCGTCTGGAGTGGCATGTGTCTGTATGTCGAGTACATCTTGTGTGGGATCCTTAGCTGTCATGCAATGTATCTGTGATGGTACTTCAGTCATAGTCGTGTTAGTCGGTATGTCTGTTTGAGTCTGAGCTGTGAGTTTAGCTGTTCGATCTGCCAGGTCATTACCCTGGGAAATGGTGTCAGTGATTTTCGTATGTGCTTTGCACTTCATGATGGCTATGGCTGTAGGCAAGTGTATTGCTTCTAACAGAGCTTGAATGAGGGGACCATGCTGGATTTTGGCTCCGTGGGAGGTCAGAAAACCTCTCTCTTGCCAGAGGACTCCGAAGTCGTGAACGACTCCGAATGCATACTGTGAATCTGTATAAATGTTTACTTTCAGGTTCTTGGCTCGTATACAGGCTTGTGTCAGAGCAATGAGCTCTGCTGCTTGGGCTGACAAGGTATCAATTCGATGTGTTTCTATGACTTCAGTATCAGTGGTCACTGCATATGTGGCCACTAATTCTCCTGTACTTGTTCTCATGCATGAACCATCCACATAAAGTGTCAGGTCTGGGTCTGGTAATGCAATATCTGTCAAGTCTTGTCTTGGTTTTGTTACAGTGTTAATTATTTCCACGCAGTCATGTGGTGCAGGGTCGGTTGTACTCGAAGGTAAAAGTGTAGCAGGATTTAAGGTGTTGCAACGTCTGATCTCAATGTGTGGCTGAAACAGTGTCAATTCATATCCTGTCAATCTTGCTATGGTCAAGTGCTGTGTCTGGGTTCGGTTCAGGAGAACTTCCACTGAGTGAGGAACTTGTACTGTCAGGAGATGTCCTAACACTATAGAATCGCTTTGTCTGATTGCTAGAGCTGTTGCTGCAACTGATTTTAGGCACGCAGGCAGAGCCTGGGCCACTGGATCCAATGTACTGGAAAAGTAAGCACAAGGCTTGTGTTTGTCTGCCTGATCTTGAGTGAGAACCGATAATGCTGTGCCATCGCGTTCGGTGACAAAAAGTGTAAAAGGCTTACTGTAACATGGTGTCGCTAAAACAGGTGCTTGACATAAAGCTTTCTTCAGTTCATCAAAAGCTTGTGTATGTTCCTGAGTCCAAGGGAGGACAGTCGAAGTCGCTGCCTCCTGTGTTGTCAACTGTATGAGTGGCTTTGCTAGATATGCATACTGGGGAATCCATTGTCTGCAGTAAGGAGTGAGGCCAATGAAGGCCCGTACTTCCTTTTGTGTCTTGGGCTGTGGAAGATGTGCAATTAACTGGATACGGTCAGGTGTCAACTGTCTACCCCTCCTGGACAGCAAGTGTCCAAGGTATACCACTTGCTGGGCACAGAATTGCAGATTAGAAGGGGACACTTTGTGCCCCTTCTCCGCCAAGAAATATAAGACTGTCAGTGATGCACGTTCGCAGTCTCGTTCTGTCCGTGCTGTGATCAATAGATCATCGACATATTGAAGCAGTGCAGTGTCAGTAGGCATGTGAATACTGTCAAGCTGTCGTTTCAATGCTTGGCTGTAAATACTAGGACTTTCTGTGAATCCTTGAGGAGCTCTCGCAAATTTGAAGCTTCGGCCATTTAAACAGAATCAGAAGAGATACTGGCTTTCCGGATGTATTGGGACACTAAAGAAGGCGTTCTTGAGATCGATTACAGTAAAGAACGCTGCTTCTGGGTCAATAGCAGTCAATAGTGACGAAATGTCTGGGACCACAGGGTACTGTGGTATTATGCATTTGTTTAATTCCCGAAGATCAATCACTAGTCTGTAGACCGGTGGTGCATTCGGGTCAGTTCGTTTAAGAATCGGAATGATAGGAGAATTACATACATTGGAGTCGGTTTCTACAACCACTCCTTGTGCAATGAGCTCGTCAACAATTTTCAGTAAGGCTACTACAGAATTAGGTGGTAATTTGTATTGTCGGATTCGTGGCAGTACAACTCCTTGCTTGAGTGTGACACGGTATGGTGTAATGTGCATGTAACCTACATCAGTCGGACCTTGTGCCCATAAATGCTGTGGAACATTCTGAAGTCTGGGGTCGAAATCTCTCAAAACATAATGTCCTTCAAAATCACGTAAAAACAATCTCACTCCTTCCGGAGAACAACAAATCACTGCTCCCAGTGCTTTCAACGTTTTTATACCAAGCAAGTTCTCTGGACATGATTTCGTAAGTAACAAATCTGTAGTGCGGGACAATGGACCAACTCCTAGGGAAACTGGTTTTGATACTTCGTTAACAATAGGCTTTCCTGAAAATCCCAGGGAAACATTCTGTGAGCCTGAGAGGGGTGCCCCTGGAACATCGTCATGACTGATGGTAGTTCTGCTCGCCCCTGTGTCAATCAAAAATTTTCGGTCTTTCCCTAATACCTGACTATGTACATAGGGACCCTCTTGATCTACAGGTACCTCGATAAGGGGCAAGCCAACCTCCCTCTCTAGGCTGTTTCATGAGTACTGCTGATAGTCTGGGTAGTCTGACTGTGCATACTGGTACATTTGTTGCGTGACATGTTGTGTGGCAGCGATGGGTTGGGGTTGGGGTACAGCTACTGTCTGTTGCGCGTTCTGTGGAGGTTGCGTGTTCTGCGGGATAGTTTGTGGAACATGTTCTTGTCTAGGAGGACGCGGTCTTTCTTTCGTCTTGCCTGTAGCGATATTGTGTCTCAGGACAGCGCATTCATTTATATAGTGACCTGGCTGTTTACAGTAGTTGCAGTTCCCTTTAACAGGAGCTGCAGAATGACCGGGCGGTGCCGTACCCCTTTTCTGACCATCAGCTAGGACGGACTGAGCAACTAGTACTTTCATTTTCGTGTCTTTTATACGTCTCTGTTCGTGTTTGTGTTCTTCTCTAATTCGGTTTTGATGGTACTGCAACATTTGTAACATTTGGGAAGGGCTATTTGCTTGCCATGTACTCTCAACTTTCAGTACTCTGTTTTTAACTTGTGGTAAGGAATTCTCTACTAATTTGGTCACAAAAAGATGTGGGTATGATTCACTACTTGTCTTCAGGCCGCTATTAATAATGAAACATTTCTCGAATCTGGAATAGAAATCACTAGTGTCTTCATCTTGTTTCTGTTTGCAGGCTGAGATAGCATCCCAGTCTTCCTTTTTAGTAGCTAGTAATCTTGGCAAAACCTGTATCAATAACTCGGGCAATTCTCTGGCTTTTTCCCCGAGACCAGTACCAGGGACTCGTGTATTATCTTCGTTTTCTAATTCTGCCCAGTCAATCTTTTTCTCTCCCACCTCCCACTCTTTTTCTTTAAGTTTTTCATAAATGCCTGCTGGCAACAGTACCTTTAACATTTTAATAATATCGGGATACGTATACTCCCCCATGCGGAGCATATCTTTTAATTCACGGTGGAACCCCCCTGGGTCTTTATCGTGGCAGGGCACTAATTTTTTCATTTCCAATAGTTCTATTTTCGTTAAGGGGGTGTAAACAAATACTCGTTCAAGCTCACCACCTGCTGTCCGAACGGGATGAACTTCTCGTAAGGGGTTCTGTTTGTCTATGTAAAAAGTCTTTCGTTCTCGACTAGGGACAGGAACGAAGTGGGGAGTTAGGAAAGTCATGTATCTATGTCGTTGTTCCAGAATTTTATGAATTAATTCGGTACCCAAACCTCTCCATCTAGCTAGGAGTAAATCTTCCAATAAGTTATATAAGGGACCTGGATCAGAATGCTGACTCTCATATAGTGTAATGAGGTGTTGGATCATGTACATACTAGCTAGTCGCTGTTCGTCTGGGGAAAGATTCAAAAAGGTTTGCGCTAATACGTCATCTTTATATATGTTAGAATTGCTAGCCCATTGTACTGCTGACCGGGCTAGTTCCTGTTCGTGCAAAGTACTAAGCTCACTACTCCCTATTCGTTTTTTCAGTTCTTGGTTGGTGGCTTGGAATACGCGTTCAAGGGAATAGTGTTCTGGTATGGGAGAGAGAGAACGTTTCTTGTATTCTAGGCGTATCGGCCTATCAAAAGGCCTTGCTCTACCTACGTAACTTATTTTACTGATGTCCGCTGGAGCTACATCTTCGTCCTCTGAAACTTCGTTGTCCTCTTTCTCAGTTTCATTCTCGTCGGCCTGTGCCAAGGCCTGTTCTTTCTCACGTATGTCAAGAATTTCCTTACGGATTTTCCTGTACATTGCCTCTACACTACTTTGTTTATCATGTTTCCCGACCGCTATGTTGTCACTCCAATTTAACATACGTTTAGTTACTTCTCTGTGTGGTTGGTCTTGTTCCCTAATCAAACAATTTATCAAGAACTGTAAAATCATGCGTTGAGTTTCCACCTTTCTGTGTGCCATGGCTTCTTGTATACTTTCTGGTCCCTCCCCCGTTCTAATGAAGTTGTATATCTTGTCTAATTTCTCCCTCATGCCTGGTAAAGTGATCAAATAATCTGCAATGCGTCTTAATCGTAGTGAGTGTAAGACCAATGAATCCTCACCCGGTACTGGATCATATATACAATCAGTAAGGTTCTTTCTAAGGGTTGCGTATGTTGCTTTTGGCGTTTGCTCCAGTGCTAAGTCTCGTAATGATATTCGTTTTACTTGAGGAGGGGTGGAGAAACCCCCTCCCGCGGCTCCTAAATGTGAGCCGCCGGGACTCGCAGGCAGTACTGGCGCTGGTAATATTGGTGCTGGTAAAGTAGGTGTAGGTAATGTAGGTTGGTCTTGGGTTACAGGTGGATTAAAAGGATTGCCAGGACCAGTGGCAGGAGGAACAGTGGGGGGAGTCGTGTTATTAACAGGATTGGGAGGATGAATATTTGGAGGTGGATTTGCATTTACGTACTCTGGGACAGTGTCATCTAAGTAAGAAGAAAGGAACATTTCCGCTGCGGTCTGTTTATGACGGAGTTTAGTCGGGACCAATGGTGGCGGCAAGTTACTGGGTACTTCCGGGGTCACTTTGGGTAGGCCCTCGGCAAGGACGGGATACATGCCTTTAATAAGGGCATTTCTTTGTCTATCTAATTGTTCTGCTTTGACTCGTTCACCTTCTTCTAGTAGTTCTTTTTCTTTGGCTTTTTCAGATTCTTCTCTACTTCTCTCTGCTTTCTTAATTTCTTTCTCTGTTCTTCTATGCGCTTCTTTACGCCACAATTCTATGGCATCTTTCTGAGATTGTCTGGCTTTCTTTTTCCACAGTGCTTCCTCTACTCTCATGATGCAATCTGCATCCCATGTCCCTGAGACAGGCCATCTATATTTCTCTTCCAGATCTTTAGTATAATCCACCCATAAATCTAAGTACAGTATGGCGTCTAAGCCGTGTTTGTGGTACATAAAATGTCCGGGAGTGTCCCTAGGCGGGACAGGAACTGCCTATTCGAGTATCCCTTTCCTGGCTCCTATCTGACGTAATTTCGAAAACAGCTGCATGTTTAAACTGGCTTGGACAAAAACACAATAAGCACAATAATAGACTACAAACAATCATTCACACCACAATATTAAAACATTTTGACACAGATGCTAACTAGTACATAGAATAACACTACTATTTAATAATCCTAAAACACAATACTATACTGGATGCACTGCTAAAACAGTACAGTCATACCGGTCCCATAAAGAGACACGTCTTACCGCATCCACCTAGGTGGACACGTCTATACCGGATCTGTGTACCCAGACCCGTCTTGAACGGGCTCAATGTAATGAACCCGTCTATATGCGTTCCCAGCAACGGTACTCACCGGGAAGCAAAACAGAAGGCCTCGGAAACTTGATACTGGACTGGACAGCTACGGCTTCTTGCTGCGCATGCGCCTCGGAAAAGGTGGGCCTCGGGATACCTCGGACCTTGCTCTCTCGTCTCGGGCTCTGGTCGGGATAGTCCGCAATCCTCACCGCCTCGTGTGGATGCCTGGTCGCAGTCTCCGTCTCCTCCGTGGGCCTGAGGGAGTTAGCAGGAAAACCCGCGGATGTGCACAGAAAGGAGTCCATCACGGCTATAGAAGGGGTCGAGGGGCTGCGCCTACATCGGCCGGCACGTGGGGAAGGGGACAGGTTCCTATTCGGGCGCCAGATTATGTGGTAAATTAAATTACCTATACAATTTTCTATACATTAAATATCAATAAGAATAGCTCATAAAATGAGAGGCAGAGTCCGTGGTATCTGAGTCATACGGGCTTTATTCCAATGGCTCGAGCCAGGGGAGAATCGGGTTCCATCACCACTAAGGTTCAGGAAGGGATATCACACTTTTTATTAACATCACACATTATATATAGTAAAATCACATAATTGCAATGAATACAGTAGGCGTAACATTCCAGGCGGAGCAAGTGAAAAGAGAGAGATAAGAACATATGGGCGTAGAAAGAGGCGTGTAAAGAGGCGTACACTCGACGTGTCATAGGAGTGTCACAGGTGGGTGGATGTATGGAGGAGATCTGCAGGGTCAGCAGAAACCTTTACTCGATATGCTCGCGCAACTAGCCATGACGTGTAATTGACGCGTAACTGGGAGACCTGGGGGCTTGACTTTAGCACTAGTAGAGGAGTCTGGTGTCTGGGATGTCAGAACGACCTGCACCTATAGCATATCTGATATCTTGTGTTTGGAGGATGTGTAGTCTGAAGTAAAAGGTCTCTCGGGCAGAGGCCGTTCATTACTAAATGCTAGTGCGTGCATATATTTCTTCGTGCATTACGTGGGGGCATGGGCCTACTATGGCAACGGGTGCAGTAAATTACTTGCAAGAAGACAGGAAGGCCGGGCCCTTTGCTCTGCAGGCGGGAATATGTTTACCTATTTCACTGGACTGCAATGTGTTTTTGCGGAGGCTGAGCAGATAACTGTAGGCAAAATACCGTCTTGGCAGGCAGGCCAGGCCGGGCACCTCTCGGCTGAGCAGGAAGTAAGTGAGAGGTCAGGGATGCAAACTGCAGCTTGGAGACAGAAGAGGCTCGGAGCCTGAATTCAGGGTCTGGTTCGACTGGGCCACAAAAACGTGTGCTTCGCGTTATTTAAACGTGTACCATGTAAATGCATTGGAAAAGCAGGCCTTGGTGCAGAATTAACTTTTCATTCAGGGAAGGCCTAATAACTGACATGTTAACGTTAGACGAAAATGCAGAGACATTATTGTGTCAGGTACGGGGAAAGAATTACATGGTAACATGGACATACATGGAGCATAGGTATATGGATAGGGTGTGAGTGGGGGACACATTGACCATACAAAAATTTCTATTTCCTCAGCTCCTTTCATTATCATCAGGTGGTGGCAAAACCCAGTATTATCTGTGTTCCGATGGGTACAGAGGCTATGCACAAACCACTTTGATTGTATAATCAAAACCCAACCCTTGCGTGTAAACATGCAAACAATACTGGCATACAGAGGCACACAACAGCCCCATCTGGACAGTAGGGTTTGAAGTCCCAGAAGTCAGTGACTGTGCAACAGTGTTTTGTGTGGGGCGAAAGTATAGGCATATCACATTCTCCATATACCAGTGAAAGATACCCATGAGTCTTAAAATTGTGCTCATCTTAAGCTTTATTTTGACACTTTGAGTTTAACCCATACCATGACAATATGAACAATTTACTTTGCCTCATGAACACGACCAATTTTTAGCAACATTCTCACATTCGTGTCAAGCATGTTTTTTTGTTATTTACTTTCTCATTTAGATGCTCCTTACCTCTTATCCTATTCATTATCTATGCCTGTCATCCAATACTCCCTTTGCTCCTTCCACCCTGATGTCCAGACTTCCTTCCTTCTTTCCTTCCTTTCTTCATTACCTCCCCGCTGTTGAGGACGTGAATACCACATCCTTTCACTGTGGGATGACAATCCTTTTGGTGCTCACACCAGAGGAAATCCTTTCTTTGGCCCCCATTTTGGGCTGCACGGGAAGAGCCTCCTTCATAGACTAAGATGTTAATTTTTTTTTGTTACAGTAATGAGCAGCTGATGTCTCTAATTGTCTAACTTAAATAAGCTGGAGCCTTTAGCCTTTAGAACCAGCTGCTTTCACTATGATCAGTTCCTAGAAGCAACGCTGAGTTTTCTGAGCGCTGACCTGAACAAGCATATCAGTACCTCTAGTTAATGCCTGCTAGAGAATCCCCACAGTAGGGAAATTGGTGAGCCTGAACCCACCCACTAGGCCTCAGGGACAGTTTCAAGTGGGGACCGAGTCCCCCAGAAATGCACATTTGCCCCCCAGAAACGTTTTACACAGTCATTCTTGGCACTGGGGAAGGTGATTGTGGGAGTTTGCATTAAATATGCCCTCCCTGGGAGGCAAAAATCCCACTAGGCACTAGAGATAAGTGTCTTAAAGAAGAAAAAGAATGGGATGGGTGCCAGCCTGTCCTAGAATTGAGGCTTCTCTCCCCATCCCTAGGCCCTAAATAGCTTTTCTATCTCGGGGGAAGGTTGAGTGATTTAACCTCATTCTGTCCTTTTTATGGGCCAGAAAGCACTCAAGACACCAAGAATTGCTTTGATTTTTTTATTAAAAAATTGAATGGGATGTGATCCAGATCATACTATCACTCAGCTGCTCACCTAGCCCCTGGAGCCCAAACAGTTGTTTCCTCCCTTGCAGGGCAGAATGTGGCATTTATGGCCAAACATTTCTTCCCATCAGAGGAGCGAATGCACACTAGTCACAAGGGATTGCTTTTGGGTTTAAAGATAATGGGGTGGGGTCAATCCATC
Organism: Lissotriton vulgaris; assembly: GCF_964263255.1. Classification (NCBI taxonomy): domain Eukaryota; kingdom Metazoa; phylum Chordata; class Amphibia; order Caudata; family Salamandridae; genus Lissotriton; species Lissotriton vulgaris. Next base: position 821,075,002 of record NC_141691.1, on the reverse strand, counting down.
CTGGTTTTGGACCATATTCCCCTCTCAGGTGCAGATCGGGGGTTCCCCACTCTTCAATCATCAACCTGATAGGGTAGGGGTTGGACATCATCTCATTGGAACACCCCTCCCACTCCTTGAGCAAAAGCAATGTTTCTGGCTCCAGTTCATCGAGCCCAAATCACTGAGTGTTACAACGCCAAGATAGTGTCCATGCTTGACCAACTAGCTCCCCTAAAGCTGAAAAAGAACCGAGCCATTCCATCCAGATCATGGTTCTACTCCGACCTCAATTCTGAAAGGGGAAAACTAAGAGCCAAAGAGAGAAAGTGGAGCAATAACCCTACCTCCATCCTCACTGATCAACTCAAGTAAACCCGTAGGAAGTACAAAAATCACATCAAAAACAAGAAATCCAGTTTTTTCCATTCTGCACTGGACAATGCAAAAAACAGACCCAAGGAGCTCTATAGCATCATCAGACAACAAACCTTCAAGCCTGTGTCCTCCTCTATACAGGCATCCAAAGAGCTCTGCAACAACTTCGCCAACTTCTTCAATGATAAGATCACTAAAATCGAACTCTCACTGGACGTTAACAACATGCACACCGTTGATGCGCTCAACGGGAATCTCACTCTAGCAGACTCTGTCAAATCACTAGGCATCACTCTAGACCCAAAAGTGAACATGATGAGGCACATTAAGAATTCGGCTAAAAGTGCTTTCCTTAACCTTAGACTACTGACCAAATAAAAACCTTCATTCCGCCAGTGATCTCAAACAGGCCACCCAATCTCTGGTACTGTCAAGACTGGACTATGGGAACGCAGTCCTCTCAAGAATACCAAAAATCGCATCTAGCTCCCATCAAAACAACGCTGCGTGCGGCTGCAAGAATGATCACCGGTGTCAAGAAATTCGATCATATCTCCCCTCCACTCAGGGAACTTAAGTGGCTTCCAGTCGAAATGCAGATTAGCTTCAGAACAGCCTGCCTCACCCATAAAGTCCTTCACACCGGCAAACCCGAATATCTGGCGAAAAAACTCAGAAAAGCTGGCCAGCCAGGAACCTGAGAAACTCAAACTCCCTCCTACTATTCCCACCAAAAACTTGAAGAAAAAAAACTGCAGACCGTTCTTTCGCTGGAAGCGCTGCCCAAATCTGGAACTCTATTCCCCTCACATCAGAACCAATCTCTCCTTTGTAGAATTCAAAAGCCAACTTAAAACCCTGCACCTCAACAGCTCCCTTGGGAGTGGATAGCTCGGTGCAGCTAGCAGACATTGCGCTTTGCTCCAGCTCTAAGTCCCGAAGAATCCTGAAGACTAAGACTGTCCTGCTTTATGATGTGTTGCTCATTTATTTTGCGTTCTTCTGTTAATATGTCGCTCTTCTATTTTGTATCTAGTGATTAACTGCTATGTACCTACTATAAAGCAATCTGATACCCTAGGGTCAAGCCAGCGCTATTGAAAACTTCTTAAAATAAATAAATCGAGAGAAGTGTCGTACTGCTTTTTGTTAGGATGCTTGTCAATCCCTGAAGATTCTGGAACATTTCAGATATGTAAGAAATTTCAGTGTTTAACATTTAACCTCTTCGATGCGGAGCAAATTCTGCCGCGGTGCGGCAGAATTTTACGCGTGGCAGGTCGGACGGCCCCACATGACCACCGTGACGTCGGACCATGGAAGAGGTTAAAGATATTCTGGGTAAGATAAATTAGTAGGATCCACACGAGCCACACCACCCTGGACTCACTCATGTGTCTAATTTTAAAAATATCTAGGGTTAGTAGGCTTCCCTGAATGCTGTTCGATCCCATGCCCAAAACCACAGTTTGTCACAATACAGAGTCTTTGAAATTCGATTGTAGAATAGTGGTATCCACATTACATTTTGGGGTCTCACAGTAACAGAAACATCCAAAAACTGGGTTTAATTTTTATCGAGAGAAGATTGGGTACACAAGCACAGAGTAGTCGAACTTTTGCCTCTCTGTGAAGATTCTAAACTCTTCAGAAAGAAACATTTGAAAATGTGATTTTGGCTCAAGTTTGGTGTTTCCAGAACATTAAACATGGGAAAAAGCAAGGGGATCCATACAAGTCACACCCTCTTGGATTCTCCGCATGTCTAATTTTCAGATATGTCTCGGTTTCGGCTGCTTTCCTCCTTTTCTGATTTACGGCTCAAATGCCAGAGCTACTCACGTCCCCACAAAATGCAATTATTCAGAAAAGTCAAAAATACCAACCTTTAAGAGATGATTTCCTCAAATATTAAAAAGAGCTCAGCACTGGAAGCCGAGGGATGAAATCCCAGTATTTAAAGGGTTAAAGAACTTGTAGAGAGACCAAATCATGACACACAAAGTCTACATGAACCGCATTTTCATTAGGAGGGCACAGTTACATTTCATCAGCCTACCAGAATATTCCCACACAACCAATCAAAAAATTATTTCAACACTCTGTCCTACGATGAAATATTTTGGCAAACGTGATCCAAGTTTCATGAATGCAGAAATAAAATATAATAATCAGCAAAGTACTACATCGTCATGCCTAATAACAGACACGACACCGGATAATGCCATGCGATTGATTTTAAAGCATTAAATTCACATGTGATGTTGAAATGAACTCTACATGGGTCTTAGGGAAACTGATTCATTCATAAGAGTCAAAAATAGATAGAACGTGAAGGAAGGCCTCTCACTTTGTTGATCGCTGTTATTAAGGTGGCATTGAAGTAATATTCCACATTTTGTATCAAATGCATTACTGCGTCATACCATGGCTCCTACAGTAAATGAAACACCGGGATGATCTTTCAAAAGTCCTGCTAATAACCCAGCTAGCTGTATCAAAGACGTCCAATACAGTTCATAAATAAGAAAATAATCGCAGGCATGTTTAAAGAAAGGTTCAATTAACATTATTTGATGTCTAAGTGCAGATGAAACTGCATTAGAAAAAAAGATAAAATGTGTGTTCTAGGTAGAGAAGATGCGTAATATGCATTTCATTATCACGGGGTCTAATCACAAAGGCATTTTGGAGTATGCAAAGTATTACTCTCCTGTAGTACTGTTTTGCATACTCTATCTTGCCTTTGTGGATTGCCCAAAATATCTACAATGAGAATACAAGTAGGAATATTCAGGAAATATTCATATGGAATGGTCACTAATAGAAAAGACTGTATCTTCTTTGCACATTTACCAATAGGGATTTGGATATTTCGGGGCCAATTCACAACGAGATGTAAGAGTATGTAAGAAAGCACATACAGTATTCATTGATTTTTTGCGAATCAACTCTGATATATAGGCTTGTTTTTGATGATTGCCGATAAAAAAATGCAGAATGCATACATTTATAGCACTGCTCTGAAACAAACATAAGCTCTGTTTTCCAGCCCACTGTTCCCTTTGATGTTAGCCCATCAAACTCGGTGTCTCTCACCAGGTGTTCAGTCTCTGGTGCTAGGGAGTCATTGGGAGCAAGTAGAATGTTACAACTGTATTTGTAAGAGTAAGGAAGTCCTAGAATGCTTGCTCCTCATGGGAACAGCCCAGCCCGAACTGTTGGACCGGACGGTCTGGAAGGTCGGGCTGGACTGTTCCCATGGGGAGCAGGGTCGAGACTGATGTGCATAGTTCTGGGTTTAAACTAGAATGGCATGGGGAGAAAAAAAACGATGGATTTAGGCCCAGATCTCTGTACTGGGGTGAATGGTTGACATTGTTCATCATTCTGTCCATCAATTGCTCTTTTTTGCATGATACATAGATGGACATCCAGGCATAAGTTATCACTTTCTATCAATATGCATAGGCATTTTCCAGGTTTTCTCCGATGCCAACATAGCTCCGTAGACAAAAAAGGTGGTCCTTACCTAGAAAGCTGAAGAGGATGATCCCATACCACAGGAGATGCAAGGCCTCCTTATTTGGGAGCTATTTTCGAAGGTAAAGTGGATCCATCTTTAGTCTTCCTCCAGAACAAAGTAAGTTTGTAAGCTTGTTTGACCAAGAAGCCCCACTTGGTTGAACACCTGGTGGAGTATAGGACAGAGGGCACCAGTACTTGTCCATTTATTCAAGCCACTTCTAAGCCTCTCTGAAATGCATTCTGCCACCAGCCTATCCCTCAGTGTTATGGTGCCAATGTCTAGCTTTTCCATGTCAATTAATTGGTATTATTCTTGAGGTGATGATAAGACTGAACTCAAGTATGTCTGCGTGCATCATGAGCAGCCGTCTTCCTCCATGGTTCCGTGTTATATGTGTTATTTTATGTTATCTGACATTTGTAGCGCACGCGGACACTCGGAAGTGTCCCGGCGCGAGAGCCTGTTTGTAGGAGATAGATGGCGTTAGTCAATGCTGGGTGTTAGATGGAGAGCAAGGTTTTTAACTGCTTTTTAACCGCATCGCTGCTGCGGTTATTTTTGCGCTGTGCGGCTGTTTTCAATTAACCGCGTTACGTGACGAGCTCAGCTCGTCATCCGCACACGTCACCCATGGCTGATGACGAGCTGAGCTCGTCATCAGCATCGAAGGGGTTAAACAGCCTAAGGTCCTGGTTGTTATGTAGCTCGTGGGGTAGGGCATTCCAGGCTTTAGTCACCCTGACCGAGAAGGAGCTACCTCCCGTTCTAGCAAGGTGGTAGCGAGGAATAGCGCCGAAACATTGCCCTGTGGAGCGTAGATGTCTGTGAGGCACATAGAAGTCAAAGTGTCTCCTGAGATACGTGCACCCTGATTTGTGAGGGCACCATAGGCAATGGTGGGAGCCTTGAACAGAACACGCTGACCCACCGGAAGCCAATGCAGGTCGCAAAGATGTTGCTTTGTGCTTGACCGACCGGAGCAGCCCAGAATCGCTCTGGCGGTCACATTCGGGTCAATCTGTAGCTTTATCAGCTGAAAGTCAGGAAGGCCAATGAATAAGGCATTGGCGTAGTCTAAGCGTCATAGGATGAGAGCACGAGTCACCATTTCCTTAGCCGCTCTAGGCAGCAGTGGCCAAAATTTCTTGAGTAGTCTGAGAGTGCCAAAGCAGGCTCCGGCCTATTTGTTTTATCTGCGGTGAGAATCTGCGGTTCTTACTGAACCAGACCCCCAGATTCTTTACTGGGCTCCCTGTTGACTTAGGCATGGGGTAAACCTTTGGGCCTAAGGTCGTCCCTGAAATGCAGCACAAAGGACCCATAGAGGAGTACCTCAGACTTGTCCTCATTGCATTTGAGTTGGGCCTGTGTTAGCCATTTAAAAATTTTGGCAAGACAGTTTTTAGCTAGATCCGGGGACAAATCATTGTTCTTCCACATGAAGAGGATCTGGGTATCACCAGCGTAAGCTATGATCTTAGCACCGAGCTCCTTCGCCAGATAGATTAGCGGCGTAACATATACGTTGAAAAGAAGAGGCCTCAAGGTTGAGCCCTGGGGAGCGCCATGGTCACATTTATAGGTGATGAGGAGAATGGGGGCAGCCATACTTGCTGCGTTCTATTCGCCAGGAAGGATTCAATTCAATCCCACATCAAGCCAGAGATTCTGATATTGGATAGGCGGGCCAGGAGTTGGTGATGCGGCACCGTATCACACGCGGCAGAGAGGTACAGTAAAACCAGGTCCGCTCTGCCGCCAGAGTCTAGCCATTCTCTAATAGCCTCCGACATCTTAACCAGAGCCATCTCGGTGCTATATGAGGCCCTGAAGCCCGACTGAGCTGGGTGGAGGGCGCCTGAAGTCTCAACAAACTCAGAGAGCTGTTTGTGAGCTGCCTTCCCACACACCTTCGCCACAGCCGGGAGAAGTGAGATCGGTCAGTAGCTAGCTAGAGTTGCAGGGTTTGAAGAAGATTTTTTTAGCAGGGGGAGAAGTTTTGCCTGTTTCCACTACAGTAGAACCATGGCAGTTTGAAACGAAAGACTGATGATATTGTTCACTTCCGGGTTAACTACCTCCGCCACTGCTGCTAACTGCCTTGCTAGGCATGGATCTGCTGGAGAACCTGATTTAAGGGATTTGAGAATGGCCAAAGTGTCTATCAGAGGGATGGGAGAGAAAGCTGTCAGGAGAGTGCGGGATGAGTCTGAGTCGGAGACCACCCAAAGAGGGTGTTTCACCTGTACATGAAGGCCAGAACCAAAGCTATCCTGGATAATTTGGATTTTGTCTATAAAAAAAATAAGAAAGCACAGCTTCAGAAAACTCTGGGCAATAGCAAAAATTTCGTTAGAGTTATTTTAAGATTGTGTGATGCGCTTCACATAGAATTGGCCTTTGGCTTTCTTGATAGCAGCATGGTAACCAATTTGAGACTTCCTGAGTGCTTTTTTGGCCAGCGGGCAGTAAACCTGTCTCCAGTTGCGTTCTAGCTTTTTGCAAGATTTTTTTAACTCTTTCAATTCGTCAGAAAACCAGGGTTTAGACGGGGTGTTTCTTGCTCTCTTGTGCTCCAGGGGTGGGGAAAAGTGTTCCACAGCCCGTGAAATCCAGTTATTGAAGTTCCCTAAAGCTTCCGACAGAGCACCAAAAGCAAGAGGGCATGTATCTGTCTAGACTCTGCAAAGGGCAGCGGGCTCGATGCGTTGAAGAGGTCTAACCTTAGGCGACCTTGTAGTTGGGTGGGGTGACTGGATAGTCCATAAAAATTGGATTGAAATATTAACGGACCAGGGTACAGGGAGAGGTTCCTGTGCAACTATAGGAAAGTTGGAGCAGACTACATCTAAGCCCCCCTCTATGTGAAGGGGCTTTAACCCATTGGGTCAGTTGGGCAAGATCCAAAGAGTCAATCAGTTCACTTGTATCCGTGCCCTCCACACAGTCCTGATGGATGTTGAGGTCCCCTAAGAGTAAAAAATTAGAATGGCTCTTGGCACAATGGCTTCATCTAAGGCTTTTAAAAAGGCACTAGTAGGCCGGGAGGGCGATATATCAATGTGACAATGAAAAGTGCTAGGAGATGGTGAGGGAGAAGTCCAGAGCTTCCCCCTCCTCAATGTTGTGAGTCTCTGCCTGCGTAAAAATCTAGAATTTTCAAAAGACTACCGCGAACCCTCCTCCTCTGCCTGTTTTATGGTCTGCCCTGGCTATTTTATACGCTATAGAGATGGCCATGGCGATAGCTGGAGCTGAAAATTAATTCAGCCATTTTTCTGATATGAATAGTATGTCTAGCTGACTGCCAGACAGCAGCTCAAAGATATCTAGAAAGTGTTTCACCATGGACCGTCTGTTCATTAGGGCACTTTGGATACACCTGGAGTTTTGTGGAACAATATGGTCACGGTTGATAGGAGGAATGCAGCCCAAGGTGTAACTGAAACTGTAATTGCATGCCTGACAGGTATTGGACATGTTGTCTAAAACCATCCATTCTTGGCCACATTACTCATATGGGAACCTATCCTCATAATTTCTGCATGGCTCAGAGTCACGATTTACTGACATTTTCTGATCATTCAGATTCAACACAAGCTGACTTTCAGTGTCTACTCCTTGCCATTGCACAGTTACACCACCTCATACCCACGCTACCCAAACTGTGGTTATGGCATTTTCCTTGATCTTATGTCTAATCGATTCAAAACATCTGTCTGTGAAACATCCCTATACTCCCTATGAGCCTACACCATTTCTTTTCCTGTTCTGCTGTGGTCTTATAGTGTCTGAAGCTTCTTCTTATGGTCTCCTTGCAGCCCCCTAATTCAATGATGAAACAAGGAAGCGTGCCAGAGTGACAATGGATTGATGGTTCTTTCCCAATATTTAAAGTAATTCTATGAAGCTGAATGTGTACTTCAAATAGAAACATAAAAACATGTTGCATTTTGTTATATTCACACATTCATTTACTGTCTTCTAGTTTTTTAGTTCCCCCAGTTTTTCTTACAGAGGCTGGGTTTTGGTGAAACCATGTTCACATTCCTCAAGTACATTCATACTTATTTTTATATTTAGCTATTAATCTATCTCAGATTATACTTCTGAATTGCGTGTAAACGAATGTATTACAGATTGTGTGCCATGTATTCTACTCTTCAATTTTGTTCTATTCTCCAATTTTGAGAACTGAAAACCAACATACAGCAAGGCCAGAGGTGTTACTGTCTTCCACTGTGCACTTTTTCTTTCATTTGGCTTGGAGGAGACACACAATAAAGCATGCTCCTGCGTGATGAATTGAAGATATGGTACGAGCATATTGTGACCTATCATCTGACAAAATATTGGCTAAGTAAGGTCTAAATGGGCCCAAATACAAGGGAGGAAATTGGACCTAAGTCAACTAGTGAAAAGGGCTTCTTATAACATGGGTCACATGTTTCTCAACACCTGCTACACTATTGATAGGATACACCTCAGACAAAAATGTTTTTCCTAAGTATCACCCCATTGAAGTTACTAGCGGAAAATCTGCAGCAAATGGGGATATTTTGGGGGATTTTCATGGCAGGCGAGAGTTTGTAATTGATATTCTGATGTAAAACCATGCTCACAAAATGCATATATATATTCTCAATCACTCAACATACAACAATCTAGAACTTATTAATTCAACTACTTAAGCAAAAGTCTGAAATAATTATCAGTCATAATTAAGGGGTCTCTCTTTTCCAATTGAGAATGTAGGTGTGACAGAAAAAAACACAAAAACAAAGTTGCCAGAGGTTCATTGACAAAATATTGAACTTCAAAATATCTGCATATACAAATCTTGATGTCAAAAATATTGTCTTGCTATATTTATCATGTAAATTCCATAACGATTTTTAAAAAACATTGTTGCTAATAATATTGTTTTTTAAAATATATATACATTTAAATAGTAAAAATGAAGTATATTGAATAATAACATTAATGTAATAAAAAATATGAAAATATGTATAAAAAATGTAAAATATAACAATTATAACTATTTTCAAAAAGTAAAACACACATATATATTAATATATGTATATATATATATATATATATATATATATAGATATTACCTACTGGCGGTCGCCAGTAGGTATATATAGTTAGGATTTTTTCCCTATGGGATTTCTGAAAATTCTATGTCTAATAACGTTGGCGTTTGTGGACGGAATCGGCTAAAATTTTCAGGAAAATGGCACATTTTGTTTCTGAGCAGCCCTTGAAAATTTGGGGGGGTTTCGTCGAGGGGGGGCCGAGAAAAAAGGGGGGTCCCAAAACGTGTTTTTCCCATGTTAATTTCCATAGGGCGGTTGGACTCACTTTTAGCTCGAACGGCTGAATGGATTTGCACGAAACTTGGCAAAATTGTAGGGACTGTTAGCCCGATGTGCCTTTGCTAGGTCTCAATATATGTGCTCCAGTAGTTTTTGAGAAATTAACGTTTAAAACAAGATATATATCTGTAACAGCGCTCCAGGCTGCGCTCCGGTTCGCTTACTTTTCGCGAAACGGAACTTTGAGCGCAGAAAGCTGATTGGCTCTCCGGTGTCTGTCAACGTTCTAAACAGTCCGGAGCGGCCACCATCTTATCTCTCGGTAGGATCGAGAGAGAAGAAGAGGTGAAAAACGAAGGGGGAATTTAATGAAAGGGGGCAAGGTATACCCCTCTTGACCCCCTAGGAATGTTGTTGGGGTTATTAAAGGGTCCCGTGAGGAAAATAAAAAAAAATGATTTTTCACGGTAGAAGCGCTTCACGGGCCGCGAACTGGGCCGCAAACTGGTCGCGAAACGGGAATTCGCCATTTTGTGCTTCGTTTTAATTAAATTACTAGGTATAAGGGGGTGCGGGAGACGTATCCTAATCCCCTATGTTTCATGAGGGTGGCTGAGGAGGCTCATATATGTTGATACATCTCTTCCAGCGGCTGTGCGTGAGCTTTTTATTTTTTTTGCTGCGTGACGTCTGTTAACGTTCGATTCGATGGAAATCAGGAAGTGTTGACCGCCAATTTGTCACTGCGATAAAATATTTTGTTATAAATGAATCCTTATTGATAAACATTGTCTGCGCCATCTTGCCTTTTTTCCAATGCCACAATTTTGTCGTGCACGGCAGCCATTTTAGATGCCAGGCCGGTCCCAGGCTATCACCTAGCCCTGCGGATGTAGTTTATGGCCCCAGCTGTAGAGAATCGAGACATGCCAACCCTCCCGATTCAGGCGTGAGACTACTGATTTCAGTGCTAGTCTCCCGCCTCCCGATTTCTGCAAGCAAAAACCCGGGGGCATATTACCAACAACTAGCGATAATTTTTGTCTCTAACTTGTTTAGAGACAAAAATTATCGCCGCACATCGGCGATTTTTATCGCAGATAAACCTTGCTATTAGCAAGGTTTATCGCAAATGCGATAAAAAACGGCCGCAATGCATGAATATCGCTGAAAAGTCAGCGATATTCATGCATTATCGAGCAAATGCTCGTAGCCATGTTATCCACCTCCCATTGGATAACATGGCTAAGAACTGCTCAGGGCAGGTGTTAGCTTTTTGAGATATTCGTGCTTAGCGCGAATATCTTCAAAAGTTGGTAATAGGAGATAGCGATGTTAGGGACTGTTTCCAGTCGCTAACATCTTGGCACGCCCGCTTTGCATGTCATTAGTGATAAATATCACTGACATGCAAAGCGGGGCCCAAGATGGTCGCTATCTCCTTTTAGCTGTCACTAACTCGTGTTAGCGACAGCTTGGTAATAGGGAGATAATTTTATCTCCGCTTTCTTGGCTTTAAAAGCCAAAAAAGCGGAGATAAACCCCCTTGATAATATGCCCCACGATTCCTCGGGGGTTTCAGCTGAAAAGGCTTGGTATTGTGTTACGTGGTAATTGTTCCAGGAAACGTCAGAGGGTCGATGCAGGGGTTCTAGAAGGGGTGATAAACCATTTAAGCCTCATGAACAAGCGCATAGTCTTTTAAAGATCTGTGAAGTACTCGGGGCGGCGGTGTGTCCTCTTTCAGGAGCGGGCGGGCGGGGGGGGGGCACTGCGAGCAACTTACCAGGCCAGGCAGTGTTCAACACTTGCATCACCCTTTCTCTGCCTGCTATTGCGCTCCATGCTTCGGAAAGGTAAGAAAAAGAACGTGCATTTGAGTTTGAAATGTCCGATCCTGTAGCAGTATACTTGCAAAGCCCACACATGACAATAACCCGATTCAAGGCCCCATTCACCCGATTTTTTAAAAATATATAGCACTCAAACAAAGTGGGATTATAAAACTTTATTAACTTTTAAATATGACAAACGGAACAAAAACTGTAAAAACATTTAAACATTTTTCACAAAAAAAAGCAACAATGGTCAGAAGCTGTCTTTTGTGCGAATAGTCCCAAGGCAGCACAACGTGCTGAGTTCTGGACGGCACCCAGGTGATGTCATCTGGGTGCCGCACTGGTTTTTGGGATCCTACAATGCAGCAAAGAAAAACAGCGTTGGGAGTCCAGGGTGTTGCGGAGGGAGGCCTCGTCAGTAGCGGTCTGTTGTGCGAATAGTCCCAAGGCAGCAGAACGCGCTGAGATGTTGATGGCACCCAGGTGATGTCCAGTAAACTGCCGCACTGGTTTTGGTATCCTACAATGCTGCTCCGAAAATTGGCGTGGGGCGGCCCGGGGGGGGGGGGGGGCGTGGGGGAGGCGGCGTGAACGGGCCTCCCCAGGTGGCGGCCATCCAGCTGAGTTGCGCCCGCTCTTGCGGCTACAGCGTCTCGCTCACCATGTTGTTGAGTTGCTCCCACTCTTGCAGTGCAGCGATAGGCGGCTGCCACATGACTCTTAAAATGGCGGACGGCTCTTCGGTTTTGGGCCTGGTCCACTAAAATGGCCCTGGGACACCTTGGAACTCGGACGCTTGCCTGCTAGGGCTTGGGCTCCATTCTCGAAAAGCGTCCCCTCAGCCGTGAAGATTCTACAAAAGTCTTGGGGGCCCTCGACTCCTGCAGGCTTCCGGTGGGGAGCGGCTGCCATGATTGCTCGCGGAATGACCACGACGGAGCCACGAGATGGTGGTGCTCTCATGCTGATGCCAGCTTCAGTCTGAATCATCCAGAAACAAGGTGGGGCTTTCATCGTTTGGGAAAAAAAAATGTTCTAAACCAATGAAAAGTGTTATTTTTAGGTCACATGACCAAGCCTTCCATCATTAGGAAACCAAAAGTAAAATGAACCAATGAAAAGTTTTATAAACAAGTCACATGACCTGTTATGCGGCATAGGGCTACAAAAAGCGTAGAAAATCCGTTGGCACGTGAGGCGGCGTCAGTAGCGGACCGATGTGCGAATAGGCCGAAGGCAGCACAACGCGCCGAGATCCGGATGGCACCGAGGTGGTGTCCAGTAAATTGCCGCACTGGTGTGGCCATCCTACAATGCTGCGCCGAAAGACGGCGTGTCCAGCTGAGTTCCGGTCACTCTTGCGGTACAGTGACTCGAACGCGCCGAGATCCGGATGGCACCGAGGTTGTGTCCAGCAAGTTGCCGCACTGGTGTGGCCATCCTACAATGCTGTGCCGAAAGTCGGCGTGGGGTGCCCCGTTGGCTTATGAGGTGATGTCAGTAGTGGACCGATGTGTGAATAGGTCGGAACCAGCACAAGGCGCCAAGATCCGAATGGCAAGTCCTGGATGTTGAGTGCCATAGTTGAGAGTTCTGAGCAGTGCTTGTAAGACTATCTGAAGCTTATTATAAGAATCAGACTAAGTTGAAGACTGTCTGAAGCTTATTTGCACCTTTTGCAGCTTCACTATTGCCCAAGGTGGTGTCCAGCAAATTGCTGCACTGGTGTGGCCATCCTACAATGCTGCGCCGAAAGACGGCGTGACCAGCTGAGTACCGGTCACTCTTGCGGTACAGTGACTCGAACGCGCCGAGATCCGGATGGCACCGAGGTGGTGTCCAGCAAGTTGCCGCACTGGTGTGGCCATCCTACAATGCTGCGCCGAAAGTCAGTGTGGGGTGCCCCGTTGGCTTATGAGGTGATGTCACTAGTGGACCGATGTGTGAATAGGTCGGAACCAGCACAAGGCGCCCTGCACTGTTGAGCTTTTTTCAATGCCTGTTTTTTGTTGTTTCCCCTCCATCAAAAACAAAAAAAAAATATAAAACTGTGCAAAAATACAAAAAAATGTGTAGAAAAGCAGTGCTTGTAAGACTGTCTGAAGCTCTTTTGCACCTGCTGCAGCTTCACTATTGCCCTGGTGTGGCCAAAGATCGCCCATGACATAGGCGGCCGGCTCCCGAGGTCCGGCTGAACTTTTTTCCTTTTCCTTTCTGCTTGTCCCACAATCCGTTTCACCTGAAGACATGACCAGGTTCCTGAATGTGTGCAGGGGGACGCTATTGATTGAATGAATATGGCGGCTTGACACAAAGCTGACTCAAGCGTTGCTGTTGATGCTATACAGACAAAAATTGGTTTTCAGTTTGTACATTCTTCAGGATTTTTTTTTCCATCCAAGGCTGATTGAGAGTTTGTAGAAAAATGGCTTCAGATTTTCCACATATTACTCTTCAACATTCTTCCTAAATGTAACAATGTGAGACTCACTAGGAGAACGGCTGTTTAACTTTCCTTTCAAAATGCTGCCAACAATATTTTCTGAATGGAAGACACCATCTTGTAGCATAAAGGGCCGAAAGGGGTTCTGGTCTGGCCGATTGTTGGTGGAGACATTTTGACTATATCTTGGACCTGCCCGGCCTCGCCCAAAATGGTGCCGGTATAAATGGGACTCGTAACTCCTTGCCCGCAAATGTATATCTAGAAAATTTTATTGTAAGTGGCCCTGTCTTATTTTAATTACAAAATGTACGTCCACCGATTCCGCAACTGTTAGACACCTTAGTTCTTGCAACCTAATGGCCCGCTCGTTACGTTCCTCTACAGTGTAAATGTCTCCTCATCATATACGATTTCAGTTTGCTCCATGGCCGGCCCACGTGGTTATAGGCCCGTTTTTGTATACTGACATTTTCACAATAAAGGTTTTTAAAACAAAACACGGTAGTAGTATTTACATTGGTAAAGTTTTTACTTTTAGTCACTGTTTTCGAATCAGTAAAAGGCAAGTGAAATAAAGCAGTCCAATTACATGACGGATAAAAGGTATGATATGTAGGAACGCAGTAAAGATAAATGGTCAAGGGCAGTTGTGTTTTCCACTCCTGCAACATAAAGTGATCGATAAGAATCTGATAATCAGGCGTATCGGCGACTAAGACAGCAGGCCGAGTCTCTTTTACTCAACGGCTCCGTCATGGAACGAAGAAACGCCCTTTTTCTCGAAAAAGGAATATATTTTACTTGCAGGACAGTTGTAAATTTTCCGGGAAAGTACATTAGCCTGGAATATTATAACATATATGTTTAAAAAAAAATAATGTTCGAAAACAATAAAAAGCGTCATTTTTAGGTCATATGACCAAGCTTTTCATCATTAAAATAACAAAAGTAAAATGAACCAATGAAAAGTTTTATTAACAAGTCACATGACCTGATATGCTTACGTTACGCGCTGCGCGCCGCGCCCCGGATCACTTCCGGGTGCGCTAACGCGGCGTGTCATATAACGCATTACGCGACAACGTAGGTCAAGAATATAGTCAAAATGTCTCCACCAACCAGCGTTCGGAACACAACCCCTTTCAGCAGTCCAAAAAGTTCTGTTAAATGACAACAGAGGGGACAGGCAACAAGAACCATCAGTCAAAGAGGGGAGGGCAAGTTCTTCTCTTCCGGGTCATGTTGGGGCGCTACCGGAACTGATCGAATTGGTAGTCTACAGTGTTTCTGGATGTTTCAGACTAAAGCTGGCGTCAGCATGAGAGCACTACCATCTCGTAGCTCCGTTGTGGTCATTCCACGAGCAGACATGGCAGCCGCTCCCCACCAGAAGCCTGCGGGAGTCGGAGGCCCCCAAGACTTTTGTAGAATCTTCAAGGCTGAGGGGACGCTTTCGAGAATGGGACCCAAGCCCTATCAGGGAAGCGTCCGAGTTCCAAGGTGTCCCAGGGCCATTTTAGTGGACTAGGCCCAAAGCCGAAGAGCCGGCCGCCATTTTGAGAGTCCTGTGGCAGCCGCCTATCGCTGCACCGCAAGAGCGGGAGCAACTTAACTACATGGTGAGCGAGACGCTGTAGTCGCAAGAGCGGGCGGTAAACAGCTGAATGGCGGAAGATGCACAGTGTAGCAAAAGCGGGCGGAATGGCAACTAAAACGGTAAAGGGGCGCCCCACTACAGCGTGTCTTCAGGTCAAACGGATTGTGGGACAAAGTCCAGAATAGAAGAGTCATCAAAAGGCAAAAAGTTCCGCCGGACCCCGGGAGCCGGCCGCCTATGTCGGGGGCGATCTTAGGCTACACCAGTGCTATAAGACTTGGGGAGGGGGTCGGAGCCAAGCGTCTTCTCCGAGTCCGTGCCATCACACCGCCCCTCGGGGGCCTCCGTCAAGCGGTTTAGGGAGGTACCATATAACATTGTTTTCAAATGCAGTCAGGTCCACAAACGACCCTCACTTACTTTGAGAATAGTGAAGCTGCAGTAGGTGGAAATAAGCTTCAGACAGTCTTACAAGCACTGCTTTTGTAAACATTTTTTGATTTTTTTGTATTTTTGCACAGTTTTATATTTTTTTTTGTTTTTGATGGAGGGGAAACAACAAAGCACAGGCATTGAAAAAGGCTCAAACTCAGAACTCTGAACTATGGCACCCAACATCCAGGACTTGCCATCCGGATCTTGGCGCCTTGTGCTACTTCCGACCTATTCACTCATCGGTCCACTACTGACATCATCTTATAAACCAACGTTATGTAAATAGTTATTTAATAAAATGTTTTACCCTGTTTCTTTGCTGGTGTGTTGTCTATATTTTTAATATTTGCATAGGGTTTGTCGTTATTTTGGGCGGGATGGGTGACGGAGCCGAGCTGTCTTGCAGCCCTCATGGTGTGGAGCTCAGTTCATCTCACTAGTTTCGTATTTCTCATGAGGGGTTGTGGTTAATGTTTCTATTTTAGCGAGGTCAAAAAGAGATCCCATTAGTGGCCTACTGATTTTGCTCGATTCCATTTGTTTTTTTAAACGATTTTTCACTATCTGCAAAGACTAAACAGAGTATTGCGACTCTGTGCTTGTTTGTAAATAGAGAATGAACCAAAGAGAACCAATTCTAAAACAGTAAATGCTTGGATAACAATCAATCAAATGGAGAGAGAAGCAGGCACGACAGATTACAACGGGGCAAAGGCCTGCGTTAACTACCCTTCACTATCTACAAAGAGAGAGTACTCCTAAGAGAAAAGAGAGGGGAAGGGGGGTGCAGCGTTCAAAGCACATCAGCGTGCATAAATACGAAAATGTTTTTATCTATCACGTACTTGACATTTTAAAGCTTTTCATATTTGCTATTAAAAAACCATTGAAATTCACTGAAAAAACCATAGGTTATAGTCGATATATAGTTAGGAATTTGCATTTACAAAACCTTGAAAATTCAATGAAAAAACCATTGGTTTTAGGCCATATATAGTTAGGGATTTGCATTTACAAAACCTTATTTTACTCGCATAAAACCATTGAAATTCCATATATAGTTAGATGCGCTAACTATATATCGCGCACCCGCAATCCACTGCTGATGATGTCACATATTACATCATTCATGACATGGTCAGTGACATCACTGATGACATCACTGATGACAACTCAAATGACATCACTGATGACAACATCCAGTGACTGTATGTTTCTGTAAAGTTAAAATATGTCTTACATATTGAAGAATGAGTGGATGTATAAATGTCTGGATGAAGGATTTAGTAGGTGCATGACTGATTGTATGAGGGAGTGATTAAATGTGTCTCACTGAGTGCATGGGTTAGTGATTAAACTGTATTAATTTGTGCATCATTATATCTGTTGTTCTGTAAACTGCTGCATGTGTTGATCAGTAGCTATATGAATAACTACATGGGTTATTGATTGGTTGCTCAAGTATTTGTATGGGAGACTGAGTATGTGTGTGGGTGGCTGGGAGGTGTGTGACTCTGTGCATAGATGTGTAAGCAGTTGATTCACTAGATGTATGGTTTCAAAAGTGCTACATGTCAAAGTAAGTACATATGTAAAACACAGTACATGTGAGAGTTAACATATATAAATAACTGTGCATAAGAGCCAGTGAATGTGTGAGTGGCTGTATGGATCATTGTGAACATGTATCAAGGATTGTATAAGAGAGTAAATATGTGTTAGAATATGTTTCAATAAGTAAGGTGTGTATAACTGTATAGTTGAGGAATTGGAGGTGTGTTTTATTCTTTGCATGACTGTCTAGGTGTATGAGTAACTCCATGGATGAGTGACAATCTGTGAGCGTCTGTTTTCACTGAGTGTATCTAAGGATATATCAGAGTCTGTAGAGGTTCATCGTATTGACACATGAATGATGTCATCTGTGATGTTGTCAGTGATGTCATTTGAGTTGTCATCAGTGATGTCATCAGTGATGTCATTTGAGATGTCATCAGTGATGTCATTTGAGTTGTCATCAGTGATGTCATCAGTGATGTCACTGACCATGTCATGAATGATGTAATATGTGACATCATCAGCAGTGGATTGCGGGTGCGCGATATATAGTTAGCGCATCTAACTATATATGGAATTTCAATGGTTTTATGCGAGTAAAATAAGGTTTTGTAAATGCAAATCCCTAACAATATATGGCCTAAAACCAATGGTTTTTTCATTGAATATATATATATATGTATATATATATATATATATATATATATATATATATATATATATATATATATATATATATATATATTATATATATATATATATATATATATATATATATATATATATATATATATATATATATATATATATATATATATATATTCTCTGAAACAATATAGGTTTCAGGGACGTTATAGTTAGAAATTAGCATTTAAAAACCTTAGAAATTCACTGAAAAAACCACAGGTTTCAGGGACGTTATCTTTAGTTGGACATTTCACTCGTACAAAACCAAAGAAATTCAGCCGTTATAGTTAGTTGAGATAACTATAACTTGCGCCCTTGAAATGCACTGCTGATGACATCACATATTAAGTCATTCATGACAAGGATTTTTAAATGCTAATTTCTAACTATAACGTCCCTGAAACCTATGTTTTTTTTTGTGAATTTCAAAGATTTTTTAAATGCTAATTTCTAACTATAACGTCACTGAAACCTGTGTTTTTTTCAGTGAATTTCACATTTTTTAATGGTATTTTCTAAGTATAATGTCCCAAAAATATTTCTTTAGTTTTTAAGTTTAATGTTTTGTCTTTTCTAAAATAGAAATATACATTTTAACTTTTTTTTTTCAAATGGATCTGTGTACCGTTGGTGGACCTATCTCGATGGTTGTGCGAATCCAAATATTTCACCGGCATATTGGTTATGCGTGTTTTGTTAGCAACTGGTGTGCGGGTCTGGCCCGTGTAACATCACGTACGTGGCTCTGGTGGTCGCGCCTGGTGCGCAGATCCATCATTTCAAAAGTATATGTATATAACTTTATTATATATATCATACCAAGACATGAATAAAGATACTTGTAAACACCATGCATATGTAACTTGAATAAAGATATAATATTGTTAAATGTATTTTCCGGAAGTCGTGCCGGGTGCGGCTGATTGTGCGCCCAGTGCACGAATCCCATGTGACTTCAAAAGAAAGACTTTTATTGGCTATTGATTCTAGAACTTGAAGGACCCCACCCATTTTTATCCATTCTTTCAGGACCATCTAAGGAGACAGACCTGCTCTCCTTTGGAGCTCTCTTTTACATCTCTTTGGTGGTTTTGTTGCATTTTGTAAAAATAGCAGCTGGAGAACCACCTCATCAGCTTGCACCAGAGGATGAGGAAGAGCTGGACGAACCTAGGAAGAAGAGGTACGAGAGTGTTGTGTGTTTTTTTTTTAGCATCCCACCTAGTTAAAAAAAGTTAATGCAAGGAAGGTGATGTGCATGATCTGCCAGAATGTGCTATCATGCAGGTCTGAAAAAATTACTCTTGCGGCACATCCTTCATGCTGAAACACCTGCAGACCATGCACCCATTATGGCTCGCAAAAGAACAACTGCAACACCAGCAAGAAAAAGAGGCTGAGGATAACAACACTGGTGGACCCAAGTACTTATTCTGGTGGGACAAAAATTGCCATAATAAATGTACACCTACAGTTGGCTCAAGTGGAGCAGCGCTGTTTAAAGTGCAGAAAATCGTTGTGTTGGGGAGCAATCAGTTAATGCTATCCTCATTGCAATTGAGAACCACAAGTGTTAGTTTTCTCTTTTTTTCCTTTATGCAATGAGTCTTAATTGCATAATTTTTTCAATGTTTTTCTTGTTAGTTCTGTTTTTTTTATTTTCTTAACAAAAAAACACCAAAAAAGTAATAAAGAGTTTTAAAAATACAGAAAAAGTATAAACAAAAAAACAAGAAGAAAGTAGTTCTTTTTAGAATTACCTATTTGGTTTAAAAATGCATAAGTGTTCCAGAGGAACATGGCAGAGGGCTGACGCCGTCCGCGGGAGCTCCGATCCGACCGGGTGATCTCCTAACGTGAAATGCGGTTCACAGGAGCAAATCTACACGGTGAGCAGACGATTATAATCTCTACCTCATGTGCATCTCTTTTGCCTAAATCCCCTGTATTCTTTTTTTCATACTCTTCACCCCTATCTCTTCGTTGCTGACCGACTCCTGCTTCACTCCGGCTTTGCGAGGTACTGCGAGACACTGCGAGCTCCGCCTGCCTCCACGCCTGAACTGAGGAAATGGGCGTCCAGTACTAGGACCACGGGAAGCCTACAGGAAGCAATCCCAATGGTGTTTACACCCGGCAGTAAACCTGTGGAACTAGCGGTGAGAGCGTCAGGGGGAAACGGCAGCAGCGTTGCAGTCAAGGTTCAGGCGAGAGCAGAGGCGCAAGACCCCGAATGGAAGCGCGAGAACTGGCTGTTTGGCCGAGCTAGACTTTGGCACAGGGTAAGGTTGGTGCTTGCTAGGGTCAGTTATTGTACTTCTGCTGGAACGTATCCTTTAAGGTCAGTTGAGTCAGGGAGGGGCGGTGTGCTGGGAGCCTCTGGGGGTTCAAACACAATAATGGGACACCTGCAGGATATTTCGTTTTTGTGCTTCATCTAAGTGAACTTCTTAATAAACCCCCTCACGCTGTGTCTGCCCTCACCTCCCTGCATCTAGAACCACGGAAGGGGATGAGCTCAGATATTTCTCAATTCTCCAGCTCACTACGTTCAGCTCACCCTGGAGCTGTAGGCGTTTCTCCACCTATATCAGAGAAAAGCAGTAAGGAAGTAACAACTATACCCTCAGCCTCTAAAGCCTCTGCGGCTCCTAGAGCAGGGAGCACTAGGAACAGGTATCAGCTCAGATCCAACTCGGAGCTGAATAAGGTGGGTTTCCAGGCGGCAGGCGCTTTGTCAGAATCTGGGATAGTAGCGTTCCCTTCTAAGGGGCAGAAAAAGGAGAAGAAAGGGAAAAAATCAAAGGTCTGGACTGGGGAGCCCAATCGGAGGCTGCAGAAGAACTTGCCCCTACAAGGCAAACCAACTCCCTCACTGAAATCTTATTTTAAAATCTTGGAGCAGGCTATGGACTCTAAGGGAGGCAACTCACTCCCTCCAACTTCCCCCTCTACATCCACATCAAAGGGTTCTCTGCCTGCCGTACAAATACCGGCCCAATCACCAAAGGGCTCCTCTCCTATCTCACAAACCTCTGCTTCTGCTAAGGCCCGGAGGACGATACCTGTAACTAATAGATATTCGGTTTTGGGTTGTAATTTGGAAACAGAAGAGGCTCCACTAGTAGGCGAGGAGGCTCCGCTTGCTACAATGGATAGCTCTGCTGGTTCTGGGCTCTCCCAATTAGAGTCCCTACTACACACTATGAGGGAAGACCTATTATCTAAAATGGAAATATTTGAGGCGGAGCAGAAAAGCATACATGAACAATGTACAAATCTGGAGGCCAAACTGGACGAAGTGTCTAAGCGGACTGGGGCATTGGAAGAAGAGGTATCCCTGCTCACAGGGGCTTCCCAGCGGCACGAGAGGGACCTAGAGGCTCTCAGATCTCAAAACAAAAATCTCCAATTGGATATTGAGAGACTGGAGATACATTCCAGAAGGAACAATTTGACATTTTTAAAGATTCCTGAAGGAGCCGAAAGTGGGGATGTCAAACTATTCATTTGTAAACTTCTTAGAGATGGGATACTAAAGGACAGGCCAGATATAGACCTTGAGGCCAAAATTCTGAGATCCCACAGGGACCCCCACAGGCTACATAAGGAGAGGAAAGCGCCTAGGAAAATCCTGGTGAACTTTCTAACCTATACAGTAAAGGAGCGAATTTTGGGTAGAGCACTATCTGACACAACTCTTCCGGTAGACTCCACCAAATATTTAATCCTGTCAGATGTAGGGAAGGCCACAGCGTTGAGGCAGTGGGAGCTAGGGAACAGAATGCCTGACCTAAGGAGCCTGGGTGCCCAGGTTCAAATGAAATTTCCTGCATTCTTAAAAGTTGTCTGGAGGAATAAAACCCATAATTTTTTATCGCCCCATGAAGTTGATTCCTTCATAACTTTAATGAGAGAGAACCCTTAGTAGAATTCCCTAGTGGAGTAGAACTCTCTAGTGGAAACAAAACGAAAATAAAAGAGAGAAATAGAAAGAGAAAGAGGAAAGGGAGCGGATAGAAAAAAAAAAGTGGCTGTTTCAAAGCACTTAGGAGGAGGAACAAAGGAAAAAGGAAAAAAAAGAATAGAGTAAAAAAAAAAAAGAATAATATTTACACACACACACTGAATTGAAAAAAAAAAAACCTTATCACTAGTTATCAGACATGGCAAGGGAGGTACGAGCTTTACACAAAGGTGCCCATCTTTCTTCTAGTAACTGGCGGGAGCGATCTAGGTCGGATCAAGGGAGCCCCAACAGGCGACAAGATCGCTAATGTAGGTTTGGGAGGGGTTCCTCAGGGGTGGCGGGTGGCCTGTAGGGTGGCAGGGGTAAAAAAAAGAAAAAACTTTATTCTCATATACATGTTAAAGAAAATAGTGGCTATGGAAGGGAGCGGCGATTTTGGATTCAGCTGGTATGGTCAATATGAGTAATAAAATTAAGTTTATTAGCTGGAATGTTAACGGCCTAAGAGATAGGAGGAAACTCTCCAGTGTTAAGGAATATCTATTTAAGTCTGGGGTGCATATATGTTTACTGGAGGAGACCCACTTTGAGAGAAGGGAGTGTAAGTCCGGGCTGGGAAAGTGTAGGTGGGTCCAAGAAATCGTATGTTCTGACCAGAGTGGTCGTACGAGAGGAGTGGCAATACTGATCAGAGCCAATGCAGGTATCAGGGTTGTTAAATATGAAACTGATCAGTCAGGCTGGTGGTTGGTGGCGTCCCTACAATGCCAGAGCATCCTTTTTGTATGCGCGGCATACTATGGTCCTAATCAAGATCTCCCAGGGGCACTTCTGAAGCTTAGAGCCAGTCTTTTAGACCACCTAGGGCCTGTTATTCTAGGGGGCAACTTTAATTTGATCCTGGATGATAAGCTGGATCGTACATCCAGAGTTAAATTATCGCCCCCAGTGAAATCCCGGAGGGAGCTTAAGAACCTAGTTAAAGATTATAACCTCGTAGATGTTGGGAGAGCCAAAAACAACACGAAAAAGGACTTCTCTTTCTATAGTCCTAGACATGGTCACCACTCCAGAATCGATTTCCTCCTTATTGACCAATCGCTACTCGTCTCTGTAGATACAACCTGGTATATTCGAGCTATTTTGTCGGACCACTCGACAGTTGAGTTAGTAATTAACTTCAAAGTAAAAGAACTGCACAGGAGGTGGACTCTAGATAGAGCTATGCTACTAGAGGAAGGGGTGAGGTTGGAACTGATAACTCTAACTGAGGACTTCTTTAAAAACAATAACGGCTCAGCTACCCAGCAAGTGGTCTGGGAAACCTTTAAAGCTTTCCTGCGAGGCATGTTGTCTACTTTGTCGATTGGAAAGAACAAGATAAATAAAAAGAAAAGGAAGAAGAGCTCCTCAAAATTAAATCAAAAGAGTTGGAGCTTCAGGCAACCTCAGCTAATCAATCCAGCACTAAATCCATCATGCAAAAAGAGCTAGATGGCCTGCGGGCAGACTATCAAGCTGGCTTGGATAAGCTTTTCAAAAGCAGATGGGATGCTAGTAAGCTCCAAAATTTTTCCTACAGGGAGAAATGCGGTCGTCTCCTCGCATGGAAATACCGGATGGACAGAAATAAAAATCAGATCAGTAGTCTACTCCTTCGAAGCACTGGTATAATCTCACACGATGACGAGCAAATTAGGGAGGAAGCTGAATCCTTATTCCAAATGCTATACACCGCTAAAATCAATCAATCCCCTCAGTTGATAGAAAACTGGTTGAGCAAAACACAGCTTCCCTGTCTGTCCGAAATCAATAATAGCTATCTTTCCTCGGACATAAAAGAGGGTGAGGTAAGAATCCAGCTAATGAGAATGGCTAAAGGGAAGTCAGCTGGGCCCGACGGACTCCCGGTAGAAGTCTATAGGATAGTTATGGATCAAATAGTACCTATTCTCACATCCCAGTGTAATAAAATCTTCATTGAGGGGGAGTGTGCTCCCGACTCATGGGCAGAGGCTACGGTAACTTTAATCTTGAAACCAAATAAGAACCCCTCAAAAATTGAATCCTATAGACCAATCTCTCTGCTAAATACAGATTACAAAGTTTTTGCTGGGGTGTTAGCAGCCAGATTGGCCAAAATAGCTAAAACAATCATCCATCAAGATCAAAGGGGCTTCAACCCGGATAGACAACTTAATGAATTGGCATATCAAGCCATCGCAACAATAGATGTTGCAGTCAGCAAGAAGCTCCCATTGACCTTGGAGGCGGTAGATGCTGCCAAGTAGGCATGGGCGGAAAATCCGTTACGCTCACGGATTTTGCGGATTTTCGGTAAATTCGCATTCCGCAAACGCTCGCAAATTTACCGAAAATCCGCAAATTCGCACGCAGCGGATTTTTTTTTCTTGGTGATACAATTATGTGGCGTGCGGTGTAAGTACGCAATTGCGAACATGTAGGTGCGGCGGGCAGCAACAATCTCGCACTCGCGAAATTACAAAAATTGCAATTCTGCACAAGAAATCCACTAGCAAGCAGCATAGACCTTCTGAAAATGATGATTTTTATCAGAATAACTCCTCAGGTTGACATTTGCCTGCACTTTTTTGGATTTGAGGCCTTTTGACTTTCTTTGGATCACTTTTGGATTAGAAATCAACTTTCACAAGTAAGCTTGTTTGGGGCATTACAGTTGCTGTAATGCTGTTCTGCAGAAAAACTAGTTTTGCAAAAGTGAAAGCATTCAGCAGGTGCAAAAGTTCAAGCTCATCATTAGTAGCCATTCCCTGTAGTGCTTCCTGACTGGGGCCCCTCCAGAGTTCAGTTGCTAGTTGCAACAATTGTATGACCCTGCTCTGACCCTCACAGCAGGCTCATAGAATAGCTACAAGTAGGCCACAAAGGTCCTGGAAAAAAAATTGCACTGCAACAGAAAGCAAATTACAGATAAGGAAGCAGGTGCCAGACTGGAATTTTAAAACAGTGACACATTCATTAATAAATCAACCCCAAATTAATTCATGTCAGTTGAAGCAGGGCAGGTGTGCTTGCTTTTTCCCCCCATAATCTACAGTGATGATGAACCAGAGGGTGGCATTGATGTACCAGAGGGTGGCATGGGTGAAACAGCGGGTGGCAGGGGTGAAACAGAGGGTGCTGGGAACCTGTGATGATGAACCAGACGTAGAAACAACATAATTGCGACCGTTGCGAGCCGACATGTAAGTTTGCAATTGCGAACTGGTACAAAACCCTCGCGAACTGGCAAAAATCCTTGCGAACACAAAAAAAATCTGCAAATTCGCGAGAATTCGCAGATTTTGCAGATTGTGAGTTCGCAAATTCGCAAAATTCGCGAACCCCAGATTCGCAAAATTCGCCCATGCTTACTGCCAAGGCGTTTGATCAGGTAGATTGGCTGTACTATGGAAGGTTCTGGCTGCTTTTGGCTTTCCAAACAACTTCATAACCGCTATGAGGTCCCTATACTGCTCCCCACGTGCAAAGATTCTAATGAATGGTCTTTTAACTAAGTGGGTACCAATCGCCCGTGGGACCAGGCAGGGCTTCCCATTGTCGCCTTTGTTGTTTGATTTGTACATAGAGCCTTTTGTTTGTTTACTTAGATCTGACTTGGCGTTTAAACCTTTTAAGATTTTTGATTTAGAGTTAAAATTTGCGTTATATGCAGATAATCTTCTTATGTTCACCTCAAATCCGGGAGTCGCCCTGCCCAGAATGGTAGTCTTAGCAGAAGAATTTGGGGAGGTCTCTGGTTATTCCATAAATAAAGATAAAACCAAAATTATGGAGTGGAACCAAGAGGTTAGCACAGTGGGAGCTAAGTCTAAAATGAGGTACCTAGGGGTCCTTTTAGCCCATAAAATCGAAGACATCACTAAAATTAACCTGGACAAGGCTTCTAAGGATGTCTGTGCCCTAATGCAAAAATGGTCACCCCCCCCCCCTTTAAATATCTATGGCAGGGTTAATTTAATTAGGATGATCATCCTTCCTAAACTCACTTTTTTATTCAATTCCATTCCCTTATATTTTCATACTCCATCTATTAAAAAGCTGCAAGGGAAACATGGTTCTTTTATTTGGAATTCAAAATCGCCAAGAATATCCTGGAAAAAGCTCAGGAGAACTTTAAAAACGGTAGGACTGGCCTTTCCTGGCTTATTGGTGTATTGCCACGCTTTGCATTTTAAAAACTTTAGATTTCTGGCGGGTAAGATTGAGGCTACGTCCTTAGGCTTATTATTTCAAGCTCTCTTGCGGATGTGCCACAGGGTCAATCAAACTTCCTTTTTAAGTATGGAGACCCAAAATGTTTTCAAAAATAAGACTAAAAATCTTGGGGACAGCAATAAGAAATTGGGTTTTTGTGAGGCAGAAGCTCGATATTCCATATTATGCAGTGCAGGCCCCGATCTGGGAATCCCCGGAACACCGGCCTGCCTCGAAGATCAACTATCCCGGCCTCTAAGGGCAGCTGGGATGGAGTGCTGGGGAGATCTTCAGGAAGACTCGCAGCTTCTCAGTTGGGAGGTGCTATCCAGTCTTACTGGGGGAACTCTCACACGTTTCAGCTGTCCAGATGGTGGTTAACCAAGCCCTGGAATCTTAACAAACCCAACCCCAAATTTGACCTAATATTTAGGCGCGATAGCTGGAAAAACCGAATTTCGTACTGGTACACAGCCATGCTAGAAGTAAAAAACATCACAGAATCTGAGATACAAACACTGTGGAACAATACACTAACATTAGATAGTGAAATTTATGTTAGCCTATGGATTGATTCATTTACTATCTTGCAGGCAGTGGTAAAGCCGGCCACACTGAAGCGGAACCATCTATACACTATGTACAGGGCATACATAACTCCGAAAAAACTTATGAAATTTTCTAATTTAGAATATCACTGCCCAAGATGTAGACTTTTGGCCGCTGATGACATGCATATGCCGGCTGTTTGTCCAGAGATAAGACACTATTGGGATATGGTCCAGAGTTTCTTGGAAGATGTTACTCAAATATCGATAGAAATAACTACCAGCACTATTTTTTTGGGATTGGGATCTGCCTACAACATAAATGATCTCCATACAAGGTTTATTTTTTAAGTTATCCTTCTTGCAAGGCGCGAAATCTGTAGAGCCTGGAAGGATCCAATATCCCCCTCCTTTGCGAACTGTCTTAAACATGTTATCCTCACCAGTAAATCTGACATGGCATGTGACCCCACAAGTTTTGACAACATTTGGAAGCCCCTAGTGGCATGGCAAGACAGGTGAAAGGTAATTTTGTCTTCCTATGATTTATCCTGGGCCCTGCAGGTTCCTATATCTCCTCAGTAACGCAGGGTGCCAGATACGGCGTGAACAGGAGTGGATTGGGAAAGCAGTGGCAACTTGAGGGATCAGGCATTGCTCTCTCTGAACTTGGTCATTTAACACCAGGGCCGGACAGGATTGACCATTTCACTTCAAGTTGCCTGATTTCCCTTCAAGAGTTCCATAACTGTATATGAGGAAAACCAAAAAAAAAGATTAAAAAAATAAATAAATGCATAAGTGTTTCTTTTTTTTCCTATATGCAATGAGTCTTAATTGCAGAATTTTTTCAATGTTTTTCTTGTTGGTTCTGTTTTTTTTTTCATTTTCTTAAGAAAAAAACACCAAAAGAAGTAACAAAGAGTTGTAAAAATACAAAGAAAGTATAAAACAAAAAAACAAGAAAAAAAGTAGTTCTTTTTAGAATTACCTATTTGGTCTAAAAATGCATAAGTGTTGTATGAATTGTAGTAAGTGGAATATATGCAGATGTGTATGCTTTTATACATATGATTGAAACAGTGTATGGGTAATGTCAGGGTGATTGTAGGAGTGCAAAACAAATGTCTGGTTGATTGTATGAATGCAGAGATAATGTTTCGGTGATTTTATGATTGCATCAGTGTAAGTGTAGTGCGTGACTAATTAAAAGAATGCATGTGTAATGGCTGACTAATTGTATAACTGCAATGGTAGTGTCTGAGTGATTGGAAGAGTGCATTAGTACTGCACGAGTGATTGAAGCAGTGCATCGGTATGGCCTGGATTATTGCATGAGTTTATGGGTAGTGCTAGGGTGATTGCAAGAGTGCTTGCTTAGTGTCTGGGTGATTGCAGAAGTGCATTTGTAATGCCTGTGTGATTTTGCAAGTGCATCGGTATTGCTATGTTGATATTGTAAGTGCATGTTTAATGCCTGGGTAATTACATGAGTTCATCGGTATTGTCTGGATTATTGCTTGAGAACAGGGTTAGTTCCTGGGTCATTGCATAAGTGCATGGGTACTGCCTGGATGATTAGAGGACTGCAAGGATTGTGCATGGTGATTTTATAAGTGCATGGGTATTCGCAGAGTGTTTGAAAAGTGCATGGCTAGAGGTAGGGGGATTACAGGAGTGCATGGGTGGTGCCTGGGTAATCGAACGAGTAAATGAGTAGTGTCCAGATGATTAGAGAACTGCACCAGTAGTTGATAGATGATTAGAGCTGTGCATAGCTAATGCCTGAGTTATTGCATGAGTGGATAACTAGTTCCTTGGTGATTGCAGGAGCACATGAGTTCGGCCTGGGTAATTTTGTAAGTGCACAGGTATTCATTGGGTGATTTTGTAAGTGCATGGGTAATGCCTGGGTAATTACATGAGTTTATAGGTAATGCGTGGATGATTGCAACAGTGCATGGTTAGTGTCTGGGAGATTGGAGGAGTGCAGGGATACTGTATGGTGATTTCATAAGTGCCTAGGTATTGGCAGAGGCAATGGGTAAGTACATGGTACTGGCTGGGTGATTGAAAGATTGCATGGGTAGTGACTGGTTGATTGTTGGAGGGTATGTGTAGTGCCTGGGTAATTGAAGAAGTGAATCAGTAGTATCTAGGTGATTAGAGGATTGCATGGGTAGTGTGCAAGTGACTGTAGCAGTGTATGGGTAGTACCTGGGTTATTCCATAACTGCATGAGAAGTGCCTGGGTGAAAGCAGGAGTACATGTCTAGTGCCTGGATGATTTAGTAATTGCATGGGTATTGCTTGGTTGATTTTGTAAGTGCGTGGTTAATGCCTGGGTAAGTACATGAGTTTATAGGTAATGTCTGGATGATTGCTTGACTACATGGTTAGTGCCTAGGTCATTGCATAAGCACATGGCGGGTATTACCTGGATTATTAGAGGACGGCACGGATAGTGCATGGTGATTTTATGAGTGCATGGGTATTTGCAGAGTAATTGGATAAGTGCATGGCTAGTGGTTGGGGGATTAGAGGAGTGCATGGGTAGTGCCTGGATAATCTATGGAGTACATGAGTAGTGTCCAGATAATTAACGAACTGCATGGGTAGTTGATAGATGATTGGAGCAGTGCATGGCTAATGCCTGAGTTATTGCATGAGCAGATAACTAGTGCCTGGGTGATTGCAGGAGTGCATAAGTTCTGCCTGGGTAAATTTGCAAGTGTACAGGTATTCCTAGGGTGATTTTGTAAGTGCATGAGTAAAGCCTGGGTAATTAAATGAGTTTATAGGTAATGCATGGATAGTGGAAGAGTGCATGGTTAGTGTCTGGGTGATTGGAGGAGTTCGGGAATATTGTATGGTGATTTTATAAGTGCTTGGGTATTGACAAAGTGATTGAATTAGTAAGTGGTACTGGCTGGGTGATTGGAGGATTGCTTGTGTAGTGCCTGGGTCAGTGCATGAGTATATGGGTACTGCCTGGATGATTAGAGGACTGCAAGGATAGTGCATGGTGATTTTATAAGTGCACGGGTATTCGCAGAGTGATTGGATAAGTCCATGACTAGTCTTTGGGGGATTACAGGAGTGCATGGGTGGTGCCTGGGTAATCGGAAAAGTAAATGAGTAGTGTCCAGATGATTAGAGAACTGCATGGGTAGTTGATAGATGATTGGAGCAGTGCAATCATCTGCCCGCCATCCTAATGGGGCCCTAAGAGTCTCCTCTTGTGAAATTTCTTCCCACATTTCTTTCAACTCTGTCTTTCCAGATTTTGTTATATATGACGTAACAAAGCGAGCAACAACAATTAACATACTGGATATCCATATTTGCATTCCACATCGTCAGAAGCACTGGATTGTAATCATTGAAATACTTTTAATGTTTACTTCTTTTTAGATAGTAAGTCATTTTGGGAGATTTTCAAATTTAAGTATGCCTCAATCTGAAATGAAACTGTTGATTCTTCCTTTGGAAATTAATGGACATGGGAATCCAAAACAAAATTTTGTACAGAACGTTTCCTTTGACTTGTATTTCCATCAACAATATTTGCCACATCGATAAGTTTGAAACCGTAAAACTTGTTGTCTAAAGGTATTTTCTTCTCCTTTTTTTGAAATACCACATGTAACTTTGGGCATCATTAGGATGGCGGGCAGACTTTGTCTGCCCGCCATCCTCACGATAAAAGGGACCGTCCGCCATATGTGCGGGGGTACGGTGAGTGACATTAGGATGCCCCCGCCACACTAGAGGGCGCATCCTGCATTTTTAACACTGCGGCGGGCGGTGCTTTGAACACCGCCCGCCGCAATGCCAAAAATGCATGTTGTGCATGTGCATGCACAACGCGGCAGGGACCACAGGGTATGACCACCGCCAAGCAGGCAGTGGCGATCGGCCCTACATCCTAATGGGCCCCTTAGTCTTCAATGAAAGATAAAACAGTCTCATCAGAATCAGTTCCAAATTTAGGTGCATCCTTGATCCATAATAGCATATGTATATGAGGAGCACCTCTGACATTGTACTCCTTTCTCCAAAAGAAATCAAAAACTTCTCCAAGAGGTGGGTTATTTTTGCGGGCAGTTAAAAGACATCATAGCTTAAAACCTATGATTAAAATATCTGCACACATTTACAGGATCCAAGGAACACAGTTCTCCAGCTGTCTTGAATTCAATGTATTTGATATTGGAATTTGCTTTTCGTAGAAATTCAAGTAAATTGTCCCATGCGTATTCAGCAAAGCTTAGTGTAACAAACCATTTAGGGGTTCCTAAGTTCCTTAACATACATTGAAGTTCTCAGTGACGACGATATCAATACTCATTAGTACCACGTTGACACGCCATCAAATTAATTAATTGAGATTCTAAATGATTGGCTCTTTGTTGTACTTTGGACATGAATTCCTTTGCAGAACCATGTTGCAGATGAAGTCCTGTTTTTTTATATGTGGTCAACTGCATATGAAATTCCAGACAAGTTACTTTCAAAGAAAAGATAAAATATCTATGGAATATATTGTCAAAATCTTGGATCTTCTGAATACAATCTTGTTGTACGATATTCTGAAGGTAGAATCTGGACGGGTCAATCATCATATTGGCCACCTTTTCCAGTGGGGAAGAGCTGTGGAAAACAACGGGCTTCTAAACTTCTTTCCCAAAAACTCATAGGAGTTCCCTTCGCTTTCTTCAATTGGAGTAATTCAATAGTATTTCCAATCACTTCCTCTGAATGTAAAGGATGTACACTATAATGTTCATAAATTTCTTCACTCCTTGAGATGTCCAATTTTTCAATTTGGCCAATTGAAATTTCTCTATCTTCTCCTAAAACTATTTCTTGGTCTTCCAGATAAACATTGTTGTAATACAAATTGTTTTTATGAGATATAATATAGCCTTTTGAACTTTTGTTGAGATTTACAAACTCTTGCCATATTTCCCGACTCTTTGTTGGAACACCATTAAGTAGAATAACTACAGGTTCAGTTTCCTCTCTCTCTACACCAATAGTTTCAATAGTTTTCTTTAAATCTAAAGGTAAATGCACAGTTCTTCCTTTTAATCCACATTGTAAATCTGATGGGGGCAGCCTACCTGTTTTACGCTCCATACGAACAATAGCCTGCAACGGGTGCACAGATTGGATCATAATGGACTCATAAGTATTTAAATCTACAAGTTCTGCAAGAATAGCTACCAACTCTAGGTTAATATGTAAAGCTCTAGCTGGCATTTTGTTCTCTTCTAATTTGCTGTAACAATATTTACAAATATGTTGATCAATACCTCAAAAACACCTTCCAACAACAAATAATCACCAAATTCCTCCCACTTATCGTTGTTTTCCTTTCCACTCTTTAAATATAGATCAACATTCCTTGTTTGATTTCTAAAGAAAGTACGTCGACAACAAATACAAACATAGTTTGGTTTTTCAGAACAAATTACGTTAAACTTCGTAATTTCTTCCACAAACTCCTCAGTAGTACTATCTTCAACCTCCTCTTCAACACCTACACTTATCAAAGTCTCACTTTGTGTACACTCTTCTCCAGTACTAAAGAAACAGAACTCTATATCATCACAAACTTTTTTTACATCCAATTCTGTCCCAGACAAAAGAGCATTGTTTATTTCACTTAAAAATAATGCAGGACTGTTTACATAGTACAATCTTCTTTCTTACTTCCGCGTTGCGGAGTGATGTACTGCTAACATTCTCAAATGATGAAAAACACTTTGACTCACTTTTCTAGAAAGACAAGCCAGAGAATGACCTTGCAAGCCAGTTTTTTTTCTCACTTTACAAGGTTCTAGTCCTTGCAACATATTAATATTTTGTTTAATACTTTTTTTAGTATGCTCTAGTAAGAAATGTTGTAAAATATTAATAAACTCCTGTCGTATACTACAAATACTACTACAATCCCATGTATACACTGGAGCTTGTGAAAGTCTCCCTTGAACTTCTTCAACTATCACTTCTTTCACATTTCTAGGAAACATCTTTTCTTTTTCAATTGCACAACCGTTCTTCACTTTATAAGCACGACCACTGGTATCAACTGCGTGAACTAATATATTGTTTTGAAAATAGCTCTCTTCATTAAAAAAAGGTTCAGAACTGGAAGTATGCTTGTATTCACCTGATTTTCTTTTTCGAAAGTTAGTTCTGTTAAATAGTCTTTTCCTTTTACTTTTGACCTTCATAGAATGCATTGGTCATTCTAATGTTCGCATTTTCTTTCAAAATCTAATACGAACAATCTTCTTTTCAATTCAAAAGCCTTTTCAACTATACTTTCAATCTCTTGTATCTTTTTGTAAAATTCAGATGTTTTTAATATTATTTGCAATGTTTCATTACATTTTGTAAAACTCAACTTTTATACATATGTTTCCTAATATCATGATATTGTTTCATCCTTTCAACATAGATTGTTTTCTCAGAATGTGGTTTTCCATTAATTTGTCCAAATTCTTTCCAATTCTAAAAAGTATTTTAACAAATTATTTGTTTCTCTTACCACAAGACGTTTTCGTCACTGCCACATGTTGTAGTTCGTCTAATTCCTGCTTTTGTCTCTCCTTTAAATAGTATTGTTTTCGTTGTTCTTAATTTCAGGGGGATTTTGTTGGCATGGTGAATCTCTCTTAATAATAATGGAGAATATCTGAAAAAAAGATTTTCTTAAAGTAATTTAAAATATTAAAATAATTGTATACAAAAATACTTATCTATTACTAATGAATTACCTTATATTTAAAAGCTACAAACAAATGCATATATTGTTTTCAGAATATAGTAACACTAACACCTGAGCTGCAAAATGAGGGAAGAGGGGTGCAGAAACAGAAAAAAGGAATGCAATAGTAATGCCTGAGTGATTCACCAGTGCATATCTAGTACCTGCATCATTGTAAGACTGCATACAACTACTTGGGAGTTTTTATACCTTTCATGAGTGCTGGACCAAACTAGAAGTCTCTCCATATTGTTACAAGCACACATACATATGTCTCTACGTTTTCAAATCATCATAATATCTAAAACAAATATGTATATAATATTGCTGGAATATAATGAAATCTAGAAACTGACACATGTAATAGATCTGCTTCAGTAATTGCATAATTCTATGGGTAGTGCTTGGGTGATTGAATAACTGCAAAGGTAGTCACTTGGTAATTACAATAGATGATGACTGC
Organism: Lissotriton vulgaris; assembly: GCF_964263255.1. NCBI lineage: Eukaryota > Metazoa > Chordata > Amphibia > Caudata > Salamandridae > Lissotriton > Lissotriton vulgaris. The sequence continues at coordinate 821,041,240 of NC_141691.1, read as the reverse complement.
AGAAACACACAACAGGGGTGCAGAAAGAAGCAGGAAAAGTGCGGAAAGAAGCATGTAAAGTGCACAATGAAGCAACAGAAGTGTAGAAAGAGGCAACACAAGTGCAGAAAGAAGCAACAGAGGTGCAGAAGGAGGCAAGAGAATTGGAGAAAGAAGCAACAGAAACAGGCAAAAGACATACAGAAATAGGGATAATTGACGGATAAGTGCATAAATACCACCTGAAGGCATACATGAGTGTATAGATATAGACTGTGTGATTAAATGACTGCAGGGATTGTACATAACTAGTGCCTGGGTAATTGCATGACTACAGCGGTAATACAGGAACAGAGGCACAGACAGAGACAAATGTTGTGCAGAAACTGCTAAAAAAGGTATAGAAAGAAGGAACAGGTGGTCAGAGTGAGGCAAGAGAGGTGCAGAAAGAGGGAACAGGGGTACAAAAAAAGAAAAGAGGCATGCAGAAATTTGGAACAGAGGTACAGGAAGAAGCCAGAGCAGTGCAGAAAGAACCAACAGAGCTGCAGAAAGAGGCAAAAGGGGTGTAGAAAAAAGCAACTAAAGTGCAGAACGAAGCAAAAGACATGCAGAAAGAATCAATAGAGCTGGAAAAAGAGGTAAGAGGAGTGCACCAAGGAGTAGGAGATGTGCACAATGAGGCAAGTGGGGTACAGAAAGAGGCAGGATGGGTGCAGAAAGAGGAGCAGAACTGCAGAAACATGAAGAGGGGTGCAGAAAGTAGCAAGTGAAGTGCAGAAAGAGGCAAGAGATGTGCATAAAGAGGCAAGAGAGTTACAGAAAGAGGCAAGTTAAGTGCCCAACAAGACAAGAGAACTGCAGAGGCAAGTAATGTGCAGAAAAAAGCAAAATAAGTGCAGAAAGCAACAAAAGTACAAAAACAGGGAAGAGGGGTGCAGGGAGAGGCAATAGGGATGCAGTAAGAAGCAAGACATCTGCAGAAAGAAACAAAAGAGGTGCAGAAAGAAGGAACAAAGGTGCAGAAAGATGCAAAAAGAGTGCAGACAGATGTAAGAGGGGTACAGCTAAAAAACAGATGAGGTGCAGAACCAGGCAACAGATTAATAGATAGTGTCTAAATCATTCCATCAGTGCAGCGGTAATGCCTGAATGATTACAGCACTGCATATGTAACGGCTGCATCATTGTAAGACTGCATGCAGAGTACTTGGGTGTTTCTATAAATGCATGAGAGTTGGGCCTAGCAAAATATTAAGCAGCACACTATTACATAACTCAACTATAAGTGTCTCCATATTGTTTAAAGCATATATACATAACTCTCTATGTTATCAAATCCTCATGATATCTCAAAGAAATATGTATACAATATTTCTGAAATATGTTGAAACCTAGAAACTGAGACGTGTAATACATCTCACTAAGTAATTCTAACACTCAAAGGGTACTCCTTGGTTAATTGTATGAGTGCAAGGGTAGTCACTGGGTAAGTACAGGACAGGAGGAAAAGTGACTGGCTAATTTCATGAGGTGGGTTATCATTTACAAAATATAAGCTTATCCTATCTACTGTACCTATTTTTACTAACCATTAAAAAACATGCTGTTTAAAGACAGTAACATACACCATATTTTTGAATATACAATGTTCTTAAACAGCCAATCAATTCTCTACTTTTTAGGTCATGCCTAGCGATGCAGCGCATGCGCTGCTCCCGTAGCGAGATTTATTGTCATGTCTTTTGCTTGCGAAGGAGGACAGATGTGCACACGTAGGGTGGTGCTTCCCACATCGGTGTCCAGACACGCACGTTGTCGTTCCCTTCTGCCCCAAACCCCTTCCACTGTTCACCCTCTCCTTGTGGCTGCAGGAAACAACTCAAGAAATGGAGGATCCAAGCTTTTACAGTCTCATAGCACCACCCCTGTTGCAAAATGCACAAACAACCTTTAGCTCCAGGACAGTCATCTAAAAGCTGAGCTTGTCCTTGTGCTTTTTCATGTTTCCAAGCCCTGCCTTTGACTTTCCAGGTCGTGCCTTTAACACATTCTTGCCTCCCTACGACTCTCCACCCACACCCAAAACCTCAAATACTTTTTGGAAAATGGGAACACAGAATATATAGGCTTCTGTCTGAGACAACAGAACAAGAGCATAGATTACATAGGACAACAGGCTCTGGTTTTAGACAGCAGAGCAATCCCTCCAGAACCCTACAGTTAGGCATGGTACAGCAGAGCTACCTGCAATGTGACAAACACCTTACAGGCACTGGTCTCCCACAGCAGAGACATTCCTTGAATGTTAACGCTCTTACAGGCGTTAACCTATAAACAACATAGCAATGCCACGGGAAACATAGAATGTACAGTAAGGCATTCCAGAGCAGAGCAACCTCCAAAGTAACAGAAACCTTATAATCAAAGGACTCAGAAAGCAGGACATTCCTCGAATTTCACAACTCTCACAGGTGTTAGCCTGTATAGAGCAGAGCAAAGTCTTGGGGAGCCTAGATTGTACAGAGTTAGGCACTGCACAGCAGAGCTACTCCCATAGTAACAACAACTTTATAGGCACAGGACTCTCACAGCAGAGACATTCCTTGGATTTTACACCTCTTACAGGTGCTAACCTGTAGCAAGAGAGCAACGCCTCAGGAACCTAGAATGCACAGCGACATGCACCCTCACAGAAGAGACATCTCTCAGAGTTTTGCACCTCACCTCTCTCCCAGTATTGTGACACCCACAGCAGGGCTCCGTTAGAAGTTCTGCAATTACTGTCAGATCAAGAGAAACAAATCTCTCAAATCAGCACTGTCACCAGAGGCCTCTGAGAAACTAGAACATCACCAGCTTTCAGTGTGTATTTTTATTTGTGAAAAACGAAGATGCTTTGAAGAGACAGGAACGTGAAAGTGGTGTGTGCTCGAGATTAGGAGTTATTCTGCAATCATGTGCCATCAAAGGAGTCTAGTAGTCATTGCTGCATTGTCTATGGAAAAAGTCCAAGTTATGCTACTAAAGGCAAAGTGAGAAAATGGTATGGATTGCTTTCTGTAAATAAACATTTGCAATGCAATAGGTCTCACCTTTGCAACATTTTAAGCTATTGGCATTTCAAATCACAATGCTTTTTATTTATCTGTTTTTCAAAACCAACACATAAAAAAGGTTTGTATATACAATGTCAGTAGCTCAAAATCTCACAGATGCGAGACCTATTGCATTGCAAATGCTTGTTAAAAAACAGCATCTTGTCCAACATTTTACATACCTCTCATTCTACCAACTGACTTCCTCAGCTACAGACATCTTTTTATTACTTCCAGACATCTGTACAAGATGCTTACACTGTTGATTCTTGGACACAGCTATGTTTTCTGGTGCAAAAGGAATGCTGAACGCAGAGGTATTACCAAAGACGCAGCTATGCAAAATGTGGATATTAAATGGATTGCACAGAGAGGATTAAAGTGGCACCAATTGATGCCTTTGGTTAAAACCTTTTTGCATCTCCAACCCCCTGACCTCATGATTGTGCACTGTGGTGGCAATGACCTAGGCATATTGACTGGGGTAGGTCTGGAAATGCTAATAAATATATATTTGCACAATTGATGCAACGTTTACCTCATACTGTCTTTGTATACTCTAACATATGCCAAAGACAGAAATGGAAGTGGTCAAATCAATTCTGTCCATCGATTGAGAAAGCTAAAAAGAATGTCTATAAAGCTGTTTCTGCTTACCTTAGACACCATAAGATGGGCTCCATATACCAACAATCTACGTTTTGATATGGAAGGCATCTACAGGAGTGATGGAGTACACTTCACAGATCAGGGAAACAGAGTCTTTCTCAACAACCTAAAGCTCTGCATCCGCGCTTCCAAGAACCAAACCAGTGTTTGCAATGACAGGGTGGGAGCCACATGGCTCCCGCCCTGTTATTGCAAACAGCAATGTCCTGGGGGAGGACCCCCCGGGAAATTGCAGGAGCCGGCCCTGGGGGGTGGCGGTCCCCAGGGCCATCGATGGCTCCAGGAGGTGGGCCATGCGGCCCCCGCCCTAAATTTGTTTAGCCCAGGGGAGGTATTGGTCCTAGAGTCTTAGGGGTCCTGTGAGGCCCTCTCCCTAATTAATGATGGAAGCCCTGGGGAGGTGGTGGTCCCTGGGGCTTGGGGGGGCCGCAAGCCCCCCCTAATTAATGAAAGATGCCCCAGGAAACTGGTGATCCCTGGGGCTTGGGGGGTCAGCAAGGTTCCCCCTTACAATTACAAATGCCCCGGGGAGGTGGCAGTCCCCGGGGCAGCGTGATGGGAGTTATAACCCCCCACACATTGAATCAACAATGCCAGGGAGGTGGAGGTTAATTAATTACTGATTGCCCCGGGGGCTTATAAAAAGGAAGGGGTTCCGTTTTTTTTCCTCATCTGGATTTATACACTTTGGACGTTTCTTTTTTTTAAAATACTTTTTTTGGGACTAGGAGGTCAGGGTTCCGGCATAGTGTTCCACAGAGTGGTAGTTTTCCCCGAAAAGGATCAGCCTCCGGTCCTGGCCTTTGCAAATTGTGGAATAACAATACGTATTGTAAATTAACATGAATATTTACTTATTATAATTAATTCCCTACACATCCTCTACCCAAACACACACTAAGAAAAAGAAATACTGTATTACACAATGTACATAATTAATTGTCACTTAAAGTAAAATGTATTAAGCAATTTACTATGAATTATAATTAAGTTACTTCCCCCTTACACCCCTACAAACACACAACCCACACCTCAAAGTTAATTAAAAAAATAATTATACAGTTAACAAATAATAATATATTAAATAAAAAATGTATTAATTAATTATATTTAATTTGTTTCCCTCCCGATACCCCTATACACCCAAAATCCTGTTACTAAAATTGAAAAACACATCATAAAATTACATTTCAAAACTACTATAATAAAAAACATTACCAAAAACTAAACAAACATTTTTATAACATATACAATTGAAATATTTCAATATTGTTAAAATCGATATTACTTACCTTAAAATCGATATACTTGACAATGATATTTATGCACACGATATCTTGTGTGACAATACTTCAGATTCAATATATATGTCTGACGATATTTTTTAATATATTTTGTCTGAACACCGAGCACCTGACAAGGTATTGTGAAGAATTGGGCTACTTGTTGACTGCGGTGTACACCCTGGCCAAGCAGCAACCACAATCCTTATGAGGGTGAGGCACAAATTAACCTGTGTCCAACCTTAAAGTAGCTTGGCACAGAGCAATCAGGCTTAACTTAGAGGCAATGCATAATGTGTTTGAGCAACACTTCAACCTGTAATACATTGGAAAACACCACACAAAAGGGCCCCACACCAAGTTAGAAAAATAGAGCAACATTTAATCACTAAAACAGACTAGAATGACAAAATCCAATCAGCAGAAGTAGACTTATGAATTTTTAAAGATTTTAGTGCAAAAAACAAACAAAGCATCAACATGGAATATCTAGTCGTGCTGGACCAGATCAAAATCACACTTGGAGGCTGATTGTGTTGGAGCGCAGCTTGGATACAGTCGCCAGGTTGGACCCCCTGGAGTTTACATTCTCCAAATCCATGTCAAGAGTCCCGTTTGTTGTGGGGGGGGGGGGGTGCAAGGAGCAGAGAGAACATTGCAGGAGGCTTCTGGCGGAGCACGAAAATCCTGAAATCATCGCGGCTGGACGACGCTGGACCTCTGCATTTGTGATCCCCGCTATTGGTTGATGCTGTAGTACTAACAGGCTGCTACCAGAGCTTCGGGTTGAATCACGGTTCGAGCAGCGAAGTTTTGGTGAGAGTAGACCATTTACTGTCACCAAGTGCAAACAAACCTAAAAGTACAGCACTCTCAGTCATACCAAGGGTCCAGGACCTGATGGACACCACTTGGGGGTTAGGAACTTCAGCTGGGTCCAGGGGCTGGTGCAAGATGCTGGGGAGCATTTTATGTCCCTGAGGCTCAGGTCAGGAGGCCACCAGACTAGCTCGTGGAGTCACTTTGGTGTCCTGCATGAAAGGGTAAAGTTGCAGGTCCAGTTCTATTTCCTGCCCTGCCTTCCTGGCCCTAGCTCCAGACTAACTACAGGAACTATGCAGCCTTTTGTGTGGAGACAGGACACAGCTTATTTGAGTGTAAGTGGGACTGGACCCAGGTCCTCGATCCCATCCTGCCAGTGATGGCCCATCCTGTCACACGTAGGTTCGTAAGACTGTTCAAATTGTTCATCGTACTTGCTTGCTAGGAAAACCTACTACCTAGACCTGTACGATTCAGCTATGGAGGGTTCTATCTCTCGGTATGCCTTCCAGAAACTATTTGGTCAGCGCTAAGGGTTTCCAGGCATCATAATTGGTTGTTTAGAATTGGGAACAAATTGGTCGAAAACAAGGGCTCTGGAACAGTTTAGGTAAAACCAAATCCAATGGGGAGCCCATCCGATCGAGATGGGAATCAGGGTCAGAGTCTGAAGGCTACCAAAAACGAATTCTTCAAAAATAGGAAGAATGAAAGCAAATATTTTGGGTATTACCCTGTAGAAAGGGCCAAGTACAACAGGTGTGAATAGAAAAGTACTTTCAGGCTTTGGAGATCGCAGTTACTAGTCCAGTATTTTCCTGCTCACATTCTTAATTATACACTACTGCTAGTTAGGACTACACTCCGCTATATATTTCAAGTAGTAGAGAGCACCAGTTGAAGATTATGGTGCCCATTTTAGGGTTGGCAATATTTCACACCTACAAATAACAGCATTGGCAAAGCCAATAGGTCTCATCTATGGGAGAGCGTGACTATTATGCAGCATGCCTGAAAGTTTGAAAAAAAGGCTATGATGCTGATTGCAAGGGCAGAATGGGATCAGTCTCTCCCGTCATAGCTACGGTTCACCAATTTGGCCCTCGTAAAAACACCACAAAAAATGCTTTGCAGAGCAGGGAGTGCAGTACCATTAGCATCTTTATATTAACTTCATACCTGTTGTTGTAACTTTTGGTGTTTTTTTTGCATGACAGGAGGGGCCAAGCAATGTAGTGGGAAGGGATAGGGGTGGGCAAGCAAGCAACAACAGTGGAAGGGGAGAAACGGACAAGCAACAACACAGGAGGAGTGTAATACAGTGTAAGCAACAATGCTGGATGGGAAAAAGTTTCTCTGAAAGCGGCAAGCACTGTGAGGACTCTGGGCAAAGGAAACAGTACTTGGGGCATTGCTCTAGAGTAGGTACTAACACACAAAGAGGAAGTAAACCTTTCTGGTCAAAGAGAAGCAAGGAAGTGAGAGTGATCATGAAGCCAACCAATTGTAATCAATGGGTGGGTTCTGAGCCCCCTAAGTAAACAAAATGACACACAATTTACAACACATATGCTGTCTCAGGGAAGAGCAAAAAATTAGAGTTTGGGGTGAAGGAAGGGTTAAACTGTCAAAGAGGCAATGATGACATTGGGGCTCAGGGTGGGTAAAGGTAAAGGAAAGTGAGGTTACTCGACGAGTCTTGTTGGCTATAGATAAAGGGAGGTGAGGGTGACTAGAGGGTTATCGGGTGGGTAGAGTTAAAGGCAGGTTAAGATGACTTGAGGGTTCAGTGGTGGGTCGCATAAAGGGAGATGAGGGTGACTTGAGGGTTTAGTGTGGGTACAGACGAATAGAGTTGAGGGTAGCTTTCAGGGCCTAGTAAAAGTAAAGGAAGGTGAAGGTGCCTTGAGGGTTAAGAGTGGGAACAGGTAAAAGGAGGTGAAAGTGACTTAAGTGTTGAGGGTAGATAGAGGTGAAGGGAGTAGTAACTTGAGCTCTGTCTCAGACACGACCTAAAATGGATGTGTTTTAATATTTTCATATAATGGGACAAGAAACATTTGTTTCAAGATATAGATATGGATGAACTTCATGAATTGGTTTATACTGCAGCAGAAAATAACCATCTGACGCTTTTGCATTATATCCTATATCTCATTTGGTTCGAGTAAGCAAGATATCCCTAATGTGTGCATAATTCTGAAAAGGAAGTCTTTGCACAAAGTGCACGTTGAGTATGGGTGGTCAGTGCTGCTGGACAATGATGTTAACATTGGATACTATTGCCAAAATTTCTAAATGTATCACCCACACCAGCAGGACCCACTAGCATCTCTGCATTTTTAGGTTTGAATGGGAAATATTCACTTAGGGCAACATAACATATACTTTGATATTCTGGTGTGGTAATACTATCTCTGTAAACCTCAGTGTATGGTATTTCACCAGGTTGGGAGAATCAGTCAAATGAGGCAAAAATGTGGTATCAAAATGTGCACATCTGAATACTGCATGCAATACATCTTTCTGACCTTTTCCCTGTGCACATTTCTGTAAGTATTTCCTGATAAAATTTGCACAGAAAAAGAAAATAATGTGTTTAAAAATCAACACTACTTTTTATACCAATTTTTGGTGCAAACGTCTGTGTCAGTCAAAATACGAATTACAGGGAAACTCCTAAAAGGGCCCTGTGTGCACCAAATGCTTTGCATGCTAATTTTGTTAATTTTCCACAAAGCTGAGCTTCACATGTTGTGTGCCTAGGTAATGTGTGAAGCTTTCAATATCAGCAGCCCAAAACTACAAATGCCATTCCATTGCCAATACCAACTGTTCCCCTTTCAAACAAATGTGCCATGACATTGAGTCATATATCACAAAAAGTAGAGTGCCTGTGTAAGAGAAACACAGATATACAGGGATGACTCCGTATTATACTTCCCGGAGGGGCAGGAGTTGTCATTCATCCTCACTATATTCAGTAGGGGCCACATTACAATGGGGAAGACCATCATTAACGGAAGAGGATGTCTCACACACATAATAGTGGCATGCTTCATCATCGGCATCATCTCCCCACCCTGGTAAGATGGTACTGCCAAGGCAGACTCAACCTCTGTGAAGACTTGGCAGTAGGAGGGAGTTTTTACATAAAAGCTTACTGGACAGGGTGGGATCCAGAAAATCTAAAATAACCTCAAAGTTCCTTGGTTATCACCTTTATTCGTGAGGACTTTTGGGTATAATTAAAAATGATTTGCTCTGTCGGTTATAGTGGGCACAATGGCCCCAGTATAATGCATTAGCTCCTGAGGTAATGAGGGCATGGGCTTCCATCTTCTGACAGCGAGCCAGGTGCAGGAACAAAAACGTCCTCAGAAACTTAAGGAGGCCAAAGCAAGTCTCCACCTGAGGCGTAAAAGGACAGTTTTTTGTCAAACTTTACTCCGAGGTCCTGAACCACTTTAGCCAGAGTTAGAGTAAATGTAGCAGAACTTGGCTAAACTTCACTGTGCCACGAAGCAGGGGTCCAAAAAATAGCAATTCTGTCTTACTCATGTTACACTGGATTTTATTCCAGCGTATCCACTGAAACACTCTGACAGACACGCTTCAAATCTGTTATCGGTAATAACGGTGTCCCCGTCCCAAGTTAAAAGGGTCTGTGTGTCATCCGCGTAAGAGATGACCTGCTCTCCAAAGGATTCCACCAGGTTAGCCAAAGAGGACATTATAGGGCTCAAAACAGAGCCCTAAGAAACCCCACACTTAAAGGGGTTAGGAGTCAAATGCAAACATGACAACATCTTTTGATTCCAGAACTTAGAAATGGCATTAGTGAGCTAAGGAGCACTCTATAAAAAAGTTAAACCATGTTCATTTGAGATGGTATTGAGAATACAGTAGGCATAGCTTGTAGGAACTAATTAGGAGAGATGATAAAGCAAAACAAAGCACTGAGGGACCCCTCACATTACCTTAGATGTTTTAGAGAAAAAGGTGCCCAATTTAACCTAAATGAGTGACATTTTGAAGAAACAAGATAATCAATGTCAGTGCTGTTATACTGATAGCTTCTGATTTTCAAAGTATTAAATATAATTTTCTCAGTTCCGCATTAAGCTTTCGATGCTGACTAGGAACCACTTAAGTAAGTTGTTGGACTTCAGATGCATGGGACGTTGGTGAGTGATAGCAATTATAAAATCCTATTGACACAGAGTAAGCTTAAGATTGGGCAGCAGTTTGCAAACTTGTGTATCTTATGGACAGTGATTAGATGGAGATAAGGTGTTTGATAATCATTGTGGATACTCCTAGGAGACCTAGGAGACCTGACTTTAGCATTACTTGTGTCCCCAGAAAGGCCATGAAAAGATTTATTGACTAGAACATTGCCTGGGTTGAATTCGCAGAGGAGAGGAGATGGTAAGGCAATAGCAAGTCAGATCGTGTGTATGAATGGTAGTAGATACAATCTTTAACGTTATGGAATTAATGGTGTTTCTTAAGCGTGACAAGAAATTTCAGTGTAGGCGTTAACTTGGAAGAGAGGCATTTGTAAAATGTAGGGGCATATTAGCAAGAACCTCGTTAAAATTATCGCTGTTTTAGCGGCAGGAAACTGTTTACATAAGAGAGTGTGTGTGTGTGTGTGTGTGCGATTGTGTGTGGATGTGAAAGCAAGTGTGTGTGAGTGAAAGTAAAGGCCTCATGGCATGCAATGTCACTTCCACTGCCCCTGTTTTTTGGGTGAATTGATGTTCCTGATCAGGCTATGTGTACTGCATTTCCTGGAGCTTTTCCTGCATTGCACTGCTGAAATCAGAACAATGCAGAAACCATTATTTCTCTCTTAAACGGATTTAAATGCAGAGTGTTTTTACTATATACCAAGGAAGACTGTTCACTTGAAGTCACTTACTCAGTAAACCCTGGGCAGTAAGAGCAGAAGGCCTCAAAGTACAAGGTACGATAAGGATGTTGCTTAGAGTGCTGTGCTTATTTATCTTTTGGGCCTCCAGCGTCCCGGTAAGCTGCCTTCTCCTTTCATAGGAGGCGGTATCTCCTCTCCTATGCACTTGCTGCTCCAGTGCAGAGAGCACCCAAAGAACTCCTCCCACCACCAGACTTCGCCAGCCAGTCGTACTAGACCAGGCCGGGCCAGACTACATTGACCAGCAGGCTCAGAGACTGGGCCAACTGGTTGTTTTACTTTCGCGCCTCCCTGCGCTGGATGAAGGTTGCCTGCAGGTTCTTCATTGCTGACGCACCTGTTAGGACCCGGAGAAGGCTGGGCAGGGACACCCTCTTTCGCATGAGCCCCCGCTGAAGGTACTGTACCCCCTGCCCTTGTCCTTGCTGCCTCCCAAGCTGCCTGCTGTCCCTGCCCCAGTGCTGTCTGCTGTCCTTGCGCTGCTTGCCGTTCATTCTCCTGGTCTCCCTGCTGTCCCTGCACTGCTTCCTGTCCATGCCCCTGCACTGCCTGCAGTACCGGGGCTGCCTTCTGTCACTGCCTCTGTGTTGCTGGCTGTCCGAGCCCTAGCATTGCCTGCTGTCCCTGCCCCTGTGCTGCCTGCTGTCCATGCCCTTGTGCTGCCTGCTGTCCATGCCTCTGCATAGCCTCCTGTACCTGCACTTGTGCTGCCTGTGTCCCTGCACAGCCTGCTGTCCATGTCTCTACAGTGCATATTGTCCCTGCATCTGTGTTGCCTGCTGTCCCTGCCCCTGAACTGCCTGCTATCCCTGTCCCTGTGCTACCTGCTGTCCCTGCCCACAGGACCAGGAACAACTGCAACCCTTTCCACTGCTCAATGCATGTTCACTCTGCAAACATGCTACAGAAATCAGGGACATCATCACCACACCCCCCAAGGAAGTTGTCTTCATCTCCGAAACGGGGTTCAACCCCTCCTTGAACCCTAACATCACCGCCGCCACTCTCAAAGGGTACAAGATGCGACACCATGACCGGGTCAACAAACAAGGCAGAGGCATAGTCATTATCTTCAAGGAAACCATCAGATGCACCATCACCAACAATGACCCCAATCCTCACATGGAATACCTCAACTTCCTACAACTCCTGGCATGAAGAAAACAATAAGAGGTACCCTTGCATACAGACCCCCGGTACCCAGAGCATCTTTCTGCAATGCCATCCCCAACCTCATCGCACCCCTAGCAATCAACTCTCACCACTAAATCCTACTCTGCGACCTCAACTTCCACATCAATGACCTCAATGACACCAACTCCATCGCCCTCCTGGAGAACTTGAGCAACATCGGCCTCACCCATCTGATCACCGAACCCATGCACAAAGCCAGACACTCACTCGACCCCGTTTTCACTAGAGCCACAGAATCAAATGTAACCATTCCACAGAACTCACCTGGACTGACCTCACCATTGTGCTCTTTTCCATCACAAACACCCAGCACATCATCACAAGGCGTCAGATCTCCTCTCGCTGCAGCTGGAACCAGGTCACAAAACTTCAGTGGTCACAGGCCCCCCACCTCCCAGCCCGAGACCTCAACCAGTCCGTCTTGAACTTCTCTGCCATAATCACCAACATCGCCGACAGAGTCGCCCAACTAAACTCTACAATATCCCCAAACATGCCGGCTGGCACACCCCAGAGCTAAGGACCACCAAGCGCAACTGCACCAACTGTAGAAATGATGGCGTTTCACCAAGAACCCCCGCGACAGAGCCGCACACAAAACATCCCTCAGCATCTATCACCAGCACATCAAACAAACCAAGAAACCAGCCATCACTACCTGCATCGACTCTGCAGCCAACCATTCAAATTAACTTTTCAATATAGTAAAATAATTCTCCAACCAGACAGCCATAGCGAACATCATCCACCCCTCCCAAGAACACTGCAACACCCTCTCAGACTACTTCCACAGCAAGACCACCAACATCTACAACAATTACAACATCCAACCCACCACCCTTGACCTCAACGACCTCAACCAACCAGAAAACACCAGCCAAACTATCAACACCTGGTCACTGCTCACTGCCCTGACCACGTCAGCCTATCATGTCTTCCATCCATTCAGGGGTGGATCTTGAAACACTAAGACACCTCGGCTACGACAACGTCATCTATGTTGGCATCGCCATCCAGCTCCGCAGAAGACTCCAGACCGTACAGAATGATGCAGCCAGACTCTTCCTGGTCCACCCCAAATGAACCCACATCACACTCCACCTGAGAGACCTCCACTGGCTCCCCATCTAGAAATGATGCCAGTTCATGTTCCTTCCGCACTTCTACAAAGCTCTCCACGAACTAGGACCTGCTGCAATATCCATTGATTGAACTTCCACCAAACCGATAGAAACCTGCACTCTTCACTCGCAACCTGCCCCCCCCCCCCGCATCCGTTGCAGAGTCGCAGGGATGGCCCCTCCTTCTCCTACATCGCTGCAAAGACCTAGAACAAGCTTCCCCTCCAGCACCTCAGAAAGAGACTCAGGACCTGGCTCTTTAATGGAGACACAGCGCCCAGATACCCCTAGAGGTAACAGTGCTGCACTCTGCAAATGCTGTTTGATTGATCTTAAAGAACTGCATGGCTTCCATTGTAGCAGCGTTTTAATATTTCACACATTTATAAGAATTACTTTGAACATTAGAGCCACTGAAACAATCATTATTCAGATAGCCAGTATTTATATCTGATTCAGGTGAAAGCCCAGTTCAGTAATGAAAATTATTCATAATTATGATTTACTAAATCAAATAATGAATGGAACAAAAATCGGATCTGGTGAGCATAAATGATTAGCAACATTTCAAGTGAAGGTTCCTTTAATGCTGAAACAATTATCGCAAGAATAGGGCCAATTATATTACTAAAGTGAGCAATTTGAAATCCAGGGCTATACATTACCCTTCTGAGCTGTTCAAATGATACCATGGAATTTCCACTGTTGTTACAGTCACACGAGAAAGAATTGGACCCAGACGCTGAACATTAAAGAATAGATTTTAGGGAGTTTTATTCAAATAGCTCTCTTTATCTGCCTCGGTTCTATAATTGCTGGGTATAGCAACTGCTGCGAGGTTCATTCATCACTGCTGATGGTTGGAAATAGCGAGGTGAAGGAGAATGAGTTACTTTTAATCAATCAATGGTAGATTAATTGGAGAAAGAAATACACTTTTCAATACATAAGTAAACTCACATATTTTACACATGCTTAGTGCTCTGAAAATAGCATTGATCTTTTATCCATTTAACCAGTAACACACAGCAGACAATAGTCTTATGTGGAGTGACTTGGGTACTTTAAGGCAATAATGTAATGTATTTGGGACTGATTCACAATCACTGATGTAATAGTATAGGTGACTAAGGGCCTGAATTACACTTTGATGGATGGCACTCCATCCAGCAGGGTGGTGGGGGACATCACTTCAGCCACTCTGATGAACTACCATCTGCCAAATTTAGAGATGACCGTTATCAACAATTATTTCTATACTTTGAAAGGAACTGCATTTATGGTGGCTCCCTTACTAAATGGACCATGGACAGCGGTCATTGATATTGACAGCTATCCACCAAACCTTTCCCATTTTTTGTTCTTCAAAAACAAACTCCCAAATAGCGAGTTTGCATTTGAAAAAAACTTAATAACCAATGGCTTGTACATGCTGGGAGTTTTCTACCATGATATGGTATTCATTATTTTTGTTCTGCCTCTCGCTGCCAGGTTTTTCCTGGTACTCACAAACAGATAAAAAGGAGATCCACTCTAAATAGGGTGGGCGGTATCATGCCCTTCTACTAACCAATAGGAGGAAGCTTTCCATCGATGGAGTCAACAAGGGCTCCATTGACAAAAAGCTTGCAGTCCGTCCATCTTTAAATGAGGCAAGCGCATTGCCTAGTGGGGAGCTGAACTCAAAAAACGAAAGGTGCTTGGAATAGGTGGAATTGCATTTGACAGTCAGTTGAATACTTTACAACATACTGCTTTATAATATGAGAGGAAATTGGCACCCACTAATCAGGGGTCATCTGCTTCACATAAGTGTAATGTGTTAATATTTTGTGGCTCTTATATGTTGTCTTCCTTTGATGATTTTAGTGTCACTGTATTTTTCAAACTGTATGCTCTGCACAGGTAGATATATATTGCTCTTTATCATGGAAGCTGGCCAACTGTTGCTCAAGATTGTGCTTCTAGGGGAACATGCTGGCATCTCAGAAAAGAAGCCAAGTGGCAAGAACTCATACACAGGCCAGTTGGTACGTTGAAGAACATGGAATGATCAAACAGTACTGCAAACAACTAGAATGGAGATGAAGGGCTATCCAGAAAGAACCGGAAGAGGACCTCTCACAGAGGAGCTAACACGAGCAAATCCAGGAAACAAAGAGATATGCTCTAGCCGACTATATTAACGAAAGCTCGAACAGCTGCAAATACATTTTTGTATCTTTGAGGACTTCCCTCTCCAGTATCAATCTCCAGCATCACCAACCCATCCCAAGATCTGTATAATAACCTCTCAGACTTTGTTCAGTAGCAAAATTACAGCCAACCTTAACCCATAACCGGACCCCATCAACATTGTAATAAGTCTCACAAAGACAACACCATCACAATGGAGTGAAAACAGCAATCATGAAAAACACACACTCTAGGGCACTGTCAGAGCCTCTCCCACAAAAAGCCTTTGACAAATGCTCAGCTCCCATCAGCAAAGGGCTTGCCGCCTTTGATACCGTATCCCACCCTATCCTTCTGTGTCGTTTGGAGGAAGCTGGCGTTGCTGGCCCTGCTCTCCAGTGGTTCTGTTCTTTCCTTGCCAATCGTGCCTTTAGTGTGGCCGTCCCGCCGTACCAGTCCAAACTCCATCCTTTGGATCTGGGGGGTTCCCCAAGGCTCCTCAATGAGTCCTACGTTATTCAACCTATACGTAAGACCGCTGGCTGAGGTTGTCAGGCAGTGGGGCATGACCATGGTGTCATACGCCGATGACACCCAGCTAGCGGTCACGATCAGCGGGGATGCCGACCTAGATGCCCCCAGATTCCAACAAGGACTTCGGGCGGTCGCTGGCTGGATGACGTCCAACTGTCTCCAGCTGAACGCTGGTAAGACCGAGGTCATGATTTTTGGCAAACATACGGAACTCTGGGGAGATAGATGGTGGCCAGCAGACTTGGGCCTTACACCTACCCCAGTCTCTGAGCTTAAAAACCTTGGAGTCTGGCTGGATCCAGCTCTTGCCTTCGTCGGTCACACCAAACGCACGGCGGCCTGTTGTTTTGGCATCTTGCGTGGACTTTGTCCCGTGCTTAAGTTCGTTGATGCCACCACCAGGCAACTCGTGATTCAAGCTACTATCATCTCTATACGTCCTGAAGAAGACCCGCAGGTCGAGGCTCCTAGTCACCCATGTACCACTAGACGGGTCGAAACGTCGACGCATTTTTAATAAGCAAATAGGAGCATTCAAGTTTTCATTATACATGCCAGTCCAGACTGTATAAATGTGAAAAAATAGAAAAAAACATCAGTGGCCTAGTTGCACCACCAGCTAGATTTTTTATAGCTTTGTTTTTCTATTCATCTTAAATCCTATGTCACTTTTCAATTGAGGCTTACACCCCTTTATCTCTCAATCACTCTTTCTGCTTTTCCGGCACCCTCTTGTTAGAAGCAGATTGCTCCCCCTTTCTTTACCGTCCGTTTTTTTGAAGATGTACAAATGTATATATTAATTGTATTATGATGGAGTAATTTTGAAAACTCCCCTTTTTTGGAATAAATTCAGTTCTTTTTCAGGTTGTTGCTTTTCTTTTTAAACAATCATTATTGCTTGACTCTTTTGAGTAGATTAATTCAGATACTCATTCAAATAGAAAAAAAGAATAACTGTGAGTATATTATTCATTGAATATATGATAAATTTTGGTTTGGACCATTGTTTTCCTTGACACTATCATCTCTAGGCTGGATTACGCTAGTTCCCTGTTAGTGGGCCTGAATCAAGCAGAAATTGGGCGTCTTCAGCGCATTCAGAATGCCGCAGCAAGAGCGGTGGTAGGACTGCCTTGATTCTGCTCTACTACAAACACCTTGCGCTCGCTGCATTGGCTTCCGGTGGCACAGCGGATCCAGTTTAAGGTCCTCTGTGTGGCCTATAAAATCCTATAAAATCCTTAAGGGACCTCTGGCTGCGATTCTTTCCAAGCTTTTGGTCCGTTAGGTTCCTGCCCGGTCTTTAAGATCTTCAGAATTAGAACTGGCTGTTGTTCCCCGTTTTAAGCGCAGCAGGGCTGGCGGACGTTCCTTTCAAATCCGTGCTGCAGTGCTTTGGAATTCCCTTCCTCCGGCGATTCGCGCCCTTAGGGATTTGCTTTCTTTTCGCCGCGCTGTTAAAACATTTTTGTTCATCTAGCATTCTGTGCCTTTTGCTCTATGTTGTTTAGTTGTGTTGTGCTGCTGCCTTGTCGGGCGCCAGGACGCTCCTTCGCTGAAGCATCTGTGCGCTTAATAAATATGCATAACATAACATAACATAACACTGTCACTTTCCAGGAAACCTGGAAGCAACCAGCAGTCAATGACCTTCTGAAGAAGGCCTCAGCACACCCAACCAAGCTTGTGAACTAGCGACCGATCTCCCTCCTACTATACCGATCCAAGTTTAAGAAAAAGTCGTCAACAGACACCTTGCTGATCACCTTGCCAACCATCAGCTCCTCAAAACCATGCAATCTGTATTCAGAACAAAACTGTAGGAAAGTAATCCTTTTTGACATGGCCCCCCCTACTTTTTGCATGGTACATGATGTGATTTCGACTGGAAATGCATAACCAGGTCCCCAGTGCCAGATATCTTTCCAAAAACTGAACAATTATTACCCCAATTGGCACTAAATTTAGCATCCTCTATAAGGCCCTAGTAAATTGTAAACCTGGTACCTAGGGCCTGCAGAGGGTCTCCCAATGGCTGCAGCATGAATTATGCTATCCTAAGGGACCACACACCATACTCATGCAGGGCTGCGATCGTAGGCTGTGTATTTTGGCGCAAACAAAAGTAAAAACGTGGCCTGTGTGTCAGGCCCTCTAACACTGCATGTAGTGCTTACAAGTCACCACTACAGCAGGCCTTACAGCCCTCTAGCAGGGTGCTTGGTATTACATGTAATGGCATGCCTGCATGGGCAGATATTTTGCTGTTCTGGTCAGTTCCATTACTGCCAGTGCAAGTGGACAGGGAAGCCATTTTTTAACATGTGCTGGACACTGGTGAAAACGAGTTCCCCAGCTACATGATACCTTCACTGAAAATTGGATGTTTGGTATCAAACAACTTGTATTGATAAACCCACACAGGTTCCATTATTGGATTTACCAATACATGCACAAAAACACATGTTGTGAACACTTGGGACAGCCTACCTGTCAAAAATAAAATCTACAGTCAGCCTGATCATGCCAAAGAGAGCATCAAAGCTAAAGTAAGCAATATGCTGGAATTGGGAGTCATTGAACCCTCTGAGAGCCCTTGGGCCAGCCCAGCTGTCTTAGTCCCCAAACCTCATAACCATGGTGGTAAAAAGGAGCTGAGGTTGTGTGTGGACTATAGGGATCTCAATGCTATAACCAAACTGATGCACACCAAATTCCTAGGGCTAAGGTAATAATTGACAAGTTAGAGGCAGCCAAATATCTCAGTACTATTGATTTGACATCTGGGCACTGACAGATGGTTCTGACCCCTGGAACAAAAGAAACACCAGCATTCTTGACCCCAGAAGGGCGTAATCGGTTTACTGTTATGCCCTTTGGGCTAAAGAATTGCACTGCCACCTTCCAAAGGTTGGTATATAAAGTCCTTGCTGTGTTGGAATATTTTAGTGTGGCTTATCTGGACAATATTGCTGTTTATAGGTCCTTCAGGCAGGATCACCTGATTTAGCTTGCCAAGGTCCTTGAGGCTCTGAGAAGTTCAGGCCTCACTATCAAGGTAAGCAAGTGCCAGATAGGGCATGGCTCAGTTGTTTACCTGGGCCACCTTAAAGGCGGAGGCAAAGTTCTAACCTTACAGTCTAAGATCCAGACAATCTCGAACTGGGTATCTCCAAGCATACAAACTAAAGTTAGGGCATTCCTTATCTTGACTGGGCACTACAGGAGGTTTATGAAGGGATATGGGTCCATTGTGTCCGCCCTCACAAATTTGACCTCTAAGGAGATGAGCAAGAAAGTGAACTGGACAGTGAGCTGTCAAAAGGCTTTTTACACTCTGAAGGAAGAAATGTGCTCAGCTCCCATAATGAAAGCTTCAGATTATGCAAAGCAGTTCATAGTGCAGACAGATGCCCCCGAACGAATAAGTGTCGAAATCCCGTAGCCTTTTTCCCTGCAGGGAATCACAACGTGGTTGTTACAACGACCGCGTTGTGATTCCGCATACCATTACTCCGCAAGTTGGAACAACGACTTGCAGAGGGGGTGGGCTGGATGTTGGAATAGTATAATTTACTATTCCAATTCCAGTCTGTGCGGACACTAGGGAAGGTGTTGGATTTTAAATCCAACACCTCCCCCCCTCCCCAAATCGTTGTTTCAACTTGCGGAGTAATGGTGTGCGGAATCACAACGCGGTCGTTGTAACAACCGCTTTGTGAATCCCTGCAGGGAAAATGTTTCGGGGTAAACGTTGTTTACCGCCCCTGAACAAGTGATAGGAGAAGTCATATACCAAACCAATGAAGATGGATATGACTAACCTGTTGCTTTCATTAGCAGGAGGTTACTCCCCAGAGAGCAATGTTAGAATGCCATTGAGAGGGATGCCTTTGCTGTGATTTGGTCCTTGACGAAGTCGAGGCCATACTTGTTTGGCTCTCACTTCTTTCTTCAGACTGACCACATGCCGCTCAGATGGCTAATGCAAATGAATGGTGAAAAACTCAAACTGTTGAGGTGGTCCTTTTTCCTTTAGAGTGGAACACAGACCTAGGACTGACCATGCCAATGCTGATGGCCTTTCTAGGTTCTTCCACTTAGAAGATGAAGTCTCTTGCGAAAGGTTAGTTTCATCCTCTTTTGTTTAAGGGGTTATGTAGGAAAGCATGACTTTTTGACATGGTCACCCCCACTTTTTACCTGTAACATGTTGTGATTTCTACTGGAAGTGCACTGGGTTCTTGCTAACCAGGTGCCTAGTGCCAGATCTCTTTTCCAAAAATATACACGTGTTCTCCCACTAGGCAATACCTTTAGCACCCTCTATAAGTCCCTAGTAAATGGTACCTTGGGTATCTAGGGACTTAGGTACTAAAGGGGTACCCCTGGGGCTGCAGCACAATTTGTGCAACCCTTAGGGACCCTTCACCAAACCTATGCAGGGTCTGCTAGCGCAGGCGGTGTGTTTTGGTGAAGACAAACGACAAAACACGACCCGACGCACATGCCAGTGTGCATGCACCCTAACACTGAATGTAGCACTTGTAAGACAACCCTACAGCAAGCCTTTCAGTCCTATGGTAGAGTGCTTGGTATTACATGTAAGGAAACGCAGGCATGAGCAGATATGCCCCTGTGCTCGTCAGTCCCATTACTGCAATAGTAAGTAGACAGGGAAGCCATTTTAGAACATGTGCTGGACACCAGTGAAAACAAGTTTCCCAGCTAAATAATAGCTTCACTCAAAATAGGGATGTTTGGTATCAAACACCTCATACTGATAAGTCCAAAATTATTCTAGTGTTGGGTTTTTTAATATAAATGCACAAGAGGGCGTCTTAGAGGTGCTCCCTGACTGGTTTATGCCAGCCTGCCACCTGAGACACTGTGGTGAGAGACTTTTACTGTCAGGAGACCCAGAACAAAAACCTGCCCGAGAAGATGGTATCACATAGCCCTCCAAATGGATTATCTGCTGATTAGCCTCTCTAGACAGGGAAGCTTCAAAGAGCTGCTGCCTTTGAAATGCAAATCTTGCTCCCCTCATAGGAGAGGAAGCTGACCCCCTTTGTCCAGAGCCCCTTTGGCACCTGGACAGATGGGAAAATTGGCTAGTGTGGTAGACATGCCACCCCCAGGCTAGTACCCCACATAGGGTGGGTTAAACTAAGGTGAACATGACTTTTCAGTAGTAAGCATCTTTGTGATGGCATACTTAGGAATTCTGGGACATAGTTATACCCACTTCCCACAGTAAGTGGTCATGTAGGGGGTGTGGGGGCCCCAAAGGTCAGTGGTCCCTTGGTGACTACCCTACACTCCCCTAACGCCCCTAACTTCAGTATTTAGTGGAGTCCCTGGCACCTGAACAGCAGATCCAGATGACCTGCGAAGAAGGACGCTGAAAAACTGCAAAAGCAGAAGACTGAAGAGGTCAACTGACTTGGCCGGAGCCCTGCCGGCCTGTTTGCTATTCCTTGTCAAAACTGCACCAAAGACATCTTGTGCCTCCAAAACCTGGAAGAACTGCCTGTCTTCAGTAAAGAACCAAGACCTTCCATGGAATAGGTGGAAGTGTTCCTTGCATCCTGCAGAAACTCCAAAGAAATGAGTCTGAGGACTATGGAACCACCAAAACCTGGCGCCTGAAGCCACCACTGCCCCTACTGCTTCAAGCCAGAGTTGAAGTGGGCCAATGGTGCCATCAAGGTCTCCCAGCCCTCCAGAGCCCAAGTCCATTGTAGTATCACCCCTCGCTGATACTCTTAAGTCGTCTGCAGCCTCTGCATGCAGGCCCCCCTAACACGACTGCTCCCAGTAAGAAAACCCTGTGCCTAAAAGCACCTCTACACCCATTGCCCCTGGGCTGTGGGGAAGAGGACCAAAGGTGTCTCTAAGTCCCCAAGCATTGGGAGGCTTGATACCACCTGTTGTTTCAGCCCGATCGGTCCCTGCAGCCTCTTTTTACCGTGACCATTCTCCATAGAGTAACATTGGGCACCCAACACTGTTTTGCTGCTCTGCACCCTTCCACCCAAGTGCCTCTGGGGGGGTTCTGCTGGTGCTGTTGTGGACCTTGCCCACTACTCATCTTAACTCCTGGAGAAGGGTCTCCTAAGTCGCTGTACTGTACCTGAATGCTGCATTGACTTTTCCTCCTATAGGATAACATTACAGACTTTTGCCACAGGGCAGCGCAGAAGGCTGTGCTGCTGCAATGCCCTACAGAGAAAAAAAGGCAAGGAATGCGCCATAGCCGCTAGATACGGTGCTATCCTGTCCTTTTCCTGGTGCTGATACACAGTGGGCTGCCATGCGCCAACACAGCCAACTTTGCACCATGGTGCAAGGGTGCTTGTATTGCTGGGATGATTATTTATGTGCAAAAAGGGAAACCTTTCTGCATTAAAACAATGACAAGTTTCTTTTTCCTCTTTCTAAGTGTGCTTCAGAATGCAGCACACATAGAAAGAGGAAATATGACGAGAAATAAAAATATTTCTCCTTGTTTTGCCTCCGCGTAAGTTTTTGGCGCTGCCTCAGACCTATGATCTTTTGGAAATATGGGGCAGTGTCAAAAATCCTTGGATGTTGCTGGGAATCCCTCTTTCACACAGTTTTCTGTGTAAAAGGGGCACATGTTTATAAGGCCATCAAAAGCCATGTAACGTGGCTTTACATGCCCTTATAAATATACCTGTGGCACATTGCGCCACCGAAATGTCAAAACAGTGACGTTCCGGTGGCGCAAAGTTGCCGATAGGGCCTCATAAATGAGGCCCTGCTATTTTTATAAATTGATGCGGATCTAATTTTCGAGTTGTGCGTCTCATTCATTGACCATTGTGTGTATTTTCAGATGTTTTGCACTCCTCTGTGATAAGCCTAAGGCTGCTCGACCTTACTTCTCCCTAGCAGAGCACCTTGGGAGTGCCATAGGAAGCCACTGTCCATTAATAAGGGAACCCCTGGAAATTCTGCACAATATATCTCATTTTGATATCTCATATAAAGAGCCAGCTTCCTACAAAACCACATGAAAGAGATCGCCCTCATTGCAGCTACAGATGACATCTGAATGATCCTCGACAGAGAGGAAATCAAAGTCCTTATGCTACTCTATTCCTCTGCTGCATACTACACAGTCTCCCATTCCATCCTGATCAGGTGACTTCATGAAACTGCCATCAAAGCACCAACTATCTAATGGATCTCCGCCTTTATCACCCAAACAGTCAACATGCCACCATACTCCTCAGAAGCACAGGAACTCATCTGCAGAGTTTTGCAGGGTTCCTTGCTTAACTCGACCTTCTTTAACATCTACATGGCACCACTGGCAGATATAATTTGTGCACTCAATATGAACAGATTAACCTATGTAGATGACACACAACAGATATTATCCACCTGGGAAAAACACCCAGCACCAGGATCAGCTCCAATGTGATCATAAATGAAGTGGCCATTGCATTACAAAACCAAGGTCCAACTTACCTGATACGCTGCATGCCAATCTGCCAGGCACATCCGTTCAGCCGAACCCTCCCCAGCACTCGTCCCACACAAGTGCAAAAGTAGTTCAGGAGGTTGTGTATTCTCATTCTCCGCATTTAAAGTGTGAAGCGACTTCCCACTCCACATTAAGACCTCCTCCCCCTCCCTTCGTGAATTCTGAAAGAAGCTGAAGACCAGGTTTTTCGGGTAAGTCCCAACGATGCCAGCCTCACGCACCTGCAAAAGAGCTACGATAATCTCACCGGTGATAGTGCACTATAAAAATACATATAACATTAGACCTTTTTGGACGGACTAGGATTATCCTTGAGGGAAATTAGTTTTTTACCAGAAATCCTGCTTTTGGCAGATTCTGCCATATTTTTTAAACTTGAAAACAGTTTGAAAGAAAACGTGAAGTTTGCAGAGAATAAGTGTAATATTTCTCAGAGCCTTACATGCATGTGGTGTCAGTGATTTACACTTTCAAAATGCCTGACCAGCAACACAAATGTTGACTTGTTCAGGATCAGACTTTTTACATGGAGACAGAGGCCAGACACATGCAAGGTGTGACAGTGCCCTTAATTGTGTCTACTACTGTCAATGCAGTCGTCGTGACAGCTAAAGAAAGGGTCTTATTGACGGTGGATGTGAAAATTAAGCAGATAAAAATATTTCAGAGTTCTTATTAGCCTTATTTAATATATTGCCATTAAACTGAGGGGTCCAGGGGTTAAAAAAAGAATAGAAAATGCTTCCTGTCATATTCAGACCCTTATAACAGAGAATATGTTCACACTGTGTTGTGAGATAGTGCAGGACTATCAACAAAAGATGCCTAAAGCATATTAAGATTTTTTGACACAAGTAGAAGTCACCTTTCTGTGACTTTAAAATGGTTGAATGGTACACAGTCAAAATATCGAGTAGTAAATATCGACCTACCAAAATATCGTGTTAGAAATTTCGAAGGTGCAGAATATCGATGTCAAGAATATCGTTGGACAGAATATCGACCCTAAGGTAAGTAATATCGAAATTCTTTATATCGATGTAAGTAATATCGAAGTTAGTAATATCGATAGCATATATATCGATGTTACTAATTTCGATGTCACTAATATTGATATTTGTATTATTTTTTTGTTTTTTATTATGTTTGTGTTATATGTTTTACTTAAGAATTTAAAATAATTAATATTATAAGTGTATTAATTTTATATATTAATCATTTTATTTATAAGCAAATTATATGTTTTAGTACCGGAGCGGGTTGTGGGTTTATAGGGGAATAGGGTGGGAAGTAATTTAATTATGTTAAATTTATTTTTATTTAGTAGGATTTATTAATAAATTGTAATTAATTGGTAATTATTTTTAATTAATTGGAAATGTATTTTCATTAATGGATTAATTGATAAATATGTTCTGTAGCGGGTTATGGGTTTATAGGGAAATAGGGTGGAAGTAATATAATTAGGATAAATTAATTATTAATTAGTAGTTAATATTAATTAATTTAAAATAATTGGTAATTACACTTAATTAATTGGTAATTCATTTTAATTAATTGATTAATTGATAAATATGTTCTGTAGCGGGTTGTGGGTTCATAGGGGAATAGGGTGGGAAGTAATTTAATTATGTTAAATTAAAAATTAATTAGTAGTTATTATTAAATAATTTTAAATAATTGGTAAATAAATTTAATTAATTAGTATTTAATTTTAATAAATTGATTAATAGATATATATGTTCTGCAGCGGGTTGTGGGTTTATAGGGGAATAGGGTGGGAAGTAATTTAATTATGTTAAATTAAAAATTAATTAGTAGTTATTATTAAATAATTTTAAATAATTGGTGAATAAATTTAAATAATTTGTATTTAATTTTAATAAATTGTTTAATAGATATATATGTTCTGTAGCAGGTTGTGAGTTTATAGGGGAATAGGGTGGGAAGTTATTTAATTATGTTTAATTAATTATTAATTAGTAGGAAGTATAAAATAATTTTAATTAATTGGTAATACATTTTAATTATTGGTAATTAATTGTAATTGATTGGTAAATAATTTTAATTAATTCATAAATAGATAAATGTGTTCTGTTGTGGGTAGTGGGTTTATAGGGGAATAGGGGGGGAAGTAATTTTATTTAATGAAGTAATAATATTTTTAAATTAATTTTTTTGTTAATAATATAATTGTTTATTAATTATTAATTGGTAATTAAATATTATAAAATGGTATTTTTTTATATTTATTTTTGGTTAAATATATTTAGCTAATCATATCTTTTATAATTATGTATAGGTATTGTATATGGTTTATATTTATTTAATAGTTTATATTTTTATAATTAAAAAAAGATTTTATTTATAAGTATGTTATTTTAGCCCCTACGCTATCCAACACTTTCCCTACTGTTGCACTCTCTGGAGTTGGAATAGTAATTGTTACCCCTACGCTATCCAATGCTTTCCCTACTGTTGCACTCTCTGGAGTGGGAATAGTAATTTTTACTCCTACGCTATGCAACGCTTTCCGTACTGTTGCATTCTCTGGAGTGGGAATAGTAATTTTTACCCCTACGCTATCCAAAGCTTTCCCTACTGTTGCACTCCCTGGAGTGGGAATAGTAATTTTTACCACTACGCTATCCAACGCTTTCCCTACTGTTGCACTCTCTGGAGTAGGAATAGTAATTGTTACCCCTACGCTATCCAACGCTTTCCCTACTGTTGCACTCTCTGGAGTGGGAATAGTAATTTTTACTCCTACGCTATCCAACGCTTTCCCTACTGTTGCACTCTCTGGAGTGGGAATAGTAATTTTTACCCCTACGCTATCCAAAGCTTTCCCTACTGTTGCACTCTCTGGAGTGGGAATAGTAATTTTTACCACTACGCTATCCAACGCTTTCCCTACTGTTGCACTCTCTGGAGTAGGAATAGTAATTGTTACCCCTACGCTATCCAACACTTTCCCTACTGTTGCACTCTCAGGAGTGGGAATAGTAATTTTTACCCCTACGCTATCCAACGTTTTCCCTACTGTTGCACTCTCTGGAGTGGGAATAGTAATTTTTACCCCTACGCTATCCAAAGCTTTCCCTACTGTTGCACTCTCTGGAGTGGGAATAGTAATTTTTACCACTACGCTATCCAACGCTTTCCCTACTGTTGCACTCTCCGGAGTAGGAATAGTAATTGTTACCCCTACGCTATCCAACACTTTCCCTACTGTTGCACTCTCAGGAGTGGGAAAAGTAATTTTTACCCCTACGCTATCCAACGCTTTCCCTACTGTTGCACTCTCTGGAGTGGGAATAGTAATTTTTACCCCTACGCTATCCAACGCTTTCCCTACCGTTGCACTCTCTGGAGTGGGAATAGTAATTTTTACCCCTACGCTATCCAAAGCTTTCCCTACTGTTGCACTCTCTGGAGTGGGAATAGTAATTTTTACCCCTACGCTATCCAACGCTTTCCCTACTGTTGCACTCTCTGGAGTAGGAATAGTAATTGTTACACCTACGCTATCCAACACTTTCCCTACTGTTGCACTCTCAGGAGTGGGAATAGTAATTTTAACCCCTACGCTATCCAACGCTTTCCCTACTGTTGCACTCTCTGGAGTAGGAATAGTAATTGTTACCCCTACGCTATCCAACACTTTCCCTACTGTTGCACTCTCTGGAGTGGGAATAGTAATTTTTACCCCTACGCTATCCAAAGCTTTCCCTACTGTTGCACTCTCTGGAGTGGGAATAGTAATTTTTACCCCTACGCTATCCAACGCTTTCCCTACTGTTGCACTCTCTGGAGTAGGAATAGTAATTGTTACACCTACGCTATCCAACACTTTCCCTACTGTTGCACTCTCAGGAGTGGGAATAGTAATTTTAACCCCTACGCTATCCAACGCTTTCCCTACTGTTGCACTCTCTGGAGTGGGAATAGTAATTTTTACTCCTACGCTATCCAATGCTTTCTCTACTGTTGCACTCTCTGGAGTGGGAATAGTAATTTTTACCCCTACGCTATCCAAAGCTTTCCCTACTGTTGCACTCTCTGGAGTGGGAATAGTAATTTTTACTCCTACGCTATCCAACGCTTTCCCTACTGTTGCACTCTCTGGAGTGGGAATAGTAATTTTTACCCCTACGCTATCCAACGCTTTTCCTACTGTTGCACTCTCTGGAGTGGGAATAGTAATTTTTACCACTACGCTATCCAACGCTATCCCTACTGTTGCACTCTCTGGAGTGGGAATAATAATTTTTACCCCTACGCTATCCAACGCTTTCCTACTGTTGCACTCTCTGGAGTGGGAATAGTAATTTATACTCCTACGCTATCCAAAGCTTTCCCTACTGTTGCACTCTCTGGAGTGGGAATAGTAATTTTTACCCTTACGCTATCCAACGTTTTATATTGTTAAAATATTAAAAGTATATTTAATTTTTTATATTTTTTACATTTTATTTATGTGATTGTTTTATGTTTGTAAATGTATTTGTAATTTAGAACATACTTCATTAATTTATAAATTAGTAAAATAATTATTACACCTTATTGTTCAGTACATATATATTATATATTTACTGTATATGTTTAATTATTGTATTATTATATATGTATTATTTATTATTTTTAAACATTATTAGATACTTTTAACTATGTAGATTTTATTTATTAGTGTTATATACTTTATTTTCCATTCATATTTTAAAAGAAAAAAAACGATATTTTTAACATCGATATTTTTAAGATCTATATTATTTTTTCGATATTTTTGTACTTACCATGTTGTAGATAGGATGTCGATATTCTTGCCTTCGATATTTTTGACTCGATATTCCTGTAGGTCGATATTTTGGAGGTCGATATTCTGTCAG
Organism: Lissotriton vulgaris; assembly: GCF_964263255.1. NCBI lineage: Eukaryota > Metazoa > Chordata > Amphibia > Caudata > Salamandridae > Lissotriton > Lissotriton vulgaris. The sequence goes on along the minus strand of NC_141691.1, from coordinate 821,013,018 downwards.
TGATCCGGTTGAATATGTTTATAGCTATGTTTAGGAGAGATGCAAACAAAAGAGGACCTGAAATCATATACTGCTCAACACATTTTGATCCTTTGTTGGAAGCAAATATAAGGCGATACATGTTAGGTCACATCTCTGGGAAAATACGGAAAGCAGTGGACTAAGTATTGTCTGTTGTCTGTGGAACGTCAGGAGACCAATACTTCTGCCAACTCTCTAAAATGCCACTTGCATAAACTTTAGGACTTGATTCTTGGAGGATAGCGAGAGAGAGAAGTCAAGGATTACTCCTGGAGGGTGACGGAGGCTCATAACCCAGGCACACAGTAACATGAATTCCCCGTTATTTTTATACATTTTATAACAGGTTTGTACAAACCTGCATTCCTTTACGGTTTGATAGCATGGGGAGTTAAGTCTAGTCTAGCACTGTGTTACTTCTCTACAGCAAATGAATATAAGGAGACCTCCTGACCTTTTTTTTTTTTTTGAGATGGCTCTGGAGTGTAGTGGTCCATCTAGCAATGGGTCTTCCAGCGGTGACGACTCTGTAAGGTCTGGCAGGGCTGTGGTGAGGGCGTGACGGAATGAATGTATCTAAACAATTCACCCTGCATCATCTTATATTGATTCTGGAGTTCCTCGAAGCGTAAGATTGCCCCTTTTTTAATCAGGTCTCCAATCACTGAAATTCCAATAATGTCCCACTTGTTAAAGCCGGGCTGATGGCAGAGATAACCTAACTTCTGGGCATACCATAGTGGCATTGCTTTTGTGAGGACATTGGACCACCCTAGTCGCGAATTCACCCGGAGCCAGATGACTTCAGTATGAGAAAGAGGGCCAAAATAGCGCCCTCGCCTAATTTTGGAATATAGCTCGTCCGGTCTGATATCTATCTAACAGATAGCAAGGCTCATTAGGAGAACTCTAAATCCAATGCATTATCACCACTAATTGCAAGGCCCAGCAGTAAAATCTAAGGTCTGGGAGGGCTATTCTCGTCCCAGAGCAGGGTATGAACCTCACTCTCCACTGCTGAAAAATATGCGTCGGGAATTCGATGGGGGCAATTTTGAAGAATTTGCAGGAAGCAAGGAAGCACCAGCATCTTAAACTGGGCAGCACGCCCTACCAGAGACAGGGATCTCCAATGTTTGACATCTGTCTTGAGCCTGGCAAGTGGAAGGGCCAAATTGTGATCATAAAAGAGGGTAGGATCAGATGTGGCCTATATTTCCAGATACCGAAAGCCCCCCAATGCAACCTCAATCATACAGTCTTGTGGGAGGTGAGGAACCGGTCCTCGGAGCATAAACAGTATAATTTTGCACCAGTTTATTTGATACCTCAAGTATTTCCCAAAGTTCGTAAAGATGTCCAGGACACCATGTATGGATTTATATGGGGAGGCCTGGTATAGCAAGATATCGTCTGCGTACAGAGATATTTGGTCCTCCTGACCCTTTGCCAATTTCAGGCCTCTCACCGTCACATCGCGACGGATCCAGGCAGCTAGTGGTTCCAGCATCAAAGGAAATATCAGTGGGATCAGCTGACAGCCTTGCCGGGTACCCCTCTGCAGTGGAAATGTTTGTGAGGTATAGTTATTAACTCTCACTTGGCTCTGTATATCTGTATATAATAATTTAGCCCAGCTCAGGAATTTCGGGCCAAAACCCATCTTTGTCAGGACTTCGAATAGATACGGCCATTCTATGGAATCAAACACCATAGAGGCATCTAGGGATAGCACTATTTCGTCTTCTTGCAAGAATTCTCTACGTGCGAGCACGTTGTTGAGACGGCGGATGTTGAATGCGGTATTTCTCTCTGGCATAAACCCAGATTGGTCAGGGTGCACCAATGAAGAGATAACCGGAACCAGCCTGGTGGCGAGAACTTTAGCTAGGATCTTGGCCTCTCCATTGATTAGTGAAATCGGCCGGTATGAGCTGCATTGGTCGCTAGGCTTTCCTGGCTTTCGGATTACTACTATGGATGCCACACGTTGGTCTCTAGGCAGTATCCCTCACTCATAGCTTTCATTGTACATGGTGCGCAGATGAGGGACAACCTGAGAGGCAGTTACTTTTAGGAATTCAATGGGAGTCCCATTAGGCCACATGGCCTTCCCCGCGTCCTGACCTTTCTAATGTTGCGAGTGTTGCATGCATTCCTTTGGGGCTTGGGGTCCAAATAACTACAGTGCGGCCTGGTCTTCACCAACACTTGAAAAAGTCCTTAATTTCATTGCAGATGACAAAGAAAGTCACAGGAAAACATGTACTTAAATACAAGATGTGGTAGAGTTGCTCTGTGCAGCAGGGTGGGATCTTAGCCTCAGAGAACACGCTGCCACAGCAACAGTCATAGCTTTCGGGGAGTATACTGAAATTCTTTAACAATTCAAGATGTCTGAAAGTTCCTCAAAATATAGGCACAAGTCTTTTAGTGTAAATTTCCAACTTTTCTGTTTTGTGTGAGTTGGACCCTGTGTTCTTAGCTCTGATCAAATCTGCTTACAAGAAGGCCACAAGAAAGCAGCTCTTTCAGGGTGCCAACCCTAGACTGTGTCCCAGCCAGTGCTAACGGCCAACCTCTTTTGTACTCTCACCTGTTCCTTTGCTCCGGTGGTAGAGAGTGAGAAGGGACAATGGATGTCACATTAACTTTGGAAGGAGGCTCTTCAAATGGCTTTTTTCTACCAACTCCGTAAATGGTATTGCGTCACCTTGCATCGCTGCCATACACTATAAGTGACATTGTGTTCCAATAGTTTGATATTTTATTTTTGGGGAGGAACTATCAGGGGTCTAAGAATCTTTCATTGGTATGTTTTCAGGGCTTTCAATGACCGCAGGCTATCTTTGTATCAGTGTTTAAATGAACTATCGTGTTTTTTTGGGGGGCCACAGGCCATTATCTTGAAACCTGAGTCAAGTATTACATTGATTGTGTAGGGAGCACAATGAACATATGCATTCCTTATTATGTTTCCAGGACAATTTGCTGCCACAGAAGAGTTAACAGCTTTTTTTGGTAGGCTTCTCTGGAATATTAATTGCACTGGGAGATCAGAGTCCTCACAAACAGAAAGCTGTACTCCCTAATTTCTGTGGGTTTGTGGCCCCACCAGATAGGGGAATTCTTTGCCCATGTGCCTGCTCCATATTATAGATCCATGAGCACTGCAAAAGAAGGCTAAGGAGGTCAGGAGTTTATAGCACACAAGCCAGAATCCTTTCTTGAAAGGAGCACAGCAAATACCAGTGACCTCTTATTCAAAAACGTTCCTTTGTTCCTCTGGTTGATGTTACAGGTATGTTATAAGAGGAAGAGAGAGGTGAGGTTTCTGTGCACTTCACCCATGCTGCATTGCCCTTAAACAAAGATATTTACAAGCAGCAAAGGATGTCTGAGAAAAACTTCAGTATTCCTGTCAGGACTTTAGCAGAGCTCAATTCCTAACTATGCAAGAGCTAATGATTAAAGGAGGGTATAAAGGAATTGAAGAGAGAAAACATTTCTGCTGCAATTTAGATAAAATTCTCTTTCACCAATGAAAGGGCTGTGCCCAAAAGTTTTAGACCTGTTCTAGAATCACAATTAATGGTTCTTTTTTAGCAGCATGTCAGCATAGAGGGGAGAAAGTCATTAATAATGCCAATCAATTCTACAGGAATTTCTCTGGACACATAGTAGCCACAGTCAACTACGTAAGGTTAGTTAATTTATTGCAAAGCAAAAAATAACTAAACATAAAGACACCTACAAACAGGAGTGTAGAAATACATCGGAACCAGCATAAAGCCAAATCTGTGAATAAAGTTGAGGCGATGCAACATGCACAAATCAATTAATTTAAGAAGCAGGATGCAGAGGATCAGAAAGCGTGAGTCCAAATTTCCCTGCATTGAGGGTTTGTAAATATAAAAGCATTAATCTATCCTGAACCTACCGCTAAAATGACATCCCTATCTTTGTATCTTCTGGGACAAGAGATAAATAGTGTCAGCATGTGGAGTCTTCCTAAGAAGTCTCTCCACCATTGATAGGTCTAATAGGATAGAACCATTAAGACAGAGCTCGTTCTAAGATGCTCTCTCTCCGAAGGCAGAAGGAGTTGTGGGCGCTTTCCTTACTTTCAACAGCGGATTATCATAGGCATCTTTCCCAAGAATCCTTGTGCGTCATGATATCCACTCTGGGTGTCATCGTGAAGGTGATTTTCCATGGGTTTGTGATGTTCTTCTTTTCACCATTTCTGTCACCGGTTCGCAAGCATTCTCCCGTGCGGAGGACAACGGCCTTCTGTTATTGATTCAGACTGAACAATGTAACTTTTTCTCTCCTTGACTGACTAGTAAAACAAAGACATTATTTTAGCTAACAATCGTGCTTCCTTCACCTGCAACACAAAAGGTTGAGAAAAAACAACTTCCACAGCATACATGAAATTCAGCTGTTAATTCTAAAGCAAGAGTTTCCAGGGAAGATGCATTTCAGGCCTACAAGATTTCACTAACATAAAGAAATGGCAAGTGAGTTTTACAAAATTGCTTAAGAAATAAGGCTCATTCAATTAATACATGTACCTACCTGAAAAATGGCACTGTTATAAATGTGATGGCGGAGGCCTGAGACAGGTCTGAAAGGCTTCTTCGTGGGTGACGCAATCCACGCTGCAAGCCCACCAGTAGCATTTAATTTACCGGCCTGGATATCTGAGATACCACTTAAAAAGGGACTGACAGGTAAATTAAATATGCCAAACAGGTGTAGATCAATCTTACCACATTTACCACAGACAGCACGCACACTTTACACTGGACAGCAGTGCTAAAGTGTCCAGAGTCCAAGAACCACCAACACCACATCAGAAGAAAGGCTAGGAGGATGGCAAAAAGTTCAGGGATGACCCTGCAAAAAGGGCCAAGTCCAAAAGGCACATTAATAAACACATTTAACAAATTAAGGGTGGTCAGTTATACAACACAAATTCTTCACATTAATATTTCCTTCTAGTTACATCCACTATCTACATTAATTCTCCATGTTACCTTTAATGGTCTAGACACATCACGTTTCATGTTGTTACATTTCGAATTCTAACACTTCACATTAATACAACAAAGGATTATACACCGCTGTGCTCTACATGTGTAAAATAATGCATGTCTACAAATAAAACGTGCTTTTCCATACATCACCAACATTCAGTATTGTGTGACATAGAGCTTGACATGGGCTGGGGATCCCTTGAAAATTATGGAACAAACGCTGCCCCACTTTCATCCTGCCATGCTAAAATAGGCCAAAAAGTAAAACTGGTAGTCCAAGATGTGTTCACCTAGTTCAACATACCCGAAGGCAGACTGCTGATATATTTTTTTTATTTAGAAATGCTTATAGGTTTGCTCTTTTTTGGCTTCTTCAAGTCGATTTGGCATTGCATCCTATCCAGGATTCCTTAGGCCGATCATTGCGAGAGAGAGAGCCAAGGTCCATCATGCAATAGAGAACAATCGAGAACAAAATATGTTTCACTCAAAGATAAAACTCAAAAGTAGAATTTCCTGGCCCCTATGACTGCTGCGATCTGAGTGCTTCTCTTCTTTTTCTGGATAATTAACACGTGAATGGATAAATGTATGAATGAACGAACAAACAAATTAATAATTTAAATAGCACACAATCACCAATAGTCATCATACTATTGATATAAATTATTAAGGAACAGCAAAAGCCTTTTAAGACTAGCAACACAGAAGGGGGTTTTACCAGACGGTTTTATACCACTTTCTTAAGGAAAGGTGTTCTCTGCTAGAGCGGTGGCCGGCATGGCTCATGGGTATCTTCAGGCTGGGTCCTGCGTCTTCTCTGCTCCTGTTCTCCTGCCTCCGACAGGAACAGGAAGCAGGCAGCCAGGCTCCCTCCCCTAAGCAAATCACAATGCTGCAATGCAGCGTTGTGAATGGTCAGAGCGACCGAGACACGGCACTCAGCCAGGGGCTTGAGGGGTGGGCTTGTACTCCATTCAGGCTATAATGCAGCCTGCTTGGAGAACTTGGAAGTGTGCATGACTGGTTTGGGCACTTAGGAGTCAGCAAACCACTCCTCCCCTGCCCTGCTCGGAGAGCAGAGCAGCCCGCCCGCCCACTCTCCTCAAAGTAGCAGTGATGGAACAAGGTCTTGAGGAATAAGGACTTGCTTGGAAGCAATCCTCTTGTTTCACTTATTAACAAGTTATTAATAAAGTTTTATGAAAAATAATACGCAAATTACATGAACATGTGGGTTAGTGAAGCTTGCGTATGCATGTACTTACGCGGATAACAATGAAGTAGGGCTAATACCGCATGAGTCAACTACATCTACATAGGCTGACGAGGTAATGCTTGGAGGGAAATTCTTGCGCAGAAGCTATTAAAATGGAGTCTTGAAGACTCGTGTGCATAGCACCTGCTTAGCTGAAAATAAAAGCTAGCAATTCTACTAAAGCTAATGCAGGAAAAGTATTATTAATAAAATGGGATAGAGTAGAGGTGCGTGTTATACAGTGCAAACATTTTATTTGAGAAATTAATATTTGTCTTCTAACTTTGTCATTAGTGTGAATTTGGGCCTTTTTCGCTTAACTGAACTGAACTGAGTGACGCGAAGTCTGCGCATGCCCACTGAGGGGAGTAATGAAGGCCATGACTGGGCGTTTGAATAAGAGCTAAGATCGAGTGCAAAATCATGAGAACAGGATCGTGCCGAGTTCAACCATGGAAAAACACATTCATAATAAAGTCAAATTTGTATCAATATCATTACATTTAACAAATGGGAATAAAATTCATGAATAAAAAGTAAGGGGATGGGTTTGCAAACAATGGTTGAACTGATTTTTGTGACATGTAAGTATGGTGTGATGAAGATCCCCCCTTGCCTGACCATTCAAATCTTATATTTTCCCGATATTGAAACATTAGTGGGCGGAACATGGAGAAAGAAAGGTATAATTAAGATAGTTTTTAGTTAGTTAAAAAAGAGAATGGCTGCATATTTGCGGAGAACTGGATGCTGAGATTTGCTTGAGGGAGAGCTGAAGAAGCCGGAAGGTGAGCAAAGCAGGGACAAGGGAGCGGTTTGCAGAACTTGAAGCAGAAATTGCTATCCTAATTTAATTGGGTTACATCTGAAGATTGCAGAAGAAATTTGAGGAGGAAGAGAGTGTCAGAGAGGGGTGCAACACAACTGTCGGTATCTTAGAGAGGTCGTCTATCCTCTCCTGATTCCTGTCATCTGACCTATCACAGTGGACCCTTACCAGCCCTTTGGCCAGGGGGTTGGTCTTCCACACTATCCTTGGAAAATATAAATTTCCGTTATTTGCTGATGTTTCTTTATCTTCTCTTTCTATCCTCTCTCTCTCATTGGGTATTGGTTATTGCATGAGGCAGAGATTAATGTATTGTGTTAAATTAATTTAATTTTCTCTCCTATGAATGATTGTGATTGTACTGTATAGAAATTGTTCACATGCACCTGACATTTTGGATAAAGATTTATAACGATCTTGAGTCTGTGGTTATTTACTTTAAAGTATAGAAAGGTTAGCTTATGTTAATTATCACTATCAACTAGTTCAACTAATGGTCCATCGACCAGAGGAAAGAACTTGTTGATCTGGGAAGGGTTACTTTTAAATGAATAGAGGTATTGAATAATCTAATCCTAACAGTTTGTGGAAAATATAAAACTTGACCCGCCCCAGCGGTTTAACCACTGTGAATTTATGGGCCCAGGTGAGTATATGGTTGTGGAGTATTTGTTGTTGGTGAACCGCTGGATCAGCAGGACACAAACCATAAAATGACAATGACTGTTATTATCATTTTATGTTTCTCACTGTTCAAAAACAATTTGCTTGCATTTGCATTTGGTTTCGAGTTATGGTGTGCAAGTCTGTTTTGTGAGTTATAGATTGCCATCCTAACCAGAACTTGGGAAATTCAGTGGGATTTTAGCTTAAATTTGCAACCATAACTCCTCTTTAATTTTGCAACCTTTAGTACCCTCTTTGAGTTTACTGATAGCTTAAGCTCTTGTTAGTTTTGGTGCTAGATGTTTGATTCAATTACCAAACGAAAATGAAACATAATCTAGTTTTCAATAAAAACATGCATTTTGGCTTATCTTTTTCTACATGCTAAGCACTTTGCAGATCAATGCCAGCCCACCACACTGTTTCACTCATGTTTCCTTAGTGAAAATGTCTCTTTACTACTCAGCAAAAGAGATTACTGATGTTTTACAGCCATAACGATCACCCAGACACAGTTCATTGAGTGCCTAACGCTAAAGGGTGAAACATGAGTTGCCGTAGAAGCACCACTGGCTTATTGAGGGGGAAACTTTGGATTTGTGGGAAGTCATGGTTGGCTCAGAAATAGGAGAGTATGAACAAAATAATAGTTGCAGTCAAAGGAGTTGCCAGAAAATTAACATAACACAACTTTGAACCAAAGCTCTTATGGACCAAGTAAATGAAGTAAGTCATCACGCCCCCCAGAAATCTTCTTGTCTCTTCCATTCAAGCATCCAACCATTCATACTTTCATCCTTCAAGCCAACCTTTGACATTCATCAATGCACCTTTAAATTCTGCCATCCTGCCATTCTTTTATCTATCAGTCATTCACCATTCTATCCATCCGTTCGTCTTCTCATCCAAACCTACCCATCTCCAAATGTATCCATCCATCCACCCAACCTTTCACTCATCGATCCATCATCCATCCTCCCTTTTACTTATCCATCCTTCAACAATTTCAATTATCTGTCCATCTTTTCACTCACCCATCCATCCACCCATTCACTCAGTCATCCATATATCCATCCTTTTACTCATCCATCCCCCCATCCCTATTTATTCATCCATGGATCTATCCATCCATCCACTCATCCATTCATCATTACATCCTCCCTTTCACTCCAGACATCCATCCTCCCTTTCACTCATTCATCTATCCTTTTACTCAGTTGTCCATCCTTTCACTCATCCATCCACCCTTCCACATTCATCCATCCATTTACCCTTTCACTCAGTCATCCATCCACCCACCCTTTCATTCACTCACCTACCCCATTTCACGTTAATTATAAGCCTGTGTCTGCTCTGTGTCTGCTGAGTTGCAGACAGAATAGGCCATCAAGAATTCAGCCCCACTCTATTTGCTAACACAGGGGGTTGACGACACCCCTGGTTACAGTTCAAGTAAATCTGGTGGCTGAGGTAGAACAAGGGGAGGAAGAGGAGGAAACCTGTTTGGTATTCATGAGATAGGGTAAATCAGGGGTGCATAGAGTTATGGGTGCAATGTAGGAGACATGGGGATTAATAGCGGAGCATACTTGTCAAGAATGATACATGAGAGGCTCATGAACAGAACAGATGGGAAAATCATACGGATGCTAAAGGAGAAATATGGAAGGTTATGAAAAAGGCTAAGAGATCATTTGAGGACATGGTGTTAATAAGGAGACATTAGCACCATGGAGGAGATACAGGGGCTAGTGGGAAGACATGTAGGGCTTAGAGAAAACATAGAGGGGCATATTTGCGAGCTGAGTTGCGTCGCTCTTGCACCACGCAAGGTGGTGCAAGAGAGACGCAAGTCCTAAATGAGATTTATGAAGCCACTCAAGGCCACTTTGCATTGCCCTGATTAGCTCCACAAATCTGGAGCAAAGCAACGCAGCCCAAATTGCTGTGTTGCCTTACTCTGCTGTGTAAAGGTGTTCCATGGGCATTGCGTGGGTGTTCCCACACAACTCCCATGGCTTTTGATGCAGTTCCAGATTTACCAAAACTGGTAAACCTGGGAAGGCATCAAAAAGGTATGTCTTCCCAGGGGAGGCATCATGAGGATAAATATCTTTATTTCTCCTCATTACTTTCTCTTTCTATTTGTGCTGCATACTGCAACACACATAGAAAGAGAAATATGCCATTTCAGGCTTGTTTTTATGGGGAAGGTGTCCCTTCCAGCACAAAAACAATCCTGCATGTAACAGAGGCGCCTGTGCGCCACGATGCAAGGGGCATGCATTTGCAATAGGCAGCCAAGAGGGCAGCAGCACAGGGAAAAATGCAGGACTGCGTCCTATTGACTTAAATACAGCGCATTCCTGTTCTTACCCTGTCGCACAGTGCAGCTCATCAAGGTGTTTTGCTGTACTGTACTGTGTGACAAATTCATAAGTAGGCCTCAAAGTGTCTAATGTGATATTTAGAGGCTGTGGGGGAGATGTGAAGTTCCATTTGGAAGATGCAGATGCTGATAGAAAGACATTGATATACGGAGAGACGCCGACTCATGAAGCCAGATTTGGTGCTTACCAAGGTACCATCTCTTTCTTGACTCAAATATTTGCATAAGGAATCCTACTTAGCCCTGGAAACATTAGGGCCTAGGGAGGCATAGGGACGCACTACCAACCAGGATACTGCAGGGTTGGAGATGATTACTCTTGACACATTGGAGAAAACAATATAATAAACTATTACTTCCTGATGAAGTCCAGTGGTGGTGGACAAAACGCGTTGGCTATTTTTTATGTGATTCCTATAACGAATAAAGAATACTTAGGACACAGTACTCATGGAATGGGCTAAGTTATTGGGGAAACTTTCTATTGTGGTGCACTTCACATTGGTGGTTGAAATTGATTTGGTCCTTGGATAACTCTCGGTAAAAAGCGGAGTAGTGAATGTGCCAGCAAGTAGTTTCAAACTATTGGACTTTGGACTTAAATTTGGAAGCTGCGAGGGAGGTGAGGCTGCTATATAGGCACGCTGTTTCATTGTTGTTTATAGAAATACATTAATGTTGTTAGTGGAAATGGAGATAATGTTTCAATATGTGGAGGCAATGAGAGTGAAATGGGGAGGTTATTAGTAGACACTGGAGGTGTTGAAAGGGACATCAGGCAAAAGGGAAAACAGTAGAGAGCATGGGGACAAAAGAGGGCTAATGTGGAGACAAATGTGTCATTGGGAGGGCATATTGAGACGGGGGAATAGACATAGGCGCTGAAGAGGGTAAATGTTTCTTGTATGATGTATTTATGTAGTGCAAACCTAGCAGCAGAGCAATGAAGAGGGGAAAAGATAAACAAAAAGTCAATGAGTGACAGGAGAGCTAACTGTTCTGTGTATGGTTAATGCATGGTGATTTAGTGTTCTTCAAAGAGGTACTTCTTCAACTCTTTTGAGCTATGTTTGGGCGGACCTAATGGATATAGGATGTTGTTCCAGGTCTTAAGTGCATAGATGGAAAAGGCCTGTTGCTTGGTTTTTCTTTTGTACACTTCTTAATGTGCAGTCTGTTGGTGCAGTGCCTGCAGGTGTACCACAAACCACCAATGATGATGAACCCGTCTTGAATATGAGCAGGGGTATGTGTCATATTTGCTTTGTAAATGATGCAGCTGGAGTGTAGGTGGTGTTTGCCGGTAAGGTGAGCCAATGGAGTTCAATCAGGATGGGGCCAATGTTCTCATATTTAGATCAGACATGCTTTCGCGTGCAAGGAGCCCTTAAGAGGATTCAGCGAGGAGTCTGTGAGCACATTGAGCAGGGGGTGACCATCATGTAGATGCAAGAGTATGGTGGTTTAACCAGCAGTACTGAAGTAGCTTTCTGTAATTTGTTTCTTGAGGGTGAGATCGTTGTCCTGGGTGAACCTAAGTAACTTGGTGTTCAGTGAAAGCTGGGGTTTGTAGTCATCAAGGTCTATGTAATTTAGTACGGTTTGTACTGTTTCACATTTGTTGTTCATATCAAGTACCAGCAATTCTGCCTTTGTTGGGTGAGCTTCAGGCAGTTGCTGGTCATTAAATTCTGGATAATATGAAGGCAGTATTTGAGGTACTGGCTTCCTGAAGCAGATGAGTCTTTCAACAGAGCTATGTATCATCAGCATACTGGTAAATGTTGATGCTTTTGTCTGTGAGTAGAGCACCAAGTACTCCATGTAGAGGTTGAAGATGACTGGGCACATTATAGAACCAGATGATGCAGATGTCCAGGGTGAACCTAAGTAACTTGGTGTTCAGTGAAAGCTGGGGTTTGTAGTCATCAAGGTCCATGTAATTGAGTACGGTTTGTACTGTTTCACATTTGTTGTTCATATCAAGAACCAGAAATTCTGCCTTTGTTGGGTGAGCTTCAGGCAGTTGCTGGTCATTAAGTTCTGGATAATATGAAGGCAGTATTTGAGGTACTGGATGCCTGAAGCAGATGAGTCTTTCAACAGAGCTATGTATCATCAGCATACTGGTAAATGTTGATGCTTTTGTCTGTGAGTAGAGCACCAAGTACTCCATGTAGAGGTTGAAGATGACTGGGCACATTATAGAACCAGATGATGCAGATACTTTGTGACTTGGAGGTGCCAGGGTTAACAAACTGGTATTGGTTTGAAAGGAAGGAGGAGAACCACTGAAAAACAGGTAGGTGCCTTGGGGACTTATGAGAAAACCGTCACATGTAGCAGATACTGGTTTATATGGTTTAACATTGATAGAGACCAATGAGCTACAAAGATGCATGCATTGTAGGAATTTTCATGGTGGTCACATTTTTCCTCCTTAAATTGAATACCGTACTACCATTTGTACTAGTATAAAGATTCTCTAGTGAATGGAAATCTGTGAATATGCTTGGTGGAGAAAAGGAGTTAAAAGCACAACATGAATATCAGTAAGATTTGTGCCAACGTCTACTCAATGCTCCAGGTGGTAATCAATAATAAAAATATCAATTGCTAATGGGATGTAACATTTTAGAGGTTCAATCTCTAGGGAAATGTTGAGAGGGATTCCTAAATGCTGCATGCTAATTGTCTGTATCCTCTGCTGAATGAAGTTCCAGTACAAATAGCTGCTTCCACACACTGACAGGAGAGATATTGAACATTCTATTAGGCAGTGCTATGAATGTAACATTATGTGGTACTGTCCATTTGCTCGCTTTTCCTCCACGTTAATCTGGAGATATTCATTGATATTAGCTTAATATCTCTGGGCACCTATCCTGGAATTAACTATGGGAGGGATGCAAAAAAAGAAATTGTCATGCAGATAACTATACTAGGGTATTGTTCAGCAGCTCCAAGGAAATTCGGAATACACCCTACATTTTATACTTATGTAGGATTTTATATCCACTTCCCCAATGTCACTTCTGGTAATGTCATCAGAGCCATAGGCTTTGTGGTGTCACTCACTGTAATGACATAGATGTTAATGTTACATGTTGACAACTCTTTGTTAGTTCACACATTTTCTAAATGTACTTATGGCAATGTTATCAAGGTCAAGGACCTTGCGATGGCACTAATTTTGATAAGCTAGACAAAAGGCATGTGAAGTTACTCTCCGTAAACTTATGATTTTGATGAAATTATGCCACTGGCATTTTCTTCTCTATTTCAGGAGTCTTCAACCGTTTCTGTAACAAGAGCTACTTATGTTAAGTGAAAATCATCCCGAGCTACTGATATTATGACTGTTGTAATAGTAACTACATTAGACAAGATTACATTAGCGGCCACTCTATGCAAGCTTACTAGAAGTAAACATGTCAGTGCATTAAGAATGGTTGCCAGCAGTAATGTAAGGAAGGCTTTGCCAATTTGGAATGCCTCTATATGGGTAATACATAACAGCCATAGCCATAATGTCAGTGGACCCAGGGTAATAATGTTAGTAATAAGTCTCCCTAACACCACATGATTTATCACTCAACATCAAATGTAATTATATTTTGGAAAGTCAACCATTTTTCTCCAAACATCTGCTTGTGAGGTTTGAAAATAAACATATTATAGTCTTGAATACACTCTTTTCAATGTCGTTATATTTATTAACTCTGCCCCAAAAAAGTTTCTAATTTATAAGGTTGGACTGCACACAGGAGATCTACTTACAGATAGTTGGAGAGCTACCAGTAGCTCATGAGTTACTCATTAGAGAATCCTGCTCTGTTTCAATGGACTGTCACATATTTCAAGAAAATGAAAATATCAATGTCCATTCTATTTGGCTAAAAAGTTATAGATATTTAAAATATTAGAGATTCGGCACTAATTGTACACGTTCATAAAGAATCGGAATGAGAATTTATTTTTTATACTCCGATTTAAAAGGAGACATTAAATTTGGAACTCTTTTCCTCCGGAGACCAGGACCATCACCTCATTAAATCTTTTAAAAAAAGAAGTAAAAATTAGATTACTGAATCATTTTCTTCCTAGCTGATGCAACTATCCATTCCACTTTCAATTCATTGTCTTTGTTATTGCCTATGATTCTTTGTATCATTCATGCATGCTATATGTTTTCCTCCCTCATAGTTTTCGGACTTCGCACTGTGATTCTATTTCTTACTCCGTGTACATTCTTTGCTATTGCTATGTTGTTCAGCACTCCAATGCTGTTATTTGGTCTTTTTCGTGCTATATAAAACATCATAAAAAAATGAAATAAACAAATTAAAAATAAAAGTTACAAAATTTGAATTGCACCAATCAATTAAAATCCCAGAAAGTCTCTGTCTCCTTAGGAGTACCTTATGGTTCCATCATCTCCCTTCAACATAGCACTCCTCTAATTCTTGTTCACCTATAAGACAACAGCATTCAGATCTATTAATATGCCAACAAAATTCAACTCTACCTACCTAAATATCCCCTCCACCACTGACATTCAGCCTTTCATAACCTACTACAAGCTAATTTTGAATTTAATAATGAGTACCATATCTAAAGCTCAACTCAACAAGTATCTATTTCTTTTTGTTCTCCTTCAGCTACAAACAACCACATTAAAAAGCTTGGCTGTCTGAAATGAGCAGCTCTCAATAGAATTAACGTACGTTCACCCTCATCACAGAGCTCACCTTCAAAGACAATACTGTCAAGAATGCATGGAACCAGCTCTCACTTCTGATAAAAGTGAATCCTCTTTCTCTCAAAACTGAGATTTTATAACAAAAGTGCAATCCCTGATCCTCTCCAACACAGAGGCATCCTATATGGTTTAGTAGTTGTCATGAAGAAACTTCACTAGTTCCCACTCCAGGCATGTATCATATTCAATACCAGTTGTATTACTGACTGAGCCTTAAGAAATGATATTCCTTGCCAAGAAACTAACCACCTCTGGCATGTAGAACAGCAGCAGAAGCACAGACATCTACAGACTAGAGACAAAGACATGCAAGAAAAAGAAGCAGAAGACAGGGCTCCACCATATATGTACCCAGCATCTGGAAAAACAACCTAACTGACTTTAGAACAGACACAGCAGCAATTATAAAGAAACTGAAGACACATTTCTTCAAAAACATTACCCCCCATACTCATTAGGTACTCATTACTTTCCTTATTGGTAACTATGTTGAATCATACCCTTAAGCTATCAACTGCTATTCAGCGCTCCAATGTTTCCATTTAGGTTTGTGCTACACAAACACCATTACATACATATATATGTACACCATAGATGGCAATTCCGTAGAGAAACTCACGATTTCTGAAGCCACAAAAGCCTTTATTTTAGCTGTCTCCCACCTAAAATTGCCTCTGCTTCAATATAAGTCAATAGGGAAAATACATTTGCCGATTTCTTTTCCTCTTCCTGCTCTAAAATGTTGTGATCTATGGTACACAATAAATATCTTTTGAAATCACTTGAGCATCAAGATAAGAGTAATTTGAGTACGGGGAAGGATCAGAATGAATAGGATCAGGGAATACTTTGGAAGACAGTCAGATCTTCAAGGGTTTTTTCCTCAAACTAATTACACTTAAGGTCCTGCAAAGGAAGGAGGTGTAATCAAATGAGTGAGTCTGGTACAAGAAATAAATACGACAGAAAAATCCAGGGAAGGGGACAACCTCCTGAATGCAAATACTTACAGATAACTCCTATCAGTAAGACAAGCTGATATGAGGAAAGCTAAACTAGTTATGAATGCAACGCCCTCATTCAGAAGTCCCTGGTACTCCTGGTTTTGCCAGTAATGGGAGTTAGTAACCAAATTACAAGGAAAACAAATATGTGCAATAATTCCTGAATCTAAGGTGTTTCACCCAGAAACTCTACCTACTAGAAGTGGGTGAAGTCTCGATGTGAGATACCGAGGAATAAGAGGCATTACTGGGAAAATTGGTACCAGAATTATTGATTCCTCTGGTAATCCCTCATTTCGAAAGGTATCCTGATGATCCCACTTATAATTCCTAGTACCTCTGGAGTTACCATTGCACCTGCTGTTAACTCCATGGGGATCTGAGGATCATAATGTTTAGTGTTAGACCTGGCATCTTTTGGCGTGTCTCCCCTGTCTTTTTGCTTTCTGCCCTCCCAGTTTTGACTCTGTTTTTTGCTGGTTTAGTGTCTCTGCGCACTACCTCACTGATGGGAAGTGTTAAAGTGTAAGTGCTTCTGTTGTAAATTGTGTTATGGATTGATGTTTCCATGAGTGGCATATTTGATTTACTAGTAAGTTCCTAGTAAAGTGCACCAAGGGTGCCAGGGCCTGTAAATCAAATGCTGCTAGAGGACCTGCAGCAATGGTTGCGCGACCCACTCAAGCAGCTCTGTGAAGGGTTCTCAGACCTGCCGCCGCAGTGTCTGCGCACAGTTTTGTAACTGCCATGTCGACCTTGCAAGTGCACCCACTTGCCAGGCCCTAATCCTCCCCTTTCCTACATGTAAGTCACCCCTAAGGAAGGCCCAAGTTACCCTTGTGGGCAGGGAGCCGTGTATAGTAAAGGAGAACATGTACTGGTGTGTGTACCATGTCCTGGTAGTGAATTACAGTTTATTTCATATTTCACTATGGAAAGGCTTCTGTCCCTTAGGATAGAATGGGAGTTTGCTTATAACATCCTATAACAATAATTTCCAATTGGGACAAGATCAGGATTTAGAGTTTAGTATGCCTGGGCTCAGAATGTAAAAATGCATCTTTTAGTAAAGATAATTTTCATGATCTATGTTTGAAAATACCATTTTTAGAAAGTAGGTATTTTCTTGCTTAGTGTGCCTCTGTTGGGTTGTGGATTGACTGCCTGGCTTTAGAGTGACAGGGGCTAGGGATGTGCATTCACTGTAGACAGCCTTGGGGGGTTGAGGTGTGTCCTGCCTTTCATGGATGAGTCAGGACTGGTCTGAATAGACCTAGGCTGAATTCAGAGTAGTGGGAGGAGATTTCCTTGTACCTGAATGGGCCTGGTCTGCCTTACACAATGCTGTCTCCACCTTCTGCTGGAAAGCTGGGCTTGAGAGGACATAACTTGTTTGGACTGAGCACGGAGCCTCTCTGCCTGAGTTCACAAAGATAAACTTAGTATAAATATTGGGGCCCAAACCCCAGCACTTCAGAACTTTTTTGGAGCAAGAAGACTGCCAAGAAGAAGAGCTGGAGAAGCTGTGAAGAGGAACTACCATTTTGCTGAGTGCTTTGCTGTGTTGGCCTACAGTGGCTGCTTCTGTCTTGGGCAGTGAAAGGATTGGACTGAACTTTCTGCAACTTCTTTCTGTGAGTTTCTCCAAGGGCTTGAGGTAGAGCCTTCCCCCTGTTCAAGAAGTCTCACGGACAACAAATACTGCAAGTTCATCTGCTACCAGCACTGGGAACTGTGTGTTTTGTGCTGCAGCAGAAGAATAAGCAACCAAATGCCATCAATGATGCCATTGCTGACTCCGTGTCCTGAAGGCACAGCAGAGGGCACGACAGAGGGCACCACCACACTTCGTAAAGCAACCCGGGTCTCACCGCCGCAGCCTGGTGCCGCCACCAAACCGCTGCTTGCACCACTGCCTGTGGGCACCGCACTTTTCCCTGCCTTGCTTCACACCTCCGCACTGGTATCCCTGGTGATGCGCTCCACACCGACATTGACGCCGCTGCTTGCAACGTGGTTAAAGGGTACCGCTCGTAAGTTACACAATGCACCATCCTCATCTTGCACCGCAGCCTTGGCCTACTGATGCCGGCACCATTGACTCCAGTTCTTCAGCAGACGTCAGTGCTTTAGCAATGACAACACCGCTGCTTGCACCATGGCCTGCCAGCACCGCGACAAGCACTGCATTGCTCGCCTCGCTGAGAGATGAAAAATAGATTTCCCATACATAAGGAGCATGGGACCTATATTATGTTAGCATGATGCATCTATACATACCCTCTTTTGCTAAAACTATATGTATATATTTGATATGCGCTTGCAGGGGGGAAACGTTAATTCGCTCTTTGCTTATCTATTGCTAACAGAGTAGGCCGAGAACCATACAGACCCCATTTTCGAACCTATGCTCGAACACGGACTGTCAAGCCCCAGTTCATCTGAATTACTGGGAGCAGCTGAACGTAGGCTGTGTACTCGACTGTCCTGAGACTCAAGGTCGCATCTGGCTTTGGGTGCGATAAGCGCATTCCTGGAGGCGCCATGCCTACACTCCCGGGCACCAAGACAAAAGGGAGTCACCCCTCCTGAGCTTCCTAGTAATAAATAGCTACGCTTTGAACTAATCATGTGTGCCATATATGGTCCTTACCTGGAGCTCGAGGGTCAACTGGTGTTTTACCTTTTACTGTGATTATATGTGTTGAACCAAATATAACCTCATGTTTGAATATGAGCCAATAGTTTTCTCCGCGCACCTGATGGGTGAGGGTTGGAGAGGCTCCCCTATAGAGTATTTGTTGCTAAATAAATGATTGAACTTTCTTCACTGCCAACAGACTGATTATTTGGTAATGGGATTGAGGTTATTAGTAGGTATAGCCCTTTATGTTATTTTTATGGTACTTCAGTTGGTGACTCTGGTGGGACTCCATGATAGGGTCGTCCTCCCCGTAACCGGGTAGAAAAGACAAAGAAGGGGAGCTCTGGTCGAGCGTGTGGACGGACCGGTAACATTTTTTTACTTACTCCACTCTCGCGATAAGAGTGCCTCAGCTGCTAGTGACCCTTCGCTGAAGTCCTACGGGCGTTACCCAGGAACTGACCGTGTTGGTCTTCAGGAGTAGGCAGTGGAGAATACACAATTGTTCCTGCGTGCACCAGGTGAGTGGATTGTTTTTGATGTCTTTTAGAACACGCTGTTGAGCAGTGCTTTTGAAGCAGTTAACTGTGTAGGATTTGGTGGTCGGCGTACCACGGAGAATCTTTGGGGATCTGACAGGGCAGCATTGTGGCTGCACCGGTAGATGCTCCACGGACTTCTTTTGTGAACAATAGAGACGCCGATTGGATGCCCTGGTGTGGCTCGTGTGGTGCGGACCCTGCCGGACTGGCCTCGGAAAGGCCTGTGGTTGTACCTGGTTAGCCTTGGGGACATATCTGAAGCTATGCTAAGGAAGCAGGCTTAGTCGGAATAGTCCCAAGGGTGAACCAAGAAGAATGCAGGATGGTCTGTAGGACAGTCTGTGGTTATACCAGTCCGACGGTCTCTTGGTAGTCTTTGGACTGCTTAATTTTGGTATCTGTTGGTCTGGAATCTGAATTGATTCATTCTCCATGAACAGGAGTCGACGGGCTATGTTCTTTGTTTGGAAAGACAGAAAAGAGACATGTTGTTTTGAATATCCTTATATGTAAATATATTATTGTTCTGTGTATGTTTGAATAAGAAGTGATGTTGAATATCTTGTGAATGTTTGAACATGGCCATGTTTGGAAGTATGTTTTTATGATTGAATGAGAAATACGTGACATAAATCACTAAGCCGTGTGTCAGCAAATTGAGTTGTTTTGGATGTTGTTGCCGCCCTAATGATACGCGCTTTGCTGAAAGCCAACCTGCCCCGCCTGAGGGCAGCCCGAGTTATTATATGTATGTAAAGCATGTTATTACACCTCTCTTGTTTAATACACTATGGCATAAATATACTAAGGATAATGTAGAGTTGCAATGGCCTTTAACCGGGTCTTTTGATGAGAAAAATATATATTTTCAGCAGGATCGATTGTTTTCTAAACGTAGTCGACAGTCAATGTTTGATTCCCTAAACCTATGGCAGAAGAAAGCAAAGCGTAGACGTATACAGGAGGAGAAAATATGCAGAATGAAGGGAGGTCAGACGATTACGCAGAAAGCCATTCCTTATGATAAAGCTCAAACCGAACAGGGAATTGATTGTGCAGATAGGCAATTTACATTTCAAGTGGATAAGACCCATGTGGCTAGGACTGAAGTGGAGGATGAAATGGAGGATTTATTGGCTACTCGTCCACCTCCACCTTATGCCCCACAACGTATATATCCTGTTGTTCCCCCAACTCCAGTACAGGTCCCTTCAGCCTCTGCCCCTGTTGTTTCCTCTTGCCCTGTCTCTCCGGGAACGTCCTCTGTTTTATCTTTCTCTGTGCCTGAGACAGCTACCTTATGGTCTGCTACATTGCCATCTTCGGTTATGTCCACAGCTGTTTTGTCTCCCCCTACCCTTGATTGGGCTTCCCATTCCACAAGCACGACCCCATCCTTAGCTGTTTCAACTCCAGCTCGTGCTCCGGGGGATTTCGACACACCAAAGTTGTTTGTCCCCCTTCGACTGTAGGATTAAACGAGAAACAGATGATTGAAAATCAGTCATCCCAGTGGATGCGACAGGCTATTTATACTATAACTGAAATATGGAGCACGCTTCGAGGCTTTGAGTCGTTATGCATACCCTGAAATACATGGCCACATGTCTTCTCACTTTATGGGAACAGTGTTTTGCAGGAGGGAAGGCCCCCCAAGTGATGTATGATATTCGGGACAGGGCTCATAAGTCTGAACTTAGACCAGAGAAAGTGTACAAAAATGTAGAGGTTTTACTAAGCTATCGAGGGCGGATGTACCAAAAATATTCCTCATGAGAGTCTCAGCACCCTATGCGAGAAGTCCATTCTATCTTTCATCCTGAAATACCGGAATTAAAGAATGATCAGGATGAGGTGACAAGACCTTGTGTAGAGGCACGAGTGCAGGAATAATGGGTTTACACCCCCTGGAAGAGGAGTAAAGTCCTCGTGCTAAAATCACAACTACCTGACCCCCGTAAGAATCCCACGGCTTATTATAAAGAACTCACAGAAGCGGCTTTCTCAGCTGTTATGACCCTAGCTGACATAGAGCTATTTTTTGCGTTGTTAGTCCCTGTTAATGTATGGCATCAGGTGCATGATCAGGACCATGTTCAGGAGTTGGGCGGAACATGGGAACAGATAAAAGATTGGGATAAGGAACTTAAGCCTGGTGATAAACCAAAACCCGAACTTTTGGCATTACCTGGTCTCATTATTACTTACATGCATTCCTTAATTCCGCCTCGTAAGGTGAATCGGGATAAACTGACAGCATGTAAGCAGAAGAAAGAGGAAAGTGTTTCTGCTTTCTTCACTAGATTTGAAGGCGTATTCATTGATTTTAGTGGACAGGATTTATTCATTGGAAGGCGGTATACGATTATTTGTTAATCGCTTTGTGACCAATTTGTTACCGGACGTTTCTGTGCGGCCACAAGCCGCTGAAAGTACCTGACCATGTCTACGCCCTCGGTTATATTAGGTATGGCCCAATATTACGAACATAGAGAAAATGAGAGTAAGGATAAGACGGAAAAGAAAACGAAAGATCTTAAATCACGGGTGTTGTGGTAGAGGGTACGTCCTGAGGGGGGCGGGAACCGGACGAGGCGGAGGGCCTGTTGTTGTTTTGGGAATAAACCAGTGTGCTTTCTGTAAGGAGGAAGGGCATTGGCGATTTCAGTGTCCATTGTTGCTGGCTCACAATGGGGCTAGGAGAGGAGGAGGAAGAGGTCGAGGTGGTGTGGATAGCAGTGATATGCGATGAGAGGAGACGACGCACATCGGATCAGAAAATAATTCTTTCGATAATCTGAGAGGTAGGCAGTATTATAATGAGGACTGTGCGATGGATGCAACCGAAGGGTATGCCTATACATAGGACAGCCAAGGACAGAGTGGGGGCCAGGTGTCAGTACCCGTTGATCAGCAAGGTCCTTATGTAAAGGCGCATTTGATGGGGACATCTGAAAAGTTTTTCATTGATACGGGTGCGATCAATAGTTCTATTTCTCGTTCTAGGGTCCCAGGGGCTGCTCTGTACGGGCAAAATAATGTTTCAGTGGGATTCTCTGAAATTCCGGTGGTGAGCCCCATTTCCAAACCTATCCAATTTACAATTAGTCCAGTTACGGTAGACTCCCCGTTTCGTTTGACTTCCCATTGTGGTGAAAATGTATTGGGCTTGGATTTGTTGAAGAAATTGCATGCAAAATGTATTGTTCACCTAATGGTGTTTATTTGACTATCAATCCCATTGGCAAGCATACTTTGCAGTGTTTCACCAAAAATGAACCCCTCCCTCCCGAGTTTGCTGCTATCCCAGCGACGCTGTGGGCCACTGGAGACAAAGATGTAGGATTATTAAGTATTCCACCCATTTCAATTACTTTGAAGCAAACTGCTCAGCTTCCACGTATACCTCAGTACAAAATTTCTCCAGCAGACGAGAAAGCTTTGCTCTCCATCATACAAGATTTGATAAAAAAGGGTGTGGTGGAAGAGACAGCTGCTAATATATGCAACAGCCCCATTTAACCGATCTTAAAAAAGGCCCCTGTTGGAAGTGATCCTGACTATGTTGATACTTATCGTTTCGCGATTGATTTGCGTGAAATTAATAAAATAGTGGTGCCCCAATATCCGTGGTTTCTGACATCACTACTATTCTCACTATGATTCCTCCAGCTGCTAAATATTTCTCTGTGATCGATTTAAATAATGCTTTCGTTTAGCATTCCGATACATCCTGATAGCCGCCATATTTTGAGCTTCTCCTTATCTGGTCGCAGCTTCCGGTTTTGTTGCACTCCCCAGGGGTACACAGAGAGTCCCAGTATTTATAGTCAAGCTTTGAAGACATTGTTGGATGATTTGGTCCTGCCCCCTGGTAATGTGCTTTTGCAATATGTTGATGCTCTGTTAGTGGCCTCTGATACTGAGGAGGGTTATAAGGAAGCCACGGTAAAATTATTGTCTCATTTAGCGGCTAATGGCAATAAAGTATCTCTTTCTAAATTCCAATATTGTTGACAGGAGGCGATCTACCTAGGTCATCTACTATCGAAAGAGGGGAGGAGACTAACCCCTGAGCGTGTGACTACCATTTTTAATATGTCTGTACCTCGTACTCAGCGTGATGTTCTTGCATTTCTTGGCATAACTTCTTACTGTCGCCAATGAATCCCTAATTCTTCCCTTCTCACTAAACCTCGCCTGTATTTAACCACTAAAGTTCTTGGAACCCCTGACTACCAAAAACCTTTTGTGCTTTATGCACATGAGGTGGACGGTTGCTCGCTTTCTGTGTTAACACAAGGATTTGGTGGTAAGCAGAGACCTTGTGCCTATTTCTCGGCGGTGGTGGATAACGTTGCCAGAGCACTCCCTAGCTGACAAAAAAAAAGACCCAGCACCTTACGAGTGCGCGTTTTACAGGGTACAAATTGACCTTGTTGCCTCCCCACATTACGATTAAACGATGTGCCTCTCTGAAACCTGCTACGTTACTACCCCTCCCTTCGAACAAAAGGAACAATGATGTTCATGATTGTATATTTCGGACGGAGGAAGAGACGAAGGGACGGGTAGACCTGACAGACAATCCTCTATCTGACCCTCAAGGGGAGTTGTATGTGGATGGCTCTTGTTTCAAATCACCAGATGGCATGACAGCTGCTGCATATGCGATAACTACTCTTCACACTGTAGTTGAAGCTTCTTGAGTACCCTATCAATCAGCACAGGCAGCTGAGTTAGTGGCATTGCTTCGGGCCTGCGAGCTAAGTGAAGGACTGAGAGTAAATATTTACACTGATAGCCAGTACGCCTTCGGTGTGGCTCAAAGTTTTGGCCGACTTTGGGCCGAAAGAGGTTTTCTCACTTCCCATGGTCAGTGAATACAGCATGGCCCCTTGATTTTGTGATTACTGCCAGCCTTAACGTTAACAGAGTTGGTGGCTGTAGTTAAATGCAGGGCACACAAGGCAGTGGTTGATGTAATAGGTGAAGGTAATGCCTTTGCTGATCAAGTAGCTAAGGAAACTGCAAAATCCAAATTGACCTCAATGTTTGTGACTAGCTCTGCTAGGTGGGTGGCTGAAACAGAGATGTTTAATAACCATGGAGAGTGTCCGAGAAATACAGAAAGAAGCTACCCCTAAAGAACTTGCTCACTGGAAAGAGAAAGAGAAAGTGTGGAAATTAAATAAAGAGGATTGTTGGATTGATTTGACAGAAAAACAGTGATGGTAGTTGCCTAATGCATTAGTGAATGCTGTGGTGAAAGGGTATTTGTGCATTATTAGATCCTGTATGGTATAATCCCAATATTCCAAGGACCGCTGCTCATTTGGTGCAATATTGCATGGTTTGCTTACGACATAATCCTGGGGGCAGGGAGCCTGTTCTGAGTGGAAACTTTGCACCACTATCTTTGCCTTTTGAGGTGCTCCAAATGGATTATTTCCAGTTGTAGCTCATAAATAATCTAAAGTATGTCCTGGTCGTGGTGTGCGCTTTCAGTAAATGGGTGGAAGCCTACCTGACCAAAGAACATACTGCTTTGGCCACGTCAAAGGTGTTGGTAAAGGAATACTTCCCACGCTATGGATTGCCTCAGGTGATCTGGAGTGATAACAGGGGACACTTTAATGCAGAATTCCTCAGGCACATTTGCAATGGACTACAGTTTAAACAGAAATTCCATGCGACCCGACACCCCCAGTCCGCTGGGTCTGTCGAGAAGTATAATGGGATACTGAAGCTCAAATTGGCAAAAATTCAAGAAAGAACCGGATTGAAGTGGCCAGAGGCTCTACCGCTGGCATTAATGTCAATACGGGTTACCCCACATTCTCGTTCTGGCTTATCTCCATATGAAGTCATTTTTGGGCGCCCTGCTAATTTTTGGGGCATCCCGAGACCCAGAACATTTCATGATATAGAGTATCCTATGTTGACAGACTATCTGTATGCTTTGACTAAAGATCTCCTTTCCATTCATCAACAGGTCTCAGCAGTTTTACAGCCCCAGCCGGAGGGTCCCGGATATGGCTTGGAGCCAGGACAGTGGGTTCTGGTCCGTAAATATCAGCGAAAATCCAGCTTGGATAACCGTTTCAAGTCTTTTTGGCCACTCGGACAGCGGTAAAGGTGAACGGCAGGTGACACTGGATCCATGTGTCACATCTGAAAAAACTATCCCTCACGCTTCCCTATGATCAGCAAATCTAGGAAGGGGTTCTGACCCAGGAAAGTGAGCGAGTTCCTCGTTTTGTCCCTTTTTCTGATGCCCAGGTAATTGGAGAAGGGCAAGGAGAAGGTGTTCGAGGCTCTGAAGCGGCTCTGTCATCAGCACAAGTGATTTCCCCGGATTCTGTTCCCCCTACAGTCAAACGAGAGGCTTGAAGGACCCCTGTTTCTCCGGATTCATCATCCGCTGTTTTGTTTTCTGATCAATAGGTGCCTGGCCATGCTCGATACAACCTGCGGGCCAGTAAAAAGCACGGTACCCCAGGTGAAAATAGTAGGAGGTAAGGAGAGACTTGAGTGATAGGGTACAGACCCGTTCCATGAATGTCTGTTAGATGCGCCTCTGGGGTACTGAGCGAGACACTGGACTGAACGCACTGAGAGCCTTGAACATTTGTTTGCTTTGTTCAGGAAGAAAGACTGAATTTCTTTTTTAAAGAGGCCCAGGTTGTGTTATCTTCAAGGGTTGTATGAGAACATAACTCCAATGTGAGAAGCTTGCTTTGATATTATTTGTGATGAGTGATAGTAGCCTGCCTGTGAGGCTCCAAACGGACACAGGAAAGAAGCACCACTGGCAGGTTGGACTGCATCGTCCGAGGATATTTTTGAACTTTTAGTTAGCATGTATCCCTTTGCTCGTTTCGTTCCTGAAGAGGAACGTCCTTTTGTACCGCATTATTTCCCTGCATATATGCCTGTCTTGTCTTTTGCATTTATAGTTATTATAGCAATTTTACTAATCACATTGATGGGAGTATTCATCTATTTAGAATTTCGCCACCCTATGCATACTATTTTAGGAACAACTGCCCCACCTCCGGAACATGTGTTTCATACTTTAGCCCCACATAAGGAAAGGAATCGTCAGACTTATGTGAAAAATGTATGTTGAAAAGCTTCACCAAACACACAGTGCCACCAATACTACAAATTGTTGGGGTTGTCGTCTTTTACCATCTGTATGCACAAGCACAACTTATTCATATCCCTGCCCTAGTCTCATCTGGGGAGCTTTGAGGCTTGGTTTAAATTGCTTTCAATGATGTATATGCATTATACTGTGGACACTCAAAGGTTTTCAGAAAAGGATTATGAAATGATTTTAGCATATATTGAGGTTCATCAGGGATTCGACCCCGGGGGAAATAATGGAGAGGGAACCTTAGATCCGAATGCATGTATGAATATGTATACAACGCATGAAAATACCACTTGGTTGAAAAATTTGATTTTGGATTTTGTTGAGTTTAATTTCACTCAGTATTTTCGACATTTTCAAGACCAAAATGTTACTGAAGATAGTGCCATTCCAGTGTCTACACTTAATAGTACCTCTGCGTTCTGTGTTCAGGGAGTAGGATACATATCAGTAGGAGAAAGCCGATGTAAATACACTTATCAGTTGCATACTTTTAGCAGCGATTCATTGTTAACCCCTCCTAATGTATATTTTGTGTGTGGAGAAAATGCCTATACTTGGCTTCCACGAGGTTGGGCTGGACGTTGCTACCTGTCCTTCCTGTACCCACCAGTCTATATTGCCCCTTCTAATTATCACAAGGATCACCACTTAGATAAACAAAGTGTGCTTATAAGGAGAAATAAAAGAGAGATAGATACTACCGATATAGATCAGACAGATACTCCACTACAGCATTTTACCGACATTATAAAATGAGTGTTTCCCATTTGGGGGCCTATAATAACCAGCAAAGAAGTACTGCGTTTGTCCAGAGTAGTTGAAGGGGTAGTTAACACTACTGCAGAAATATTGACTAATATAACCGTAGAGCTGCAAGCGACCAGGCTCGTTTTGCTTCAAAATCGTATGGTTTTGGACGTTATCTTCGCAGATCGAGGAGGAGCATGCCATGTGATCGGCAGCTCCTGCTGTGTTTATATTCCTGCCTCCGCCCCCTCCGTTCATTTGGCTATCCAGAAGCTACAATGTCTGGCTTCCGAAATACATGTGGAGACTGGTACATGGTCCCTCTCTGGTTGGTTCTGGGGTCTGTTGTCTTCTTGGGGATGGAAAATTCTGATAATGCTGGCTTGTATTGCCGGTATCATATTCACGCGCTGCCTTTATGCACAATGTGGACCTGCAGGTTGCTCTTATTGCGCAACTAAACTCACCTCCTCCGTGGCCGGTCCATCCCCAGCAGCAGTAAAATCTCAGTTAGTTCAGCAGGAGCTCAAAGATTTAATGATGATTGATGAGGGAATATTCGAAGATTGAGCTGTTTTAGTTAGCTACAGCATGCTAAAAGGGCCTTTCTGAGGGATTAAAAATAGATTTCCCACACATAAGGAGCATCAGACCTATATTATGTTAGCATGATGCATCTATATGCACCCTCAATTGCTAAAACTATATGTATATATTTTATATGTGCTTGCAGGTGGGAAACGTTTATTCTCTCTTCGCGTATCTATTGCTAACAGAGTAGGCCGAGAACCATACAGATGCCATTTTCGAACCTATGCTCGAACACGGCTGTGATCATGTGTTAGTCTCTGGCAGTTTTCAAGCCCCAGTTCATCTGAATTACTGGGAGCAGCTGAACGAAGGCTGTCTTATCTGGCTTTGGGTGCGATAAGTGCATTCCTGGAGGCCTACACTCCCGGGCACCAAGATGAAAGGGAGTCACCCCTCCTGACCTTCCCAGTAATACATAGCTAAGCTTTGAACTAATCATGTGTGCAATATATGGTCCTTCCCTGGAGCTCAACGGCCAACTGCGGTTTTTCCATTTACTGTGATTATATGTGTTGAACCGAAAAGTATATAACCTCATGTTTGAATACGAGCCAACAGTCTTCTCCGCGCACCTGATGGGTGAGGGTTGGAGAGGCTCCTCTATAGAGTATTTGTTGCTAAATAAATGATTGAACTTTCTTCACTGCCAACTGACTGATTATTTGGTAATGGGATTGAGGCTATTGGTAGGTATAGCCCTTCATGTTATTTTTATGGTACTTCATCGCAGCCCTGGTCTCACTGAAGTCGCGGTCAGCCAGAACTGCTTGGATTTGTATTTCACAACGCCGTGTTAGCTCTGGATGAAGCTATCGACTTCAAGGAACTGTAAATTTAAGTCTATTTGAGATTCCTGAGAACTGTATGGGGGATTCTTATCTTTTTCGGTCTTGTTTTTACAGAGAAAATATTGGCTATTGGTCCAAAATTGGTGTTGTGTCCTTTTGTAGTCTTTTCACTGTATATATTTTTTTTTTGCATTTCCAAAACCTTCATTGAAGCTTGGCACAATACAGGCATAAACGTTACATTTCGCCCATCTCTCAAGTGTCTTTATAGCAATGTCATGTTCCTGCTGCATAACGACAAACAACCCAACCCCCCACCCCTCCAAATTGGTATGTTGCGACAAGACAATCAAGACGTTCTTTAGTACATGTGTGTTGCACGCAGTGCAACTATCCTACTCACCACCTAGAGAACCTGTTAACGGGACCAATAGGGGGACCTTGCCCCGCCTTTACATCATGGTGATATGCCAAGGAGACCTATCTTGTACCATCTGCCTTCATGCCCAGCCTCCGTCACCCCGCGGTGGTTCCCCATGGCTGTCCCACCCACCTCAAGCTCCCACGCTGTCCTATTCCTCTTCCTGCACACTGCGCTCCCCCCATCTTCCGTCTCTCGTGCTAGGTGATAAGACACTAGGGTCCCCCATATATCTTTAGGACGGGATTTCATTGGGACTGATTCTGCATAATTATGTAACTGTTCCCGCCAGGTGGACATATCTCGTATCCAATCTTTGAATTTTGGGGCACGTCCCCTTCCCCACCTGCATGCCACCCTTCATTTAGCTATCAAGACTCCCAGTGAAAGAAACTTCTTATGTTCTGTCTGAACAGTGTGTGTCAGGCCCAAGAGACCTATAAGTGGAGACACTGCAATCGGTACACCCAACATTGCAGACAGTCCCTCCAAAATCTCAGCCTAATAGGTTTCCACCTCGGGACATCGCCAGGCCAAATGCATAAAATCCGCTCCTTCTCTACCACATATCTCTCACACCTGTCAGTCTCTCTTAATTGGAAGCGGTGTAATCTAGCAGGGGTGTGGTATATGCGATGCAAAAACTTGAAATGTATAAGCCGCAATCGACTACTGCCTGTCACCACCTCTGTCTTTGTGCAGCTGCGTTCTCATTGCTCATCAGTTAGCGGCTCGTCTAGTCCCTGTCCCACTCCGCCCTGGCAAGTGAGGGCCTCGGGGGGCCAGCACCTCTGACCTGTCTGTATAGCAGGGAGAAGACATGTGTAGGGACATCAGCCTGCAGTAGAGCATGCAGTGGTGCGAATATGACAGGCTCTGCCGGGAACGCCGGGGTAACTGCCCTCATATTTTGCCTAAGTCAAGTGTATAGAAACACTTCCATACTGGTGGGTATGTGATCTCCAAAGAATTGCTCCAAGGTCTGGAAGCACCCCCCATTGTACAGGTCCCCCCATGTGTTATACTTCAGTGCCCTCAACATACGGCAGCCCAGTCCCTCACATGTGACTTGCAGCAGCGGTTGACGCAGGAGTGCCAATCTAGGGGAGTACATTAAAGGTACCTCCATCTTGCGTTCCATCCATTTCCAGGCCGGTACAGTGCAATCCACTGTGGATGGGTCACGGCCCGCTCCTTCACTTGTGTGAATATGTACCCCTCTGGGGGGATGGGAGCCATATAACCGGCCTCCACCGCCAAGTGTGCCATGTACGGGGGAGGATGTAGCCAGTACACCACATAGTGTGCCCGAGCACAATAATAGTAGTGCTCAAAGTTGGGAACATCATATCCGCCTTGATGATATGGCAACATTAATGTCGCCAAGTTCAGTCGCGCCTGTTTCTCTCCCCAGTTAAGCTGAAGCAATTGTGTGTTGAGTGTGCGAAAGAAAAAACTTCCTGAGTGGTAAGGTATATTGATGAATAAATATAAGAACTTAGGTAATATTGACATTTTTATGAGGGATATCCGCCCTGCCATCAAGAGGAGTAGCTTAAGCTATTTGGAAATATTGTCCGTGACCTTATCTATCGCTCTGCCAATAGTTTATGCACAGTAGCTCATCTTTGTTCCTAGTGACATATATACCCAAGTACTTGAAATCCTCCATCTCCCACTGCAATGAGTAATCAAGCTGGTATTGTTTTGTCTCACCAGTCAGTGGGAACACTGCCGACTTTTCCCAATTGATCTGCACCACTGCTATAGCTCCAAATTTCGTTATTTCCCGCAAGACTGTATTAAGATTTTCTTGGGGCTTGTGGATGTAAAGCGTTATATCATTCGCATAAAGGGATACTAACAACTGCCTAGCGGGGTATATGAGGGCTGTATGATTGTGATGCTGCCTCAGTTTCGTTGCGAGGGGTTCAATTGCCAGCGCAAAGAGGACCGAGGACAAGGGGCACCCGGGCTGTGTGCCCCGTCCGATGAGAAACCTGCCCGACCTGGTGCGGTTCAGCAACACTGTGGCACGTGGGTTGCGGTATAATAGCCTCACCCAGTTGAGGAAGGCACCTGGCATGCCAATGTGGCTCAATGTGCCCATAAGGTAATCCCACTCGACTGTATCGAAGGCTTTGGTGGCGTCTAAAAAGACTGCCACTGCCGCACTCTCGGGGTCAATATCTTGGAGTATTGCCATGAGGTTCCTGAGGTTATGTGCAGTTGCTCTATTCGGAACAAAACCCGACTGATCTGGCAGTACAAGTCTCTCCATCAGAAGATTGAGGCGCGTCGCAAGTACCTTCGCCAGGATTTTAGTGTCACAATTGAGAAGTGACAGCGGCCTGTAGGAGTCGCAAGAGGTCGGTGGTTTTCCTGGTTTCAGCAATATGACAATCTGGGCCTCCCTAATTGTCGTCGGTAGCTGCCCCTCCTCCAATGCCTCATAGGAAACTGCCTTCAGAATGGGAGCTAGAACAGCCACATACCTCTTATAGAATTCCACGGGCAATCCGTCGGAGCCCGACCTCTGTCGCGACTGCATATGAATTATCGACTTGGTTATCTCGTCGACTTCCAAGTCTAGACTAAGGAACTTTTGCTGGGTGTCACCCAGCCATGCCAGGGCGGCGTCCTCAAAATAGTGTTGTAAATCTAAAGGATGTCCCCTCTGGGAAGTGTAGAGCGCCTCGTAATACTTCGCAAACGTGCAGAGTTGTTCTGGCAGGTTCCTGTGCGATTGGCCATGCGTGTCGCAAATCTCTACCATATAGTTGGCAAACCTGGGGGGTTGCACTGCGTTCGCTAATGCTTTTCCAGGCCGGTCACCTTCGCCAAACAGGCGCGCTCTATGCGCTTTTCCTCTAAATCTACATTCCCTATCAGCTGCCTCCTCATATTCGGATGTTTTGGTGAGTAGCGCAGCCTTGTAGCATCTACCTCGCCACCCTCCGACAGCTCCCTATCCAGTTCCTTAAGTTCCCCCTCCAGAGCATGCAAATTTCTGCGTAAATCCTTAAAAATCCCCCCCATCCTTTGTAAATTCACCAGCCGCGCACAGTTACTTTAAAAGCCTCCCAAACTGTAGTCAGACTGGACACCGAAGTGCACGTTACGTTCAACGAAGTCCCGTATGTCTTGCTCCATTTCGGCACTGAACACTGAGTCTTGGAGGTGCAGGGGATTAAGTCTCCAGTGCATATAGGGGGACTGATCTACTGGGGGTAACAATGTAATCTGAACTGGGGAATGGTCCGAATACGTGCTGGCTAGATGGGATGCCTTTTCTATCCAGTGTGCCATTCCCATTGTCCCTAGCACATAATCAAGCCGTGCCCAAAAACCAGTAATTTGTTCCCTCTCTCGTGGTGGGGTGTTTATACCGCCATGGGTCCAGCAAATAGTGAGTGGATACAATATCCCGAAGGGCCCCCTGCGTGTTTATGTAATGTAAAGGTCCGCGAGGGGATCTATCAACCTTTGGGTCTATTGCAGTATTAAAGTCACCACCCCATACCACATAAGTGGTACCAATCGTCTAAATTTTACCCAATACTTCCAGAAGGGCTTGTGGGTCGCCTTTGTTGGGGCCGTAGTAGTTAGTGAACATTACATCTGAAGAGCCCAATCTCCCCCAGAGCAGGCAGTATCATCCATTCCCGTCTACCTCCATTCCCCCCGTATAAAGTGCACCCCACGTTTTATCAGCACTCCCACACCTCTTGAGCAGCTTGAATACAAAACAAAACATTGATGGAATGCCCAGCGGGCAGCAAATTGGGGCTGGCCACTCAGGCCCAGGTGAGTTTCTTGTAGCATAGCTACCTGAACATGGTGTCTATCCATATAGCCCAATACTTGTCTCCTTTTCCTAGGGTCATTTAGCCCCCATACATTCCAGGATAATATAGTTATACCTCTCACATCCGTCGTCTCTTCAGCCATTATTCCAACATGTACTCATATCGATGATGTGTCCGCCTTGTCTATTGTCCATCCCACAGCTAAGTACAAACCCACATTCCCCCACCTCCCCCACCCACACCGGCTCCCCAACCTGCTGGGCATGCTGCCCACCCCCCAAAGCTTAATTCAAAAGTCTATAAAGTTCTCCTCTGGCTAGAGGGAAGTCCAGGGGTATGCCCTCAAAGGGGAACACTAGGGGCACACGATTCACCCTCACTCCTCCCTTGTTTCACCCACCCGCAATCCCACTCAGTAGAGCAGGTTGCATAAGCGGGACGAAGGCGACTGACCAGGTAGCCCAAAAAATGAAAGGATACAGAGTGTTTTTGTCCATACGTCACAAGTACGGAGAGAGGCACATGGTGAGTGATTGTGACATCCGTCTTCCGTACAATGTCATGGCTCGGTGCTCAGTCTTGGGTAGATGCAGGTGAATGAGACCGAGAGCGTATACTTTCCTCCTTCTCCCGGAATGGAGCTCTTCGGTGTCCCCTGAGATAATCTCTGGCTTGCTGGGGGGAGGTGAAAAAATGCTGCTTTCCTAAATCAGTGATCCTGAGCTTGGTCGGATATAACATCGAGTACTGGATTTGCTGCTCCAGGAGTTTTTTCTTCACCGCAGCATATTTGCGCCGCGCTTCTTGGACTACCTAAGTGAAGTCCGGGTAAAACGACAGGGTGATATTCTCGTAGCGGACTTGCTTCATATCCCGGGCCAGCCTCAGTACAGTATCCCGGTCGCGGTAATTCAGGAAACGCATAATGACCGGCCTGGGGGGTGCCCCCGGCAGCGGGCGCGCGGCCAGTGGCTGATGGGCTCTCTCTACCGTGAGGTGGGGTGAAAAGGTTTTCCTGCCGAATAATTCAATGACCAGGTTCTCCATGAACACCTCCATCTGGCCCATGTTGGTGGTCTCCGCCAGGCCAAGGACACGCACTTTATTACGGCAGGAACGTGCCTCCAAATCCTTGTTCTTCTCTGCGATCACTTTTATCAATTTGTCCATTTGAATCATATGTATGCTCATCGTCGTGGCGCCATCTTCAAGTTCTGACACCCGGGTTTCCGCTTCTTTGAGCCTGTGATCGCGCTGTTCAAGTTTGTGAACTAACGAGTCCATTCCTGCAGTCATTGTGTCTATCTTGGCATCGATTGATGTTTCATGCCCATCAGGATTGACTTCTAGTCTTCTTCGGGCTGTTCCAACTGGTGCGTGTCTTTACGCTCAGCCGAGCTAGACTGCTGTCCTTTACGGGGTCAAACGATAGTTTGGACTGCTTGAGTTCAGTGCGACCCATGGCTGGCGTGAAGCGGCGCAATAGATGATGGGCCAGCGCCGCCGCGATCTCCAGACCGTCTGTGGTTCCTATGCGGTATGGTCACTGCGCTCAGGGTCCTACTCACTAACCTCTCATCCAGGCACTAGAGAACTTCAGCAGGGTGCTCCCACCTCTGATCAGGACATGCAGGCGAAGGGCCCAAGCGTTCGATTCTGAACAACTCCCACACCGTAACTACAGAGCCCCGTCTCGGGTCCTGTCTCCCAGAGGGAAGGGGGTAGCACACTGTCCTTCAATGATAGCGCCGCAGCCGTAAGCTGTTGTACCTAGCTGTGGCACCAATGGTCAGGCTCAGCACTCCCAGCACAGTGCGACAAGTAGGCAGGGTGCAGCCAGGGGGCCCGCAGGTATTTTCTCCGTGTGTGTCTACAGCTCACTCTCCATAGGGCGCTTGCGGGTCCAAAATGGCGGCCCGGCGCTCCTTCGCCTCGCAGGTAATGGCACCCCTGCTGAAGTGCCCTCAGGGCGTGAGCCATCAGCTACTCCGCAGCAGGGCACAGCTAGTGGCAAAACACAATGGCTGCTCCTCTACCGGGCACCTCGCGGCGCCAACCACCACAGTCAGGCCGCTCCCTCACCCGCCCCCAGGGCGTTAAGGAGCTTGTTTTGGCACCTTTGGCAGGCAGGTCCCCGCTCCACTTCCAGGCGGGGGGTTCATCAGCAGTGAACCAAAGTTCCGCCAGCACCCAGAAGCACGGTTGGTCAGCGGCGCGGTGGCCCGCTCGCCGCCCGCTCCGCAGGGGCTTACTCACCCCCGGACTTGCCTGGTTGCAGGGGCCGCCTCCTGGCTCCGGCGTTCTGTCGTGGACCTTCGGGCAGATTGTGTCGGCAGCTAACTTGGGCAGATGGTGCCATCGGGAGACGGGAGTTGGACTCACCGGAGTCAAATCACGCCGCCTCTTCTGGTAAGTGCACATAAGGCGAATTAGGCACTCAAGGATGGGGTTTATGTGTATTTGGCCGCCCGATCTGGCAAGAGCCTCGCTAGTGCGCGGCCATATTGATTGTGCGCCCTCTAGCACCCCCCCTTCACTGTATTACTTTTGGTTATGTGCAAATGCTTTACACACTGCCTCTGAGATAAGCCTGGCTGTTCATGCCAAGCTGCCAAAGAGGTGAGAAGGGTTTATTTCAGTTGTGTATCCCCTTATCCTGACTAGAAGGAAGGGTCCCTATTTGAACAAATGTGCAAACCATTGCCAACTACAGATCGCCATTTCTAACAGTAAGCTTGTAATGAGGCCTTAAGGATTTCTGATTGGCGAAGAAAATTGTGTAATTCGAAACTTTAAACAGATTATTGTAATCTGTTACTTCAATAATAATGATGACACTGATTCTTAAATAAATACACCTTCTGACAAGATTGCAGAGTGAGTCAATCACTGGCTTGTCACAGTGGTGTGTGTATCCGTAAGTGACATGCACAATTCTCAGTGGAGCTGACTTAAACTTTCACTTTTCAGAGGTTGGTGAATTAAGTATTATAAAATTGGGTTACAGTTGTTTACAGTACTAGGAAAGACCAAACCTGCAGTATAAATCACTGTGTAGTAATAATGTATTGATGACTTGCCCCAGGATAAACATGTAAACACAGAGATACATCTTAGGGCCAAAATGGCACCTTATAGTTATGTGCCCAATGTGTTATCTGCTCCCATGCATAACGAAGATGCAGCCATACCCGAAGCTCTAACATCCATCAGCTTCTATGAGCACCAGGAATGTAATGACAGTAGTGTGCTGATGGCAGCAGGCGTTCACCCATGTGAGTGCATTGACATGCAAAAGCCTTAAATGATCTATAATTGTGAACACATAGGGGCACATTTATCAATCTTTCATGCAGACACCTCGCTGTGCTGCATGAAAGGGCAGGAATGCGCCATATTTACCATTTACAGTGTATTCCTGTCCCAGCGCCAATTCAATCACCTTTGCGTCATGTTGCAAAAGTACCTACATTGTCAGCAGGATTGTTCTTGTGCTGGAGGGGACACCTCCCTGCACAAAAACAATCTTGAGAGGCATTTTCTTCATTCTATGTGTGCTGCAGACTTCACATAAAGTGAGGAAAAAAATGCGGAAAAATAACAATATTTCTCCTTGTTACACATCACCTGTGGAGCCATAGCAATTTGATGCATTACCAGGTGTGTAACACTAATGGTAAATCTGGGAATGTGGCAAAATCCATGGGTGGATGCGTGGAATGTTTCCCTGCTCCAGAGTAATACAAGGCAACAATTTATTTTGCCTTGCTTTACTCATGATTTATCAAGGTATGCTGGGCCACGCAAGGTGGCCTTGAGTGGTTTGATAAATCTCACATAGTTTTGCATCACTCTTTGCATCCCCTGCGTGCTGTTTGGGCAACTCAAAACCTTGATAAATGTGTCCTATAGTATATTGCTTCTCGTACATTGCAAGGTCTGAAATACATACAGAGAGTATTTTAGACCCAGCGGTCTGCTTCTCTATCGAAATTAACTCCATCAAACCCCCTGCCACATCTTCGTCTCTAGTCTCCTTCAGAGACTGGAAACATATTAACCTTGTTCACTTAGCGGAGATGATGCAAGATAGCCATAACCCCAACAAACAGGATCCTACATTAGCGTCCTCTAATTACCTGAGCAATCTAAATACAGCCTGTAATAAACTAGCCCCGATTAAAACCTCCCACCGTAGTAGAAAACTCCCTTCAGCACAGTGGTTCACGGAGCCCTTACGAATTCAATGACAGTACTGCAGGAACCTGGAAAGGCAGTGGCGCCGCCATTACAGCCCTGCTGACAAAAAGACCTACAAAAATGCTCTCTCCACTTACAAAAAACTCATAATATCAGAAAAAAGTCTTTATTACACTTCCCAAATCAACCAGGCAAAAAACTCGGTAGGGGAATTATTTCAGGTGGTTACTCATCTGTCCAACCCCCCTGCCCCGCGCCTAGAAGGTTCCCAGTCTCTATCGGATGCTTTGGCCAACTTTTTTGAGGATAAGGTTAGTTCCATCTTTCTGACCTTTTCTCATTCCTCTTCTTCTTCCACCCCCATGGCACCCCCCATCAACAACCCACCGATCTTTTCATTCTTCGAAGCGACTACGCAGGAGCATATTCAACATCTGGTGGCCTGCACCAAATCGGGATCCCCCCCGATCCATGCTCTCCTGCTATCCTGAATCTCATCCCGTAAGCTATCTCTCCTGCTTTATCAACAATCTGTAATGCTATCTTTCTAACAGGCACCTATCCATCTGTTTGGAAGAAGGCTATCATTAAGCCACTTTTAAAAAAGCCCACACTGGACCCTCTTCTTCCTGCCAGCTACAGACCTATTGCCTGTCTCCCCTTCCCAGCTAAGATTTTCGAAAAAATAATGAACACTCAATTCTCGAAATTCATCAATGACAACGACCTACTCGACAACACCCAATTTGGGTTCAGACAAGGTCATGGAACGGAGACAGCACTACTCAAAGCAGCAGATGAAATAAGAGCCACGATGGACAAGGCAGGATCGGCGGTTCTAATACTTTTGGATCTCTCCGCTGCCTTTGACACGGTCGATCATGTCACCTTGATCGACCGTGTCTCGGCTTTAGGAATAAGAGGCAAAGCCAAAGACCTCCTTGCCTCATTCTTGGCCAACCGTCCTCAGACAGTTAAGATGGGTAACTACACCTCCCAGACCTATTCTCTCCCTTGCGGAGTACCACAGGGCTCCTCGCTAAGTCCGACGATTTTTAACATCTATGTTTCGGACTTAGCAAGGGTGATAAAATCCTACGGAATTGCCCTAACAACGTATGCGGATGACACCCAACTAGTGTTATCAATACACAACGATGGTACTTCAGTCGCAGCCAACTTCCAAGAGGGAATGAAGGCAATAAGTTCCTGGATGTCATCTAGCTGTCTCAAATTAAACTCTGATAAGACAGAGGTGATGACATTCGGGAACTTGCAGCCTGTCTGGTCCCCTCAGTGGTGGCCATCTCAGTTGGGTGCGCCCCCCCAACCGGTAGTCAAGGTACGTAATCTGGGAGTCATATTTGACAACAAGATGACTTTCCTCCAACATGCCAACTCGGTGGTATCTTCTTCCTTCTATATCCTAAAAAGGATTAAAAAACTACTGCCATACTTACCGCCGTCCGCGGGCAAAACCCTAATCAGCACCTTGGTGTTCTCGAGAACAGACTACTGCAACGCCCTCCTTCTGAATGCTCAAGAAAAGGTTCTCAACAAATTACAGACGGTGCAAAACGCCGCGGCCAGAATTCTATTAACCATCCCCAAATTTACATCTACTTCCCCCTACATTAGAGAGCTGCATTGGCTCCCAATTAGGAGTCGGATTAAATTCAAGGCGCTATGCATAGCCTACAAAGCTATCAATAATCCTGGCCCACAGTTCCTAAAAAAAGCTCTCTGCCCGCTTGAACATTCTAGGACCTTACGATCATCTTCAGCCCATCTGCTGAAGGTTCCACGGACAAGAAAGACCAACTGGGGAGATAAATGCTTTACCGTAGCAACAGCCAAATTGTGGAACACATTACCATTCCGCATCAAAACCGCCCCCACTCTACTAAACTTCAGAAAGAATCTCAAAACATGGTTGTTTTCATCCTAATTCACCTGTATCTCAAGAGAGAGTTCTGTAACGCTAGCGCCGAGACACCCGTAAGGGTATTTGCACGCTTTAAAAATCGCATAAAATAAATAAATACCTACATTGTGCCTCCACTGCAGAAGCCAAGTGCCTATTGAGGACTGCAACAGGGGAGCTGGAAGTGCCATAGGTGGTGATGACAGCACATCAGGGCAAAGCCTATAACATGTGCAAGCTAAGGCCACACCCGGGGTGCAGACCTCCAAACGGGAGCCTGAGTACAAACTTGTTCTGAAGGCCTGCTGGCACCCTTGACTGCTTTTAATTCGTTTTTCTTTTCATGAGGCTCCTAAACTTGCTCCCCTCACCATTCTCCTACCCCGCCCAAATTTTCAATGCATAGTCTAGCAAATAGGGCGAGTGGGAGTTGGCACATAATTTGTTTTCGCCAAGGTGGTTTCCAAGCAAAGTCCAGGTCTGCTTCACAATCCTCATTGAAAAAGTGATGCTTTGAGATCTGTACTGCCAACGCACCCGCAGCAAGCCCCTGAGCATGGATTATGCAATGAGGACAAGTACAAATGCACATAGCCCTTTGACGCTTTGAAATTCCGCTTAAGTGTAGAATGCGGTGGTGTTCTGGGCCCTAGGCCAGCATACCAGGTAAATGACTGACACAGATACAGCATGCTGTGGTATGAACTGGCCTCAGGCTCAAGCTCCCAGTTTCTTTAATTACCAGGCATCATGTCACTCATGACGCCTGTCTTAGATGGTTGTGGATTGGGTGTAAGGCCAGTCCTCAGGGAGTGGTTGGAAAACAACTATGTGTTGGAAAACACGTATGTGTCTAGCAGGACTCTACATTCCACCCAACCTTTAATGAACAACAAAAACAAGTCCAACCTGTGGGAATTCCAAAACAAACTAGACCCCACTGAGTCTCTCAGTCTCTATAGGCAGTAGGTAGGACAGCACAGGACAAGTGGACAGGTGCAGCTGGGAGCAACCGGACATCACTGCTTGCATTCATTGTTTAACCAGATGATTCTGGGCACAAACACGTGCATGGGCCTCACAGTGCCAGTACCACCTCCTTGCTCTCTTGGTGGTTCATGGGCGTAATGCTCTATCCTGATGGTGTAATGCTTCTTTCAGTGGTTAGGGTGATGAACATGACATTAAGGTGTTATTGCCATTAGACAACCTGTACAACATGTAATTAGACTTTCAGGAAGTGAGGACGACAGGAGGGACCTCATATCCAAGTACCTCATTGTGTTGTTGACTCTGTTCTTCTCCAATGGCATGTGGGGCTTTTGGCAGGGATTCCATCACCCATCAAGCAGCTGATGACTGTGACCATACGGTCGCACTGGGAAGTGTGGGGCAGATACTTGTTCACAAATGTGGGTGGCTTACATTTGGTTCTCCCGCTGGGGGAGTGATGTTACTCCAAATTGGAGGCTTGCTTGTCTCAGTGGTGCACGGTCTGCTAGTGGTGTGAGTCCTCAGTCCCTTCATCCTTGATCACTTCTCATGTGCATCTGTGTTCATCAGGTTCTTCAGTGTGACAGGTGTGATCACATACCTTTCCCTTCTCTCCTTTTTGAGTTCTTCCTTGTGATGTGGCTTCCAGCCAAGCATCACCCATTTTCTCTTCTTCTTGTGCGAAGTGGATTCAGGCCTCATGTCATCAGGTTTCTTTTCATCATGGACCTCTCGCAGGTCCTGTCCTGTTCATAAGACTGTGTAGTTTCTTCTGTTATAGACCTCTCACCGGTCCTCTCCTGTCTGTAGGACTTGACTCCTCTCTTCTTCTTGTGGTGGGTTCAGATACAAATTGCTTTTTGCTCCTTGCTTTCCCTCTCACAGGTGTGTCAGTCATGTTGGAAAGCAATGTAGTTCGGTTTACTTTCTTTGATCCCGTCTGCAGCTCCTTCTATACTTTTCTTCTTCTGGCCAAAGTATTCATGGTGCAGCCATGGGAGGCGAGTGTCTCCTTCTATTTGTGGTGGTGGCAGCTTGCCTCTAGGAGCCGTCCAACTCTTCTTGTTACTGTAATGGGTCAACAAACAACTCAGTCTCTAGGTAGTGTGGGGCACTGCCTAAACAGTCTCCAGCCCACTGCGGGGTCGTGCAACTTGCAGTTAGGGGGCAAATGATCTCATCACTGTATTCCTTTCCCCTTGTCTCTGGGGAGCACTGGTGGTGCTGCACGTGTGCGTAAAGTAGATGGCAGACTGCTGTTATGTTTATTAGTTCCCTGTCCCTATCCAATGGCAGTGGGGCCACCTAGTAGTGCTCTTCCTTTTTTTTCTTGGCCACTGCTATTGGTCTCCCGTGTGCCTAACTCTCCATAGGAGCAGGCAGTCGATTTGTGTCCCTATTCATAGCCACAGTGGCAGGTGGCTATCCAGCAATATACAGTGGCAGTGGATGACCATCCAAAGGCTGCTGCACTCTCCAGCAGAGAGCAGTAGTGGCAAACTGCTGCAGGAGGCATTCAGCACAATCTCTGGCAGTTTCGGCTTTCTTTTGCAGCTGCGGTCCCCGCTGCAGCAGGGGAGACTGGATGCCGCTCATGCCACTACCCCCATTCGGTGAATTAGTGTGGGGGGAACATAGCTACAGTTAATTTATTTTCATGCCGCATTCTTCTGTGTCACAGGTTCTGGGTGGAAGCAAGAGATGGAAACTTCCTGCCAGACATCTCTCTTCCCCGCTGATTCTGCTGCTGAAGGCAATGTATGGACAAAATCCTAACCAACTCCAGCACTCGAAGGAACACTTCAGCATCATTCAGGAATTCGCCAAACCCCAAGCGAAGCCTCAGATGTCAATTCTTCTCAGGACCTCTGCAGCAAACTTGGATTTTACTTCCATCTCAAGCTCAAGTCCCTCTACGACAACTTCAATAAACAGACAGCTAACTCCGAAATCACTCCCACCCCCAGCAACGCCAGCCAGCCTACCATCTCTGCCTGGACACCGGTCAAAACCGAAAACACCGCCACGGGCATGAAGAATATCCACTGAGGATCCCCCATGGACCGCTGCCTGCCGCACATCTTCCACAGAGCCTCTGATGTGTAGCACTCGCAGTACAACACACCATCAGCCCCACCTTGGAATCTGGCACATTCCCCGACGACTGCAAATGCACAGAAGTGAAGCTCCTCCTCAAAAAGCCCTCCAAAGACCCTACATACCTCAAAAGCTACAGACCCATCACTCTCATCCCCTTCGCAGCTAAAGTCACAGAGATGATTGTCATCAGCCAGCTCAAGAACTTCACCGAAACCAACTCCATCCTTGACTCTTCCCAATCCGGATTCTGCAGCAGTCACAGCACCGAGACCACCATCCTCGCCACCGCTGATAACATCCGCACTCTCTTCAACCAGGGCCACATGGCGGCCCTCATCTTACTTGACCTCTCTGCAACTTTCAACACTGTGTTCCACCGCACTCACACCACCAGACTCCACAACGCCGGCATAGATGGAACTGCCCTTGACTGCATCACTCTTTCCTCACCGGCCGAACCCAAAGAATCAGACTATTGCCTTTCCTCTCCGAACCCACAGAGATCAACTGCGAAGTACCCCAAGGATTGTCACTCAGCCCCATGCTCTTCGGATCTACATGGCCCCCCTCTCCACCATCGTCAGACAGCATGGACTCAGCAAAGTATCCTATGCCGACGACACAGAGCTCATCCTCTTCCTCACAAGGCAACCCGACAACACCAGACTCAGCTTCCAGGAAGGAATGAAAGACGTTGCATCCTGGATGAGCAGCAGCTGTCTGAAGCTTAACTGGGAGAAGACAGAATTTCTCGTCCTCAGACTCTCCCCCTCAGCACGGAACAACACATGGTAGTCCTCTGCCCTCCGCATCCCCCCTACTCCCACAGACCATGCCCAAAACCTCTGCATCATACTCTACTCATCCCTCACCATGACCTGACAGATCAACGTCATCTCCTTCTTTTGATACAACACCCTCTACATCCTTTGCAAGACCTTCAATTGGATCCCCCTGAATCCAGAAAGACTGTCACCCACGCAATCATAACTAACAGTCTGTATTTGGGAAGCGCCCTCTATGCCAGAATCAACAAATCCCTGCTCCTGAAACTCCAGGCCATCCAGAATACAGCTGCCAGTCTCGTCCTCTTTATCCCAGGACAGGAACACATCACCCAGCAGCTACGAGACCTCCACTGGCTGCCCTTCGAGAAGATACTCACTCACGCCTTCAAATCCCTCCACAACACCGGACCCCAATACTCAACAAAAGAGTATCCTTCCATGCACCCAAGAGAAGCCTCCGTGCCGTCGACCTCACCATTGGCGAAACCCAGCACATACGCATAGCAAGAAGGGGTGGAGGAGCCTACTCCTACATCGCAGCAAAGACCTGGAACAAACTCCCGCTCAACATCAAATGTTCCCCCACTCTGTACACCTTCAGGAAGAGCCTCAGGATCTGGCTCTTTGGCTGAATCGAAGCTGCATGACCTCCCCCCATGCCTTGAGACCCTCACATGTGAGTAGCCTGCTTCACAAATCCCTGATTGATTGTCAGCGTAGCTGGACCTCTCTCATAGTGTCTCTGTTTTTCGCTCCCTAAGTTGAGGTAGTTTGGCACTGCAGGCACTGTGATATGTTGGGTGGCAGGGTGGATTGTATGTTTTGCTGAACTGTTACCTTCATCAGTACTGCCTCAAGCGAATCATGTACTTTGTCCTGGTGTTGTGCAGTGAGTGACCCGAGGTGTGGTGGCGAGCAACTGCTAGCT
This sequence comes from Lissotriton vulgaris, assembly GCF_964263255.1. NCBI lineage: Eukaryota > Metazoa > Chordata > Amphibia > Caudata > Salamandridae > Lissotriton > Lissotriton vulgaris. The sequence continues at coordinate 820,969,410 of NC_141691.1, read as the reverse complement.
GGTGCAGCAGCCACTACTTCCAGGCCATGGCAAACTTCCTGATGCTGTGGGCTACATGGGTTCTAGAGGTGCTGGTGTGGGGGTTTTGCTCAGTGCTGGTGCAGCCTCAGTCTTCTCCCCTGCCATCAGGATGCCGCAAATGACAGTCAGCAGATTATATGGATGGCTGAGCACCACTTGCTAGGTCCTGTACCTATTCTTATTTATACCCTTGCAGGGGTGCAATTTTGGTAGAGCTCTCCTCTCTTCTCACAGGGACATATTGTGGCAGGCAGGGATCAGCTTAAAGGCATCTCATCAGGTAGGGGGCATGGTATATCGTGATTCTTATCATAGCTTGAGGGGCCAAGGTGAGTCATATGTCGGCCCTGGCTTACTCTTTATATTTCTGCCCACTTACACATACCTCTTGCAGCAGGCAAATGGCATCTGTTACGGGGAGATGTAGGAAGCAAACAGACTCTGTTTCCTCCCCAAGCAAAGAAAGGGTTCGCCTGAGAGTTGGCAGCGAGGAGGCACAGTGTGTGGGGTGGGACCACTTGTAGAGAATGTTTTGTTCTGGGCCCTAGGTCTGCATACCGTAGAAATGACTGACACAGCATGATAGGGTACTAACCTTGAGCACCCAATTTCTTTTATTAGTAGCCTCTGTTGGATGGGTGAGGGGTGGTTGTAAAGTCAGCTCTCAGGGAGTGGCTGGAAAACAGCTAAGGGGCATATTCTCAAGGAGTTATCGCCAGATTATTGGCACTTTATCGCAGCCAAAGTGGCGATGAATACATCGACCTAGCCACAAGCAGCCCATGTCACCAGTTAACCTGTGATAACAGCCGCAAAAAACATCGCCACAGATGACCCCCGCAACTATCGCTACTGAGATGCAGAGTAGGCGTTCCCCTGCAAAAAGATGCGACAACACTACTGTGCAACATTCTCAACGACCAGCCAGATCGGCGATGAGAACCCAAAACAGACGATATGGCGTGTTAGCAGCAGGAAATTAACTACTGCTCTGACCTGGTTTAAAGTCGGTCGACAGCGTGCACCAGAAAAGGGATCCAAGGCCAGAGCCACACATGAAGGGCAACAGATGCCATGGAGCCACTGACCATGCTGATGGGAGCCCCAACAGGGCCACAACACCCACCGCTAACCACCCAGGACCCCCCCGGACCAACACCGAGGCAGCACAGACAAAGACAGGCACCCTCAGAAAACGCACCAACCTCACAGACCCAGCACCAGAGAATGACATTGCCCACCACAGCCTCAAAGGGACAACCATCCTCTGCATCCTGACCACCACTGCCTACAGGCTGGCGGTACCAAACAACGGACAACCAACATCCCACCTCAGACAAAGCTGTTGGCTGTGCAGCACCTGTTTGCTCCTGGAACCCTCCAACTAACAACCGCCAGAGTCGGTGGTGTCTCACAGCCAGTCCAATCCAAGTCCCTCACAACGGTCATGGATGACACCATCAAATCGGTACCACACTATCCATACTTCCGGAACATGCGGAGACCAAGCAACGCATTTACGCCACAGCTGGCAACCCCCACGTGTGATGGGCCAATGGACTGCAAACATGTCCTACTTGTGCCCCCTGGCAACAATGCACACAATAACCGCAACAGAAAGCGCACGTATACCATCAATGTCCAGGCAATAGCGGACCAGCGGGGAATCTCCACCAACATTGACACCAACCACCCAGGCAGTGAGGATGATCCCTACATCTTCCAACAGTCCATCACCAACCAACGATAACAGGATGGCACCCACTGAAATGCACTCCCTGTTGGCACATACCAAATGTACACCCCACACACCTCAACTCCACAATCATGCAACTCACAACTCTGGGGAAGCACACATCACAAGCTCACATACAACATCCCAAACAACATGCACACTCACCAGACACAATAGCACAACTTACTGTGGGAACCTGGGCCAGCCATGCACTGAAGCCATCAACGACATGGCACCTCAGCCACACAATAGCAGAATGTGGGACGAGGTGGGGCCCAGGCATGTGCGAAGGAGGCAAGTGACCCATGAACAAAAATGTACACAATGAGAAGTGTGACGTGGATGTGCTGACCAGACTGTAGTATGCTGGCCACGGACATGTCAATGTCGACATATACCGCTGGTGCTTGGAGTGCAGTTGACAGTGGACACAACCATGTCACCCCAGACAGTGGAGAAGATCGCAGAAATGTAGCTTGTTACATCTCCCCCGTAAGCGTGAGCAGAGAGGGCTGGCCCGGCGTACGCCAGGCCAGTGTACGGGTATGAATAAAAGGCATGTAACTCCGGCTGTGGTCCTCTTCCGGAATGCCCAACGTATCTGCCAAGGCAGCGCCTCTCACCCCGCCACGTGGCCAACACCGCCCCCGTGAGTGGTGTTGCCTGCGACCCTGTGCGCCTGCTGCACCCTGGGACGCGGGTCCCTGAATCAGTCTTGCACGCCCCTGCGCACCAAGGCCTCAATGCCCACCTGCCGACACCGGCAAGTGTTGAAGAGTTCCCTCCACGTGTCAGTGCAAGCCCGAGGCCCCTGACCCTGGCAACCTGCTATGGCCATCTCATTGACGTACTCTACTGGCTGACACAGCAGACTAGTAGGTCACACATTTGGAACTGGGTCTTGATTACACCATGGCAGTGAACATTATTTAAGGCACAGTTTATGTCACTATACTCCCTTCGATGTGGTGCCACCATGTCTGTGCATAGCATTACAACCGTATGTGTCTGTAGGCCCACGTGGACTACTGCCCTCGGGCCACACAGAGCGCGGGTAGGTCACATAATTGGAACTGAGTATCGATTTCTCAATGGCAGAATACATGTCATTGCACACAAGGAGAGATGTAAGAGGTAGATGCGTTGCAGTCAGGACAAAAAAAGGATCATCGTTACGGATGAGATCGAACACTACCAACAACTGCCCTGGTGTCACTAACTCTGTGCATCTGGAGCCAACGACACATGGCTGTGTGCAACTGTTGACCACTCCCTCCGGCCTACACTGCGGTCCAGTAGGTCACAGAGTCTTGATTTAGCAATGGCGGAGTTCATATCAGTGTACCGGCATCATCACAGACAGCACCCCCTCTCAACCCCAGTGCCACTAAGTCTGTTCCCCGACATTTATGGAGGCTACCTGGTCGAAGTTTGGTGGTGTCTGAGTCTACGGACTAGGGGGTAGTTGTCATCCTTATGTAGGTGATACCGAATTGCTGGTGGCAAAGAGGCTGTAGTATTTCACTCCTTCATTTGCTGCTTTCCGACAGCTATTGTCCTCTGCATCATGCCCTTGAGGACACCTTCCACTGTCCCCCACGAGCCTCCACCACAATCCCCTTGGACATCGTCGAGGACCCGCTCAGTCTGCATGGCCCTACCTGAGTGGACTGCAAGTCACCGTCCCGTGGCGGTGTGCTGGTGCAGGCCGCTGTGCATCTGGGGCCACTAACTCTGTGCAGCTCAAGTCAGGGACCCTGTCTGAATTAATATTGGCTGGCCTCTGAGACAATGGCCTTGGGGTTGTATACGTCACGTGTCTGTGGCCCTGCACTGTCCGCTGCCTCTGGCCTCAATTGCTGTTCACCAGGGCTCACACATCTAATCGAATCCTGACCAGCCCGGACATGGAATCACCGAAGGAGGCACACGCCACCATCGCCAGGACCACTTCCAACTGCCATCTGCCCGAGTCGATACACTGGTACTGGTAGACTGACAGAGTTGCTCACACCTGTCGTGGATGCCATTATCTGCCTGATGCCCAGCTCAGCACTCAAGGTGCCACTGACTCAGCGCACCGCAACCCATGGCCCGTTCCTGATTGAGTTTTGTGCTGTGGAGAGGTTGCGGAGCAATGTCACCTCTGTCAGTGTGGGAGACCTGGGACATTGATGAGGAAGATGATGCAGGTCTAACACACCCTTTGCATCTGCATCAGGAATATCTCGAAGGGACACAATTCTAGACATTATCTATGCGTGAGCGCTCTCAGCTCTAGTGCCCCAACCTCAGTGCACTGCAACTCACAAACACTTCTGTGTATATATTGGGTGACCTCTGTACTTGCTCCCACTCCCTCCATGTTGCTCAGCAGTTGACTCTGTTTTGCTGGTGTTTTCTGATTCCGTTTTAATTATGTCCACTGTCCAAGTTGTTGCCAGCACCAACCACTCCAATTGGGCTGGCTTACACTCACCCCACACACATCCAGCACAGGCGTCACTGTACATGTGGCCCTGCCAATAAAGTGGCCGGGCGCACCTACCCGTAGCCAGTTCCACATACCATCTGTGTGTGTCTCTGTGGTCTTGTTCTATGCATGAGGGCCCTGGGCCCTACAACAGTACATTGTGCTGTGTACAACAGACGTAGACATGTCACCGCTGGCAGAGGGTTAGACTTTGGACATGTAGCTTTGTTGTCACTCACTCAATAAATAAGAGGAGTGGACTGGGCTGTTGTACTCAGAGCCAACGTGGGTGTGTGGCTGATGGTTGTGAGGCCCTGGGTGTGATTCTGTACTGGGAATGTGCATCTGCATGTGTCCCGGTGGTGGTGTGGGTCTCCTTTGTGGGGTGTAGGTTGTCCCTGAAGGGTATTAGACATGCATGTATATGACCTAGTGCGCCTTCCATGGGTTCGGACCCCACCCACACCTGTTAAGCCACCTCCTTTTGGCGTTCTGACACCTGGCATTGGGATACCATGTGTGGGTCGGTGAAGTGTTGGGAGCCAACCGTGCTTGCGGGTGCTTCGTGCTGTGTGGTCTGGTGCAGGGGCTGTGTTCTCCTCTATGTTGCTTGGCTGCCCTGGTCCTGGTGGTGGGTTGCGTGAGATGTCCATCGGCTTTTGTAGGGCGTCAGTGTCAAAGGTGGGGTGGTTCTCTCCGGCATCACTGATGAGTGGTCTTCTCTGCTCTGCTGGAGGTGTTGTTTGTCCCTCTGCATTGTGAAGGGGAGATGCATGTTGACATTGTGTTGAAATGTATGTTGGCACGTTGTTCTTGTTTACATGCAGACTGTATGACAATGTACATTGTGACTGTTTGAGAGGTGCTGGATTCAGATGCAAGACAGTGGACATTTGGACTACATGACGGATGTAAGGTTGTATGCGTATATTTCCATTTCACAATTTCCAGCTTTGTCAGATGTAGTTGGCCTGTTTCTGTGCACGTGCGGATCCAGTTGTGTCCTCTATTCTGCAGTGTCGGGTTTGCGCATTGTACCACATTGTCGTCATTGTGGATGTGCTGATATTGTTAAATGTGTGTGCTGCAGTGTGCCACGGGGATCAGGGTCATAATCGAGGGTCATTGTGGGTGTGCAGTGTGCTACACATCGTTATGTATGTGTGCCATTGTGCCCTTCTCCCCCGTCTCCCCAGTCCCTAGTCGTTACTCACACTGTTGATGTTGTGTCAGGTCCTCCGAGCTGTGTCCAGACTCCCGACTCCTTGCACCGTCTCCACACTGATGACTGTGGCCTCCATTTCCTCCAGCTCCTCCTGTGGCGCAGAACTCCCACCTCCTGTCGCCAATGCTGCCTTCCTATTGGGAGCGGCTTTGTGCCTGGTTTAGATTTTCACATCATGCCAGAGCCTCTTGGCCTCCTCCATTGGCCTCCTCAACACTCACTATAGTGTAATTTCACAGTAGTCTAATTGTGGGTCAGGTGATGGTAGTGTTCTGTCACCTCCGTGATGCGAACCTGTTTTTCCTACGGACTGCACCCTGTCTTCCTCTCCCTCTTCTCCTTGGCCTTCCCCGATCCTGTTGTTCCATGCTGGTGGTCTGTGGGGCTTGTAGGGTTCGCTTTTAAGCCTCTTTGCTCGGTCAGGGTGCATCCATGTTGCTATGCACTTTGGATTGTTTCTGGTGTGTTGTTTTCTAGTGCATTTTCCCGCCAGAAGCGTGGGATTTGCAGGCTTGCTGCTGGTATTAGCAGCTTTTTTTAGCGCAATTGACCTCATCGCAACTTTTTTTGCGTTTGTGTTTCGCATTTTTGCTGCTTGGCATTGATTTTGACGTGGTCATTTGACGCATTATCTGGAGACTAATACATGGTACCGCTGTGTTGTGAGTACTTGGTTAACACTGCGTCATTTTCCCACGATAGACTGCGATGTTGAGTGTTGCGTTAAGTTACTTTTGCTAGGGTTATCACACGTTTGTGAGAATATGCCTCCAAGTGTCCTGAAACTTGTTCGAATCTACACAGTGGCGTAGCTAGACCTTTTGCTGCCCATGACGGGCCCTGCATTTGCTGGCATGTCACAGTCACAGGTAAGAGTACAGGGTTGCTGGTGATCCATGCAGATAAGAGTGGGGGAAGCCACTGCCCCCAAAACTCATGCTGTCCGGGGCGGACCAACCCCCCACCCTTGTAATGCCACTGGTATAGCAGGATACTACAAATGTGTCTTCTACTTATCTCTGCTTGCCACACTTATGTTAATCTGGACATAGGATTCTGTGAGTCCAGTTGGCAAGTATTTTTGATAATGAAAATGAATACAAATGTCATATTTTAACAACAGCCTTCTGCTGCCTCTCATTGCTCCCTTTTGAGATGTACTTTTTAAACACACTCTAAGTTGACGTTTCACCTTTAAGACGCAGGTTTAATAAATGACTTTACTCTGTTTTCTAAGCCAGTCCAAAGAGTTTTGTCTGCTTGCTTCCACTCATTTGTGGAGAAAATGAAATTCTTAGATTCTATTGGATGGAAACATAAAAGGTATGTTTTTATCGAGT